>NC_134276.1:124056124-124656124 GCF_949628215.1 Phalacrocorax aristotelis
CTTTGTAAAATACTTTGAGATCCTCAGATGAAAGCTCTGTACCAGCATGAAGCATTTATACCTTCAGCAATGAAGCAGATGGCATGTGGTACGCTTGTTTGTGTGTGAACCCTGTAGTCATCACTGTTATAATTAGTCATCCCCTGCTCCTCTGCAAGCTCTGCTGTTTGACAGCGTTTGGTAGGGGCTGGCATTTCCACAGGAGCAACTGTATCTTGGTGGCATGTACTTACCCTGCTGCCATCACCGTCACAGCTGTGTAACTACATTTTAAGTGTGTTGTGCATATATGGTTGCAACACAACGCAGCAAAGGTGTACATCAAATAATGAAGACTGAAGAAGACTTTCAGAGGCCATCTTATCCTTTGCTCTGCACTGAGCAGGATCCAGTCCACATAAGCATTTCCCCAGCAGTTAATCTAAACAGTTTTAAAGACTTTCAGTGACAGAAGCCCATGGTTTCCTCAAGAAGTGTTATTTTGCACTAAATATGAGTTTTTCTAATATCCAATCTTGATTTCCCTTGGTGAAATGCATGCCCATTACTTCTAGTCTTCTTTCATAAAGAAACGTTTCCATCCAAGGCCCTTACTCTTTGCAGCTACCTTTATATACTTGAAGATTATTGTATCAGGTACATTGTATTCTTTTTAATGTCACTGAGAAATACGCAAAGCACCATGCACCTCTCAGCTGCCTCCCATCTTTCTGCTGCAAGCCCATGGCTGAATAAAAGGAACACTGGAAAAGAAGAATTTAAAAAGAAATTTAAAAATCAGGCACAGGACCTATCTTTCAAAGTAATTGCTGATCAACAGACCAAGGCTGGAAAGCAAGCATAACTATGTTCTAGTTATATCAGTCCCTGAGTTGTATTTTGGGTTTATTTACATGGATGGGAATTACAGTGCTTCTACCTTTGGTTCAAGGTGCTTTGTTCCTATTGGCAGACGCGGATATATCTACCTAAATAAAAGTAAATACATTACTGATACTGACTGTGTGACAATACACAAATAAGCACAAAAAGAAAATTTAAAACAAATTTGAGTAACTCGTGTAACATCATAACATGCAAAGACAAGGAAGAGGGTCAGCTGCACTTCCTCACAGCCCAATGCATCCATGCAGACGCTCAGGACTCCTTTTGCATCACAGAGTACCCATACCCTGTAATTAATTTCTAAACTATGGAAATTTTATACAGTTAAGTACTTAGACAATAAGTCATTCACTTACAGGAATGCTACATGTATTTGTAATTCAAGTTCCCCAGCTGCAATTATTACTTTTCTCATAGAACAAAAGAAGCAGTACCTAAGACAAAAGAAAAGTGGCAGGACTTTGCTCTGCTCTGTGTTTTACGGGATAACAATTCCTACAGAGGAAATTAATTGCTGGGCTGAATCAGGCAATAAGTCTGTTATGCTCAATACCTTGTCTCTGACAGGTACCAGCAACAGGTGCTTCAAATCCTCATAGACAGTCACACAGTAGTGTTCCCACAGAGGATGTTTCTTCCAAAACTGAGCACTTAAGATTGGTTAATATCTTGAAGCAGAAGGGCTCATATCTTTTTATTTTTAAGCTTTTATTTTTACTTCAATTTTTTTACTTTATCCCAGCTAGTACAGCTACATTCACCTGAGTGGAACCCTCTTCAGTCAAATTTAGGACCTCAGTAATAGTGTCCGGAAGCGGTGAGTTTCACAGGTTAAAAAGAGACAGTGAAATTTAAAAAAAAAAAGAAAAGATATTTTAATAAAATTCACAATTTCTTCTTTCACTTTACTAAGTTATCTTCATTTCTGAAATAACAATAAAGGTAAAAAGAAAGGTCCAAATTATCCCTTTAAATATTTTCTTACTTTATATACTCCTATTTTTCATTACAATCTATTTGGTCAAGTCCTAAAATTTTAAACAGGATTTGAAAATCTCTCTGTGCCGGAGATAATTTGTTCTTTATTTACAACTCTTTGATATCTTTTCAGCAGAAGTGAACACTGTAACAGAAGGAAAGCATTTGTGTGATTACTTTCCATCTTGTTATCGACTGCTTTCCTAAAATATTTTGCTTTTTAAATCCAAACCGGTGTAAAGAGCTACCCTTGGTATCTTGTGGGCAATTTCCTTAAATGATTACACTAAGCATCAAGACCTCAGGAAGTTCTCTAATCTATCTTCCAGCCAAGCACGGGTCAACTTAACGAAAATCATTCCTTATTTGACTTATTTGTTCTTAAAATCTTTAGGAAACAGAATCTAATAAGGTCTATGGACAGACAACTCCAGCACTTAACTGTTAGAAAGTTTGTCTCAATGTTTACACTAAATTTCCCCTGCCGCAATTTAAACACATCATGATTTGCCCTCTTAGTATGTCATTACATACCTATAGTGCAAACAACTCCTCCTAAAACACGTTGCCTTACGCACCCTTGCCCTACGTGGTTTCGAATGACTGTTAAAAGCACCGTGAGCAGTTCAGGGTGATTTCTGCCCACACAGTTGCAGTGTCCATAAGCACAGCATTGACAGCAATGCAATGGCTGCAGAGTTAAACACACACCGTGACCTGACCTCCACCCAAGGGCAACTCTGTGCACAGGGTCCATTTTCCAAGACGTTCTCCTGAGATCCACATCCTCTGGACACTGTATTTGCGAGGGCCAAACCCAGGATCTTCAGTTGCTAGTCAGTGGACAGCCAGGCTCAGTCATTGACCTAGGCAGCGGAATAGATACAAAATTCATGTTACATCCCTGTCCTCATCTGTGACCAAGTACAACCTGCCTGCCTGGATTGTTCTCAACATATATAGTGTATCTGATGCAAAGAGCAGAATTGTTGGGGAAAAAAATAATCTCGGCTTAAGGCAAAAATACTTCATTCAGGATGATATCAAAAAACCCTCATTTCTATTTTAAGTTTTCCGTCTCTTCAATTCCTTCTTTTTTTTTTTTTTTTAAAATGAATGGATCAAAGTGTCAAAAAAGAAGTTGCTAGGGATTAGGAAAAGATAGCAACTTCTTTCAAGTAACAACATGTTCCTTAGAGAATATCAAAAGAAAGTACTTTGACTTTCTCAGAATGTTTTGTTCAGAAATAAAAAGGATAGACAAAAAGGTCACAAAAAATGTAGAAGATCCTTTGTCGCCAAACATATTCAGATGGGGCATTTGGCAGAAAACAAGTCATGCAAAAGAAGTCTGCCAGGCTTCCATGTTGTGGCTCAGGCTACCTGCTCATGGTAAACAGGAGTGACACTTTGCTTTTCAAGACCTAAATCACCATGCAGCAAGATGAACAGACCACGAAGAAATAAAGTCACTTACCAGCCACAGACGCTGTTGTTCTGGAGTTGTATGGCTACTCCACGCAGACATCCTGTGGTCAAGACGGTGTTTCCATGTTGATCTTTCAGCCCTGTGTTGCCAACTGGCCTTACACCAGCTCTCTGTGCTTTAGTCGTCTTTGTCTCCTGTGTGGAGTAGGTATTTCCCTAAGAAGCTTTATACCATTGTCCAAAGTGAAGCAAGGGCTGATGGTTACCCAAATGCAACAGTGTTTTAAAGCATGCTGTATTATTATTTATGGATGTACATACACTTATGGGTTATTGGTAAGTTCATAGGAAAGATCAGCACAGACCAGAACAGGAAAAACGTGAGACTAGGCTGTCCTCCTGGGAAACTCTGATAGTCTTTAGAAGAAAGTAATTATATTACACTATAATAATTTTTCAACATATTCCAAACAGAAGTGAGACACTATCAAACACCTGATAAGGCCTTGACAATTACAAAGCTCCTTAAATATTGATGTGAATTGAATGTGTCTTTTTATTTTTTGGTTTAGCAATATTTTACCTTTTATTACTTTGAGAATACCCAAATGTGGAAACAGGAGCAGGAAGTACTATTATATGAGTAAATCGCCAGAGAGAGAGAGAGATATGAAGAATAAATTGAAATCCAAATCTCATACACAAATTATTATTAACACTAATTTCCACATATTACAATGCAGCTTCTTTGCATGTATGACATTGCCTTTTGCACCCAAACATGACTTTAATTAAGATCTAACTTATTCATGACTATAATTCAGATCTAACTGCTAGTCTAGTCAAATGAGTGTAATTAGTCCCAGAGGGCATATCTAAGAGAACTAGGTTTTCCTTTTCATCTCTACATTTAGGCAAACACAATAGATGTTGGAAGATCAGTCTGGGAAACTGGAAACGTAAACAGCTTTACAGAGATGGTAGGGAAACTCTAAACAAAAACATTGTTAAAAAGGACTTTCATAAAGGCTCATTTAGTTTAGTTTATTCTTGCAGACTATGCAATAGGAGTGAAACAATGGAGATGATTAACCAACATAAAGCTGATAAACTTTTCATAACGGTTTTCTTGTTTTTTAAGAAATAGAACCACACAAGTCTGTTTAGCCCATCCATCTATTACTTTAAAAGGGATTAATGAGGTGGGTATTCATTTTTGTTCCCTTCCTGCAGAGACTACAAATAAACCAGTCTCCTGCATAAATTGACACTGGCATAACCAAGTTAGAAGGAAGTCCTACCAAATACCCTATATTTAGCAAGCATTCATTATGCTGGTATCCCAATCCATAGCATACTTTGCCCAGAAGGCAAAATAAGGAAGACAAATCAGTCCATATGATTCATTTTTTCTTCTAGTATATCATCCAACCCTACAGCTGCTTTGCTTTTCACCCAACTCCTTCTCCCCACTCACTTCGCAGCACCTTAGCCCCTTATCCACACGGCACCAACTTCACTCTCGCCTGCCAAACCACTCGTCATCCTGTCCCTCTGTCCTGAAGAGAAGCTCATGGAAACTGGTTCTGCAGCAGCTGGTTCACAGCTGCTCCATTCTTGAAACAGATTCTAAGACAGATTGCAAAGAATTGCTGCGCAGACCCAGCTTAACTCTTCATGTGCTCTGCCATGACACGGTGCTTTGTGACCCTCCAGTTCAGAAGACCACACTTTCATTGTTGTACTCAAACTGTCCCATGGATTGGTCACTGGGTATGTCTGATCTGCAAGGTGAAGCGTGAGCTTCTATACACTGAACCCTGGGGACTGGTGCTCTTCTGACTTTCACAGCTGACTTTTAACCTATCTGTAGCATGGACTCAAGGTGCTTGAGAAAAGCCAAACCCAAGAGAGCTTCTGGGGGAAAAGACCATCACGTACCCACCCTAACTCACCTTCTGGTCCTGCCAGATGACTGAGAGCTAAGGTACTGAATATTTTGCTGGTCTTACCAGAGACAAAGCAACTTAGTGCAGGTACTATCATGTGCAGTTGACCAACTTTTGTCTTCAGAGCAATATAACCCTGCGCATCACTATTTAGGTAACAGCAAATATTTTCCTTTTTATATTCAGTGCAGAAGAAACTTCACATTTGCCAAAAATAAATCCACCAACTCAGTTCCCAAACTTCAATGACAGACAAGCCCTGCTTTTTTAAATTTTGCACATGTTCTTAATACTCATTTGAAGTAAATAAGGCTTGGTACATGCGTAGTTTCAAGCTTATGGTAACCGCCTTCCTAAACTAAGACTTCTCTTAGTATCTATAAGTGCAACTTGTTTTGAAATGATTCCCCGAGAGAATAAAAAGAAAAACAAATACAGTCAATTTCACAAGGAAAGGGGAAAGTTGAACTGACAGTGTAACAATGGCAGCTGGTGCATGAGACTCATAAGACCACACTCAACTGATGTGGTGCCTTTATGGGAAGCATTATTAAATGGTTGTTATGTGAACTTGGATCGCTTTTGACAAAAGTTAGAGAGGCTCTTTTAAAATTGTGTTTCTGGATACATAATAAAAAAAAAAAAAAGAAAAAAGACTTTTAGCCAATGTTTTGGAGTGAACTCAGTTAACCAGGTGATAAAAATCAGGGTTTGATTCTGCTTTCAGCATGCTTTTCCACTTGTGTGCTTCCATCATTTTCACTAATTTTCACCTTTGTACGCAAAAAGACAACCAAACTTTCAAGAGAGTAATAATTTCTTTAATTGTTTGCCATTTGTCACAAGGTCTCTGTTAAGAAAAAGTATGACAGGTATTCAGTCAGTCATGAACACAAGACAGTTATTTTGATCTCATTGCCAACCCAGAGAAGAACATTCAAATTTTAACAGGGAGATGTAAGGCTTACTTAATTTCCAGATGCATTTCTGAATTTTTACATCCCACACAACCCTACCAAGAAAAGACAATGACACTTTAGGAGGAGATAACTGGATTGTGCTTACTAAATTGCTTTTGACTCAGTAGGGTTTTAAGGTGATGTACTGCCTCAAATGACAGAAGCCTTTTTTTCTAAGAAATATACTGAACAATATATATATATATGAGGTTCTTCACAGTAACTGACCCTACACAGTGCTAAAGAAAAGCTAAATCTGAAACAAGACTAAGAAGCTGAGAGATCAAAAATGCCATTTACATTGCCACTTGCAAAACGTTTGAGACAAAGCTGTACTCCACACGTCCTTTATCAGGGGTTGTACGATGGACATAATGCTTAGCGGACATTTGTGTACATAGTAATAGTAGTGTACTGCTTGATATGCAAACTTGAACAGCTTGTGCACACTGCATAATGAAAGACAATGGAGAATAAAAAATCTGAGAAGAAATAAAAACTTATTAGATTATCTATTTCAACCCCTTACCACTATAAGATTTCCTTCTATAATAATTTCATATAATTTATTCTAGCCTAGTTTAAAAATGCCTGGGGTGAAGAAGCTTCCCCTGGGATATTATTCACAGCTTGATAGATCTCAGTATAAGGAAGCATTTCCTAACACAATACTCATGTTTTCCTTTGAAATTTTATCCCATTACTCCTGGAAACCCACCCTAAATCAATATTTCTTTTCCTTCCATTATTTGTCACCTTCAAGATTTAGCAGCCCACTCCTCCTGCTCCCATTTAACAATCCCTTAATATGCAGCAATTTTAATCTCTTCTAGTAGCATAAATCAACTCCTTTCTATACCCCTGTTACTTGTGCCTTTCCCCCGAAATCGTTCATAACCCTTAGTCAAGCGCAGGGTCCCTTCTGCAGGGCGAGGAGGGGCTCTGGGGAGCCCCAGCTCCGCACTCCCCACTGCAGCCCTGGCTTCCCAGCCACGGCCATCTCCGGCTGGGGTCAGGGCTCTTCGCCTTGCAAACGTACTCCCCTTCTTTGCATAATGTGCAAAGTGCAAGGGCATAAATACATATGTATATCTTTGACTGCAGATTTATTTTTGAAATGGATATGTAGGCCACGTGGCGATTCAGACAGTTAAAGAACAGTACAACTAGGAAATAAATCTACTTTTTCTTCAGATGCATTTTGCTTAAAGGCTGGCAGGTGGCAGTGCATCCTCAGGAATGAGCTATGAAAACCTGGCCACTGCAATTGCTATTTGTTATTTGTTGAAGGGGGGGGGGGTGTCCCTTTTTCTTTTCTCCTTCTGCTTTCTTTTCACATTTCTTCCTTTTGATATTTTTTCTTTCCTTATGTTTTCCTACTTAACCTCACAGAATTTTGTCACAGTCATTTATAGAAAATGGTAACAATTATTGTTATGCACTCATTCAGGTATAATGATATTTTTTGGTTTATTCTTAAACGGCCATGAGGAGAGAGCACCTCTGAAAAAGTTAACCTGCAAGGTCAGTAAATTAACACTGAAATGAATCAAGCTATTTGGTACAAAAGCTGAAAGGAAAAGGAAATCTGAATTAACAATCTTGTTGACGCAAAGGAGATCAGCCAGCTAGCTCAGTCTGCCATGGAAATATGCATTGTTGGTCTTTGATAAAAGAATAAAAACTTATCTGGTTTCTGCAGGAAGCCCGGATGAAACTGCGTACACTGTGGGAGAGGAGAAAAACAACCCACATGACATTCGTGTGTTGTCCTACCTCAGGCAGGGAGGGCAGTCTCTGTTTCAGGTAATGTAGAGGACGACTTAGGGAAGACGACAGGGCATCCCAGCAGCATCTCCTGAAGCAGAGACCATTCCCATGCACTGCAGGCTCAGAGGAACTTTTTTGGCTTCACACCTGGGCCCCAGCGCTGGGTGGTGGGATAAGGAAGAGCTTGTCAGACTGTCAGCTGAAAGGCCCATTAGGGGTATGGCTGTAGTGCCAGGGCACTCTTGCTGCTCTCAGTCCAGCCTAGGGGGGCCGTGGGGAAAGCAGAGGACTGAGCAGCTTCTAAGACCACCCCAAATTACATGACTGCAGTGATTCCCAAAAAACTCCTACACAGGTTTATGTCACCTTGCTCCTCACCTTCCCCACCCTGGCATAGGAAGCAAGTGCTTGGGTACTGGGCCAGTGACTTGAAAAAGAAGGGCAAACAGATGGAGCACCAGTTTAGGGGCAAGAGACCTCAAGGGCTGGCCTTCTGGGGATGGAGGAAGCCAGTGGGATCATGCCTGAACGAGAAGGTACCAGAAGCAAACAAGGCACAAACAGGAGAAGAAATGGCACACAACCACATGGCAAGAGCAGAGGGGTGTCCAGATAGAGAGTTGAGACCAGAAGAGGAGCCCACAGTCCCAGGGAAGAACCTGTCCCCTGCTCCACTGGTTGCTGAGCCCATGGACAGAGTGACTGCTTAAGACAGCAGCATGGTAGGGAGGGAGAAGGTGGGACAGCACGGCTCTTCTACTGTGGGAAGTTTCTCCCCATCTCCCATCTGTACAGCCTTTTGCTGAAAGAGTCCCATGGGTGACTCTTGCCCCAACACCACAGGAGCAAAACACCTTGTTTTTCAGGTGTGCTGCTCCCTCTGGACTAGCCCTGACCTTTCCTGACACAGCTTTTTCCTTCCCATACTCAGCACAGGAGTGGAGGCTGGCTTCAGGAGCAGAGAGAATCCACACTGACTCCCAGTCACAGTCACAACCCTCCCAAAGCTGCTGAGATCCACCAGCCCTGTGGACCTCTTCTCCCCTTGCTCCCACCAAACTCAAAGCAAACTGTTGCTGCACTGTCAGTCCATGACAAAATCCTCCCAGCCCTCTAAGGAGCCTCCCCGCTCCCCACCCTGCCTCTCGGCCTTCCCTGGCTCTCCTCTTACCTCAGAACCCAGGGGCAGCAGCGCCTGCTGCACTGCTCCCGGCCCACCACTGCCAAGCTGAGCTCTGCCCGCCCTGCCAAAATGCCGTCAGCCTCCTCTGGCTGCAAAAAAGACTCGGGTCATTTATTTCTCTTCAGGATTATTAGCTCATCGCTGCTGCCTCTTGGTTATGGCTGTGAAAGACCCTTAGCCTTCAACTTCTCCATCTTTGCATCGTGATGCGGGCTCACATTTTAAGTTATGAACCACTATCTTATTCCCTGGTTCTTCATTATGGTCCTGATCCAAAAATCAATGGAGGCTTTCCTCTGGCTGCAGTGCCTTCTGGACCAGACCCACAGCCCCGGCACGGCAGCATCTGGCACATTGCTCAGTGGTTTGAGCAAGCTGTTATCCAACATGAGTTCAGAAGAAAATGTCCAATAACATTTGAGGGCAGGGCAGAGTGTTATGGAAGAGATCATCAGTGGGAATTTAAAAAGCAACAGCTCCCTGAAGTGGTTCAGACACCCCTTGCAAGGAGATTTAAATGTGGATAGCATGACTAAAACTACGTCCAGCTTGGCTGAATAAGCACATAGAC
This sequence comes from Phalacrocorax aristotelis, assembly GCF_949628215.1. Taxonomy (NCBI): domain Eukaryota; kingdom Metazoa; phylum Chordata; class Aves; order Suliformes; family Phalacrocoracidae; genus Phalacrocorax; species Phalacrocorax aristotelis. The sequence continues at coordinate 124,065,848 of NC_134276.1, forward strand.
AACAGACCAGGTAAGAATAGAGGGAGAACTGGAATGAAAACTAGGACTAAACACCAAGAAAAAAAACATCCCCAGACAGACATCGCTTAGCTTCTGGAATACTCTCTAACTCAAATGAATGCCGAGCTATCAGTTGGCATATTTAAATGCAGATTTGGCAAAGCACCAATAAATACCCTGCTGGGAACAATTCTAGAGTGACAAGGCTATGGATGCTCTTACAAAGACTTTTTTTCAGCACTAGACTTTGTGATATTTAGGATACTAAATAGAAAAAATGACAATCCTTCCCTCCTATGAGATAAAAACCAAAGCAGCCATGCCAAATTACTGTACCGTATATGCAAATATCAGAATGCAAATTATGTTGTTATCCTTGTCTATACTCCCAAGGAGCCATAGCATCTTTTAAGCTCTTTCTTCTTCACGTACAGTGGATGTAGCCATCCGTGACAAATTTGTGTTTTCTTTTCTGAGAAGTAATATACTGTATTCCTCAGTGGCAGAGAAGTGAATGGAGCTGCCATTTACAAAATTTAAATGTTTACACCCAGAGGGCAATTAAGTCAGTTTTATATGATAATGTTATAAATGAAATGCTAATAAGTACTGTAAATGGCCATGTAATCACATCCCGTCATTTGCCAATTATTGGGGGGGGGGGAAGGGAAGAGCTGAAAGCCAGCTGTAGAGATGAAGATGATGTACTACTTTAAATGAGCAAATGCAGGTACTGTGTAATGCGCAGCCCTGACACAGTGGCATTTTATAGCAGGAATTCAATTTTCTAAGCAATGTCTGATTTCACCTTTTATTATCATGTCAGTAGTAATAATAATTTGCTCTGACACAGACATTTTCTTACAAGGATCGCCAAGGGATTTATAAAGCTGAAAGCTGGGATTTCAAAGGAACTGGAGGGCATACTTAGCAGCTGCACAGGAGTGGCTTTGCCTGAGCTCCAAGGCTGTGGTACAACACTGTGCTCTGGAAACTGTTTAGATGTTCTGTTGTGTGATTGTGTCCAAGTGAGAAGTCCTTAGGCAGAACTTTACTTGCTGTACGACTGTGCCTAAGTGGTTCCTGGACCATCTCTCTTTCTACCACCTCAAGGGGCAAGTTTAGCCGGCTCTCAATACTGTAGGCACCTACCTTCAGTAAGGGCACAGACTCTTAAGTTTCAGGGGACTTCAATAAAGTTATTCTGAACATTGTAGATTAAACCAATTGAGGCTGTGAACGGCTTTGTACATGAAGCCATCTTAAACAAACCAGACTCCAGCCACAGAAGACCCACCTCGTGGGAAAGAGCATGAACTACACATTGAACTATGGGGAAATACTGTTGACTCCATTACACATGTGGATAAACAAAAAGCAAAGCCCACATCTGACCTTTTCTCCAAATCAAGCCTTCTCCCAAAGGGTCAGGCAGAGCCCTGAATCACTTCTGCTAGCACCAGTCAGTTGCCACAAAAGCTGCTCATCAATTCAGTGACCGAAGGTCCGAATTTCGCTTGGTCTGGGACACTTCCCAGACAATGTTTGGGGGACACTGGGAAGCGAAATTGTTGGGTTACTGAGATGGGAAAAACAAAGTCAAAATTCACCAAACTAACAACTAAATGGATATATCACACCATACCTATTACAGCATGAGGCAGTAAGCAGAACAGAAGGCACCTTGTCTCAGTCCTAGGGTGCACCTATGTGAAGGCGCTGTTTCCCAAAGCCAGCACAGCTTCTGCAAAGCAACCAGCAGAGAGGGGAGGAAAAGCATTCCACACTGGTGCAGGATTGTGTGGTTCCACGACAGCAGCAGACATGCATTTCGTACCAAAAATGCAGATACAGGTGCCCCAGCACCAACCTTTCTTTTTTGCTAGTGCAGCAAAATAGTTGGTTTTTCATCATAATGGGAACTGGGTCAGGCTATAATGCCTTCTCCAAGCCATGAAAAGCCACATCACATATCAGAATGCATAAAATTTGAAAATAGTACTCTGACATTCATTCTTTCAGACTTCGAGCCCTTAGAATTAGACTTTCAAAATCCTCTCCACCACTAAAAAAAGATCATGACCTTTCTAAACAAAGCCCAAGAATCTCACCTAACCATCCAACTCCAGAAATTAGACTTTTTTTTTTTTTACAGTAACAAGAATCAATGGACATATAGCAACACAGAGCTGGCAAAACTGTCCACAGGTAAAGACTGAAGTGGAGAGGGAGCCTCATGTTCAGAGCTGCAACAGAAGACAGCAAGTGAAACAGAAATTACAACACTATATTAAGAACTACACCAATTTTATATGCTTACACTATTTCACAAGTTAAAGGCCTTCAGATACTCAAGACAGTCTTCTATTTGAGAACCTAAGACAGGATCACAAAACTGACAATACTATCATGTTGTATTTCTCTGGCTGAACTAAACTATAGTACTTCTGACTGGGCTCTGCTAGTCAGACCCTGAATTTTCTATATCCTCTTCATTTATGGGTATTGATCATGAATGAGCATGGGCCAGAAGACTGCAAAAAACATGCATAATAAACAAATATAACTACTGCATAGGAGAAATTACTTCACATTGATGGTAATTAGTGGACAATTTCCATGCTTATATTTGGTTTTAATCAAGACCATGAAGCATTTTTTGTTCCTATTGTGATAGATGAAGCATAACAGACAAAGCAAGTCAAGAGCTTCATGTCTAACTTGGTGTAAAAAGAGACAGAAGTTCTACAATTCACTATGCAAAGTTTGTTGTTATATTTTAAGCAGCTCAACAGCTTTGGACAATAAGGTAGCAAAGATTCTAAAAAAACCACAGAAACTACAAATCCTGTCAGAGGACTCCACCTGCCCACTAACACCCAGTGAGACAGACTTTGGTACACACTGCTCACAAAGCCTCGCCTATTTTAGCAGTGATGCAACCAAATCTGCAGCAGTTGTAGTCTAGATACGTAAGAAAAAGGTGAGCAGTGCTGTGGCAACCCACTCTAAAGTCTGAGCTTGGTTTTGACCTTCACCATCCCCATAAGCAGGGCAAAGTGGGTGGGAAAATGTTTTAAATTGACCTTTGCATTTTGCCTGCACTCGCACAGGCACCCCAGGCAGAGCTGAAGGCTACGCTCCATGTCTCAGTTACATTGACAGGCAGTGAGTGGTTTGAGTGCACATTTGATATTTGGGTTTTGCCTCCAAAAGAATAAAAAGGAAATAGTCCTCTTCAGTGGACTCCATACATGCTGTTGCCTACCAGTACTACATGAACTCAAATCCATGAACACTATCGGTGAGACTACAGACAGAACACTGAGGTTTTCCTTTTTCCTTCCAGTCCTGCGCAGCTTTAATTCACCACCTTCTCTCATCACCACGTAGAGTAATGCAACCATCCACATGAAAAAACAGGAAGCTCAGCCAAATATTTGAAAGACCAGCACCACGTTTACCACCTGACTGTACACGACAAAGCCTGCCAACATGACCAATCAATGTGCTCAGTATGCTCCCCGCTGGCACACTTGAAGAGTGGGAAGAGCATGCTCCACCATGCACAGCCAGGGTTTCTTTAGCAGAGCCCTCTTGGCTGGAGATGGTTTTGGAAGGCACCGTCTCCATGCTTTCCCTCAGAGCAACTATGAGAAAAGACCAAGCATGCTGAGGAAAGGAGCAGCAGGCCACATCCGTATCCCCTGCCATAGCTTGGAGAAGCGGACTGACAGCCAGGAGCTCATGGCTGCAGTTTCTGCTGGAGGACTGCTTGAGGTGGACACGGTAGGGAGAGGTACAGGACAAGGAGCTGTGGTAAGTTTGATCTACTGCATGTAAAGTGCTCTAAAGGTGAAAGCGATGAACAAGAAATGGGAAACAGCAGTGGCAAAGCTTCCCACACACAACGTTTGCTCACTTCACACTCAGCAACAGCGTTTTAAATCTTTCCTCCCACTGTAAAGGCAGCTCCGTGCAGAGGAATTAAAAAAATCACTAGTATTTCTTGTACAGCGTTTAATACCGAAGTTACTCTGTCAGTACGTGGACTTGTTTTCTACTTGGAAGCCTTCCAATTTCATCTTGCATCAAACAGTAGTAAAGTTACAGAAAGAAGCAAATCCCAAGGAGTTTACATGAGCTGTGTGTTTTAGGAAAAAATAAACACCCAAACCCCAAAACCCAAACAAACAAAACCCCACATTAAACAGGGAAGCCAAAAATGCAGCGGGGGTATGAAACAACTGATTTGCTTAAGCAACAGAAAACAAATAGGAGGAAATTTCAAACAGGTGAAAGGGATGGTGCACATGGATTCGCACAGCTAGGAAGAGTGGTTTAGCACCTCTCTCATGCAGATGGGAAAACTGAAGAATTACTTTTGTAAAAATTACGTAGGAAACATTCACTTTTGAACACGATTCATAAATTAAATATGGCTTATTCATAAGATGGGAGAGTTTCCCTTTTAACCAGTTTCCCCTGCCTTTCACAGCCCCCCAGTAGGCATCCAGACCCAGCTCAGGGCCCAAAGGTAAGCAAGCTGTCCCATCGTCGGGAAGGATCCTGAACACTGAATTCAGTGGAATGGCTCAAATGAACGGTGCAGGGATGAGACAAGAATCTGGCTCAGCATTCAATGTTTTTTTTCTGCAAGTTAGCAGCAAGTAAAAGAAATAAAAGCCGTAATGCTCAGTTTTATTCACAAAAGGAAATAAATATGTCTCAGTACGCTCAAGGAACAGAACTGTTATGTAGACAATTGCTATTTCTACACATTGCCATTACTTCTCAAAAAGCATATTTTTAATGGAACAATGCAGAATAGAAAGATATGCATAATATGCATAAAATGCATAACAGATTCATATTTTTGGTGGTTGAAGAACCATTCAAAGTTATCGTCATTTCTCCTGAGCTCAGTTCAAAAATAGCTACGAAATATATCATGCACTCAGAACACATCTATATTCGTGTAATGCAGTCTGCTCTAGGTATAAGTGTCAGAAGGAGTTATAAGGTGAGCAATTATAACTGAGCTCCGCATAGCCAGTAGCCAACATCCAAAAAATATGCAAGACCACAGTGTTTTCGAGTGAGGGGAGAAATATATTGGTTTTATTAAAACGCATTAGGATCTCATTTGTCTAATTCCTAGTTTAATGATGCAGCCTCTTAGAAGAAAAATAGCTTTTCCATTAGTTAACTTGATTCTGTCGGGGGTGGACTTTTTTCTAAACAAAAAAACCTTTAACACCAAATTGATTTTTTTCTCTATTCAGGTGAACAAGTACAAACAGAAAGGGTTTTTTTGTGGGAATATTTTTATTGGGGAGAGGGATTTTTGTCTGTTCTGTTTTGGGAAAACGTTTCGTGAAAAGGATCATCACTAATCTAAGTTACTTCTAATTGTAACAGTCTATTTCCATGAAACTATTCCTGAGTGAAATGTAGTTTTATTTCAATTGAAAAATAACTGTTGAAATGCCTCATTTATTCCTATTGATTTGAAAAGCAGCCAAAAGATCATTGTCTTGAACCTTTTGCAAATTTGTTACATAGCAGTAAGTTATTGACATAAACAGCCTCAATATTAAAGTACTAAAAAGTTAACTCTGGGAAGATCTATCGAGCATTATTCGACCGAAAAAGAAAATCATGAAGTTTGGAAAGTCAGGATTTTACATACTTAGCTTTTCCTTTTTTAATTTCCCCATAAGCTAAGTAATACTTTATTTCTCTAGGTTGTGTGTTCAGTCAGAGCAAATGCTAGAACTCAGTTTTAATCTCAAAATTAAGGCATGATTTAAAGTTATTGGTAAAGGTATATACATCCATTTTTACTCCGGGTTTGAAGAAGCAGGGAGGTCATAATGATCAAGAGAGAAGGAAAAGGAAGAAAACTCTGGGGTGGGGAGAAGGGGGTGAGGATGGAAGGAAACTCAGGGAGGAGCAAGGAAGGCAAGGCAGGAGGAGCCGTGCCGGCAGCTAAGGAACTTTTTCAAAACAGAGGCAGAAGATGAAGGTAAACACTCTGAGCAAAAACAGCATGTCAAGCCCCAGACACACACCACCACCTCCTCTATACCCTGCTCCTAATGAGAATTAACTCACTGTGACATTACAGCATTTCTCACATGTTGACATATCAGTTAGGACCCACTTTCTGCACCATTTAACGCATTTCAAACGCAGTTTTGCAAACTCACTCATTGGGAAATATTCATATTTTCACACGTTTAGTTAGCAACAAAGGGACAAAGATGAGATTTAAATTCCCATGAAGCAAATGTTTTTGAAAGATACAAGCTGTTCAGAAACACAACCCTTTGTGGAGCTTCTTATCAAGCTATTACAAGAAGTAGGTCACTGCAGCTCCGGCTATTCAAATGTCACTCCTTCCTTCCAAGAATCAATCACTGCTAGGTCTTAGCTAATAAAAGGCAGCTTTCCAGCAAAGGAAAATAAACCAGAGAGAAGCAATTTCCTAAAACATCAATGGCTCCTCAGGAAAGCGGTACTGACTTTGCGGTATCTGCTGTTAGATAATTTTTAAAAGTAGAAAGAGTATAACTGGGAAGATACCTTTCTTCAAATAACACTTCTGAGTTTCTCATATATCTTTTAATGTTTAGGGAGTGTTCTGGTTTCAGCTGGGATACAGTTAGTTTTCTTCCTAGTAGCTGGTAGGTATAGTGCTGTGCTTCGGATTTAATGTGAGAATAATGTTGATAACACACTGATATTTTAGTTGTTGCTAAGCAGTGCTTACACTCGTCAAGGACTTTTCAGCTTCTCATGCCCTGCCAACAAGGAGCTGGGAGGCGGCACAGCCGAGACAGCTGACCCGAACTGGCCAAAGGGATATTCCATTCCATACATTGTCATGCTCAGTATATAAACTGGGGGAGTTGGCCCAGGGACCACTGCTTGGGAACTGCTGGGCATCTGTCAGCAGGTGGTGAGAAATTGCACTGTGCATCACTTATTTTGTATATTCTTTTATCATTATTATTATTATTTTCCCTTCCTTTTCTGTCCTATTAAACTGCCTTTATCTTAACCCATGAATTTCACCTTTTTCCCCCCCTGATTCCCTCCCCCATCCCACTGTGGGGGATGGGAGTGGGCAAATAGCTGTGTGGTGTTTAGCTGCCTGATGGGTTAAACCACAACAGGGAGGTTTGTTGGCTTCAGTCAGGGTGTTTTTCTTTTTCCTTGTACAATACCCTCGCTTTTATTCCTAAGCATGGATTAAGTCCATGCTACTACACTGAGGTTTTTGTTCTCCAAACCTTCACCTCCCACTATCTTACAAATAAAACAATATTCCTATCTCCTCTGGTGTGGTTGCTCCCTGCTTTGCAGAGGACACCTGATGATATTAACTGGTCTCTGCATCATACTGTTTTTCCCCCCTGCCATTCTCACAGAGGACACCAAGAATATGAGAAAAATGTGAAATACAGTAAGCTCACATGTGTGTCATCCACTGCCTTTCAAGGTAGGGCAGACTAATGTAAGAAACCAAACCACACCAGGGGTCATTACCTGAAGTCCATGAGGTGCTTTGCTTATATTCTAAGGAGCTCAGGGTTTAGCAGTTACTTGCTCTGTCTAGTCCAATGATGACTCTAGCGAGCTTCCTTGCTACAACCCCACCTGATAACATCATAGAAATTTCTGAGAGTTGACTGTCTGTGTCAGGGCACAGGCAGTAATATTTTATCGGCCAAAAATTCATTCCCATTCTGCTTTAAGTATCTCCTTACTCCTGGAGGTGCTCCGCAACACACTACAGCCTTGCATCAGTACCCTTCACTAAACTGAAGCTCCCAGTATCCGCTCATGCTGCCCTTCAGCCACTGAAAAAAATCATATGAACAAAGAACTGGGGAGCAGTTCAGGCCCTCCAGCACAGTCTTATTGTACACTAGTTCAAGCAAGACATCTGTCACATGACCTACAGGAGACACTCATCTTCATGGAGTGGAAACCAGACACCAAGCAGAACTTTCCAACGTGCCTAAAATGTCACTAGGGGTCTATGTTTCAGCACCTGAAGGGCATCATCAGCAACCATCCCTTTAGTCTGAGTACGCAGGGATTACTAGTCTGACAGTGTTGAGATGTTGCCTTCCCCAGCTTCCTCTAAAGTTAGGGGAGCTTGGGTGCTCAGTGAATCAGTTGAAAGATCAGGCCAGCACAAAGCAAAACTGCTTAAATTCCATGTGTAAACAGTTAACTGAACTTTCTAACCGATACAGAGGTGCCTTCTGAGAATGAAAGGACTTCCTATGCTTCTTTTGATAACTTCATGGGTCATGAGCCACAAGTACATAAAGCAGAGAAAACCAGCAGAGACAAGAGAGAGTTACAGGAATTCAGTCTGAAACAGAATCGTCAAAAAAACTACCAGAGCTACTAGACTTCCAGCAGTTTTGCTTTTAACCTGTGGCACAGCATCAACTCCAAAACAACACTAACCTAACAGCGATGCTACATCCCACTTGTCCTCAGGCAGGATACTTGACCTGACAAACCATGGCCAGGCCTGAGCTCTGTGAGAGCACCTGGGCCCACCTGCTTCACTGGGGAACAAGTGCAAGAGCAGCAACTCCCAAGTCTGCCACTGAGGGCACAAAATAAGCCAGGCAGACCACAGCCTGTCCTGCACACAAGCATGTCAACAAGTCAGGACTCGTTATTAATAAAGATACAAAGCACGTATCTGGCAGATGATGGATAGCAGATGGTCAAAAAGCCAAATGAAATATCTAATTAACCATAAATCTGTATTCATTGAGCGAGATCTGTCAAGGAACCCCTGCTTGCCTTGGCTAACAGGGATATTATGAAGTCCGAAATTACGGCCTTTAAATTCATCCCTTCAGATGACAGTGCAGAAGACTGTTTGGGCCTCACTGCTTTGGTACACCCTCAGTCCCATACAAGCATTCACTGCAATGTATGGTTTATTACCCGTACCTGCCTGCAAGCAGAGGGAAGCCAAACCCTGAGGATCCCAGACTAGGAGGTCACTGAAGCAAAAGTGATTTTTTCATTTTCTTGTCACTTGTTGGTATTTGACAGTTGCTCTCAGCAGCTCCAACTCCAGCAGTGGCTTTTCTGCCTTTCCTCCAAGCCAGGGGGATCCCCACCTTGAAGCAGTTTACTCCAGGGCTAATTTTGGAAGGACAGGCATGAGCAGGAAGGCTTTCTAGGTACAGACACATAGGGATTTTTTGTAAAAAAGGTGCTGTTCACTTCAAAATTTTCCTAAGCTTTTTTTTGCCTCTCTTTCACAGAGATTAAAACTACTGTATATAAATGGAAACACATCTATTTGTACTTGCTGCTGGCTTTTTAACTGTTCAGTCAGTACCCCTGAAAAAGCAACTTATTCCTCCTTGCCACCGCCAAGGAGTTTATTACACAGGCAACAAAGGGCATCTGCTTGACCTTTGTCAATGGAAAAAGCAAATAATGGTGCCATATGATAAGTAAAAAGAATCTCATCATATTGCAGTACAATGTACAGCACTATAAAAGCAAAACATTATATTACTCTGCAGTACAATGTCATTTTCTCAGAACTCATCCGGGTGATGTAAAATGGCCTTGTTCAATACTCTAATGATTGACAGATGTGATATAAAATACTAAGATGGAGAATATGAGTTGCAGGGCTCTGATTCCTCCCACCATTTGTGGGATGAGCCAGTCCCAACAGGAAAGAGGTATTGAGCTGTCATTAGAAACCACAGGACAGCAGCTTCACATCTTTTAACAGGAGAGAGAAGGTCAAGAATTTTAGGTCATCACTTTAGGTACATTCCTGATGTGCTATACATTATTTTTTCAATGTTGATCTTTAATATCACTATGTGTCTTCTCCCTGCTGTTAGCTATGAAGTGTGATAACTGCAAAAGAAGTATTTCCCCAACACTACTCAGAGCAACTGTCTCATACAGCCAGTGGTATCAGCAGTGTTAATACGAGCAGTTTCTGAGCTTGCATCAACATCGCTGGCACCATGACATTAAGTATACTAACCTGAATGACTCCCATTATGTGACGCCTCAGTAAATCTACTAACATTACCGTAAACTAACAGCAGCAGCTCTTAAGCCCCTCATGTTGGCTTGTATTGATTTGGAAACATGCTGGTTCAGAAAGAAAATAGCATGACTTAAAATCTGATTGTGGCTGTGTATCAATCATAATATTTGCTAGTTTACTGGTGTTACACCTTACTCCCCAGTCAGTAAAATAAACAGACTTCAGAAAGTTGTTGTCCAGGGCTATGATCTACCTGGCTGATGTGTCAATACAGGGAAGGTGCTGCAATACACCCTTGAGTCAATTGCAGTCTGGATTCAGGAAAATTATCTGGGCTTGACACATTTTCAGCTTTCACCTGCAAAACTTCTTTTCCTTCTTGCTTGTTGATCTTAATTCTGACTCCTTCCTGCTTTGCTGTCATTATCCAACTCAGAAAGTTAAACATTTACTCCCTTTGGGATAAGCCGTAAGGAAGACGCTCTACAGGATACACTGGTATTGCTCTAGTGTAGCAGGAGTAACGTACTTTGCACTCCGAAAAGCAGGCGGTCATTCTCCCAGTGCTCCAGGAGGAAATTACACACTAAGCTGGGTGAGGATCTTTTGGTAGCTATCCATGTCAGGTGTCTTACCCAACCCTGGAAGCAGGTGAAGGCAGGCAGTTACCACAGAGTAGTGTTCAAACTGCAAATTTGTACCTCAGCTTTTCTCACAGTCACTTACTCAAGGCAGATACTACCATATCAGTAAATAATCTTTAGCTGAGGACTGCACAGGCTTGTCTCGATTGAGTGAGACTCAGCAAGCAACGAGATGCCGGATCCTGCTGTCGAGGAGATGCGCAAGTCTCAGCTAACGACTCATCTTCCCAGCCTTCCCGTTTGGACAGTAACCAAACTTGAACACCACTGCCACATCTGAACAGCTTCTCCCACCCTCTACCACTTCAAAACAAGTAGATGCATGATGTTGAGAGGTGTGTTTTAACTCATGGGACTCTCTCTCCATCTCCCTGATTTTAAAGTAGCATAACTCTTCAAATGACTGAATGAGTAAAATGGGAACAAACAACTTACTTTCTAAGCTCTCTTTACAACCTTCAGAGTCTATGTGTTCTCTATATGTTAGTACCTCATGTTTGTATTTCACTGGAAGAAACTCTGACCAGCCAAGTCACCCGATTACAATAAAATGCAGATAAAGCATGCTCTAAAGTCTAGGAAGACAGAAGAGACGTTTCAGCCAAGCTGGAAGGATACACGGATTTTTTTTTTTTTCAAAGAAAAACCTACCCAAAGACTACTTTGCTAATCATGTCTTTCATTGCTGCACCTTAGCAGATATGTAGTCAAGGATAACTTTCAAAAATCAAACGAGGAAAAAAAAATTCAAATTGCTGTTTATTATTTTTCTCTGTAGATACCTTTCCTACTGCCCCTAGAAGCTTTAAAAATAGCAAAGAAACCAAAGCACTATAACTATAATAGGCACCAGTGAGTTATAGCAGAAGTTAGAGGGTGAAGGACTCTGTTCCAGCAATACTGAGGAAGGTATTGAAAGGTGAATATTAGGGAAGGAGAGAGGTTTCAGAGAGCTTCTGAGGTAGGAAACTAAAATTTCAAAGGAAAGAATGAAACAAATGAGGAAAGGGAAGCACACAGCATACACCACAAAATTTACACCTCTATAAAATACACCCATTTCGATGTTTCTTTCAGCAATTCAAATGGGAACCGTTCATTTGTGAGGCAACTCTCTGAGAGACTGGACTGTTTTTACCACATTGAATCAACAGATATGGATACCGTAGCTATTCTGTTGTATATTCACTGTTTGGTAATCATTACAGAGGTATTTTTCACTGGGGGAAGCTGTTTCCAGACAGCACAAACAGCAGCAAAACTCAGCTTCTTTGTCTGCAGGCAAGCAAAAACAAGTGATCTCCATACCCACCTTAAAAGAGATTATTGGCAGCCCCAACACACCTATAAGCAATATTAACCCAGTCAATCATAGAAACAGAGGAAAGAAGCAGTATATAAGTCTCTCTCCAGGTTTCTTCCACCGCAAAACTCATAAAACAATGAGAATAGCAAACGGCCTCTGCAGCATCAGAGCAAACCTGTACAAATCATATGAACAAACAGCTGAGGAAGTACATAAGACGGTTGCCCTCTGAGAATGCAAGTATCTTTATTTTAGTAACTGTGAAGGGCTCTCATGCTGGATCCACATCCATGTAAATCAGAGTGTACCGGTGACATTTTTGGACAGCTCCAGTCCAAAACGGAATACACTAAAAAAAGCTACTGAAGCATATATATTTCAGTTTATTTTCAATTATGAAGTAAATGCCAAAATATTAGCATAAGGTGTTGCTGTTGCTTAACATTTTTTGCTTCCTTTTAATGCTCGTGTCTCGTCTCTCCAGTATGATGACAGCAGCAGAGTATGCTCAATATATTGAGCATCAAGATTTATTTGCTTAAGACTTACCCAGAGGAAGAGTACGTTTGACATTTGCCAACACAAGAACTCATTTTCTAGACTGTTAGTCACTGTATCCTTTCATTACTGTGCCCTATCCCAAGTAAATAGAAATTGAGAAGGCAAGAGCCACCTAAGAGAAGTTTGGTTTAACCACCCCCACCCCAGGAGGGAGGGCACTGGCACTCAGAACCAGAATCACAGTGGGGGTAGCACTGACATGGCTCCTACATGGTGACAGCTTAGGGTTAAGCCAGGCTGGTTGGGCAAAAGCCAGAGAGTTGTATTCAAGGCAGGTTGAGGTCAGGAGCAAGAGAAGGCAGGTGACTGCCCACCCAGGAAGCAGCAAGAATTATGGTCATGGGACAGTGCAAAGGTTACAGCGCCAAGGAATCAGGCAAGGCAAAGTCAGAATAACATTAGACGCACACAGTGGTAGAAAGCTGTACCAGGAATGATACCAAGGATTAAGGCTTTGGCTTGAGTAGACAGGATTTGGGGACAAGGTTAAGAATTAAGGTACAGAGCATGACCTCAGTTCAGTCTGTCAATTCAACTCAGCCATGTTCAGCAAGAGACTGACTCAGAAACATTGTCTAAATTAGCAGACCAGAATCAACTAGTTTAATTACGCGACCATCATATCTTAAACCACTTCCCTGCCTCATTCACTGGAAAGCGTAACTTTTTTGGTAAAGGTGACAGGACTCCAATGGGCATTAACCTCCTTTCCACGCATTGCTCGATACTACCCTGGTTCATTGTTCATCTTGTGCCTTGCAAAATGAGGGTCCATGGAAAATAAGAGCCTTTCCAAGAAAACACACCATGCTTGAGCACAGCTTCTTAGTGCTTTACTTTGTACTTCTGTCAGGATTGGATTTCTGATGTAATTTTCTGATTAAAACTAAACTAATGAAACAACCTTCTCTGTGTAGCATCATCATTGCCCCCATAATACATGATCATCAGAACATGAACCTTGAAGTGACAGCAACAGTCTCTTTCAGGTAAACAAAAGAAGGAATGGTAGCGGCCACAGGCCAGGGTGATGATTGGTGAATGGGAAACAGAATTCAACCACAAGCTTCACAGCTACTTTCAGGTAGCAACACACAGCTTCCTGGGTTGAATCCCAAGTGTTTTTCAGGATTTGGAACAATCATGCAGCAAGTGGTATTGAAACACATTTCTGAAGAGGTGGTAGTGACTAGAAAAAGCAAGCATGGATTTACCAAGGGTAAAATAGTGCTTGACCAACCTGATAAAATGACTGAATCAGTGATCGAGTGCACAGAATGCACCATTCACCTCAACTTCAGCAAGGTTTCCCCATGGTCTCCATAGCATTCTTCTACCCCAGTTAGAACGTTATGGTCTGGATGGGTGAACAGCTAGGCGGTTAAAATTTTGTTGAATGATTGAGTTCAGAGAGTAGTGGCTAATGGGTCATTGCCTACCTGGACACCTGCAGTACTCCATTTGCTTGTTGCTGGAGTCTACTTGAGACCTGTCCCTTTTTAACACCTTTATCAATGACCTGGAGAAGGTGACAGAGTGCACTTTTGACAAGTATGCAGGTGACAGCAAATTAGGGGGATCAGTTGATAGGCTCAAGAGCAGGGCTGTTGTTCAGACAAACCAGGACAGGCTGGAAGAATGGCCTGACAGGAACCTCATGAAATTCAATAAGGAAAACTGCAAAGTCCTGTACCTGGGTGGGAATAACCCCTGCAACGATACAGGCTGGGGACCGACTGGTTGAGGAGCAGTTCTGTTAAAAAGGACTTGAGGGTCTTGGCAGACAGCAGGCTGCACAGGAGCCAGCAGTGGGCCCTGGCAGCAAGGCCGGTCAACAGTGTCCTGGGCTGTACAACCAGAAGCATGGCCAGTAGCTTGAGGGAAGCAACTGTCCCCCACTACTCACCACTTTTTGCACTGCATCTAGATACTGTGTTCTTTTTTGTCCCCGAAGAGAAGGAAGACATCAACAAACTGGAATGACTCTGGTGGAGAGCCACCAATATTGTCAGGGGCTGGAGCACCTGCCCTGTGAGGAAAGTCTGAGGGAATAGAGCCTGGAGAGACCCTAATACACTTAAAGCCCTTGCAGATCTGAAAAATGCTAAGAAAAGACAAAGCGCCATCCTGAGCTGATGACAGTTCCTACTCTAGAGGATTAAAATTAGAGTAGTGACTGAAACAGGACCATACTCAAAGCATGCCTAAGTTTAACATTGACTAATTTAACAGCCAAGGCACAAGCCACACCCACACATTTGGCCTGACAGACCAGAAACACCTTTACTAAGTGCAATTAATTTAATAAAGGTTCCAAGAGAGTATCTCTTATCTGAGCAGCGTACCAGTGCAGTCCTCTGCAAGCACTGGTAAAAGATTTTCCCAGCTGACTGTGCTGAGAATGTCAAACTGTCATCGAAACAAAAAGCCCATTCCTGCTACAGAAGTGATCTGTACAAGAGAAAAGCATGCAAGTGCTTAAGTTTTCATTCTGGCTGCTTGTGATCTTGTTGCAGGCTTAGTATCAAAGCAGATTTCCCAAGGATGACACAGTCCTTCCTACTTTATATTACAGAGCCTACCTTGCGCACTAACTGCCCTGGAGTGTACCAGGCCGAAAATAGACATGCGGCTGCCCCATAGATACCATAAAACATCATCAATTCCTGCCGCATAACACATTGACTAGCCTTTGAAGTCCAGGTGAATGCAGACAGGGAATAAAGCTGTGCCTCTTCCTTGCAACTTGACATCTCGACAGCTCATCCTGCAGGGGCTGCCACTCTCCTGCCCGAGGCCATAGCGCTGCCACCTCCCCCTCTCGCTGCTCTGCCTTCCTCTGGAAGCAAACACTATTTTCCAGAAAGGGGGTTACTCAGTGATTTTCCACTAACTCATACACTTCTGTTAGTGTATTTAGTCAGCGTTCCCACCAGAGCAAGTCTACGTGGAGTTCATGTGTAGTAGAACAAGCTGCTCAGCAATATCCATGTGCAGCAATATAAACCAACAGCAAAAGCATTGCCAAGGCTATGCTCTTGCTTTGCCAAGTTACAAAGCGTGTGCAGAGTGCTACCAGAGTAGGACCCACAGCCTGGAAGGCACCAGGAAACATCGATGAGGCTCACTGGGAGCCTGGGCACCCATTTCGTGGCTCTGGATGTACCAGTTACAGTGCTGTAATGACAACGTGCAACCCACTGGTCCATGTTTGGGGGGGCAGGGGGAGAGAGGAAGGTGTTACCCCATCTCATGGCATTGACTCAGCTGTGCAGCCCCTGACATGCAGAAGCAGGGTTTGACCCTGCGAGACACTAACCGTGAGTACGTGGCAAGTACTTACCTCCTGACAAGTCACGACCTTCGGATTCAATGCAAGCCCGCAAAGAATACATACCTGGTGAACACGCACACCCATGGGTGTTATCCCAAAAAGTGGATTCGTTTGCCCAGTGTGTAAAACACCAAACTACACACAGAATGGAGGTATTTTATTTATTTCATTTTTGCAGAAAGATTTTTGCTAGGTGGTAACCCACAAAGGTAGCGCTCCGCACCAAGAAACTACAAGGCATTTATACAGTTAAATATGTCACTCACAGCTAATATTCACACACCTCAGCTGATAATTGGTTAATTTCTTTCTCGCTTTGATGTAAAGATACAGCTCACTTTTAATTTACCATGCATACTCAGAGAGTAAGGGGCTTATTGGGCGTGGTGGGAGTAGTGGGGTGTTAGTGTTATAATGAGGATAGTTCATCTTCTGGGCATTTTGTTTTAGTTGTTATCAACATCCCAATTAGTTGTACTCCTTGACTACATGCTTTATCACCCCCTTCTCAGTGTCTTCTGAGGCTGGATGTTTGCTTTGATCAGTCTCTCAGCTCTCCTCAAGGATATTGTCGTAAAACAAGTGCTTCTCTATCTCTCAGTTTCTGTCTCTAGCCATCAAATTCTGTTTTGCCAAGCTCACATGGTTCATTGTTATGGCTTAGCAGAAAATTCCAAAAATCCCATTTTCTTCAGGATATCATGTGCACTGAATGAATGATCCAGTCCAGATCCCACACTGAACTTTTGACCTTACATTCATTTGCCATTAACATTTGCATTAACAGGATCATTATTTTTATTCACTACAATCTGGAGAGGAAAAAAGAAATCAGGAATATTTGCTATATAAAGTAACCTGTGGTCGCACTGATGAATCCAGTTCACTAATTCCCCTTCATAAACTATGCCTGTCCCTCAAAACAGCTGCTGAGCAGGCAGATGTTACCACCTGCTAAGAATGATCAGATTGACTGAATAGAGGCAGACCTCAGCTTGAATCAAGAAACAATGGATTCAAGCACTGAGGGGAAAACAGTCATAAGAGCAGACATTGCCTCGCCCGCTCTGAACAGCATCTGTAACGGACAACATTCAGCCTCTCCGTCCTGATGGGAAATTTAGTGGGCTGCTGGCAGGAACACAGAGCCTCTCCTGATTCATTCTCCAGTCCAGGGAAGCAGGCTGAAAACATGCTGAAGCAAGCCTGGTTTTCTTTTATTTTGTTTATGCAAAACAAGCAAATTTGACAAACACACCTCAGAGACTCAGAGTCTGAACATATGCAAGCCAGAGAATGCAATGGCTGCTCGGGCTAGAACACTGTGTGTCTATAACAACCACCACCTTATCAGTACAAAGCACTGAAGATTTCCCCTTTTGCAGGGGATTGCAAGTGAACCTGCAAAACATTTGAGCTGTTGCTAAACAGTATGTCTTGGTTACAAGGACTGGTGTGGATCCTGATTTAGCACCAAGTACTTTTCACACTACACCTTGAAGTCCAAAAGCAGAGGTTATAAATGTAATATTGGCATTTGAAATCTGGCTGGCCAGCAACCCTCCTCAGTTTGCCAACAGTAATTAGTTTACCTTCTTCACAATATAAGTCACTAGATTTTCAACTTCACTGTCTCAAGGATGTGCTTCCTAATCGTACAAACATTCTTTTAAAGACTAGGGAAGAGTTAATTAACTAGTGAATAACAGAAAAGTTACATAAACTTTTCAAAACATACTTCATGGCAAGGAGCCACGATACTACCCTGAAACTGCCAGCATGTCAAACAGCCAGTCCAGCCTGTCCAATAACCCTGCAGAGCTACTCTCTGTTGTTTCTTCCACCTCCATCCTATCTTTTCTTCCTGAAAGGCACGGGAAGGTCCAAGTGGCACTGAAATAAAACCTGGGAGTAACCTAAGGAAGGACCAATCTGCCACACTTGGAACATTTCTTAGTTTATCACAATACTCTTGCCTGTGTCTCCTCCAGATGGAGAAATGACTAGCTTAACAGGGAAAGGCTGCTGCTTCTGGCACATTTGTAGAGCCTAAAAGATATCAAGAGTAAGAAATATTGCCTGCTGAATTAAGTGGGAAATGTAATTTACTTCCCAGTTCACTTGCCGAGGCCTGCTTCTCAAATATCAGTTGAATTTCTTCCAAGCACCAGTGTGCATAGCTCCGGTTGGATATGCCATTTATTTCTTCCAAAGATAGGAACCCAGGAAGTGCTTTCACCTCCCTATAGATTTATTAAACTCTACTGGATTTAGACCTACGCTTAAAGTCTCACTCAGTTTCTTTGCTATCTTCCCCCCAATTTGGGTCACAGACCTGAGAACATTTCATTACACTGCGATTACCTGCAGAAATCTGACCTCTGTGCAAAAACAGCATTTAAACACATGTAATGGGCACCCTTAATAGAAGTGGTTTTATTAGCAGAACCACTATTCTTTCAGTAAATCAGTTTCACTTAACACCTGTGAGCCCCCCATTATGTATCTGGCTAGAGTTCCTTTATCCAAAGTACAAAGTATCTTCTTAATTCACTGCTCCATTTAAAACTTGGTAACTCAAGTGCCAGAAGTCCATTCTCACTGTATGTAATTTATGTTCTCAAGTCATTCCCTCTTCCCTCTCACCTGACACCCTGCCCTTCAAAAAGCATGGTGTAACCTTCATACACATTCACCCAACTTCTACCTAACCTGTTTCTTGAAACTTGTGAGGTCATGAGTTATGGCTCCCACAAGTTCCTAAATACCTGTGTATCTCTTTCCAACAAACTGGGATGGGGGTGCTTTTACAAATACAGCCAGTCCTCTCCTTGCTAGAAATATCTGGGCAGTCTGGCTCGAGTTTTCACCTCCCCTAAAAAACATTCGTAAAGAATTCCTACGTCAGATCTGCAATGAGCAAGCCTGGTTTCAGACTTCATTTCTCACCTATGGCTCTCCATATTGCTTTATCAAGGAAGATCAGGTATTTCTCATTTAATGAATGATGGAGACAAATACATTCAATCCATACCAAGCTCAGTAATAACTCCTACAAATGATTGTGGCAACTCTGTTCACTAACTTAACTGGTGTAGGATCACCCTCTGCTACCTAATAATTTTCACACAAGGAAAAGTTACACAAAGAACATCATCTTATCTGGTTCTCCACAATAACAAACTACTCCAGAAATTTTAATTAACATAAGAAAAAACATTTTGCATATTAAATTATTGCATAACAACTCCATTTTTGTAATAGGCTACCCAAGCCTTAAAAAGTTTGGTCAACAAGTCTTTGTTAAATACCGTAAACTACTGTAAACTACTTTTCTGTATATGAAAGCAAACTGTCTTTCCAGAAATACAAAGAAATTGAAAGAGGATAGGCATGATATATCAGCAGCTTTTGTTTTTTCTTTTTTATTTTATTCAGCACCATTCACTATTTTTTTTTCCTGTGGCCTTAAACAGATTATGCAAGATTTGTGTTAGAAAAAGGGTCTCGCTCAGTCTAGCAGACAAACACAACAGTTTCTAAAGGCTGGCAAGTTAAGCTGGGCACATTCCCATTAGAAATAGTCTTTTAAAAAATACTAAAGACAGCAATTTACTGTTGGAACAACTTACTAAGGATGATAATGGCTATCTCCATCACCGGAAACTTTCGGCTAAAGCTGCTGTTTATGAAGTCGTAATTACATTAATGGAATCTCTGTGGTTGTCTTTATGAGTAAATTAAAATAGAATATCTGAATTTCTTTATCCCCAGAATAGGATATACATCTCCAGAGTTTATTGCCCTCCTTTAAAGACCAGTACAGCTATATGTATATTAATTTATCCTATATATTGAAAGCTCTTACCAAACTGACTAAAAAAGCATATCCAGTTTTCATCTTTGTAGAATGAGGTCACTGAAAGCACGTACAAAACACTAACAATCTGACAGCGGGAGGAAGACAGTTCAGACAAGGCATCCATTCTGAAATGTTTCAAATAATTTTATTAAACAATCATGTTTTACATGTCATCAGACCTAACCCCTGAAGTGCAAAAATGTTTCTGAGGTATTAAGAATGGAGGAAAACAGGCACAGTGTTGGTTGTTAGGGATATCGCGCTACAGCACAGTGGGCTTTGTGAACAACAGGCCTTTATACAGCATTTGCAGGATCAGAGAAAACTGAGAACAAACCTGTATTTGTCTTTAGTCTTGAGAGCCAAAGAGATCTGATCATTAGCCAGTTGTGTCACACCAGCGAAGACAGACATAGTTAACACAGATGATGATAAATATCAGTGAGGTGTTTCTAGACCAATATGCACAGTACATGAAAAATGAAATTTAACTGCTGTGTGTGTGACAAAAATATCAACTGCCTATCCAGTGCAGCTTAACATATGTTGTGTCTACGGTGGCCTCTCCAGTACTAGCATTTTTTGTCTATTCTACACAGCTACGCCACTGCCCTGTGCTGCTGTTTAAGGGTACCTGGTCACTCACACTCACTTCAGGTAAGTCTGATGTTTCTCACATGAACTAGTCAATGGTACAGTACTGCTTGTGGCCTGTTATCCTTCTAGTTGCCCTCTTCCCCTCATCCATACAGTGGAGAAGTCCAATCCATGTGGAAAATCTGCTGAAGACATAAGCACTGATTTACAACTCTTCATGTAGAAAGGAGAGCCTTATCTGAGAACTGCAAAACTCATTGGGCAAAAGTGGGCCTTAAAAATTAGAATACAAGGATTTTACTCAACTGACAAATTATGCTCCAAAACCAGTTTCGTATGAGGAAAGTTTGGGCATTACATGTTTGTATTAGCTTGCCTTTTCAAGGAGCCAGGGGAACGAAATACTTTTCCCTCTGTAGCAGTCCCCAGAGTTAGAATTTGGCTGAAGGCTGCAGGTGTGGCAATTCTGTGCAGAATTAACTTTCTCCTTAGATTTAAAGTTAGATTAAAAGTTTAGTTAAAGTTAGATTTAAAGCTCTTGGATTCTCACTCAGTGATTTTGCTGGAAAAAGGGTTTTTCTGCCATTTCAACAACTGCAGCATTGTTCCCTGGGATGAAATACAGTTTGCCCTAAACGATTTGACTCAAAGACGGCCAGCCAAATTACATTCTTCACATGCTATCACCACAATTCAATGGAAGATATATCTAAGAAAATATTTCCAAGTGAATAATAAGCAAAAGTAATTTATTCTAAGTCTCTCTGGGGTTATTTTTATCCTGGATAGACAAAAAGAAGTTCCTCCTGAGATATAATATTTTTTTTCAAATTTGTGAAAAATACCACGACAAAATAGAAATTATCCATATCTTAGTAGGTGTTTACAAATTTATGAATGCTTCTGAATGTGTCGTGTGTGATAATGGCATACTTGGAAAGGTTCTCACCTTCAGCATCTTCAGCTTTGAAACCTTACTGGGAAGCTGGAGACACAAGCTCTATTGTCATCACACCCATGGGCATAATGTCATATGGTCTGATCACAAACACAATTGAGATTCTCATAATTGTCTACAATTGTTACTACTGTCACTGCTGCTTACCTACACAACATCATCTAGCAAACCTAGAAATATAGAACAGCTGGAAGAGAAGCTGGATACAGCTGGACTGTTGCCTTAATATTACTTTTAATGGAATAATATTTCATGGACAAGAAAGGCAATCCCAAAGAAAAAGTGCAAGTATATCATCACTTTCAGTTGAAAACTGGGTTTCGGATGCCACTCAAAACTGAACTGTTGGGCCACTTCCTGTGCAGAAGAGTTAGGGAACATACAAAAAAGAAAACGCTTGTGATTCCTAGGATGACAACACTTGAAATCAGTGCACTGGTGACTAAGTTCAGTTGGAAAGGAGGTCCATTTGAATGAGCTGCAATGAGAACAAAAATGCACAGGTAAGATACGGTTAGAATCTCTCAGCAGTGCCAAATGCTTCTGTCTTTCCATTACAACGTGCTATATACAGAATAATTACAATGAAAGGACTAAAGCTGTACTTCAGAATGAGCACCTGTCTACTTGGATAAAACTTATCTAAGCACACTTTGAAAATAGCTACTAGTTCTTTCAATAGCCATCATGCTAGGGGATAAAGACAGTAAGGATACTCCTACAGCATAATCCCTCATATGCTAGTGACCAACCTTGACCTGTGCTATTGAAGGCAAGACTATCACTGTCCAAGAACTATCAAGGCAGAGATGTAAGGATTGGTGGCCTAACCAAGTTAATGAAAGGATTTCTTCCCTGATATCATTATCCACATCTCAATTCAAAGGGTATATAAATCCTCAGCAGGCATATCTGGCACCAGATACCTGAGCTACTCTTGCTTGACTGTACACCTCCACAGAAGGCTTCTTAATATGTTTACCAATTCTTAGAGGGAGGAGGTAACATATTATTTACTATTTACTGTAGCTCAACAGGCTACACTGGTTCATGGACCAATTCCTGGATACTGGAACACACGCATCCAGCCAGTATCATCTTTTCCGGGGGGGGGAGGGGGGAGAGAGAAAACAAAACAAAACAAAAAAAACCACCAAACCACAAAAACATTTGAGTGGTAGGTGCTACCCAAAGCACTGCTATGCGTTTGCCTAAGAGCTGTTTGCTATTACCAGCGCTGAAGAGTGAGGTGAGATGACAACATGGCTTCTCGGTAGGAAACCAGACTGCTCCTCCCAGAAGCAGCCACCTGCCCTCAAAATCATCAATCCCTCCCTCTTCACCAAAGCTGAAAAAAAGTCAGCTCTGTTGATCAGGTTGCCCTCCCATTCTCAACACTGCTGCCTTCTGACCTTACTTGTCTTCCCTCCACTACAATAATAATCCCACCTTGCTCTACCTCCCTCTCCACTGGGACAGCAACAGGCACAGGAATACTGTTGCTCTGGGATGGAAAGAGAGGACTACTGTTTTCATTGGATGGAGAGGAAAGGTAGCAGCCATTAACACAGCAAACTCTGTGCAGCAAATTGAGAACTTGCTTTTTATTATTATTATTTTGATGATACCTATGGATAGGAATACACTAGGGAGCAATTCATTACAGGGAGAAATTTGTTTCCATGCCAGGCAAGAAAGGTAGCTGCTTTTATATGGTCTAAGTAAGAACAGAAGGAACAAATAGTATTGGAGTTCAGAGGACAGGATAGGTTGCTTGTGCCACTCAGCCCTGTTATGAACAAGTAAGAGGTGGAATGGCCCAATGGACCTCCTGATTACCTTGACCATCTTTTATTAGTCATAAGCTGCTCTTGTTATCAGCAGAGAACAGTAACAGACAGGCTAAAACAAGTCTTCCAAGTGCCCAGAGGAGAAGCACCCTAAAACTTAGAGACCTGATCTCCCCTGCAGCCTATTTCCTCCATTGCCCTAGCAGGCCACAAGTTCTATCCAAGCTTTTCCATAGGCTCTTTGTGTGGTTAAATGACAGGAGAACAGGAGCTGAAGCAGAGCTCTTCTGACTCTGAGCTGTGAACTGAGTTGGACTGCACCATAAGAACCATTTTGCTGCTCTACTCCTGCGTGGCACGAGCAAATCTCACTGCTTAAGTCTGATTTTGTATCTGGCAGTTGCAATGTTCCTTCACGCTCATATGTCATAGCAGCAGATTTTCATTTCAATTTCATCATAGGAATTAGAAGTTGCTGTGCTGGTGGGGCTGGGTACACAAATTAAGGTGAGCATTCCAGATTCACGAATTGCTTTCTTTACAGCATGGCAGTATTGACTCATTTAAATTACAAAAAAAAAAAAGCCAAAAAGAAAAAACATTCCAGCTCAGTGCATAGAGCTTATCAGAATGGTTCACCTCTTCAGTTCTGTTTCACTCATAAACCCTCTTTTATGTTTCAAATTCTGATTAACTTACCAAGTTGTGAATTGTTGGTTGGCATCTCATCTGTATAAAACAAAAATGGGATGCATTATATTTTACAAATACCTCTGCCTAACTCCTCCCCTCCTTGCAACACAAAAGCCAGTAGTCCTAGCTTTATTTTAAAAACACTCAGCTATACTTGCAACATTGACTAGTAGCTTTTAATATCTCTGGTCAAATAAGGACAACAATATTAATTACATGACATTGCTCCATTGTTAATGCAAGCACACCAATATGAAGTTACTTAATATTCTGTAGCAAAAAAAAAAAAACTAAGCAAAAAAAACACCAACCAAACTAACAAACAAAAAACCCACCAACAAACCCCAAAACCCCACCAAAACCACCCACACCTTAACACAGGAACCTCTTAATTGAAAATGTGGCTAGTTTTATTCTGTCCTTCAATAAAAATGCAACCATAAGCACAGTATTATACGCAAGTCCCTTCACTGTTAATCACATTACAAGATCTGTACAGGAAAAAAAAAAATTAACCTGAGTTTTTAAAGGAAAAAACAGATCATTGACCGTAAGTGATTACAAAAATGCCCTTTCCCCACACTCACTTTTCTCTTGACAGTTGCACAGTGGTATTATGTTAAGGGAAACATTTTTATTTTGTCTTCAGTTTTACTTACTTACCATTGTCCATCTCAGAACTACATTTCTTGTCACTGCTTTTGCTTTTCTGTGCAACCTGTAAGCACAGCTCACGTATACATTTGTTTTGAGCAGCTGTCTTAAGTTTAAGTGAGACACCAATCAAAAGCTACACAATTTCACCTTTACATGTAGGTGCTTGCTTTGATTCTGTACACAGAGGCCAAAATATTTTCTTCTGTGTATGTCTCCTGTAATGACTTATTTTAGATTAACAAACAAGAATAAAGTTTCTCTGAAAAGAACAAAATGTTAGAAATAGGAGTTCAGAAATACACAGGAGAAGGGCCATTACTCGTTTGCAGCAGCGTGATTCAGTTCCTATCAAGGTAACTGCATAAACAGCTCTGTTACCAGAACAGCTGGTGACTAGAGTGATGGGGAGACCTGGCTAACTCGAGGCACCTCTGCAGACACCAATGTGCACAGGACCTGCCCCGGGAGAGATGCAGCACCAGCCTAAATGAGGGAAGTGGGGGAGTTGCACATCAATGCAACTGCAGGCCTAATACTGGGGTATGTACCATGGTGAGACAGGCGCAGCAGGTTTGATGGGCTTTGTACAAATGTATCTGTACTAAATCTGGACCAGACCTGGTCTTGGAAACAGTATAAGCACCTCCATGCAGCAGTGCACCAGAGTAAGCCAGCACCGCACCCTGGCACTCCTCATCCAAAACCAGATAATTCTGTTCAAGTTCTCTCATGACGTTCCCCCTTTTCTTTCCTGGACTATAGTATTCATGAACCTCACATTTTTAATGCACTTATTTTCACAATGGGAATGGACAGTGGGAGGAAATACTAATTTCCTCTTGCTGCTTCAGAAGGAAGAGTGAAGTGTAAGTCAGATTGAGTTGCCCAGTGCCACTCAGGAAATTCATGGCAGAGTTCAGAACTGAATCCCATTCTTTTTCAGAGTAGTTCACATCAAACTGTCCTTCTGTCAGCTCGAGTGGGATGCTCTAAAAGTATACTATGGAGATGCAGAAATATGTCTCATCTAAAAAGCTTTAGCCACATATCTCAAGTAGAAGACACCTAAAGGAAAATATTTTCCTTTTTCAGCCTTACTCATGTTTTCATTAAAACACCTAACAGTTGTCAAGAAAATATGAAATTGTTTATCACTTCTTTGGGGTCATTAAACACCTGGGGACAGATCCTTGTTCACTTGAAGTTATACAGTATTTAAAGGTAATTAATGAGTATCTTTTGTTTTTTTAATTGTAAAAGTAACATTCACAGCATTTGAATCATAAGCTGTATTACCTAACAGGGGTTGCTCATATAACAAGCCTTATCTAGTTTCCATCCCCTGCCTAAGGCAGCATTTCTCTAGCATACATGTTTGTCTGAGCAAGTCTGTCATTCCTTTCCCATAAGTCCTCATGCATGCAACTTTGAAGTTCGTTCTTTTCACTTTTTCTTGACTAATCAGATAGCAGCAACTCAATTGGGACTATGTATAATGCAGAACAAAAATACTCATTTTTATGGCAGAGATGTTGCTTATTATATTTGTTGTATAATTATTTTATATATTTATTTGTAAATATATATATTTATATATAATTTATATATAAATTTAAATATCATTTAAGTAAGAACAAATACATAGGGTATTTGTTCTAAAACTGGTCTCTTACTAGACAGTTCCCTATTCTGGAGGGTCAGTTGTTCTCTTTGTATTTGTGGGCACAACCACTTTGCACATAAAGAAGGATTTTAGTCTCAGGTGTTTCAATTATTTTTCATAGACAGGATTCAGTCCCGCTCTCAGCTTCCTGAATCTAAGACTGCTGAAATCAGTTGCTTAACTGCAACTACTTATAAATATCTGTAAACAGAATTTCTCAAACTTTTTCCAAATAATTTATTTTTATTATTTTGTCAACAGCAGTCACATAAATTACTTTCAGAGACTGCAGGTTGCACTTAGAGCTGGGGTGTTTTTTGTTTTAGCTTTAACTTTGGCAATAGAAATGGAAATCACAGAATTTCACCCTGGATTTAAAGGAGTAGATTTTGGCCCACTCTATTTAGAATTTACAATGTGTTTGTCCTATTTCTTTCTTATAGCTGAAGGCTAAGTGTAGCACATATTAATTTTTTGCAACACTTAGATAAAAACCCACAGGTGAAGCTGGACAAAATGGTGAATAGAAAGTGACAGTGAATATCCATTAGCTGTCCAAATTAAATTGCAACACTGAACACAGTACCTTAAATTCCATTATCTTCAGTGAAATCTGACAAAAAAAAAGGTCAGCCCACTGAGTTTGGGCTTTATAATGGCCTCATATGCATAAGAGTATCCCACAGTGATTTTACTGGGGGAGGGAGGAAGTATGTGAGAGCCGAACACAAATATTAGCTCTAAATTTCTACCAAAAGACTTCAACAGTACAGAAAAAAATACCCAGCAAACTCATGGAAAATCCACCCTTTCTCTAAGTCACTGCAAATTTATATTGAACTGCAAAACATTTCCCCAGGTTTCTGAAATTCCTACAGTCCATAGAAAAAGTTTGCTCATTCCTACCACTCCTTGTAATGATGGGGCCAGCAGAGATTACAGCATTGCCAGAGGTGCTCTGAGGGCTCCAAGTTGTCCTCCCACCAGCGTCTCTTCTTTCTCTGTTACTGCAGATCTGAGCGGTTAATCAAAAGAATCACAGTTTCAGAGTAGACTGGAATTATTGCCCTTCTGTGCTTCCTGCTTTAATGTAAACTCTTATAAGCGATACTACAACTTTGATTTTATTTCTTAGTATGCATTAAATTACTTTGCAATAAAAACAGCTGCAATATTCCCTAGAAGTGTATCTTATAAATGCCCGGCTTCCTGTTGTATTTTTCTTCACTTCGTTTACAGAACTACTTTTCTGTTGTGTACAAGATCCATCTTATAGTATATTAAATTTTCAGTAGTTAATTTCCCAAAGCTTTGTTTACAGAGAGTTTTCCCCAACAAATGTGTTTTGCTTGACTAGAGACAGACAACATGCTACAATCCCTCTTCTAGCAAGCTTCTCGAGTTAAAGTTCACACACTTTCCACAGAGTTCTAAACAGCATTGACCCACATTAAAACAATCCCCAGTACTCTGTCATCTGGAATCCACCTTTAACATCTCTAGTTTATCATCTACCTTAATCTTGGGTACTCAAGTATGCTTCAACCAAGAGCGTTTCTTTAATTTCAACCTCTTGTAAAAGAACTTCAAAAACCTCAGAACACAAATTCAATAGAAACAATGAATAACTTAGAAGTGTAACATAAAAGTATAAAATAACATACAAAATGTCAGAAGCATGCTGGACTGATAGCATTTTAAAATTCTAAATGGTAAGTCATTCAATAGGAAATGAAACCGCATTCTGACAGCACCAACACAGGATATTCTGTGTTCATATGTTTATTTAAATGTTTCCATCTCCAAAACATGTTTGTTGTTCCTGACACTCCTAAAATTAAATAATTTTTGAATTGACACAACTTCATGAACTTCAGCAAAACAGCAGCTTCCAAATTATAAAGGAGATGGCAATAAACTCTAGGGGATGTAGCATTCTCCCCATCCAGAAACTCTGTCAAATTCTCCTTGTCAGTATAACAGCACTCACTATAGCTTTAAGTTTTCCATAAATTCTACTGTAAGATACTTCTGTTTATCCACTGTGACTGTGGATACCTTGTTTCTTCAATGCTATGCTAAGAATATCAGCTCTGAAGCTGCCTCAGAGTTATTCCTTTTAAAAATGAATTAAGGACCAAAAGGCAAAGAGGTCATTTCTCATGTGTTCAAAAAACTGTGTTTTGCAGATCTAGTATTATTCTATCTCCAGATGACAATATTCACTGCCCTATTCTTCATCAGTTTTATATTCCTTCAGGCGCAAACATTCTTACTTTAGACTCTACAAGTCACCTTCACTCTATGCGATCCAAACTTCCATAGCATTTGTACACAAAACTCCACTATGCTTATTTTATATCCAGATATTAACAGCAACTTCTGTCCACCGAAACTTACTGGCACAAGAAAGGGACAGTCATCTGCTCTGCACAGCTTTGTCACGCAGTGAAGGAAGACTGTAGACATCTTCTGGTTCTTATGCTTCACAAAGCGAAACACCTCAAAGGAAAACCGGCCCATTTGGCTCTTGCCATTTTCAATTATAGTTGTCTGCGGGTCCTTGTCACAGCTAGTTTTTGTAGAGAAGATTAAAACTAGGATGAGCAGCTGTATAATTAACACTTTACAGCTCTTAGCTGAGAATAAGATAACTTATGCAGCAAGTTCAGTGCTTTAGAGCACACTGTTCTTTTCCGAGGAGCTAATGTCCAACATGGGCAGCCACAATCTGCCTGTCAGGCTGCACAGTCCTGTGCTGAAATGCATTCCTACAAAAATATTATGTTTTGTTTTGCAAAATCACAGCCATAACCAAGGTACCATTTAATTTCAGTGCCCAAAAAAACTTGAGACCTGAAGCAAAATGTAGTCTGGTATGCTAACCGGTATAGATGGGTAACTCCAAATGAAGACAGTATCTCTCCAGCAACCATCACTGATAAGATTTAATCTGAGATACTGCCAAGATGTTTTTCCAAGTTCCAATTCAAAAAAATGTTATTACTGGGAGTACAAGCAGGAACATCTATTTATTTTTAATCATTTGCTTAACTGCTTTCCTGAACTGGAGGCTATGGTATTTTATATCACTGCAATTTACCACAAGGCCACCTTTGGTAAAATAAATGCTGGTTTAGCCATTCAGTTTGGGTGTCTATGGTATCTCTAGCAGAACCATTTTAGATATATGTTTCTCTACCTTCATAATAATTACAACTTCGCACTTGCTTCTATGTTTATATTCACAAACAAGATAAGTCCTGACACGTTATCTGTAAGCCCAGCCCTCAGTCCTCCCTGATAATATTGCTTAGACCTTCCATGCAGTTTAGAACACCACTACTGGAGAGATTTATAGCTGTTTTTTTTTAAAGGAAGGACCCACAAAACACTGGGTTTGCACAGGACCTACCTGAAAAAAAGATCATATCGAAGATCATCGCTAGGATTACCAGATGGTGTGGTGTAACAGTAGTCCATCAAAACATTCCACCTGCACAGGGAGAGCAGAGTCATAGATGAGGAGAACTGGCAATGTAAGAGTAGGGGTGGACAGCAAGTGAGATAAGCTTAGAAGACAGTACAGGCAAGCATACAAACTGATAATGCAGGCTGTTACGTTGAAGCTGAGTTACTGTATTTAACCGGTCATATATGAGTCATCCTACATTCCCAGTACATCACCTGTTTCTCCCCACAGCTTACAAAACTAAACAGCGCAGCATAGCAGCAGAATTGTATAAAACAAGTTACACAGTTTCATGCAAGCAAGCCACTATACCGACACACGTTGCATACATCCTTTCAGAAGTCATGGCCACATAGAACTAGAAATCAAAGCTACCTGACTTCTAAAAGCTGTGCTATTACAAAAATCTAATGGAGAGTGGAGGCTAACAGTGGACTATCAAGGCCTGAACAAAGTCACGCTGCCACCGAGTGCTGCCATACCAGACATGCTAGAACTCCAATATGAACTGGAATCAAAGGCAGCCAAATGGTATGCCACAACTGATATTGCCAACACATTTTTCTCAATCCCTCTGGCAGCAGAGTGCAGGCCACAGTTTGCTTTCACTTGGAGGGGTGCCCAGTACACCTGGAACCGACTGCCCCAGGGGTGGAAACACAGTCCTACCATTTGCCATGGACTGATACAGACTGCACTGGAAGAAGATGGGGCTCCCGAACACCAGCAGTGTATTCATGATATAATTGCATGAGGCAACACAGCGGAGGGAGTGTTTGAAAAGGGCAGAATAATCACCCAGATTCTTTTGAAAGCCGGTTTTGCCATAAAACGAAGTAAGGTCTAGGGACCTGCACAGGAGATCCAGGTTTTAGGAATAAAATTGCAAGATAAACATCATCAGGTCCCAATGGATGTGATCAATAAAATAAACAACTATATCTCCACCAACTAACAAAAAAAAGACACAGAAGCTTTCTTAGGTGCCATGTGGTTTTGGAAAATGCATATTCCAGGTTATAGTCTGATTGTAAACCCTCTCTATCAAGTGACACAGAAGATGAACTTTGAATGGGGCCCTGAGCAGCAGCAAGCCTTTGAACAAATTAAACAGGAGATTGCTCATGCAGCAGCATATGGGCCAGTCCAGGCAGGGCAAGATGTAAAAAACATGCTTTACACCTCAGCCAGGGATAATGGATCCACCTGAAGACTCTGGCAGAAAGCACCTTGAGAGACTCAAGGTATACCTCTAAGGTTTTGGAGCCAGGTATATAGAGGATCTGAAGCCCGTTACACTCTGACTGAAACATGAATATTAGCAGCATATGAAGGAATTTGAGCCACTTCAGAAGTAGTTGGGACTGAAGCACAGCTCCTCTTGGCACCTCGATTTCCTGTACTCAGCTGGATGTTCAAAGGGAGGGTCTCCTCTACGCATCATGCAACTAATGCTATATGGATTAAGTGGGTTACACTGATAACACAATGGGCTCAAACTGGAAACTATGACCTCCCAGGAATGCTGGAACTGATCATGGACTAACCCAGAGGCAAAGAGTTCAGAATGTCACCAGAGGAGGTGACTCATGCTGAAGAGGCCCCTGTATATAAAAAATTACCAGAAAATGAGAAGCAACACGCCCTGTTTACAGCTGGATCCTGTCCTATTGTGGAAAAATATTGGAGATGGAAGGCTACTGTGTGAAGCCCTACACAAGTCACAGAAACTACTGAAGGAGAAGGTGAACAGAGTCAGTTTGCAGAGCTGAAAGCCATCCAGCTGGCTTTAGATACTGCTGAACGAGAAAAATGACCATGTGCATGGCTACAGCAATTGAAGCAGAGCAACTGGCAGCACAGAAGTAAACCCTGGGTTGCTGGATCATGGCAAAATATTGCTGCCCAGGTAGAGAACCTGGTTGTGAAAACACATCATGAGATGCTCACATACCCAAGAGTCAGGCCACTGAAGAACATCAAAACAATGATTAGGTAGACCAGGCTACTAAAATATTCCACTCTGGGGAGACACCACATGGAGTACTGCATTCAGCTCTGGAGCGCTCAGCACAGGAAAGACGTGGACCCGTTGGAGCAGGTCCAGAGGAGGGCTACAAAAACGATCGGAGCTCTGGGGCACCTCTCCTATGGAAAAAGGCTGAGAGATTCGGAGTTATTCAGCCTGGAGAAAAGAAGGTTCCAAGGAGGCCTTATTGCAGCCTTTTAGTACTTAAAGTGGGCTTATAAGAAAGATGGAGACAGGCTTAGCAGCAGGGCCTGTTGTGATAGTACAAGGAGTAATAGCTTTAAACTAAAAGAGGGTAGAAGAGGGTAAATTTAGACTAAATAGAAGAAAAAAATGTTTTACAATGAGGATGGTGAGACACTGGAACAGGTTGCCCAGAGAGGTAGTAATGCCCCATCCCTAGAAACATTCAAGGTCAGGTTGGACGGGGGTCTGAGCAACCTTATCTAATTGAAGGTGTCCCAAACCCCCCGCAATGAGTAGGACTAGATGACCTTTAAAGGTCCCTTCCAACCCAAAATATTCTAAGATTCTATTAATTGAAGCAGCTCCGGTGGATCTAGACTGGCAACATAAGGGTAAGCTGTTTATAGCTCAATGGGCCCACGACACATCAGGACATTTAGGAAGGGATGCAACATACAAATGGATTTGTGATTGTATTGATGCCACTGCACAGATTATCTATGAATCTCAAACATGCACCATAAACAAGCTAAGCATTTTTGATAGCTGAAATATCAATATGGGGAATATCAATATGGGGAAGCTTAGCAGATAAATTAAATGACACTAGAATGAACCCACCATGGCAAGCACCATGTGCTCACAATGGTGGAAGAGACTACTAGATGGTTGGAAACATACCCTGTGACCCATGCCACTGCCCGGACTACTAGGGCAGTCTACACCCACATCACAACCATTCACGTTAAGAAAAGAAGAGTAGTTGTCATATGTGACTCCCTTCTGAGGGGAATGGAGGGTCCAATATGCCAACTGGACCCAACTCACAGGGAAGTCTGCTGCATGCCTGGGGCCAAGGTATGAGATGTCATTAGAAAACTCCCTAGTCTGGTACGGTCATGACTATTACCCACTGTTGGTTCTTCTGTCAGCAGAGAAAGGGTAGCAAAGAAGTCCAAAGAGGTCCAAAGGGATTTCAGAGCCTTGAGGTGGTTGGCTAAATGAAGACATTCAGGTAGTATTTTCTTTGATCCTTTCAGTAGCAGGGAAGAATACTGAAAGAACAGGCAAACCCAGCTGATCAACACGTGGCTCTGAGGATGGTGTCATGGGTGGAACTGTGGGTTTTTCGACCATGGGATGGTCTATTTATCACCAGGTCTACTGAAATCCGATGGGATGCACCTTTCTCAGAAGGGGAAAAGGGCTTTTGCTCAGGAGCTAGCAGGGCTGATTGGTAGAGCTTCAAACTAGATTGGAAAGGAGAAAGGGACAATACCAGGCTAGTCAGTGACGAGCAATGGGATGGCACGCCAAAGTTGGAGGAGCAGCATGCTAGTGAGATTCTTCAGGCTGCTCCACATGGCGATGGGCACAATGAACCGCACTTAAAGTGTTTCTACACAAATTTGCACAGCATGAGGAATAAGCAAGAGAAATAGAAGCCTTGGCCCAGTCCCAGAGATATGACATCAGTGGCATAAGTGAAACCTGGTGGGATGAGTCCTGTGACTGGTGTGCCATGATGGATGGTTACAGGCTCTTCAGGAAGGATAGGCAGGGCAGGCAAGGTGGGGGGGGTGGTGGTGACACTGTATATAAAGCAGGAGCTGGAATACATGGAGCTTGCAGTTGGCAATGACACAGTTGAGAGCCTCTGGGTAAGGATTAAGGGACAGACAAATAAAGCAGATGTTGTTGTGAGAGTCTACTATAGACCACCCAGCCAGGGTGATGACACTGATGAGTTATTCTTTAAGGAACTAAGGGATACCTCTAAGTCATCCGCCCTTGTCCTTGGCGGGGACTTCAACTTGCCAGGTGTCAACTGGGAATACCACACAGCTGGGACAAACAGGTCCAGAAGGTTCCTAAACCATCTGGACAATAACTTCTTGGTACAGGTACTGAGGGAACCGACCAGGAAGGTGCCTTCCTTGATTTCTTTCTTATTAACAGAGAGGGTCTCGTGGGAGAAGTGGAGATCGGTGGCTTCCTTGGCCACAGTGACCATGAAGCAGTCAAGCTTAAAATCTATGGTAACAGGAGGAAAGCTGCCAGCAAGACCTCAACTCTGGACATGAGGAGAGCAGACTTGAGGTTGCTCAGGGAACTGCTTAGGAAGGTCCCCTGGGGAAAAGCTTTTGAAGGTGCTGGGGTCCACCAGTGCTGATTGCTTTTTAAGCACCACCTCCTAAGACCACAGGTGCAGGCAATCCCAAAGCATAGGAAGTCAAGCTGGCGAGGCAGAAGGCTGGCTTGGCTGAGCAGGGATTTTCTTCTAGAAATAAGGAGAAGAAAGAAAGTATATGGCCAGTGGAAGCAAGATCAGGTGACATGGGAGGACTACAGAGAGGCTGTTCACCACTGCAGGGAGGACATTCACATGGCCAAAGCTCAATTAGAGTTGAAGCTGGCCAATACTGTGAGGAACAATAAAAAGGGCTTTTGTAAATATGTTAATGGAAAAAGGCAGGCCAGAAGTAACACTGGCCCATCACTCAATGGGAATGGTCACCTCACAAACAGGGACATAAAGCAGAGATGTTTAAGGCTTTCTTTGCCTCAGTCTTCAACACCAATGATGGACTCTGGGACCCCAGAGCCCTAGGCTAGAAAACCATGACTGTGGGAATGATAAACTCCCAATCAATCCCCAACTACTGCAGGACTTGCTGCTCCAGCTGGATGTCTATAAATCAATGGGGTCTGATGGGATTCATCCAAGGGTAAAGAGCTGGCTGATGCCATAGCAAAATATCTGGACAGGTCCCAGTTGACTGGAAGCTGGCAAATTTTGTCCTAGTCTTCAAGAAGGGCAACAGGGACGACCCTGGCAATGACACGCCCACTCAGTCTCACTTCTGTGCCTGGCAAAATTATGCAGATTATTCTGGGAGTTACTGAAAAACACCTGAAAGACAGTGTATTCATTGGTCCCAGCCAGCACAGGTTCACAAGGGGAAGGTGATGCTTAACAAACTTAATTTCATTCTATGACAAGGTTACCCACCTAGTTGACCAAGGGAAGCCAGTTGATGTAATCTTTCTGGATTTCAGTAAAGCTTTCAATACTCTCTCTTCACAGTATCCTCCTGGGCAAAATGTCCAGCACACAGCTGGATAAACACATAATGCTGTGGGTGAGCAATTGGCTGATGGGTCAGGCTCAAAGGGTCATAGTAAATGGGGTTACATCGAGCTGGCAGCCAGTCACTAGCAGGGTTCCACAGGGATCCATCTTAGGGCCAGTACTCTACTCTTTAATGCCTTCATAAATTACTTGGATGCAGGACTGGGAGGAATACTAATTAAGTCTGCTGATGACACAAAATTGAGAGGAGCTGTTGCCACTCTTGAGGGCAGAGGGGCCCTGCAGAGAGATCTGGACAGACTGGAGAGCTGGGCAATCACCAACCATAAGAAGTTTAACAAGGGCAAGTGCCAGATTCTGCACCTGGGGCACGGCAGCCCTGGATGTACATACAGGCTGGGGAATGAGGGGCTGGAGAGGAGCTGCTCAGAGAGGGATCTGGGAGTTCTGGTTGACAGCAAGTGGAACATGAGCCAACAGTGTGCCCTGGCAGCCAAGAGGGCCAACCATGTCCTGGGGTGCATCAAGCCCTGCATTGCAGCCAGTCAGGGGAGGTGGTTGTCCCGCTCTGCTCTGCGCTGGTGCGGCCTCACCTCGAGTACTGTGTGCAATTTTGGGTGCCACAGTACATTAAGGATACAAAGCTATGAGAAAGCGTCCAGAGAAAGGCCACAAAGTTGGTGAAGGGTTTAGGGTGAAGAACTGTATGAAAAGCGGCTAAAGTCACTTGGTTTACTCTGCCTGGAAAAGTGGAGACTGAGGGCAGACCTCATCATGGTCTGCAGCTTCCTCACAAGGGGAGGAGGAGGGGCAGGTGCTGATCTCTCCTCTCTGGCGACCAATGACAGGACCCAAGGGAATGGCAGGAAGATGTGCCAGGGGAGGGTTAGGTTGGATATCAGGAAACGGTTCTTCACCCGGAGGGTGGTGGAGCACTGGAACAGGCTCCCCAGGGAGGCAGTCACGGCACCAAGCCCGGTGATATTCAAGAAGCATTTGGACAAAACCCTTAGATACATGGTGTGATTTTTGGCGTTGTCCTGTGCAAGGACAGGAGCTGGACTTGATGACCTTCATGGGTCCTTTCCAACTCAGGACATTCTATGAATCTGAGGTCTTGGGCCTTGAAAAGCAAGTTTGATGGCGACACAGCACCCCTGAAAGAATTGAATCAGAAAACAGGACTCATTTCAAAGACAACCTCACAGACAACCGGGCCAAGCAGCATGGCTTTGACTGGGTGTATCACATCCCCCATCATGCACCAGCCTTCAGGAAAATTGAACAATACAATGGACCGTTAAAAACTACACTAAGAACAATGGGTGATGGAACGTTCAAGCACTGGGATACACATTTAGCAGAAGCCACTTGGCTAGTTAAACTCTAGAGGATCTGCCAGTCAACCTGGCCCTGCCCAATAAAAACCCCTGTGTACTGTGGAAGGAGGTAAGATTCCCATAGTATATATAAGGCATTTGTGAAAAACAGTCTGGGTTGTTCCTTCCTCAGGAAAGGTAAACCTATTCATGGGATTGTTTTTGCTCAAGGCCATGGTTCCCCTTGGTGAGTAATGCAGAAGGGTGGGGGATTCCAATGTGTACCTCAAGGTGATTTAATCCAGGGTGAAAATAATATGTTATTTGAGTTGCA
This sequence comes from Phalacrocorax aristotelis, assembly GCF_949628215.1. NCBI lineage: Eukaryota > Metazoa > Chordata > Aves > Suliformes > Phalacrocoracidae > Phalacrocorax > Phalacrocorax aristotelis. The sequence goes on from NC_134276.1 coordinate 124,102,413, forward strand.
TGTTACGGGAATTACTATAGCAGGAACCCCATGTTGCTAGCTGGGCTAGGAGCAAGAGGAAGAGTTCATTGCAATGTTAAACACTATAACGTGGCCCAAAGGGACAAGGGCTGGAGATTGTAATGGAAATACCTTTAAATTGTTGTAACCCATGGTTTGAGTTCCATGTTATAGGAATTCCTAAAGCAGGAATCACATGAACCAATGGAGGACAAGCCTTACAAGAAGCAGTGCAAGTGCAGCAGTGACCTGACCTGAACTGGCTTTAGTGCCCAGTAACTCCATGTAACACACCACCTCTCCTGTCCTCCATGAGCATCATAACAGATGGAGCCCAAAGTCATGGACTAAATGAACTCAGTGGATATTTTGTGGACATTTTACAGGGGTGGTCCAGGGGTGTGTGATATCAAAGGATCGGAAGGAGGGTGATGGGTAATGAGGATTATTGGGTAGTGTGAGACCTGAGCATGACATAAATAGTAGGGAATAAGGGGTGGAAAATGTGTTGTTTTGGCTGGGATAGAGTTAATTTTCTTCATAGTAGCTAGAATGGGGCTCTGGTTTGCATTTGTGCTGAAAAGTGTTGGTTACAGAGGAATTAGTTACTGATGAGCAGTGCTAACACAGAGTCAAGGCCTTTTCTGTTTCTCACCCCACCCCACCACCCCAGCAGGCTGGGGGTGCAACAGAAGTTGTGAGGGGACACAGTCGGGACAGCTGACCCCAACTGACCTAAGAGATATTCCACACCATATGACATCATGCTCAGCAATAAAACTAGAGGGAAGGTTGGCATAGAAGTGACGGCTCACAGAGTGGCTGGGCATTGGTCAGTTGGTGGTGCGCAATTGTTTTCATTTGCATCACTTGTCTGTCTTGGGTTTTATTTCTCTCTTTCTTATTTTCCTTTTCATTACAATTTAATTCTTTTATTATTTTATTTTAGTTAAACTGTTTTTATCTGAACCCATGAGTTTTCTCACTTTTACCCTTCCAATTTTCTTCCCCCCATCCCACTGCAGGGCAGGGGGGAGTGCACGAGCAGCTGTGCGGTGCTTCATTGCCAGCTGGGGTTAAACCACAACAAAAGGCCTGGAGTTTCTCACTTGATCTTACTGAGGCCAGTTCTTAAATAAGAGCAATATAGAATTTAAAGTATACTTCAGGGAAACTTTCAAAATGAGGACAGCAGCAAGATATGCATTCACCACCAAGGACCTGATACCCTCCAGCTGAGGGCAGTTATTATCAAACACCAACCATTATTTTAGCATACCAAAGGCTATAAGGAAAGACAGTTACTTCTAAATCAGAAAAAATTGCAACACCAAGAGCTGAATAGCAAGCAAGACAAGAAATAACATCCTTTATGGTACCTGCCATCAAGGTTCGTTGCTCTTACAGCCGCATATATTTTGGTTTTCAAAGGTAAACCTGTACTTGGAATAAGGAGCTGCTGACTGTAGGTTGAATCCTGAAAAACAAACATTGCCTTAGTGTACCAGAAATCCCACTGTAACAACCTATCTGCATCCACAGACTGAACTCCCACCTAATTTTTCTGACCTTTCTATGTAGGGCAATCATTTACTTTGTCCTCCTTAAGCAAAGAAGCAAAAACCAGTGCCAGAGCATTCGCCTACAAGTTTGTCTGTAAAGATCAAACACAATTGACTGGCTTTAGCCTATGCAACTATTTTAGGGAACGTATTTATGATTTTATAAAGTGGTTGGATTGGTGATTAAAGAAAAGGTATCATTCATTGACACATCAGTAAGCTTCCCAGCACCTACAGGCAAACATCGCAGCTACTGTGATTTTCTAAAGGAGGAGCTTAACTGGGTTGCCACAGTGTACCCTTTTGCAGAAAAGGTTGCTAAGGTTATTTGATTTAGTAGAGAGAGCAATGCCACCACCTTTTATATATCTTTAACCTGCAGTTTGGGAGAACAGACACATTATATTATGCAAAATGTAGTTTCTACGGAAGTTCCCTTCTTGAAGACTACAAGTAACAGACATTTTCATTTAAATTGTAATGTTTAGAAAAAGCTGTTTAAAAAAAGCTGTATATAACAAAAAGTTGGGAATTCCCCATATACCACTACGTAGATATAGTTGTTTTATTGGTTCCTTGTTCAAAGGCTGAACCATTAATGTCTCTTTAGCAACAGTGCCATGAAAGGGATCTGAGTGACAGACATTAATTCAGCATATCAAAATGCATTTACTGGTAAGGTCACCTATGTCAAATAGGTTGCTAATCCAGAAAGCACAGGGACTCAGCACGTTGAGACCTCTTGTGAGAGGTCAAAACACTCAATACTAAGAAAAATTTTGTAAACAGAATATTGGACCAGGTTCAGTGTGGCAGGTAAGACCAAGATCAGCAGCTGACAGCAACAAGAGGGATTAAGCACATAAATCAAGTACTTTTTCAAAGGGAAAATTCACAGCATGCCCAATATTAAATCTCTGCAGCATCGGAGGCCTTCGGATGTACACATGTACATATAGACCAGTTCTGCAACATACACAGAGCAAGTCCTTGAAGATACATTCAAGTGAGATCAGGTAAGTTTGCCTTCTTTAAAATTTGTTATACATTTCTCTAATACATAGCTCTGTCACATTTTGCAAACTGATTAAAAGAAGTCTACAGCAAGTCCCTCACTTACATTCCATAGTAGCTGTTCTCTTAAAGAGTAGTTTCTATTCATTTAGACAGACATTTAGAGGAAGGCTTAAAAGCATATAGCCACTTAGACTCTGTGAAAGCCCATTAAATTTTTTGCTATTAAGCTATTTCTGAGTCTATCATAATGGCTCTCTTGTCTTTTCTAATGATAACACACACTAACACCACAAAGTAAATGTAAACATCGCCTTGTGAGGGAAGATGGAGGTGGGCTGAGAAGATGAGATGTCAATGTTAGGAAATAACACTACAGCTAAAGTTTGAAAGTTAAGAGCCACATCTGTGCACAACCTCTCACCAATATCAAGCGTGGACAGGAGCCTCAAGGTCCCTCCCAAAACCAGGACTCTAACAGGGACTAAGTGAGCCCACAGGATCGAAGCTCACAAGACCATGGGTGTCCCAAGAGGCACACCCAACCAGACAGACTGCAGGCAATGCACAAGCCACCTGTGTACACACCCAGCCCTAGGACGTGAACCAGAAGGGCATGTCCATCATCTGAATCTGCCAGCCTTAGCAGTATTATTCATGCTAGAGTAATACAACCGAAATCAGAAGGATAAGACACGATTTTTCACAGTCGACTTGTAAACTAACTGGGGTAGGGAAGATGAAAGCCCAGCTTGGCATGTGGTATTTGAGGAAAAAAACAGGCTCAGTACAAGCATCCATAGCATTTATACCTGACTGTGTGCAGAACTGGGCCCTGAAAGGCAGGAAACATGTTAATGCTTGTCCTGACTGAGAACTCTGGCTACCCTCACCCTGCCCCATCTTTTTGGTCACAGGTTTATTTAAAAATGAGAGAAGTATAATCCTCATTTTAACAGATTATAGGTTGTTATTTGGAGCTCTGCTCTGTCAAACAAACATGAATTCTTTTTTTTCAAGTGTGCCTTTGGAAAATGTCCTGTTACAATATTTATAGCTCATTATGTTCAAAGCATAAAGCATTGACTTTTAAATCAGTTGCATGAATTATAACTGTGTCATGACAGCATGAATAATAATGCAAAAAAAAATCAGATTCATAATTTACAAAAACGTTGCTAGATAGATTGAAAAATTGATATTTAAATCAGGTATTTAAAATGTATGAATAAAAATTTTAATCAACACGAAAATATCATTTCAGAGATTAATGTTGTTAAGTAGAGGTCTGTGCATTTTTCACGTTTTACTGTCACCATCCGTATTTACATAGTAAAAGCTTATACAGTAATGCATATTCAAGTTAAATTATCTAAAACATATGAAAGAAGTGTGAGTTGAAAGCTGTTCAGATTAACCCTTAAAATCTAGAAAGTCCACACAATGAGGCAACAAGTACCGTGGGCTATAGGTTCAGAACAAATCCCACATCCCTCACTACAATTACAGATGATCAAAACACTCTGATGAGGCTTGAACATAAAAACACCCCAGCAAAAGTGCTACAGTTTATTGCTAATGGAACAGGTCTAGAATATTTTTATAGAATTCTACAGAGTACTCTCTGTATTAGTGTAACGTACCTATACGCATATTCACACACATATATATATAGAAATATGCACACACATACACATATACGTAATAAATGCAAACACAAGTATGCACTCTGGAGTATGATTATTATTATTATTATTATTACTGCAACTGATTATTCACATGGCACTACAACCTGAAAGCCAGATATGTAAATCATGGAACTGTATAAATACAGGACAAAAAGACTGTGTGTCCTCAAAGCCGTATAAATACAAGACAACAGGTCCGTGCAAACAAAAAAGGACAAGGGAACTCAGACGAAAAATGCCCAGATGGAAGGCCTGGTTCTTCATGGGAGGAGTGGTAAAGGAACAGCAAATAATGAAGAAGAATCTATATTTTGCTCTGGTTTGCACCCACACAGTGCAGAGATGGATTGAGTCCAGGTCATACTACTGTGTTTTATACTCACATTGTAAAGCAACAAATTCAAAGTGCTGATAAATGTACCATTGTTCTCTCTCACAGAAATAGCTGCTGATGATCTACAACAGAACCAGAAATCAAAAACCATCATGAAAAAATATATCTTATTTTTCTGTTTACACACTTCAGCGTTTATCATTAAAAAACTCAAGTAGTCATGTCACAAGGAATTAATTTATGCATTTGAATTATAAACTTCAGAAATAGGAATTTATAAGTGGAAACCCCGACAGAACCTTAACTATGCAGAAAGTAATGGATACTGTTGAAAACATGAATCAGAAAAATAATTAGCAGAGAGGCAAAGTGACAAAAAGGAACATACTTTTCATGATGTAAAAGGTCTACTCATTGAAATATTTTCTCCTGTACTCTATATTCACATGTTTACAAAATATTTCATGAAGAATGTCCATTTTTTTGCTGCTACCATTTTGTCATTAGAACTTCTGAATTTTAAGGGACGTTTTACATTATCTAAGGCCTTCTTCATAAAGGCAGCTCTTCATAAACTGTTATCTCATAAAATGATGCTACAGAATATTATTTTCCTTTGCAACACCTCTTCTTTCAATGTTTTTTTTTCCTTTCCCTTTACTCTTGCACAACTGAAAAATCACTGTGTTTGTTGACAGTACTACTATGGTATGTATAGGTGTGTACACACAAATACACATACATATAGGCTTACATAAACAAGGGAATGAAATGCATAGAAGTAAAGAGCGCACTTACGAAGCAAGCTGGGTATTGTTAACCAAGTACTCCAGTGGATAGCTACAGCTAAATTTGTACAGAAGGCCAGGCAAATAGCTGATAATCGTTGGTGGGTCTGGCGTATCAATATAGCCTGAAACATTACCTATCTGTACCACTGAGGTATTTCCATAAGCATTGATGCCTCGAGCTGAGGATACCTATTTGAGGGAGACAGAAAACAACTATTATCAGAAAGTTAATTGTGGAACAAAAGATAGCTTAGGACACTCATGCTTTAGCCCATAATTTACCTAGAGATATCTTCAGGAAATCCTTCAAAAATTAATTTAGTTTAATAACATGTCCCCTGTGTTCTGTTTTTCACCTCCCCGAAATCATGTGTATACAGTTCACGAGCGACATCCCTGTTCTTAAAACACAGACCGGAGCAACAGTTGGAAGAATCTAATGATTCCTGGAAGCAGTTTTTTTGGTAGGTACTTTTTTTTCTGAGCATGCCCAGTGAATTCACGTGACTTACTGGGAAAAGCTGAAGGAAGTTTTCTGTTACAGTTAAAAAAATATTAGCTTAAAATGAGCTTCCATATGTAATAATAAAGTCAACACACAAGCAATTTCATTAACAGAAAAAATACTCTGTCGCTCAAGCTTTGTTTTTGACACATCAAAACAAATGTACTTTATAAGCAGATACAATCCAAATAGCTGGACTCTGAGCCTGTGTTTTTGTCTAGTTTATGCATCTCTACATCTAAATTATAAACTATGTGCAAAGAAACACTGTCAGAAACACAAGAGCTGAAAAGTAATACAACTTTAATGCCAATGCAACCTTAATTCAGTCCCTGGACACAGGCTCTGCTGTGTTGCTCAGGCTCGCAGAGCCTGCAGAGGCAGCAATAACACGCAGCTCTTCAGAAAACCAAAGAACACGCATCCCTCCTGGTAGCAGCCCAGCCCCACTCCACATTTAGCTACTGATCTGAATAACAGGGTAGTTTGAAAACAGCAGATAAAGTGCCACAAATTACTTTCTCAGTAGGCATAGACACAATAAGGCCAGTTAACATGGCACTGGACTTCCACTGTAGCATTTCTTTTGAACAACTGCACCAGCAAAACACATGCTTTCTAAAGCTTTAAAAGAGAGTTTCTTAAAATGACATTTCATTATGGAAGAATCATCCTGTGGTGAGTATGAGTTGTAATATATTGCACTAAGTAGTACAGGAGGCGCAGCAGGTATTTTGATTTCTCTGGCTACAGAAAAGCCAGCTAGAAGACAGATGCAGCCACACACTTTGCCAATAGCATGCCTAATCATTTGCTAAATGGCAGGAAAATTATGAAAACCAAATTTCCTAGGATCTATTCCTTGCCTAAAAACACAGGCTAGAGCACTAAGGCAGTATAGCCAAGTACAGCTCTGTTTAGCTTCCTCACCACCCCACTCCCACCCCCCCACCAAAAAAAAAAAAAGTTGTGCCTGCCATATTACAGACAGGCCTTGGTTTTGCCTGGATTCTGTCTGAACTGTTGTCTTTCCTTTACTTTCATTGAATATGAGTTTGAAGGTCTTTGCTGTGAAACACAGCCAAGAAATGCATGGGATTGTACTACTTCAGTGTGGGGAACATGATAAGAAATGCTCCCTGCTCCTTTATCCTCTTTGTTCCTGGCACAGCATGCATAAACTGAGAGAGGATGAGGGGAATTTTTGGTTATATTTTTAGCAGCTGCTACTTTCTCTTTGTATCCTGTACAGCCTGTGGGGGGCTTCATGGGGAGCTGCAATTATTTGGGCTTAGCAGACTGTTGTTGTTTTTTTTTTTTAAAAAAAACCAACAAAGTCAAAACCACAAAAAAACCCCACCACACCAAGGTCTTTACAATTATAATCAAATAGCAAGCCAGGCGGTTTACAGTGTGACCGACTCCACGGGAATGGGACAAAGTTGCTTCCTGGTAAACTCTTCTACTGCAAGTCATGGAGGTGCTATAGCTTTTCACGGAAAATGGGAAACAAGAAGATTGAACTTGCCAAACTGTGGTGGTTTTTTTGAAATTTTAAAAGAAAATTCAGCCTGAGGCAAAGAGGTCACAGAGCACATCGAACATTTCAGCCCAGTTTTGCAAAATTAGCAGCAACAGAAAACGGGGTTTGTTATAAAAACTGGCAGGTATCATCAAGTGCAAGTATGAATTCCAGATACAATACATTAGCCTAAAAAATGATACAAAAACAAGTGTAAAAATGTAAGTTATTCATAGATACTTTGATACAAGTCATCACTGCTTGTACAGCGTGATATACACTCACACAGAGGCTGTACAACCCTCTTCCTTTGGTTTAGAAGGTTGGAGACCTGACTTCCCTCCTCTCCCCTTTCAGAATGAGTTAGTTTAATTGAAGAAAATGAAATTATACTGGTACAAAACAGACTTTGAAGTCAGCTCCTGGATCGGATTCTGAGTCCAAAATCTCACCCACATCTGAGGATTAGATTTAGTCAATAGCTGCGCAAGATGTGCATTATCCATGCCTGAAACAGCAACAAAAAAATGTAGACACTGAAGTCACACCACCAGGCAAAACACCGTAGCACAGAGTGGCTGTGCACCAGGAGATGAGAGCTGAACATAGAAATCTGAACTTCAGTCCCACATCTTGACTGTTTTTGTCACGAATTGAGAGAGTCTGTGTGTGTGAGAAATATTCAAAATTTGCTTGAAAACTTCAGTTTGTTGCCAGGCAGTTCCATACTGAGCTGAGACCTTCCAAGGAGGTGCAAGACCTCAAGGCGCTGCTAGCAGAACTGTTTACTGTGGGTTAGGCCCTCTGACCAGACCATCTCCCCTGAGACACTCAGTCACTGCCTTATCACAGAACATAAAAGATCAGTCAGTCAGTAAGCCCCTCTCATATGAGAGCACAGAAGAAGGTACCCAGACTGTAACCATCATCTATCTAACCCACTCTTAAAAATATTTTACTTCCATTTTCCAAGTGGGTACTCAAAGAGTTTCAGCAAAATTTAAAGCACGTTCAGCAGGAGTTTTAAAAATGGCTTGGGAAAATCTCATTTTTCCACTGAAAAAATATTCAAATGAAAAATATGCTTTCTAATCAGAGGATACATGTGTGTCCCACCACATTTTATCTTTATAATCAAGATAATAAATTACTGACTTTCTCTGGTTTTCTTTGATGTATGCAATATATTGCCAGCTGGGCAAGACAATATAAACATTATCTGTGAAAGATATAATGCTGTCAAGGCCATTCACTTTACCCTATGCATAAACAGCAACGTTACAATTTCACTTTGACCTTGTCTTACCACTAAAGCGTTTCCACAGGATTCCAAAGTACTCAGATTGATGATGAAAATGACCACTGCTGGAAAGGTGTTGTTATTGATGAACCCCCGGCAGTGGGCATCCCCATGTTTCCCATTCAGTGCCAGATCTGTCTCAGAATACCCAGAGAAAAGAACTGTGCAAAAATTTATCTTCATAGTAATTGTCTGTACTCCACAGAAAACATTGATATCTCGTTCAGCTGCAAGAAAAATACAGGGAAAGACATTGTAAGATGTATTTCAACTAATCTCCATATAATTATCGTAGCAGTTAGCCTAGTGTTGTAACTTCTGATCAAATCAATTTTTAGACCCCAGTCACAGCAAAATACTGGAATATAAAGGTCAGAATTGCATTATTTTGAAGAACAGATTTGACTCTACAGCTTCACTAAAGAGAAAACAAGAATTATTATGGTAACATAGTATACCATGCAACAAAGCCATTATTCCAAAATTCCCCAGCAAATCATTCAGTAGCACATTCATAAACTGAAGCGTTACAACAGAGTGGAAAACAGCAAGTGGTTAAATACTTGGAGTCTGATTAAACAGCCCCCTTCTGGAACAGAAATTTCCAGCAATTTTGAGAAACTCAGGAGGCTGAGCTCTGACTTCCAGCCCACTCTGGCATGGAAGTCGGGTGTGTTTGTCTTAGGTTGTCTAGAGTCCACTTTGTATGAGACCGCAGTCTCAGGCTGTGCAGACTTTGAAGTACAACCAAGAGCTTATCAGAGCAATTTATTATGATATCTTTAAATTTGGTTGGTGTTTTTTGGGGCTTTTTTTTTCCAAGAACCATCAACTTTAGCTTTAATGAAAAATCAGTTGGCTCTTGAAAGACAATGATAGATACTACAAAAGCATCTTGCAGTCTTTCATTCTATACATTATCACAATACAAAATCCAGAAAATAGCAGTTGTTACATCTGATCAATTTTTGAACAACAGCAAAAAGTCTTCTTGGATGAATTTGACCTTTTATTCAAAAGTTCTGAAGATTTTATGTACTCGAATGAAAAAGCATCAGGTTGGGATATAGGCATAAGCAACAGTTTGTTTTGATTTAGAGCTATAACGTAGCTTTTCTACATCTGTAGATGATTGGGGGGTATTTTGTTTGGTGTTTGTTTTTTTTCTCCTAGTGCTTTACAAAAAGACATACTGCATCGTGTTAAACACAGGCATTACTCCCTTATATAACAACTCATTTATTACATCTGCTTAAAGATTAAGTGGTATTAAAAATTGCAGAACAACTTCAGTCAATACTATACCATTAAGCCTGCTGAAATGAATTGTTTTACTGCATTGTCACAACAGAGAGGAAATGAAATCTCCACTACAATGAACTAGAGCTCTTCCCCCATGGTACAGGAGCACAAGCAGTTTAATTTAGACAGCTTTAATGGTGACTTTAAAGCCAAAACAATCAAGTGCAGGAAATAACAGGCTAAACTCAGTCCTGAGTTAATGCGGTGATAAATGTTACTCATTCGGTGTAAATTTGGGCAGAAAGGTATTGGAGGCACGACAGGAGTTCAAATTATTTGGCATGAAATTCTCCTGGTTTGTACATATACATAATTCCACGAATCTAACGTACAAAGATCAATAAGCAGCATGCCTTGGTATTCACTACATAAGGACTGTTGTGATCCATTTCATCCCAAGGTAGAGGGAACAGTACAAAAAGGCAAATGGCAAAGTCTGCCTTTACACTGATTTGGACCAACGCACAAACAGATTTTAACAAATTGCAGGATGTGGTATAGAGTACCTCAGTTAATTTTATAACTCACTCCAAGCCATTTAAAAAAGCAGGATATTGCCTTAACAGGTAAGGTACCATTACCACTTGCAAAATTCTCATTTGACACTAAAGGAAGTGAGACCATACAGTGCAAAACCAACCTTTGTGCTATACAGGAGGATAAACAACCTGTCCACTACTTTGCAAGGAAGTATTGTTGCCAAATTAGTCCATTCTTAAATTAAAACAACATTATTTGTTCAGAAATTAATCTGAAGCTAGGTGCAAACAGATCTAATGCTCCTTTAGATGCTAAACACCTAGCTCATTTCTTTTGATTTTAGTAAGGTAAATATTATTCCTATATACCTATAAGTTTGAACAAAAAATATTTGCATTACTGCAGTAAAAGCTTCTGGTTTTCTGAGTAAGAGAGGAGCAATGGTTTGAAGGTTATGTCACCTAGCTGATAGGGCCTTAAATATAATGTCCTCTGTCACAGAGTTTCCATACAGACAAAGCACTTGGCCTCTTTCTGACTCAAATCACACACACTACCTGCAGTCAACAGTACTCATAGGGTGTCCCATGCAAAACAGAGTAAAGCTCAAGAGGTACACAGATACTACAGTAACAGAGACCATCCTGAATCAAGGACAACTCATGGCAACACGAGCCAAATGCCGACAGCCCCACTGCCTGCTTCTGCTCTGGTACCCTTCCACACGCTGCCAAGACTCCCCGCAGAGCGGACAGCAGAACCACCTGTAGAGGACAAGCGTTTGCCACAGAACACCATCGACAAAAGTAATTCCACAGGAAGAGGTGTGCAAAAACATTTGTAGTTCAAAAACAGCTTCTCTGCATGAGCCTCCTTTTTGATCAAATCACTGCTTTCATAGTGAATTAAAATGCGGAATGTGGAAAAAGCTGCAATATTTTCTTATCTTCTACTAAGTTCTCAGTATGTACTTTTACCAAAAGCCCTCTGAACCAAAATTGTGTGTTTCCCACCTGAATACAGCCAGACTGCTATAGCTCCAACCCCCAAAAGCCTTCCAAAAGCTATACTTTACTGCAATGCAGAACCAAAGCTTTTATTCTCCAGGCAACTCTCTGAAGGATGGTAGGATCTGACCTGATTACATGCTCTCTAGAACACATCTTACTTTTAGTACAGAACGTCACAATTTTCAAGGTACCAAATATGGGGGTTTTTTTTTCATCCCTGCTGACTGTTGCATACCTACACTCAAATAAACCCACAAACTGCAGAAACAAAAGTCCTGCCTGATTATTTATCATCCTATTTATGCAGCACCATTCCTATGCAAGAGTCACCCAAGCAATGAATGATAAAAACACAAACAAATGAAAAGTGGATGAGCTCCAAGGTTCCTTTAAGGCGGCTTAATTTCACATCTTTGCTGAAGACAACTTCTGGTCTCCACAGGATTTAAAGAAAGAGCAGACAACTTCATAACCCAATGGCTTCTCTGCTATCTGTACACCACAGACCTCAGCAAGAAAGTCCATTCTTGCCCCATGTTTTGAATTTTAGCTGACAACAATGAAGACTTCTTGTGTGAAACAAATAAGGAATGGGAAGTAAGTCCTATCCCTAACCAGGCTCTGTGAGCAGTATCTCAGCCTGGAGGATGCTTGTTTTGAAACACTCCCTCTTTTGACCTCTGTGTCACCACCCCCCTTACATCAGAATTCTGAAGGCAGTCGGGCCGGCATCCTCAAAGCCGCAGCCTGATCTGAGTGCTGGGGAAGGAAGCATAGCGAGGGCAAGCCCCGTCTCCCCACAGAGGCTCTCACCCATCTTCTGGGGTTCCTCAACCCAGAAAATAGAGCTCCGACAGCCTCACTGAGCTCCACTAGCCCCAGCCCATTATATGGCAGTCCCTTCTGCATACTGAAAATACCCATCAAATTTGGGGACAAAAGGATTTTCTGGTTTTTTTACCTCTATCTCAAATGCACAATAACAAGCGGAATTATTTTCCTTTCCTTGCACTCAAAATCAGCACTAAGATTGTTGGTTAAATTCCAACTTCTGAATCTTTACTGCCTGAGATCAAACACAAGAAAGAGCAGGACCCAATTCTCGGCTCCTATGGGCAGTAAGGGGTGATTAGCATTTACTTAAAAAAATAATCTGTTTACTTGTAACCTAAACAGATTTTCTCCCAAGTCCCTGAGATTTGGCAGACATGGAACTTGATATGACCCTTTTTTTATGAGGCAGAACTGCAAATGGCCCCAAAATACCCACAATCAGAACTGCATTCAATTCATGGGTATCACATTGCAAAGATAAAACCTTGGCACAGGGCTGGTGCAAAAAATGGCCAGAGAAATATATAAAAAGCACAGAAAGAGTCATCTAAATTTCCCTCTAGCTGTTGCAATCCTCTCAAGAGACCTGAAACAGAAAAACAATTACATGAAAAACTGTGAAGGTAGATCTGAGGCAAGTGGGCAAAATTCACCCACACTTTTGAGGCAAGCCCATAAAACTTCTATCTAAGAAGGGAAATACAGAAGTAGTTTGTTAAATACACAGTTAAACAGTGATTTTTGTCAGGGATGGAGACAACATATTTGATCTTCTTTGCATGTCTTATTTCTCTTCATATTCACATCAATTAAGTGAACAATGATCAAACCCACTGCTGGTCTCCATGTCAACAAAGCACCTACAAGTGTGGTGGCAACACAGGAAACAATAAACAGACTGTAGGCTTTCTGCTGACTTAAGTTTAATAAAAGAGCTGATCCTTCCTGAAAAAAAATAAATCAAAACTTATTATTCAGAAAGCAACAACACTGAAAGGTATTACAGCATAATACTACAGTGAGAGTTCATCACTATACTGTTCAATTCAATTGCTACCTCAGAAAAACAAGATATGAGTGAGCCAGTATTCACAGCCTTTATTATTAATATTATTCTGTTCAAGAAACAACTGAGGCAGGAAGGATAAGCAATATAACAGACTAAAAATATTATTTATCTGAGTAAACCCTGATACACATGTCATTAAGACTGACACTTCATTTATATTTGTTATTGTATTAACAGCTCTGGACATCTGACGTTCCCGAAACAACTTAATTCGCATTTTCTCACAGGCATGACTGTACATCATACATAGATACATCCTGTTGCTTCACCTGTCACTAACCAAGTGCTTAATGTACAAGTGAGGCACTGAATTTTGCCATCGACTCCATTTTGCTCAAAAATAGATATATATTTCTTTATTTAAGTAAAAGGACATAATTATATTCTCCTATCCAGATAAAACATGAAAGAAAACCCAGTTAGGAGTTTCAGACTCTTAAAAATATAAAGAACATTTCCAACAGCATGACCTCTGTTGAATTTCTTGGACAGGATAGAGCTCTGGCAAAAACAGGTCAAACCCCACTGATGCAAGGGGAGTTGTATTCATTACTACTAGGCTGAATTTGACCCATTGTGCAATTAAGAAGAAAGAAAAGTGCAACATTACAGGAGTTTCATTGTCACTAAGATAGTTAACACTCACTTAATGTGGAGTCCTACCCCCAGGCTTCAGACAGATTTAAAGCTCTGTATTTAAAAATAAGCACTGCTTTGAACCAAGACAATAAAGAAGCCATTAGAAAAAAAGTCTATTAAAGACTTACCAGGAAACCTGCTATGGAGGTTAGCATCACAGTTGTATCCATTGAACTGAGCAGTCACTGAAAGCACTTTAATCGTCAGCAGGAGCAGTAACCATACCTGTTCCATTGCAAAACCTAGTGAAACATTAGGTGGTTATTACACACATCTGTTCATTGCGTTAAAGATGCTTACTGCAGACATTTAACCGCTCGGGAGGTGATGGTCTCCAGCAAAGGAACTGGGGATAAAGTTCACAAGCTTATGGGAAAGAGGCCACAGGCAGCAGGGCCCATTTCTCTACTTCTGAGTAATGTGCAATTTCTATTAACTTCTACAGCTTTTAATCATAACTCGTGGCAAAAAAAAAAAAAAAAAGATACTCAAAGATGGTATAAAAGGAAAGGAAAAAAAACCCTACAATATATTGACAGATGAGTATTGCTTAAATATTTAAACTCCAACAGCTTTTTTGACATTTTAGTGTCAAAATTCTTTGAGAAAGACATCTTAGAACAATAGTTTTATTTTATCCAAGTTCTTGAAAACCATACACATAAATGGCTTGCTGAGCTATTCTCAGGCTCAGGGTCCTAGAATAAAAACCAGTTCGTATCTATTTGCCAAAAATATGTTCTTTGAAGCATGCATGCAACTGTATTAAGCTCATGTACAGAGTTGGCACAGACAATTGCATCTACTTGAATTGTATCTGGCAACCAGACCAGGAGATCAGAATACATGAATCTCTAGTGTTTTGAGTAATTACTCCTCTTGGCAGAAAACTCCAAGGTGTAATACCTGTGGTATTTAGCACAACCAAAAAAAAAATATCTGATTCATGCTTTTGTCAAAAATATACCAAAATATTGAGATTTTCACCCATGAATCCAAGTGTTACTGTGTTACTGTTGGGGGGGGGGGGGGGCGGGGAGGAGATTGGGTTTTTGTTTTTTAACTTATTTATGAGATTTTGTAATCATAGAAAATATCTCTGCTGATGTGGACATCAAATGCAGCAACGTTCTCCATTTGCATAGACAGGAACTGAGCAATTCTAAGATTTAGGAGGTTTGCTTTCTCCAAGTCTGTAGATACAGAGATGCTGATCATAACCTTTCTCCCAGTGGACATCAAAGAACATTTGTAAACTCCATAGATGCAGCACACCTAAATGCAGCCATACCTAGCACAGCAAGTGGCTGTTGTGCTTTGCTGAGAAGAACTGGCAACAGCACACAGAGAACATGTGGGACAAACCCTCACTTGTAACTGGATCTTTAATGGCTACACGGCGGCCAGAGCTGAAGTCTGCTCAAGTTAATCGGAAGGCTTCCACTACCTTTCAAACCAGCCTCACTGAGTACACAAAGGCAGACCCATAGAGGACACTCCTAAGTGCTCCTTGTTGGCAGACAAACCAACTACAACAAAGCACTCAGCCAAACTACTAAAAAGTAAAAGGGAAGTCCAAATGTCAGCCATTCACCCCCGTGTAATTCTGCTTAGAAGTACACAGAATAAAACTGGAGAATTGGAAACACCAGCTTCCTGCTAAGCATGCATATTTTGTAAGTCAGGCATAACTTTTGTTATCATATACAAAAGTAGCTTTGCTAGCAAGTTCTGCACAACTTCCTCGAAGCGTGACCTACTGCAACAATGCAACCTCCTTTTAGTTTAAAGTGGATACAAAACTCTAAATGAAAGCACTCTTTGACCCTCTACTCCTTTTCCATTAGATTCCTGTGGAGGTTGACAGCACTTCCAGCTAACAGTGAAGAACTGTGAAAACAAAGAAAATAAAATTCCTAACTGGGTTGCTACAAACCCGCTGTATTTTCATGATCTTCTCACCCTCTCCATTACTCTCAGATGGAGAAGTAAGGTGGTATTTTGTTTACTATGAAAATTCATCTGTTATTTTGAAAGAAACATTTTTTTCTTTGGAAAAATTGGCATTTCTCCAACGTAGTGGAGCCTCACCTCTGCTTGTACAACAGTTACATCAATAAAGTGGCTATTACTGTTCTGTTGTATATGAGCTGGTTTCTGACATCCATTACAATGGTATAAATAAGGGCAATTTACCAAGATCTAAATCTGACTTCAATCTTCTAACTGCCACGGTATTTTTTGCTACGCAAAAAAACCCAACTGTTTGAAAAAGAATTCAATGAAAGATTACACTGACAAAGCTGTAGCTATTATTTTAGATGAAAAGCAGAACTTACAATAAATTATGAAATTTTAATTATTAAACTTAACTTCTGCTGCTATGTTTCAGAGAAAGGAA
This sequence comes from Phalacrocorax aristotelis, assembly GCF_949628215.1. Classification (NCBI taxonomy): domain Eukaryota; kingdom Metazoa; phylum Chordata; class Aves; order Suliformes; family Phalacrocoracidae; genus Phalacrocorax; species Phalacrocorax aristotelis. Next base: position 124,118,864 of record NC_134276.1, read on the forward strand.
AGATGATTGCTAAGGAACAAAGCTGAATTAATACATTAATTATTTATAGCATTAGTTCTGTAGTTGTATTCAGAACAAGTTAGATTTGAAACACAACCAATAACGCCCTATTTGATTGCTGGCTATTGACTCATCTGTGTATGGATCAACATAAAGATCCATATCACCAGTTGAGCTGACTACTGCTGATTTCAGTTAAACAAGTTAGGAACATGCATTATTTTCAATTTCTTGAGAGAATTGCAGGGCTAGAAAGCACTCTGAGAGGTCAACCTCACTTATCTGCCCACACCAGCTAGAATCAAAGCAGCCATTTCTGCTTTTCTAGCCTGTTCTTAAAGGCCTCTGACTATTTATTTCTCAACAGAAATTTCTAAAACTTTAGCCCCCAAATGTATAAGGCATCCTAACCAAAATATATGTACCACACTGACACTGCTCAACATTTCATCCAATTAAAGAAGAAATCATAGAAGTTTTATCAAAACAGTAACAGGAACATCATAATCTTATTGCCTGTATGTGAATAGAAAATGAAAATTCCATGTACAAAAAAAGGAAGATAATATGCAAGTATCAGGAATAGGGTGATTTATAATCCAGGAGTCAAAATTCATGCGGCAGATACATGCTTTTTTTCCTTCAACTTAGTTTGCAATTATTTAAGCCTTTTTCAAGGAATACAGCTCTTGGTGCTTTCCAAAAAAGTGATTCTCTTTCGTCAAGTAGCAAACATATTTGGCTGTTAAGACAACTTGCATGATTCCAAAGATACCAACACACACAGCAAGGGAAATGGGATCCTTTCTATCTATGAAACTCAACTGACAAACCCATACCAGGTTTCACTCATGTACCCAGAGTTCTCTACGTTCATCAAACCTCATCTCTCATTTTCTCTGCCGAGCATCTTCAAGGATCTTTTACTGTTTACATGAACTACCATGTTTTATTTATAACATTCACAGTGTAGTGCTTAGTCTAACTAAAATGCCCAAATCACCTCAAGAATCCTACCATAGTCACTTAAAGAATTTTACTTCCAAATGTTTCTGCCTCCACCCATCCACCTAAGGATCTCTTCCAGACAAGATCTGGTATTTTCTATTCAGCAAGGGAACCATTCTCTCACATGACTTGGCAGTGCAAGTAAAAACCCCTGTGCAAGACCTCCATTAACATGAAAAGAAGTTTGCATAACAACTATCTCAAGCATTACTAAAGCAAAAGGCCAAGTACAGACAAAGAGGCAGTCAGGGATTTAAAGACCTACCAAACATGGTTAGTTAAGTCATTTCAAAGACCATGGTTCACATAGATTTCTAAAACAATCAGTTCAAAGGAAAAACAGCCCAACATACCCAGATCAAGGTAATAAAATTAGAGTAAACTTCCAGGATGCTGAAATAGTCAGGGTATGAATCTCTGCTGAACCAGAGTTGTCTATATATTCAGCGCTCAGTCATAACTGCAGGTCTGTCTGTTCTGTGCTGCATAACACTGGAGAGTACAAAGAGGTAAGAGTTGCAATATGCAGTCCTCAGTTTAATTCTTACTATTTTACAAAGCCCTTACTCCTGCTTTCATAAACTTCACCATGTCAGGAAACATGCAGAAAATGTGCTGAAAATTTCGAAGTAAAGATGCTTACGAATTAAACGAAAGGCATTTTGCAGTCAATTTAGGAATTTAGTCTCATGGAGAAGCAGTGGTTTGACCTATCTAGATCCCCTCTTCTCTCATCACCTAACGTTAATTTCTATTCTTCACTCATCCTCTCTAAAAAGATCTGAAAAAAATTGCACTCACTGATTCAGCCCTACGTTTTTATTGAAATTCATTTGTGAGCCAGTTCTGACTTCTAAGTACATTACTTATTTCAAATATTCATTCTGTATTTTATGAGAACAACCTATAATCTACTGCTTGTTCTCTATTCTTCATTCACAGGGTGTGGCAATTCTGCAAAATAATATGGTAATCTTTATGCCTTTTGGCTGGATAAGTCTTTCAAAAAAACCCGTTAACAGTAATAATGAAAACCTCTGAAAGAAAATTATAGATGTGATAGGCACATAATAAAGCTGGTGGAACATTTATAAGTGTTTTCATACATACCTAGTAACTGGCTAAATGCTCTCTAGCATTGTACATTAGGGCTTGACAAGTACTGAAATAGAAACATTACTACTTTTACTCATAAAAAATATTGTCAAAGTATTATTATATAGTTCAACAAGTACTTCTCAGTCATCTCATGACAAGATAGTTCCTTGTCTCTTTGGTTTACACTTGTCTTACTGCCACACTTGCTTCTGCACCTGCACTCAAGTTGTGAAGTGTGTTAACTATACTGCAGTCAGGTCTTCCAGAACCGCTTTCCTTCTAGACATGCACTAGATCATTTGCCATCACTTAAAAGTAACCCGGTGAACAAAAACAGAATACCTCTCTACCTCAAGCTCTTCAGCGGAACCTTCTCTTTTAACACGTACATCCCATTTTAATGGATTATCCAGATCATGTTTTCACAATTGTCTTCAACTTCTTTATCTCCTTGGCTCCGCTGATGCAGATAAAATAGGACTTAGATCTTTACAGTATCTGTTTTGAAGACAAGCCTACCAAATGGTGATAATTCCCCTTTTTTCAGGAGGATTGTTACAGAAAAAGAGCAACTGAGATGCTGAGAACTTTAAAACACATTTCAACTATAAAATTTCCCTCTGCTTGCGGATAGTCTTTGGTGTTGTGACTTTGAAACACAGCATTTCTTTTGTTACAGTTTTCTCTGGTTTCAGACTCCATAGTGCCATCCATTTTCTGGCACCAAGCAAATCTTGCAAAGCTGAGAAAGTATATATATGCAGACACACATATACACATGACAAATATATACACACAGAGGTACAAATATATTTTCTCGAAGGTCAGAAGTTTCTTAAACAGACGACTAAAGCTGATGACAAAGCTAAACCCACAAACAGACTATTTCCAAAAATTACAGTATTTGAGGGCACACAGCACAGAAATACAACAAATGTAATGATTTAACACATATGAGGAAATACTAAAACTAAGAACAGCAGAGATCAGTGCACTCTAGAATGTACAAAACCAGCTGATTCCCCCCCCCAAGAATGGGAAAATAGTTCCGGTTTAAATAGGTAACCTCTCTTTCGTAGCTATTCAGAACACAAAGAGCAGTTGCAGACTATGCAGGAAAGACCATGCATTAAATGCACACACATAGCTAGGCACAGAGCTGCCTTCAGCATCAATTATTTGGTTCTAGAATGATCCGTGTTTATTCACTAGTCCTGTATTTCCTCTCGGTTCTTAAGATTTGAAAACAAGAGTCCTGGATTAGCTCCATACTACATCAGCTTTGTAATTAAATGTCAGGTTAAAACTTGGAGCCCCTCCTGCACCAGAACCAAATAGGAGCTTTACCTGATGAAGGCTAAATCATAGCTAGTCTCAAATGCCAAAATGTTTTGTGAATCAAGCAGGTGCCTACAGTGTCCAAGGAAAATGAGACTGAGGAGCAAAATTCTGCACAGTCTTTTAAAAAACAATACACAAAAAGCTTTTGCTTTGGTTCTTAAGTTTTAAAACTTCTGCTTTATTTTCCAGTCCTTTTACAATAATCTCTTCCACAGGATAAAAAAAAGCCAAAAGGGGCTGAGAAAGAGACATTAATTTTCCACAAAAGGAAACCACACCAAATCATTAGACTTTAATCTGAAAGGCTTCAATTTTGACTAGCACAGTACATGGGCAACTGAAATTCAAGACCATAAAATATTTAAATGAAAGCAATCCATAGCTTGCTTCTGAATTGAAACAAAATAACCATTCAAAACCCTGCTGAACACCAAGGAGCTGAAAACCTAGATATGGTTCCCAAAGACACAGCTTGGTCTTTTTTTTTTTTTTTTTTTTTTTTTTGTGAATCTTATTACTGGTAGTGACAATTAAATGTGTATGTTGAGTAAATAATAGAAGCCTTAGAGCCACGCAGTGCTCTTCATCCTATAAAATCAGCAAAAGGTGTGCTTAAAGAGTTACGCACTAGCATAGGTCCATCTGGAGCTTCATCTCATAGCTTTGGATAGGCAAAACTCCAGCTGAGACTGTTCTTTGCCTGCCTAACAACTAGGGAAATTTAATCAGTGTACCATACTGCCAATAAGCTGTAAAAAAAAAAATCTAAATTTTAACACTTAAAAGCATTCATAATAATCTTTTAAACATTGTACTTTAGTATACATGCCTTTCTTCATTGTTACAATAAATCCTTGGATGCACTGGGATTTTTTTAATCTGCTCTGAAAAGAAACCAAGTTAACTGCATATTTATAAGGTAAAAAGAAAGTGATCAAATGAAGAATATGACCATACAAAATATTTCCAAGAGATTTATACAAAGTAGCATAATACCTTCTTTCAAGGAGACAGACTATTAGGGAAATACAGTTATTAAAGCATAAAAAAACCCCTGAACAACTATTTGCTGAACAAGCCAGAGATCTTGACTTACTAGATCTATTTCAACTTACTCACTTAAGCCTGTTGAAGTCATGGAATAAACTGTTTACCTGCTATTCTGTCCTAAATATCAGAGTTAATCTAGCTTTTCCACTAGTGAAATACTAATGTTTTTCAAACATGTTACCTTCCCCCCCAACCCTGTTCATATTATTTTTACTGTAGTTATGCTTAGTGATGGAACAGTTGGATTTTACTCAAAATATTGCCAGAATACTTGCTTGTCCCACAAAGATTACTTCAGTATAATATTTAGATCTTTCTTCCTGCATGTCACATAAAATATTGCTAAAACTGTTCCAGACCTTTATTTGAACAACCTAAGAAAATGCTAGTGTTTTCTAAATCATGCCTGTCATATCATACAATGAAAGTACCTAAATATGTAACTGATAGGTAGCCTAAAAACTTGTTTATGTTTGAAATGATGTTTCTGACTCCATGGTTCACAGATACCTCTATAAAACATTAAAACACAAACGAGCTTAAAGTTCCAGATATAAAAATGCACAAAATCACATCTCCTGAGCCTCATAGGAAACAGATTTCTATTCTGTTCTTCCAATCTGCATGAATTAACCACTGTTTCCCACAGAACATTCACACAGATATGAAGTACAGAATATTGTCAGTGAGAGCAGATTTGAGGGGAAAATGGTCTGAACTAAAGAATTTTGGACAAATTCTCCTCTCACACTCTTCATATTGTCTACTGCATCAGAAAAACTGACATCAGCAAGAGACCTGAGAAAAAAGAAAGGAAGTTCAGTGTGAGATTTGGAGACCACTGCAGTGACCTGAAAAGATAATTTCAGCCCAAATTTGGAGGTTCTTGACAAAGCAAGACCTCTTTTTAATCATTAAAACTCACATAGTTTGTCTTTTTGCACGTAGGTCTATATTTCTTTACTCTTATCTGTTAGAAATCAGATTTTTTAACGCAACCTTGGTGGATTCAGCATGAAATGCCAAGAATATAAACCTACTGAAAACAGATAGGTTTTCCTATTAAAGCCACTGCATATCTGTCTCGCATCATAAAACTAAAATAAAAATAATTTTGGATTTTCAAATTCTTACTTCAGCTACAAAATATTACAAACAAGAAAAAAATCCTGTAGTTAACAGTTGAAACTGCCCAATTACAAAACAAGGACTATCAGGTAATCACCAGCCATGCTGCACCCAGCTACAGACTGGCTGTTACATATAGAAGTATCTGTAATGAATTCTACTACGGTATTTTTAAGACACTGGCTAATTAAGCCAACACTGAGGAAAAAATGGGCTGATTTTGCTCACTTGCACCTGTTCTACATTGTGTTCCTCTTTCACTTTTAGTGGAAACACTGCAATTTCAAAATCACTGAGACTAAAGCAAGTCCAGGATCATCTTGGACTGAAACATGAAAGCAACAGCCGCGTCGAGTCCCCAGTACAGGGAGTGTACAAAGAGTGTCCCTAAATCCTGGAACGAAGACGTTGTTCCTAGGCTGAAATACATTTGCAACACAGCCCATTCAGTCTTCCTTCCCAGACCACTGATCATTATGGGGGTTCTATCAACTAGCAAATTTACAGTGACTATCAAATCATTTGATATAGGCCACTGAGGAGTCATCGCATGCAAGCAGCCTTCGGTTGCCTCTGAACATAGCCTGGATTCAAACACACTGACCTGATGAGACACTCTTAATCCTATTGCCTGCCCCAAAGCCCTGCAGTCACATGGGCAGATAAAGAGCTAAATGAGTATCATTCTACTTAATTACTCTTTTTACACTTTTGAAGAGAGCAATGTAAATATAAATCTTTAGTAAATAATGCTTGATCTCACTGGCAAGTAGATTATACTGCAGCCATCTGTTCGCAACTTGAAAAGTTACCAATAAGACTTCCCTGACAAAAAGCAGCAACAGTTTATGCCATCATGATGACTTCAATTTCTTTACTTTTAGGAACAGAAATAAAGCAGTAAAGTTGTAGAATACTGCTGCAGTAGATACAGCCTTATTTAATCCTTAAAAGTTAAACAAATTTACAGTAAATAATGCTGCTAATATCTTGGTCTAAGAAAGTATGTAATACCACATATTTCATAAATGCTGTTAAATCAGAGAGGCACTTACATTGCTCCCAGATTTATATTTAAAAAGAAAAAGAATAATTATTTTCATTGTGAAATAGAAAACATTCACTTATGAATATTTCTTTCACCATGTTTCAAGTCCTTTTCATAGCCATTTTGGACTTAAAACAAGGTTTGACGCTATATTTAAGCTAACCTCTACAACAAACCTGTGGCGTACTGTTCAAGACCTAGCTGAAAGAAAACAAAATGTCATGCATTGATAAAAATATTCTTTGATCAAGAGCATGCAAGCAGGGCCAACGCTTATCTTCTGCTGCTTTTAAACCATGATAAAGTTTCCTCTCTCAGTACACAAAACAATTACAGTAACTATGTCAATTTGGACTGTATCAGTTCATCAGCTTAACCAGACTTGATTTCAAATCCCCGCTATCTTCATTCAAGAATATATTGTCATTATTATTACTTTAAAAATAAACAAAGGTAGTGCAATTATCATGTCCAGTCACCTTTGTGACCAGAGACAATGTAATTTCCAGTCAGCAAACCCATGTCATTCGATTGCAGTGGAGCCAGATAAGTCTCGCTTATCAAAATTTTTCTCCATCAATGCAATGATTGTGGGAACAGGCTGACTGACACCACAAGTTGGATAACATTGTCTCCTTCAAGCAATTGATTGTTTCCTTCCCGAAAGCAACATGAGTGGGTTTGACATACATTGATAGCCTCGGCACTGCAACGGCTTTGTAACCTTCCTTTCCCCACATTAATAGGACGAGTCTGGCCTAGGTACCTTTAGGTAACAGCTAAGTTGCAAAAAAACCAATCACCTCTTTTCATAGTTGGATGCTAATTTGCCTTCCTGTTTTCATTAGCCACTCCCGCATACTTCTTCCCTGACAAACTCCCACTGAGATTTCCCAATGAGGTTAAGTTTGTCTGGCAGGTGATAAAATGAGAATTTTCTTTAAAAAGTAATGAATAATTTGACATTTACCAATATTTTAATAAGTTCTAGTGGCTGACATGGTGGGCACTTACCCAAATCCCCTGTAGCTGTTGAGTCAGCTGTACTCCATCTATCCTGTGCTCCTGCATATGATCAAGTGTTCCACTCCTCTGCCCTGCAGAACTTTTTCAGAAAATACTCTGAGCCTGTGGATGGGGGAAAAGAAACACTCATTATGAAAATTCTTTTTAAAATAGGTCTGGATTTTAGATGGGAAAATTTGACAGGTCTCAGAATACTTTACAAGTCTGTTCATCATCAGACTGAAACCTGAGCAGGATCTTTATGGTGGCTTTTTTCAATCCTCTGCCTCTTTTTCTTGCAGCCTTTTGATCTGCTTCTCTCCACTTGTATGAAGATCTCCAGAGGACCATGTGGAGCAAACAATTAACCTGGAGAAATTATTCTGTCATCAGCTTGTTGAGGGAAAACCTTGTCTGCTTAAAAAGAGGGGTGGGAGGAAGGAGAGAGATGGAAGCACTGAGATAGGATCAGTAACTAAGCTGCAAAGTTATCAATGTCCCATTGTGTGTTGTGAGAAGTGTCTATTTTTTTTCAATTCTGGGCTAAAATCATAGTACTAAACAAAACAAAAGGAAAAAGAGCAACATTTCACGCTGTGATGAAAATGTGATATAGGGGTGTCATCATGAACACAGGTGTCAACAGAATGATAATTACCAACAGGACATCAATGCACACAAAGCCAAATGGACACAAAAGGCAAAGATCAAGCTGCTAGAAACCAGACCTGCTTCATAATATCTACTCCCCTATCTCTGGTATTTGAAGGGGGGTGGGGGGGAAGGGGAGGTGTTTAACTCCCTTTTGTTGCATAGGTTTTTCTTCCTCCTGCCTCCTTTCAGCCCCTCCTTTCAGTTTCTAGTGCAACCATCTACGCCTGGAAGTTTTCATTATGTCTTTGGCCAGGGAAAAAAGTAGTTTATAGGCTTTGGCACCACAGAGAAAGCTTTGAGGTGCCTGGATTTGTTCGGGTTTAGGGCAGTTTTTAGAACTGAAAAGCCCTGCTTCTGCCATGCCTTCACTTCAGCCAGCTCCTCTTAAACATCAAAGTGCTGCAGAGCACACTGTGCACATTCATGGTAACCCGGGCAGGCCCCGAAGAACAGCCATGGCAGAACTGGTAGCGACACGATGCACTGACCACCCCCTCCTCCTCCTCCTCCTCATGGTTCTACTGACACTGACAGTTCTAGCACTGACAGAAGAAAGCAGATTTCCCTTTTAACACTGAAGCACCCTGCAGAGGCACAGGCCTTGATCAAGGAGTTCCTAGAGGAACCCCAGAGGCCTCATGGGTCTGCATGTCTCCTGCCTGTTCTGTTTCTCCAGAGGCAGTGGGATGCTCCCCGCCCTTTCATCCTGAGCTACCCCCAGCCAGTCACCTCCACTCATGGGAGATGAGCACCCTTGTTGCCCAGCGGCACTGCATACAGCTCCAGCAGAACTGAAGATTCGTTTCGCCTTTCTCCTAGTCCTCTCAGTTTGCATGTGCTGCCCCTGCACACACAAGCCTTGTGCTCTGCACCCGGGAATGGGGGAATGGCAGACCCCACCTGGCCACTCCAGACGCAGCAAAGAGCCCAGCACCGACCCTCTGCTCCAGCAGCCAGAGCTTTTGGTGTTCCCAGCAGGAGTTTTGCTTTAGAAAGGATCCAGTGTAAGAGTCATACCTTGAAGTTACCAGGCACCAAAGGGCTCCTTACGTCTGCAAATTCCTAGCCCTTTATTCAGGCACATACTCTATAATATTAATGCTGCTTTGACTGGGTAAGGACTCAAAAACTAAATCCAACCTTATAATATGAATAATGTAATACAGTCTAGACTAGAGCATCCTTGAACTAATAAAAAGATAAACCAAGATATATGCAGCAATGACATTACAGTCTCTTACTTCACGGTCAGTGTTTAGACAGGTTTGATACCTCCTCATACAAATCCACAATGAAATATCTCAGTGTAATATCAGTTTCACAAGCAAGAGTGTTTAAAGCACACTCCACCCTTGAGTGGGTTTCCAAAATAGGAATCTCGATTTATTTTCTTACTTTTTAAAGACACTTATGATATCAGAAGCCATCCATTGCCTTTTGGTCTTCAGATAATTAAAAACATCAAATCATCATAAGCCACTGCATGCAATTTCTCTCTCCATTTCCACTCATGGCAAGTACAGCTTGTGCAACATTTGGGTTTCTTCCCTCCATAGGAATATACACACAGTAAAGTCCTGGCCCAGCATCCCAGCTGTCATCCCATCTTTCTCCTGCTGCAGACTACGTTTTTCATTAAATAAGAGTCAAAGCACTAGGCTGCAGGACAGGTTCTTATAACATGAGACTCACCCAAGAAGCTGGCCATCTCAACAGCTACACACAGAGGAGTGGTGGCTGTACCCCCTCAATCTATTAAAACTCCACAGGCAAGGGACTATGTTCTATCAGTAATTAACTGCTCTTATTTATAGAAAGCAATCAATCAGCAAACCTCTTTACTTAGTAGAAACAGGCACTTCATTGCTATCACACTGTGCTTATAATTGACCTGAAGGATATGCTGCATGCACCCATAAAATCCAAGGTTCTCTTTCAAGTTCTCTATAAATAACAGAGAACTCATTAATTCCCCTGAGATATAATGTGTTATTTATCTACTCTTTACATCTAAAACAAAAAAGAAATCCCTGAATTCGTTAACATGGAAAAACAAAACAAACCTGAGTATTTCACCATTAATCCTTGAATGAATGTGCCCCCAACTATTTGATTCACTAATCTTACATAGTTTATTTGTAAAGAAATTATTTTCACTCTGTGTAATAGTCAATAGTTTTGCAGGCTTTCCAGGATGATTTCAAAGAGTTATTCTGGCCAGAACAAATATGAGACCACAGTGCTATGAATATATCACATAAAGAGCTTCCCAACTCTACCTCATTATGACTAAAAGACATCTTGCTCATTTCCAAATACAAAAATCTGTCTCCATCCCAAAATCCCTCTGCCTGTCTCACTATCTTCTATATTATTTCAGTTCAGACAAGCTGATTCTTCTAAACACTAATTTTAGAGGAGTTTTGGATACAGTCTGATTACAAGTTTTAACATTAGCATCTAAGGAGACTTCTCTTTTCATAAAGACACAATGCATAAGCAAAACCATTTCTCCTCCCCCCTTCTCCAAGTTTTGGAAAGCCCCACTCACCCACAATTTGCAGCTGATATTTACCTGTGGCAGAGAAAGGATAGCTGCAACAGGACCAAAAAACTAAATAGAAGAGAACAAATTCCAAATAAAAGGGCAAATCCAAAGATTATTAAGCAGTCCGTATGCAAGCCAAATTCTACTGCTGATTTGCCAATGATATAACTTCACATTTTTCCATATTTGCGTTTCTCTTAATAAGAATAGACATACAAGGTAATTCATTATTAACCAGAAAATAAAAGGAATTTTTCCTTATGGTTTTATCACTATTATCTTCTTGTATAGAGTTCTGTAGATATCCTAGAATTGATTTTACCAAATTTAAGCCAATATCAGAACTCCACCATTAATATGACTATTAATATTGCTAGCTTTTTTAAGCACAGATGAGAGATAAAGCTATTTCAAAACAAAATTTTCTTCAATTTTATAAGTCACATGAAATTACCATGCTCATTCAAAAGTGAAACGCTTTGCTCTCTTAAGAGGGACGCTGCCTTTCTGGGAATGAGTTCTGAAGGTGCACAGTGATTGCCAGAGGGCCTGTGAAATGAATTCTGCAGCCTAAACGGCCTTCTAAGGGAACAATTCAATGAAAGTGCTTTTCCATTGTTTAGGAACAGAGGAAGCCTAATAAGTGATTAGACAAGTACTTTATCTAGCCATATGCCTTGTCTAGAATATACCCCAACACCAAATGTTTCCAAAAAGTTTGGGGGGGGGGGGGGAATGCTTATAAGCACAACCTCAGCTGACAAAACACAAAGAAGCAAACCTTTCCCACATAATAACCTGACAGAAGTCACTTATATTTGGGATATATATTGGCACATATAGGTTTATATTTGGGGGTGGTCTCATGGACTTCCTCTCTAGACATTACCATCATCCATATACAGCCATTACGTCCCCTCTCACCTGCCTCTTTTCCAACTGGGTTTACACTAGTCCTGTCAGTTCTTCTTACAATGAAAATCTGGAAGCCACCAAACACTTCCCACCCCTTCTCCAGTTGCTTTGTGTTTCTCATACCTTTATTCACCTGCATTTAAAAAACCCCACTCTTTTGCTTTTCTGGTCATTTCTCAGTATTAAGCCCACATTAAGCCCCTTGGTATAAACAACCCACGCTACTACCCAGGTTTCTTTTCTGAAAAATCAGATTTAATTCAGAACCCAGCTAATGTAGATTAGCAATTTATATCATTCTTACTAAACCTAGTTAATGTGTGCTGTAGCCACAAGGAAGAAAAAATTTTCAAAATCAATACTGCTTGAGAAATTCCTCCCCAGTTATAATCAAATATACTCACACAAACACATGCCTTAGAAATTGTCATGGCTATTTACATTATTGGCATCTGGAGAGTGTGCACCAGTTTTAAATAACTAACCAGTATTCAACCTCAGAACCTAGTTCACTTTCTATTTTGCCAAAGCAATTGTAATTTAAATCTCTCTAATGCAAACTGTTAGCAGAACAGGGAGCACAAGTGAGAAGAATGATCATGAAATTATACTTGCACGGAAACATCACACAGTCCCCAAATCCAGTTTATGCAGAATTTTACCAAAGGCAAAAATATGACCCAAACAGGTTGTAAATAACCCTAGCATCAGTTTCATCTGGGTACAGACCACAGAACTGGGATATATAGATCCCTGTTAGTCACATTAGCACACAACACCATACATCAAAGGACCAAGGTGTTTCAGTATTAGCAGAGGTAAACTTGAATGAGAAATGGCTGTGGTAACAAATTGTGACTTGGATTAAAAAAAAAAACAAACCACAAACACACACACAAGACTCCTTCAGCTTCTCTGGCTTTATGGAAACCTGCCTGATTGGTAACAACAAATATTCTCCCAGTGCTTTAGAACACCATTAAAAACAGTTCATTTCTTGCTTTAAATGTTTTCCATTTCATAGTTTGTCTGCTTTTTTGTCTTAGATGTTTAAGCCCCTACTAGCAGAATCCTTTTGGATTATACAGAGAATTTTTGGTTTTCCCCCAATCTAAAAAAAGTAAAAATCACTTTGTTACCACTTGCCATCTTATCTTCAGTCATAGAAAGTTACTGTCCAAACACAATATGCAAAGTTTAAGACCCCCAATTCCAAATATACATACACTTTATTAGCATTAGATGAACCATAAACATTACACACTCCTATCTTTAATGAGATACATTCCTTTTTGAACCCATTCCCACCTCCTCAAAACCACAGTCCCTAGATTATACTTAAAAACCTTCAAGTACTTCAAGCATTTTTCTTCTACTGAGGCCTGCAGATTTTCAGATGAGAAAGACAGGATGTTTTCAGCCTGAAAGCCACATTAATCTTATTCTCTTGCTTTACAGCAGAACCTTTCCTTGTCTCCCTGCACCATTAGCTTCTTCAACTAAATGCAGATGTCACCAGCCTTTCTTTAGCAAAAGGAAATAAGTGTCCCATTAAGTACTTAGAGGAGTGGACAGATTCTCCCATTCAGCTGGTTCCATACACACTTGCTGGGGCTGAACAGCAAACCTTGTATTTCTGAGAAAGGGCCATCACAGAGAGGTTATTTTCCTCTAAGTGGTTTCCTTATTTCATCTGTTCTCAAGTTTAGTGTTAAGTTGCTGAAAGATTACCTCATTCATATGATTGGGAGCCTGTTTGCCTCCAGAGTGTAGGGTGAGTGAGGCAATAATTATTTGTTTGAAAAATACAGGTAGTTTAGCTTGCATTGCAAAGAATTGTGTTTGAATTTGCCATTATTCCAGGGACAAATCCTGAGGCCTTGGCTTCCTTTTCAGAGACTCAGGCCCTGCTCACAATGGCAAAAAAATTGCATGCAGATAGTCCCAGCTGCTGCTCACACTCAGCAAGAGCCCAAAGGGAACTGAAGCAAAGGGGCTGCCTGAGCAAGCACTGCTGCAGACCACACGCACACCCACACCATGGAGCTTCTCCAAGGAGGAAAGAAATTTCTGCATAAGGTAGGATACGAGTTTAATGTACTTTCATACACCAGTGAAGTTCCCCAAGCCAAGTGGGCTCCCCCCTGCCCTTGGTGTAAGAGGGGGTTTCATTTTTGGAGATTGGTATACATTGCACTAGAAGTCTTTTATTTGTGGGATTTGGGGTTTTTTTAGAGCTACTTTTGTTTAAGGAAAAAAGTAAGCAAGTTCACAGCTAGTGCAAAGGCAGAGCTCCCTATATTTATTCACGCCACAGACATGTTTCTAAGACCACTTTCCATGAGCTTTTTCCTAGGTAAATACAGCTTCTGTTCTGGTTACTAGGACAATTTTCTATAATTTAATGTGAGACTAAAACTTCAAAACAGTAAGACCATTAGGTGACAGGAAACTCTAATCAAGGAGAAAGAGTGACAGAGATGAGAAAGATTTTTCCACAGAAGAGCCGTGACCTGTTTCTCCTGGGTTGTACCTGCTATCAGAATACAAAAGCAGCAAACTGCCCCTAGGAAAAAAAACAAAAGCACACTACACCACCTCTGTGAACTGGATTTAAGATGCACATTCACTATTTTGCAGAAGGAAAGTTCAACAGGATCAATATGCCATCAGGATAAAAGAAGAGTATAAACTGTCCTGAGAGTTGGTCAGAATTTTCTTAACTGTCAGCCAGGGAATTAAAAACAGAGCAGGAGGCATATTAAAACTGTGCTTTTATAAGCTTAATCAGTAGGCTGGAAAATGAGTTTCACAAAGAGATAATGAGCTCCCAAATCATAATTTGCCAATTTCACTGGTCTTCAGATCATTCACAAGCATCCAGCACAAGAACACTTTTCTGCCCCAGGCCCCCACCAGGAAGAGACATGTGCCAGAACAGGCTCCACCTACACAAGGAGAAGTTACCAGTTCAATGGCTGCATGACCTAAAAAGGTTACAAATTTGGATCCACTCAAGGTGGATATTTCATGGTCGCTATCAAAGCTGAGAAGGAAAGTGTTTTCATGCCCTTTTGAATAAACATTTTGCTTCCTCTCTTGCGCGTCTTCACAGAGATAGCAAAGGGCTAATCATAATAGTCTATCACAAAATTGGTTGTGCTGCCACCTCTGTGGCTTTACAAACCCCACTGTCACTGTCCTCATTACCCTCCCCCCCGCCAGCAACTATTAGGGCATTTATCCAGTACATGGGAGAGCAGACTGAAGATCAAGGGAGCACATCTCCCCTTGGGGACTGCTCCATTAGGCCAAAGGACAAAATCTATTCCCTGGTCAGTGACAACATTTTTTGTCCCCACCAACTCACACTGAACTGTTTCTTCAAAAACTCTAATATCAGTTATGGCAAATGAAATAATAATTCAGTTTAGCATATGCTCTAGATCAGTGCCTAAAGCACTGTCCCAAGAAACATGACAATATTGAAATAAAGGCCTTGGACTACAGGGGCATTAAACCTGGGTCTTCAGCATCTTAGTCAAGTAGCCAGATCACTGGACTAACAGAGAGAAGCTACTACAGAGAGAGGTTTCTACCAGGGCATCCAAAATTTGTTACATATTACATCACAAGAGTGACACAACAGAAGTTAAAAAAATGGTCTTTCATTCAAGTTTACATTTGATTTCTTTTATGACAGCACACAAAAGCAATATACACATCTACATTCTTGCCACAGTGAATCAGGCTTGGCTCCCCCTCCCACCCTGTATCACCAATCCAGAAATGTCCTATGCTGACAGGACTGACTGGATTCTTTCAGAAGGAGAAAGGTTGGAATCTGAGGGAACAGTCCCGCCATTTAGCACCTCTATGCATGGTGTTCTTTTCATTCCTCTAGGTATCTTATTTAGAGTTTATATTGATATGTACAAAATTCAATGTTAACCCCTTCTCACTTGTTTCACCCTTTAGTGTTTTCATCTTATTTGGTTGCACCTTGCCCTTGTCAGCAAGTTAGACTGACTGGATACTAACTGATGTTCTGTTACCTCACTTCTTTACTGTGTAGTAGGTAGAATTTTCTCTTGTTAAGAGTTATCCTCATCCCAGGACCTGGTTGCATTCACAGTGAGCTATTTTGTTTGTCAGGGCAAAATTCAATTAAAAAAAGTTGTTTATCTTTAGGAGTTATTTATCTTCTGCTAGGGAGTAATTAACAAATGGTATAGGTTGGGGGCTGTTTTTTGTTTTCATTTAGTGTTGCACTCAAAAGTTCATTATCACTTAAAAAACGCCTCTAGCAAAAGGAACAGACTTATAAGGTTGGGGGGTCTGGACTTTGCATATACCCTTCCTTTTATCCATTCTGTCACATCTCTGCCGATGTCAGACATTCTTTAAGTTGCTCATTTCAGGGGAGAATAAGGATGAGGACCCTTGCCTTAGTAGCTGGGAAAATAAGACCAGAGATTGAAGACTACATGACTGGGGGGAAAAAAACAAACCTGCAACAACTCCGGTTACTCAGAGTCTTCCTTGTATTTTCTGAATACGCATTTATAATAGCACAGTTTATCACACACAAGAAAGCCTGCTCCAAGTTCTGCATCAAGAGAACTCAAGCTGTAGCTTTCTTCCTTTGTTAATTAGCTGAACATGCCCACCCCAAGATCTTGGCAGATGTGTCTGAATTGGTATGACTACTTCCCCTCTTTGAACTGCCATTCTCCGAAATATTTTTATTTTGTTCCGTCTTTGCTGTTACATTCTGAGTGACTGCAAAGAAACATCTCAGGACTGAAGTTGAAAACATACTGGTGGTACAGCATTAGAGATCTTGATTTTTGTCTTTTCCTCCATGCAAAACCAGTGCAAAGAGCTACGAAGTTGAAGTTCTGATCTTCACGCTCATTTTCTGGAGAAGACATGGAGGAAATGAATGCTTGCAGATCTTCATTGCTCTGAACCTCATAGAAGGATACTGTAGGCTAAATATCAGGATTGCCTTTTAAGTACAATAGCAAAAGACCAAAGTAAAAGCTACTATACTGCATGAAAACATAGCAAAAAACCATTGTGATTAGAGCTATTTCTTTTAAATAATCCATAAAATCAAAAAAAATGAGAAAAATGTATCCTCTCAAGAATTACAGCTCCATTTGATCTGTCTCTTCCCTCACTATTAAGTACACTGCATTATTTATTCATTCAAGTGCTTTAATCCAGATAACCTCTCAGAAGTCATTCGATTTAAAAGAATGCAGTGTTGAATGTAGCGGTAACAGATCACAGCAATTTGCAGCCCACAGCGATGTACAGCAGCACAAAAACTAGCTGTACTGAGGACATATTACAGGGTTACAGCCGAGAAAGTCATTCTATGGAGTGAAAAGGAGATTTTTTTTTTTTTTTAATAAATAAATAAATACTGATGCGAGAGGCAGCCCTCCCCTTTATGCTCGACCTTGGGACCCACGCCAACCACACTGCACCACCAACCATAGTTTGAAGGCTTATTCGCAAGACAAGACACTGTTTAACTTAGGCACATTTCAAGCATGCAGCCCTGCCTGTGGGGAGCCAGGCTGCAGCAGCAGGGGACCCCAAGCATTTTTGAAAGCCTGTCCAAGAATCAGGTAAATACATGGCCAGTTAACATGGACAAAGCACCACTACTCTGTTGTGGCTACACAATTTGCACAAGTGTTGTGATGCTTTTGAGTGCAGAGCAGCGGTTGCTGACACAGTGCGGGGCTGACCACACACTCTCACTTTCATTACCAGCCACACAAGGATAACAATTCTTCCCAGAACAAGGCTTTTTAGGTAAACTCTTGGATTTGTGAGGTGCCTGGACACTACAATAAAGAGTAATACTATATTCCTTATAAAACATATCTGAGTTAAACTATGCATGTTGTCATAAAGTGCACAAAGAATGCTATGTCCTCAAGTAACATGTCAGAAGCAGTGAGGTGACACACATTGTTTGAAATTATTTTGACAGGCTGAAATACAGTCAATGACAGGCTATTTCAACAAGATTGTTTTTAAATCTATTTGGCTTAAAGAAATATCGTCAGGTTAAGTGTTCTTGCTGCATTTTTCAAGCTATTTTTAGCATTATTCAAAACAAATTTAAATAAAAAATAAGTGTTGGTAAACCCATGCTCAGCAGAAGTTTTATTTCTTTCTCGACATGTTCTCACATTGTGGCTGGAGAGTCTCTTCTACTTTATTGTGTCTGAAGGTACCTATTCTTTTCTCTCCACTTTTTTGAGCAGTGAAAATAAAATCAGATAAAAAGGGACAAAAACATTAATATATTGGTCATCGAGAATATTTCAAGTAAAACATTAAATAAATCATTAAAACAACATCAGGGTTTGGGGTTTTTTTCTAACTTAATGCATCTGAAAGATTTTTTCAGAACCTGAATTCAATCGCAAATTTTGAACTTCATTTCCATTTCAAACCAGGGTGCTAGAGAAAATGAAATCATTTTCCTAAAATAAGGTTGGGGTTTTTTTTCCTCCTGTGAAATGGAGAAATCCATTTCTCAGCCAGCTGGCTCCACTAGATCTCTCTCTGAAATCAAGCCACTAAGAGATATAAAAACTTGTAAGTAACGTGAAAGGGAATACATTGAAGACTCCAGCTAAATTAGAATACAGACAGATTTAAAATTAGAACAGAGAAAAGAATGTATGAATAACCAAGGGTCACAAAACAGAAGTAGGAAGAACTTTAGCAGTGTTATTCCTGAACAAAACAATTACAGCTTCAAGAACGTCCCTGTAACAAAGGAGAGTTGCAGACCTATGATGAACATAAAAGAAATACTGGAGACAGCTAGAAAGCTCCTGTCAGAGCTACAGAGACTGAAGATCATGTTTTAGAAAATACATCA
Source organism: Phalacrocorax aristotelis (assembly GCF_949628215.1). Taxonomy (NCBI): domain Eukaryota; kingdom Metazoa; phylum Chordata; class Aves; order Suliformes; family Phalacrocoracidae; genus Phalacrocorax; species Phalacrocorax aristotelis. Next base: position 124,137,575 of record NC_134276.1, read on the forward strand.
GACACCTGTATAAAAACTCTCTAAAATAAAACTTTAGCCTTGTGTAATAAATATTTTTATACATTTATATTATTTATACATTAGACATAATTTATAGAATATTTTATACAATATTATATATTGTATATAATATATGTTCCAGTTATAAATATATATTTTTATACATTGATATTATTCTTCCCTCAACAGGACCTGGGTACAAACTCTGAGAGTCACATAAAAGATAAAGAATCACTCTTTTGATGTCAAAATAGGTGTTAGATCATGGTAACAACATTACCAATAGCAAAAAAAAGGGAATCCAGAGAAAAGAGATGAAAAATCTTGCTAAGATAAAGTGCAACTCTAATCACTAATGATTATAATAGTCTCCGAACAAATGCATCAGCATGTGATCTTGTGTCTCTTAAGACAGTACGTTCAAAGACTAAAGCTATAACTGTAGTTTAAACTAGTGCAGAGGAAGGAAGATCATAAACAAGGCCTGCTGTTCTTACACTTCATGCAAGAAAACACTTTTTCCACAGTCTAAATAATTTTCAGCTTTACTTCCAAACAAGAATAATTACTATTGCTTTTTATTATATGCAAAAGCTCCTCTATCTAGATGAAGGCTTGCTACTTGCAATATAAATACTTTTGGGAAAACAATTGTTCTTTGGAGAGTATACTGCCTAGTTTAATACCAAACACTGTAAGCAGGGGAAAAAAAATAATATATGGAAGGAATATGCAACATTATGCACAATTTTAAAACAAACCACACCACAAGCCACTTAAATTCATTGCTTCTTAAATAGATATCAACCTTTCCAATTCTCTTTCAGCTTTGTATTTCTCTAAGTAGAGCTTTAGCTGAAAGAAAAAAAAAGAGCTTTATCTAGTTAAAGCTCTCTATATAAAAATGTATGGATTATTAGATACTGTTTCTATTGTAGTAATGCTACATTTGTGCCAGCAACTGCATAAACTCCAAGATGATAGTATCAATCCCAAAGACTTTGTAATTATATTTGCAGTACACAAGAACATGGCGGTACAGACAGGACAGCCAGTAAAACAATGAGACCCCACTAGGCAGCATGAGGAGTTGTGACCTTTGGCTGTGGTTCCTTAGGCCCCTCTCTTGAGGCAGCAGCAGAAATAAGCCAATTTCCTCTCTTCCCCAGCCCTAGCCCCAGCCCCAGTGTCTTGCTCCCAGCTTTCCTGTGCTCTTCCTTGTTGTGCTGATGCATCTCTTCCGGGAGAAGAAAAACCTCTTGGACAATGAGCAGTCCAGCCAAGATTTGTGCAGGCCTTAAGGCAAAGGAGAGTTAATAGGGAGAGGAACAGGGAAGCAGATTAAGAGACATTTGCTAGGATTTCTTCCCTGGCATGAGAGAAAGCAAAAGGACGAAGACACTTTTTGAAGATTTACCCAGGACACATCGCTGGTTACAATGAGAAGACAACATTCTCAGTACTGAATGAGGAAGGAGCTACAAAAGCTAAAGCCATGAAGGACCTTGGCAGGGAGCACAGACAGAAATCAGTGCAAAAGAAAGCAGCAGCAAGTCCATAAAGAAACAGGCAACACTCTACCCCCAGCCTAGCACTGCCAGCTAAAACCACGCTTTTAGCAACCTAGAGGAATACAAGCAGCGTATGAACGCACTCAGCAAGCCTACAGAAAGTGATGCAGCCCCCAGCTCTGGAACAAGACACTGAGCACAAGGAGAACAGTCTTATCTGCTTGCACGGCTAGGAAAGGCTTAAGAGAGTTCACAGAAGGGATCTGCAGTACTTACACACTGCCTGGAGATAATCACATAACTCAGATCAATGCACCTGGGTATGTATAAAAATGTTTGGAAGTAGTTACTCCCAGAATTCACTTATTTCTGCTGATACTCCTGTTGGTTCTTTACACACAGTAAATCAAAGCATTTAATCACTTTATTTCAAAAATCTACATTAATTAGCACCAGACAAGAACTCTCAGCTAGAAAATACCTCAACTGCTCATATGGGGCTTAGACAAGGTTCCATAATGGTGTTACTCAGGAAAAAACCTATGAACTATGCACAACAAGAGAAGAACAAATCTGACTATCAGCATAAATAGCTGGATCTGATTTATAAACCATAACTCTGCAAGGAGAGCTGACCTTGCGGGCAGATTCTTTTACAATGAAGATGTTTGTTCCAAGGATATGAAATACCATGCAATTAATGATGCAGACAGGTTTAGCTTTCAATAACAGTTTCATGTGAGTTCATATATTGACTTAAGTTAGCATGGTATATTTATTTATTAAGAACTGCTGGAGCTAAAATACACCTATAGGAGTAATAATTAGGCCACACAATTTTTGCATACCCTAAAGAAAAAGGCCTACCAACCAACATAGCACTTCAGGCCACTCAAGTTTTGTGCCTATTTATGCTAGGGAAAATTTAGGCAGAGACTCAGGTGAGACTTCAGTCTAATTCTGTGCATGTATATGCATTCATGAGCTCCTAGTAACTAGCTGATGAAGCAGACTTGGTGGCTCTACTAGATTAGAGTACCTTATATTTAGACAGTATTTCATCACCTGTACCTTTAAGTTCTTTATCTGGGAGAAAAGTCCTCTGAGCTTAGATCCAGCATAAAGCCTTTTAAGCATTAAGTAGGAACAACACAGTAGGTTGTTCCTATACACATATTCCTATAGGCATATACATGCCTATATGCCAGTCTTGGATATATCAGAACAGAAGGATGGGTGTTTGGGAGCAAGCATAAGAGGGACAAAAAAGTTCATATCTACACACAGCACTGGTACAGAGAAGCTGGCAACATAATCCAGTATTCTGACAAAGTGGGGAGCAGAAAGGAAATAGGGTATAAGCAGTTAAACAATATCCTGATTACTTTCCTAAAATTCACATTTCTCAACACCTTCCATAGTTAGTGTGTTTTGCACCCTAAGAATTTCCTTTGGAAGATCAAACTTCACAAATACCTTGAAAGTGTCTCACCAAACTCGGATAAATGGAAGTCAGAATACACATCCTGCCAACAAATACCTGTTTTTAATTTATGTGAGAAAGTAAAAGCCATATGGTCACCTTTCTCAGTTACAGAATTGCAGAATCCTTCTAAATCTATGATGTACCTGATGTGCATCATCTATCTCTTTTTTGGTAATCTCCCTCTACTATAGCCACTCAACTGGATTTCCATAGTTTTCAGTGCTGTTCCTATCTATGATGGATTTGACTTAAATATGTAAACCAAGGTTGACCATCTTCCTTTGTTTTTCTTGCACCACTACCACAAGTTTCCCTGCTCTCCTAAACAAACCAGGGCCAGCTCAGGTCACTACTGCTATGCTCCATATCCCTAAAAACCTCAATTTTAAGTCTTCTGCTCATACCCCTTTTTTCTGAGCACTGCACCTCTCCAGCTCTCTGCTTTTTAGTCAGATTTGTATCATGTCTCAGAGAGAAGCATGAACTTCTGCACTGGGTAAATGCATGGGTAAGACCCTGCAGAATTCACAGCAGGGAAGCTGAGTCTTACTTAAGAGTGCAGCTAAGATTAACCTGCTCTAATGTGAGACAGCAGCACTAGATACTGCTGACTTTTTAATCTGTGCTCCCATCAGAACAAGCATCTTCCTTCCTTCTTCCACAAGACAACCCAAAACAAAAAAAAAGAATCCACAAACTCTAAAGAACATCCAGGTAGGAATCAAGTTCAGCTGTTCACAGAACATGCATGGTTTGTATGCTTCCCTCGTACACAAAAGCTTATACTAGTTGATTTCCATCAATTTAGTTTCCCTTTTTTCCTGCAACACACTTCACGTAACCATTTCTTCTCTGCTCCATTGAGGAGATGCATACAGGAGACTTCACTGAAATCTGAGATGTGGTGTTAACATGGGCAACATGAACAAAATTAATTCCTACTATTCCTCCCCAATTTTAAAATTGACATGGAAAAAAGAAAACTAAAATCTTTTTACTAGCTGAAACATTTTGCAAGATCATAGTTTCTCTGCACTTTCACTTGGCTGAGCAATTCCAAGCCATTCCCAGCCTTCTTCCAGCACCTCTGAAACAGTCCTGCAACATGACAACCCAAGCCAAACCACTGGTGCCACTGTCTCTACAGCTCAGCTTTCACGCCACCACCTTCATCCTCCTCCTGTCACAAAGGAAAGCGTTGCATGTACTTTGTGGGTTTCCATATGTAGAACTGTTTCAGATACCTTGCTGGTTGGCCTGGCTGGCACCCAAATTCACCATACTGCACTAAGATTTGTAGCAAGATTTACCATACCACCAGCACATTTCAGGTTTATAAAGAAGCATTCAGTAATTGAAATCCCAGCTTCTTCTGGTTTGCCAATCTTGCAGGACTTGTCTCACGGGTGCTGCATGTCTATTAAAAGGAATGGCAGATGCATCCCACATTTCAGACCCCACCCAGCAGAAAACCACAGTTATTACATTTCTAAACATCTTAGGCCACCACGGCATTGTTCCGTTACGCTCCACAAGAGAGCTATTAAAGAGCTATTTTCTGTCACAACCTACCATAAATACTAACATTATTTCCACTGTAGAGCTAACACCCTAGATAGACAACTAGCGAGTCAAACACTGTTTTCAAAACCTGATTCCTCAAGAAAGCACCGACAAAGACACACAGTATCTTCAGACACCTGAGTCACCTGGTGTCAGGGAGCCCAGGGCAAGGTGAGCCAGGAGCCCTGGTGACCCTCACCAGAGGAGCTGTCCCCCAGGGTCGGGGGGCAACAGGCAGACTTTGCCCATGGAGTCCATCAACAGCCCTGGACAAGGCAAGCAAGGATCCAGATCCAGGGCCTGTCTGGGGAGCCCAGCTGGGAGACCGGCAGGGCCACACAGAGCCCATCCAGGGAACAGGGCCACCAGCAGGGCTGGAGGCAAGCCACTGACAGCATCTGAAAGGTCCATCGGGAGAGGGGCTGCCAATCACACAGGTCTGAAGTCCAGCCAGCAGACAGGCCAGAAGCAGGACAGGGGACAGGCACTCTGCAGACCTGCTGGGGCAGGCATCAGTAGTCCTCGGGGGCTGAAACAGGGCCTGGGCAGGGACAATCAGAGCCGGTGCTGCCCTCAAGGCTGGAGCATTCAGGACTCTGCATCCTAGTGTGACAAAAGGTAGGCACTTGTTAATAAGCAGCTTTGAGGGACATCTGCTTTGAATCAGGCAGCAACGTCATGGTTCTCACCCAGCCAAGCAGCAGTGGGGCTGGGTGGGCGGTTTTCCTCCCGTCAACCCCAGGTCTGGATCTTCCTTTCCAACAGCACCCAAGAAAAGACAACCAGTTTCTTGCTGCTATTCAAAGCAGCTGCTACCCATGCCTCCCCCAAAGGCAGCCAGCCTCACATATCTGCAATTCATGGCCTGTCGCTCACATGTGGGAGGTGTAGGAGCCCACCACCCTGCAGACTAAGCACAGCACAGCATCTGGCCTGCTCCCGAAATTAAGCAGCTTAATTCTCTCAGCAAGCAGATACATAAAAACGCACCACTTTGAGACTGTTATTGATGTTTGGTTTCATCAATTATCCTGAAGTTTGGCTTAAGAATTATCTACTCTTATTTGGATTTCTTAAGACAGACTCCTAAGTAATCAGAAATATCCTTACTTGTCATTATTTTATACCAGAAGGACCTAAACATGTCAATGTCAGGGACCCCTTGTCATGCTGACTAATTGCCCTAGTTACCAGCCTCCAGGTGAGTTCTCTGCCCCAACATCCACTCATTTCCATATACAAGGTACCAATGCCAGGGCGCTGGAAATGTGCTCACAGGGACAAGCTAAACATGGGTATTGTGCCATGCGTGTGTGAAGCATTCCTGCCGAGACGGCTTTGCTGGAGTAGTCACTAAATACCTCCAGGAAAGATAGTCAACACAGGTGAAGCAAAGGCACTGGTAGGAAAAAAACACCAAAAATCTCTTACATGAAAACTGGTATTGTTCAAAATGCTACAAAGTACCCAAGGGCAGAACCAGCAAGGCAGAGGCAGCAGGAAAAACAACGACCATACATTTTTACAACTGCCAGAAACAAAGTTCTGAGTTCTCTGTATCATGCTCCATAGCATGAATTCAATTACTGATATCTCCACCACAATCAGAAACATTTGTATGTTCCCTCTCGAGGCTGCTATTCAGCCTCAGAGCAGCATAAATCTTAGTTCTAACTTCAAATCAATATTGAAGGCCAAAGGGACTTTTGTAATGTTCTAGCCAGATCCTCTGTACGGCACAGACCAGAAAGCCTCCACAACTCTTTCCATATCAGGCTTTAACTACTGCTTGAGCAGCTGTTGGTTTTGAGGTGGTTTTTTTTTGTTCCTTTAAGAATCATATCTGGTCTTGATTTGAAAGCAATAAATGCTGTTTCTAGCCCTGATCAATCAATTGTGAACTGGCTTGTCAGTAACAAAGGACTGAATATTGCCAGCCCTAGATAGTAAAATAATATAAACACAAAAAATGTAGAAAAAAGTGTACTCTGTGGTTGGAAGAGATAGTTCATTTAAAAGGCAGGTTGAAAGAGGGGAAAAATATTTCATGGAGACCCGTAGGTTATTTCTAAACAGTAATCTTAGTGCTGGGGGCACGGGAAATCAGTAATCAGAGCCTTGGCTCAACAGCCAAGAGTGGCTTTGATATATGCATTGCCTGTAGCATCTGGGAATTTATTCACGTTACATATATGGCATGTGTGCAGAAACAAATATCCTTACATGATTACAATCTTCCACAATCTGCTTTGAGAACTACAGTCTCCTAAAATAGCTATCCCAATGAGTACAAGGTTGGTACAAATACTCCCATGATCAATGTACAATTTGCAATTAGATGAACACTGAAAAACACACAACGCTTAGTCATACCTTATTAGTGGTGTAAGTATGTGTCTGGTGCGAGTACCAAAGCAGCAGAGATGCTGAGCATAATGGAAGATACCAAAGTGGTAGAACACAACATATTTGATCATAAGAAGCTCTCTATTTTGGAGAGATTGAACATCACACTGGCCAAAAAATAAAATAAATAAATAAATACAATCAGTTGGCATTGAGTAAGAGGGAGACAGGAACATACAACGTAAAGAAGTGGGAGATATTTTTTGATGTTAGGGTAAAAGTTAGTGCAAAGCTCAGACTCTAGTACTAAGTACTACTCCAAAAATGCCATGTACTGTTTGGACCAGCTTTCCTGTGAGAAGGGGAAGAGGCTTAAGGAAGAATCTTTCCCCACAGTTTTCACTTCTGCTCCTAGAATCTGAGACTAACTCAGAAGCATTAAAGCAGCATTTAATGTACAGCTTTATTTAAATTTACTGTGCAAACCACAGCATCAAATTTTCAACACTTGAAGAACTGACTGCAAAACTGACTGGCCTTTACAGTAATACAATGGGGATCAAACATTATCTGCTGGAACTAGCAGCATACACTTATTCCAAATTTTTTTCAGGCACCAGCTATTAAACACTTCAGCTCCATGGAAGAGATAAGAGTTCAGACACAAAAAGAAAGGAAATAAATACAAAAGGAAAGCAAATTCAGGGTGCTTAGAGATCAGTGAGACAAGACGAAGAAATCTGATTTAAAAAACCCAAAAAACCTAGTACTTCATTATGGAATACCAAAGACAGTTGAGGCTCAGACAACCCAATACATTATGAATAAATATTTATACACTTTCCTTTATCTAGGCAATAGTATTTGAAAAATTAACAGGAAAATTTTTCTGTATTTGTTCCTCTTTAAACTCCATTAACTTCTAGGAACAATTGTGCTCTCAACCAGACAGACTACATGAAAAGGATACATTTCCACAATACAAAGCAAAGCCCTTCCAAGCCTCAAAATTAATTCTGTAAGCCCAAAAGCAGCTGTAGAAACATGCTTAATTTACAATGCTATACCATTTGTCCATTTGTAAAACTAGATTTAAAAGACTTCCATAAAATAGAAATGTGGCAGTTTGCACTAGTAACCTCACAAGAGGGGGCAGATGCTTAATCCAGTTTCGTAAAACAGGATCTTCAAAACACCATCAGAGTTGGACACACAATACCGCATGTGCCATGACCAGCATCAACGTTGGACATAATTCTAACAGCTGCACTAACTAGAAAGGTCCTATTATTTTAAGTTTTAATTTTTTGGACAAAAATCACCACATTTTCAAGCAGCTGAGATATTTGGAAGGCCAAGTCCTGCATACGCTGGTTCCTTGCACAATATACTTTATTGAAAAAGAACAACCAAATTGTGGTCAAAGAGTGTGAATTTCTTAATTTCTTAACTTACAATAATATAGTCGTAAATAGTTAATTCCATAAGTTGGTTAGTTGCATATAATAACACAATGTAAATAAACATTAAGTAAAAATTGATACAAATAAATTTACATACTACTTGGTTTCTTATGTGTGGCAGCCACTGCTTACACAGGCTTGCCACTTATTGCTTTCTGTTATTTCAATTAATAAGGAAGTATAGGATACCCTCCCAGAGTCAGCTGACATAGGACTTCAAGTAACAGGGAAAATACCACTCAAGTAGTGAAATAAGCACAGAAACATACACCCAAGTATTATAATTCTGCTGAGTAGGAGAAGAGAGTGTCATTCGGTAGTCTGATATTCCTCTGAGCCCCACAGCACGAGGCTGGAGATTGTCTCCTCATCTCTGCCTCTCCACACTTATTTCACAGCCTTAACACTTTTTTAATGTAGTTATTTGTTGGTGCTGCGAAAACAAGCATGTGTGCACTCAGCTGCACTGAGCAGAAGATTCATGTCCCAGGTGAGAGAACTCAAAATTCCATTCCCACTTCATAATTACAGCACACAGCTATGGAACAAAACACGAAGCAACTGCCCACCCCACACACACAAAAAAAAAGACAATCCTGTATCATCAAAATGTATTCAAGGAAACAAAGCACTAAATGGACTGACGTACATTTCAGTATGTCAATATGCTTACAGTGCATTCTCAACAGGAAGCTCCATCATACTCCTGTAACAGCCCCTTTACTATGATTGTTATTATTATTATTATTACAGTTCCTTTCTCCCAGGCTGGACAAGCAGCACAGGCACTGAGATTGATGAGACAGCTCTATCCAAGCAGGGAAATGACAGTTGTGTCACATGCCAGCAAGCTTTTTGTGATCTAAGATGCCTGCAGCCATAACTACTTGCTGCCAGGTGTGAAGGCTGCTACTATTGTATTTGCACTGCTAGGTGTTTCTCCCCCCCACCCCTTTTTCTCCCTTAGGCATAAAACCAAAAACCCACAATACCATTTGCCTGCAACACAGGCAGCAAAAGTGTTGATGTAACACCTCACCTGGGTGCTCAGTGTTTCACTATTTATAAGCTGCATTTCCCCGACAACAGTCAGAGCCATGAACAGCTTCCTTCCTCTCCTTTTCCCTACTCCAAAACACAGAAGGCAAAGCCAACTCTTACAAGGCCTTTCAGGCCTTGTTTTGTTGGTTTTTTTTTTTTTTTTGCAAATGATGCTTGCAAAAAGAGGACAATATTTCCTTCACAGAGCTCCACCATAAGTAGGTTTTCACAGCTATCCCACTCTCCCTGCTGGTCTCACTGCAATTCAATGCAAGTTGAGAGCATGCCAAAGCAGATGCAGACAACATATTGCTTTCGTGGGAAGATCCTAGCCTCAGAGAGAATCAGAACTGGGAAGGTAACTACTAGGCTCACTCCTCTCAGACAGGCACTCAGTCAGGGCTGAGGTCCACACCTGTGTCTAGTTTCCCATTAGCTAAGCCTAGGCCAGATGCAGACCTTCAGTTCAAAGAGGCTCCCTGCAAAGGCCCTGTCAAGAAGTAAGCTGGCAAGATGGGCCCCTGTGCAAACTCTCATGCCTAATAAGAAGAGTAAACAAATGAGCAATATTGTATCTCCAAGATTAATGTAGCAAGGACCCTGCGGGCAAACCCTGGCCACGTTTTCACTCCACTGCTGATTTTCAAGCCATACCCATGTTTGGCATTTGGCTAAGATATGATGGTCAAGCTTCAGCCTGAAGCACATTCCTCAGGCCCACTGATTTCAGCAAACATTAAAAAAAAAAACAACCCACACAACAACAACAACAAAGCCCACACCAAACAAAGAAAACTACACCCTCCCCAAATATCAGCCTTCACGCCTACCCAAGAGGGACTTACACAAGCAACATTTCAAAGCAAAACTGGACAAATTCAAGCTGTGGCACGTCTGCTATATACTTATTCCATATTAAAAGTGTTGCTCCATAAAACCTAATTACAAGGTGAAATATGTATGTCATTAAATTTAATAATCAGCCATTTTGAATTTTAAAGAATCCAGCACATCATTTGTCCCATCTATTCCCTGAACCAGTGCTGTTGATTGTACACTATTCTTTGTATAGCCCAGGTCTGAACATCTCCTGTGTTTAACCTCCATATGTGCAGGCAGTTCCAATCTCTCAGCACAAGAAAAATACATTAGTCACTGATTACACTCTGCTTACAGACAATACTCAAGCCTATCTATATGACATTAAAGGAGTGTGGGAAGTTCTCATGGACTTCCTTTGAATGGTTCCTACTTAATCGCTTAGAGAGCCCCAGACAAGATCCAAAACAGGTGAAATAGGTGACGGTATTTCAGGACGTAAGTGCTCCACTAGGAATCAGAATGAACCCCAGGTATTTCCGTTTTATCCATGTCATTGTATAGCAAGAAAGTCACAACTAGGAACTTGAAGATAGCTAGTATTCAGCTTAAATGTCACTAAAACCCCAGTTTTAGTAACTCCACTAAAATAGAACTTAACCTAGGAACAACATCATCTTCATTCAGAAGTACTCTGATAAAAACCAGCACTAACTGAGCAGTAGGATATTGAGTTACTTCAATATTCCTAATCTTTTTAACCTCTTTTTTAAAATATAAACAAGGACACCAATACCACTTTAGTTAGGAACGCCAGGTTATTGGCAAAGCAAAAGGGAAGAATACGAAGTTTTACAGATCATTCAGACTCAAATTATCACAAACAAATCTCGCAGTGCCTTTGGACTAGAAGAGTGAAATATTTAGACAGCAATCTATCATCTCCCTGTGACCAGTGAGAGTAATTGCTGTTATGTCAAACTGATAACCGTCATGTAACCTATACAACCACAAAGAGTGGTCACAGCACAGTGCTGCAGTCCAAATTCTTGCACAGCTGTGAGAGAACTAGAAGATCACAGGTTTTTGGTACATTATTGTGTATATGTATATTATATGTATATATGTATATACATATAAATCCATAGAGTGGATTTTCTCTACAATGCTATTTAATGACCCATGTAGAAAGGTTATTTGAGTTATTCTGATCTTATTCCTGGAAGGAGAAATGTCCGTTTTTGGCAGCTCTTCTAGCTTGGAAAGGTGGGGGAGGAAGATAGTCAGGGGAAACAACAGACAGAAAATAGACCTGGTCCATTTGTGGAAGTCTGTGCGGAAAAACCTACATTAGTACAATATATGATTAAGTATACCATTACATTGCCTATATGGACATAATTTTGGATTCTGACCACTTCTAGGAATCAGGGCAGTTCTTAACTTTAAAAAAACAATGATCAGAACTAGAAAGGGGTTTCTAAATCCTGTATCTATATGGGAAAAACTGTATTAGTATAGCTATAGCAACATTACACCAACGCAGTTCTGCCATTAAAATTCCATAGGAAGACAAGATTTCTGGTTACATTTTCCTGAAAAGCCTAAAAAATTCCCAATTATTCCAAATTTCACTGGGAGATGAAATTCCTGGAAGGTTAAACTTTCACAGTGTGCTAGATTACAGTCTTCCAGGCACTGGGCAGCAGGACCAGAATATTGCAGTGAGCTAGGACTCGGTCAGAGCATTCTGGCCTAGTTTTCAAATCCTCAGCCACAACAAATACACAGGCACACTTCACTTGCCATACATAAGTAAAACCTAGCCCAAACCTCAGGTTTCACATGGATATCTCCCAGTGTGAAGCTCAGCACATGGCCTTTCTCTCAGTTATGTTCAGGTCTGTCAGGACACCCATTTAGGCATAAATGTAAAACCGAAGCAATCCTGAACTAGTCTGATATTCACAATTACAATGAACTGATACATTCACAGCACTATGAAAGCTGTGGCTGTATCATTGCAGGCCTGAATCCGAGGGTCCTGAATTCAGTCAGGATTGCCCTACTCATTCCACCTTTGACTCATTCCCAGTCTCCATCACCCTCAGAGCTAAAAAAGACTTTTCTGACGCTCAGAGGGAACCCCGTGTTTCAGTTTGTGCCCATTGCTTCTTGTCCTGTCACTGGGCACCACTGAAGTGAGCTGGGTCCATCCTCTTTGCACTGTACCTTCAGATATTTGTACACATTGATGAGATCCCCCAGCCTCAGGGATGTTAGTGGCTTTTTCAGCCCAGGCCTCAAACACCATGCCTCCTGTCAGAAAGGAGATGTCCAGGATACTAGCAGGGAAAAGCAACTTTGCTTCCAAGTGGAAGGTTGGCCAAGTTACATGAGGCACAAAATAGCAAAATGGCTTATCATTTTTCTCTGCCCTGTGAGTCCATGCAGAACTTAACTGTCCACTCATAGTGTAAAACTACCAGCCTTGAAGCAACAGGAGACAATATGGGGTATAGAAAATAAAATTTAATGTCTATTGTAAGTATAACAAGCAGTCTGTTTAGCTTATTTAGTTCAAAAAACGCATACCTGGTTTTTATGATCTCAGAAGAAACCAAATAGCAAGACACATCCTGATCACTGCATTTATTCCAAACAAATATTCTTTGTTCCCTCAGCCAGTGGCTAATTGCCAATTTGTTTCATGAACAAAACCTGACACAGAAAACAGAATCCAGGTATTAAGTATAGAAGGTTACAAAAGAATGCAGGTTAAGCTTAAGGCAGAATTGCCCTGCCAGCAAGCATCAATGTGCTAAGCACAATCCCACCTTCTCTGTCTCCTGATCCGAATCCAACTTTTTTGCAGTAGATTATCTCCCTCAAGGGCAAATGTATTCCAAACATTTAAGGGCTCTTACAAAAGGCCAGCACTGATCTCTGTGCTTGAATAATATCCCAAATGGACCCTCATTGGTAACACGATAACAAAATCAGTGTTTCAGTCAAAAGAGAAGAGTCTTTTTGCTCCGTTCTTTTCTTTTTGTGCATTGATATAAAGATCAGAGTCATCTGCATGAATAAGATTTAGAATTCTGATGAAAACAATAAGAGACACTAAACACTTTCTGGCCCTCCCAAATTTGTATTCAGCCTCTGCCTTTGTTAACGCTGTAATCACACTCCCATTGGTATTCAAGGGATTTATGCAAACAAGGTCTCTTCTGTCAAAAATCATAGCAATTTAATGCAGTCGCAGCCTGTTTAGTTGTGTAGATTACTGGCACTAAAGAAGATGCAACTTAGTATTCTGATGCATGTCAGCTCTCTATAGGACAGATCAGATGGTTTTAGCAGTCTCATCTCAGCCATTCTAGCATTAGATACTGTATCTATATACAACAAAAACAGAAAATAAGGGAAAATAACAGAAGAGGGTGACTTGAAGCTACAGTCATAAGAACTGCTAAAGCTCAGCCTATGGCTTAATTGTAAATACAGTATTAGCTCAATATCTTGAAAGTTTTTTCTCCATGGAATGTCACCCACTTGCATAAGGATGGACTTAAATGAATAAAAGTCTGCCATCTTTACCTCTGTACGAGTGCTAGCAACTGTTTGCACATATTACACATTTACCTTACACATTCATCACACAAAAGATTAAAAGAAGCCCATACACAACTCCCAGACACAGGACTGAACTCTTTAGATCTATCTGTAAAAATCAACGCTTATAGGTCTAGTGGTTCTCTGGCTGACGTTCTCATCACGTGCAGTATTGCAGCTCCTCCATCACTCAGGACTATATCCTGCCTCCTTTGAAAGTTGTGCAGTTTGTTTCAGTGGGCAAAATTCAGTCACCTGAAGTGAAATGAGCAAGATTTAGCTATGACCTACTCCCCTCACATTATTGACTATTTGTAGATAAATCTGGCTGTGTCAGAAAGTCTACCTGCACAGGAGCTTATGATGCCTGTGCTCACTGCCGCGCTCTCAAGAGTGAAGAATGGGTCTGTCTTCCTAGCTTAACACCTCTTTCCAAAACCAGTTTGATGCTGTGAGGAAAGGGAGAGAGAGAGTTGATTAAAAGCCGTGATGAAATGCATGCGATAGAGGAGTATCCGCAGTGCTCTGCAACCTCCACCCACTTTCTCCCCAGGCAACCAATGGCACTTTAAAGGAAAACCATTACATCATCAAGGCAGTCTCTAATTGGCTACATTTTGGATACATTTTCTGACCCAAAATATATGGGTTAGATAAAAATATACCATTCCAAAAGTATGCTTTAATTGAGGCAGCATTTTACCAAGCACCTTGCAGATGTGCAATAACTTTTGCAACTCCCTCGAGTTAAAGAAAGATAAGCTAAGGTCTGACTGAATGCTATATAACTATATATATTACTTGTGTATATATACACAGACACACCCCTTTAAGCCTGAAAATATGCAGAATATTTGCTTTGACCACAAGAACCTCTTTTGCATTTACTTTCCAATATGTTTATGCCACCGAGTTACACTAGTAGAAATGCCTGAAACAAAGACTTTAAGGTGCTTATTTGCTAAAAACAAGTGTTACATTTCAACACAGTTCTTGGTGCCAAGATGACCGTGCAAAATTATTCAAGCTTGATGTGCATCCATCCACATAACAAAAATCATGCCAAATGACCCACCTCAAACACAACTCACCTTCCCAATTCAAACAGCACATACATGCCAACGGAACTAGGTCCATGTTCAATCTATTAATACAAAATACTTACTGAGCAACCACTACAGGAAATCAAGAGTTGTTCATGGATTTTCTACTAGCGGAAAAATAAGATGCTATTTGCAGAATAAATCATTGATTGTGCATTATTTACTCCACTCTAGTACTACAATAGCTGGTTGCAAATAAGGACATTGAGGTATATACAGCACAGAGCTTTAGTATAGAGTACTCATTCTGCCAAGTGAATTGGGGCTAAATACTTAACTTAATAAGGAGGTATCATTCAAATCTAATGGGACCAGAAGTAAATCACATTCCGTTCCTTACCTTGTTTCAGTCCTTATCTCCTTTCCTCATACACACAACATGCTTAATCCAAATATTATGGCATTCTGCAAAAATGAGCCTCATTGTGTATAAAAAGAGCCACATTAGATAAATCCACAGAAGTGGATAAAAAAAGGTGACACTCATCCTTTTTTCAGGTTGGCTTACAGCTCCTTAGAGCAATGATCACAACTGAGTTCTGTATCCGCAGGCTGCATACTACTGGTCCCCTCACTGGCTGTTCCATGCACTTAAGTAATCTAAATACATCAGCTAGTAAAACATATCATGGATTGGTGGGGAACAGGTGGCTGTCTAAGTTCTGCTGGTCTCTGTCAAGAGATGTTATTAGGCCTAACAATACAAAAATACCTACTTTAAATAAAAAGTTTGGCTGGTTTTGCCCTATTTAGGTGCCTTATCTAGGATTACAAAACATGGAATAAAATACTGCAAACTTGCATTCTCTTTACAAGTGTTAAAAGACAACGGGAGCTCTGTCTTACAAGTGCCCTCATCACACTATATCTCTACATCGCCTTCATAAGAGCCTGACACCTCAATACTCATCTACTTGACCTCAGTTTAGCTGCAGAAGTTTTAGCTGCTTTTAACATTCAGTCTTAATTAGGGAGACAAAAGAAGCTTCCTCAGATGTTTAAGTTAGCTTCAGTGGTGAAGAAGATGTTAAAGAGTAGGTGATGGACTCTCTAAAACAGCTTCTCTGATCTCCCTCACTCTACCAGCATTCCTTTTAAGTTCTTCACTGGCCTGCCCCACTGTTAACCTCCCTCCACACTGAGAATTAGCTATTTATTATCAGCCTTTGTTCCCTCTCTCAAAGGGCTGCTCCTCTCAATCTTTACCCAAGAATCCTCAACGGTCTTTTATGAATGTGTATAGTAAAATCCTTTTGAAAGTCAAAATAAATTACTGCCACTGGTTGGAATATAGAGAAGCTCCGATTTTGACCACTTACAGCACACTTTGAAAGTCTTGATGCTGATGCAATACTGCTTATAGCAGTCTTATGACTTAGCAGTGGTATTGGAAACCTATCCAAGGGAGCTCTATAGCCTCAAATCTCTCTCTAGTAAAGAACCTATTTGTCCTTGTGGTGTCTCAAGAAAGGAACAATATGTTGCTAGATCTCTCCCCAATCTTTAGCTTAATACATCCCAGCAATTTACCTTTTAATTGATAATTAGCTCCTCTTCCTCCTGTCCCAGGATCTCTGATAAAGATGTATGATAATGAAAAAAAAAACAAACAACACAACAAACCACCTCATTTGAAACCCACTTAACACTATGCTTCCTTAAAGTTATGTGGAAATGTAGGCATTGGAAAAACGGTCTACCGAAACCTCCAAAAATTGAAACCAGTAAATTGTGCACAAAGTGCAACATAATCTTTGTTAAAACTGGCAGCCTCCCCATTTGTCAAAAATAAACTGCAAACTGCCTGAAGTGCAATTCCTTCCACACCCATAGGGTGTGCCTGTGAGGAATAAAACAAACTAGAAGCATGAGGCTTGGGTTTGGGTGTTCAGTAAACCAGGATGAACTTTTTTGGGTACGAAACAGGTCTAACAGTTAACTAATTCAGTGCCTAAGGACAAAAACTCATTCCTAGCTCCTGCTCATCACAAAATGTCACAACATTTGGCTGCCTCCTATCAAGGAAGAACAAAATACCATGACTTCTCTCTCAGGGCAGTATTAAAGGACAATGTCAGTGCTTCGTTAGAAAACTGTCAAATGTCTTTTCTTGCTTTGCTCAAAGTCACCCTGCCAAAGTAGTGTGGTGGTAAGAGGCTGAATGGAAAAATGGATACAGGGGAAGGAAGAAACATATTCCATCTGCCTGGCAGAGTCTGATAAAAACTGATCTCCTCCTGTTTCCTTTAATCATGTCTAACAGAAAGATGTAATTTGTGTAATACAGCAAAGCTCTTTGCTGTCTTTATACTCCATTTGAAAACATTTCACTGATCATTAAAATGCAGCCACAGGACAATGTGATAATACCTGATGAAAACTTTACTTGAGCAAAAAACCAAAATTAAGTGAAACCACAGAATCTATTTTAAAGACTCAATTTTTGGCCTGAGCCTCAGCAGTACATCACATCTGAAAGTGGAAACTCCGAACCTGAACATACTCAGCACTACCTCAGAGACTTCAGTTTGGTTTGGACTAGGTGGGAAATGACAGCTATGAGTCACCAGGACTTCTTCCTAACAAACATAAATCTTCTCTGTAGGTCTTCCACCCAGGCACTGACCAAGCATAGTCTGTCAGATTTGATGAGACAGGACGCCACAGAAGCAGAACTTCTTGGTCAGATCTGAGGGTAATCAGACTTCCTACAGTATGACACAGCATTATGGTAAAGCAGTGCTGTGGAACATTGCATTCAGGCTTGGTAATGAAATAAAACTGTCATTCAAGATTTACTATACCCCTGTGTACAGTTATCCATTATCTATAACAAAGCCTGAACTTATTAAATTGCTTCATATTTTCAGTATTATGCTGTTGTTTATTATATAGCAATATGAAGGAACGCAGAAAGAGTCATTTCTACTAATACTGAACAAGGAACATTATTAGATTAAGGACAGAACATTACCCTTGAAGCTTTTCTCTCAGCTTTGTGCCACTGCGAAGCATCTAGTTATATACTTCTCCCTGACACCTCCTGCTGCAGATTTAAAAAACAACGGCAAATCACTCCCATCACTCCACTAACACTGTGGGAGAGGCACAGGGAAGGAAATACGTTAATTTTGGTAACAAACCAGAAAAGTACATTGGTGTCATATTCCTTCCATCTGCAGAGAACAAAAGGCCAGTTGGTTCCCACCACACATCTATAAGATGAGACAGGCAAAAATGTCCTATGATAAAAGGGGGTTTATAAAAAAGAGAAAGACACGAAAATTGATACACATGTAATAGCAGTACCTGGGTGATGGACAGGAGGGAAAACATGTTTCAGACAAGGCCCCAGAATTCCCTTTTCAGTGTGTCAGAAACAATGCAACAAGCATGGGGGGAGGAGGCACAAGACGCCCGAGTCTCTGCCCTTACTCCTCCCTTTCCAATCTTGCACTAGCAGAAGCCCCCGGGGTAGGAGTTCAGTTACCAGCATTTGCCCATGGGTTACCCTTCTAATTTTTGTCAGTCTGGCACAACTAGCTAGGTGCTTGCATGAGTGCAGAAGCACACAGAGCATGGACAGCAGTGCACAAAGCAGAAGGAGCTTTGCAGGAGGTCGTATCTCCTTTACCTCCTACAGTCACACCAAAAGGGCAGCAAGTCATGACACTTCAGTTCTCTGGTCCCCTCAGCTTAACATGCAAAGACAAATGGGAACCAAAGTAGGAGAGAGGGGCAGAGAAGCCCAACCAGATCCACTTTCGAGGTAGAAGTCATTAAGGTGATCTCAAGCCCTATGAAGCTCTCCTCTGGGAACTCTGTTCACAGCTTTATGATGAGGAAAAAACTCTGCATGCAACTGCCAGTGATTCCCATTTAACCCCATAATTTGGCAATGCCCACATGTAAGGCTGCGGAAATAATCTTTTCACTCAGTGTCTCCATGTGTTACTGGCTCATTATTCGGAAGATTTCTGGTCAGAGAGCATTAGAGGTTACATTATTTGCCAACAGTATTTGGAATGCTTGGTATCCATGAATAACAGATACAAGGAATAATCAAAGAGCTACAGAAATAAGGATGACTTTTCAACATCAGCTAAGCTTTTTCTGACTTCGGACCACTTCCTTTTATTGAACAATGAGGAAGCTCTGGCAATGAGAAATCTTCTCCAACCCCAGCGTCTTAATGGGGACTTCTTAAGCCTTATTCCAAGATCTTGGATCAGAAGAGAGGGGTACCCAGCTAAATGTAATCTCAGGATGTGCACAAACTTATACTGCTTTTTTCCATGTCTAGGGCAGACAGTGCACAGAAGGAAGCCACAAAGATAGCATACCAAGGGCAAAAGCCCAATCAGTCTCTGATGTGTTGAAAGGAGCTACACCAAGAGTCTTCTGGAGGAAATGTGGAAAGATTATATATGTGTTATATCCAACAGAAGTTTCATGTCAAAGTCACGTCACCTTAGATTGATGCTAATCTAGTATTCCCTCCTCTTGCCACTGGGAGAAGGAAGTTAGCCTGCCACAGCTATCTCATTTCCTTTCTCATTCCTTTGGCTGACAGCCACCAGTCTGGCAAGCACAGTAGCATCCAGTATTTTTGAAGCCAAGGAGAAGCTTTGCTCATTCAAGGCCTGCAAATTCATGTGGCACAACTCAAAGCTTACTGCGTTATGATTAATAGCATTGCTAATTTTCAAGTCAGTAGTACAGATTCTTGGGCCCTCCAAAAGCATTAAGTGAATAAAAGCAAAACCTAGCTCACATGCTTTCTATTCATAACTCCACATCTCTGAGGAAAGCACAGAAAAAGGCATCAGAGCAAGGGCAAGAAGGCAAGCTCCTTCCTGCACAGATACCAAAAGACACATTCATGACAGCAAGGGGATAAGGTACCATTCTTTGTTCATCTTCCATGAAAGTAACAAAAGGCAAAACCTTGATCTCAGAACACATGGGCAGAGCACCCATAGCACAACCATCCCAGCTACTCACAGCTGTATGTCTTGAATCAGGCTGCTCAGAGCTGGCAGACCGCTCTCTATCAGCTCTCCTCATTCCCAGCAGACAGAATACTCAGACAGCCAGCCAAAACAAGTACTTGAAAAAAAGAATTACCTGCTGCATAAACTAACCTCAAGGGCTGTAACTGCTTTTATCCCGTGCATCCCTTCCAAGTCAATAGTGGAGCTGGGCATTGCGAGGAAGAAAAGGGAAACGCTGCCTTCTACTTTCTGTTCTGAGCTCAAGAACTAGTGAATGGCATGATGCAGCTGCAACTCGGCTTATCTTCTGTTTAGCCTGACACCGCCCTGGCAAGCTCTGCTCTGGGTGCTAGAGAAGACCTAGATAACATTGGCTTGATAACATTTGATAATTAACTACTTGATAACATTTTAGCCTGAGGTTGCAGCTTCTGCAGGCAGAACAGGAGGCTTTATATGGCCAAAGGATCCAGACCTAGATTTAACACATGCTATAAAAACACAGCCTATCACATGGGCAAGGTGTCTTACCAACCTTGCTACTGACTGCTGTCAAAGTACAAGTAAACCGAATTCACACAACAGGGCTCTTAAGAGACTGATGATACCCTCAGCCTCCCTGCCAGTCCCTAGAGCGTACTCAGTGAGGCA
This sequence comes from Phalacrocorax aristotelis, assembly GCF_949628215.1. NCBI lineage: Eukaryota > Metazoa > Chordata > Aves > Suliformes > Phalacrocoracidae > Phalacrocorax > Phalacrocorax aristotelis. Next base: position 124,158,167 of record NC_134276.1, read on the forward strand.
AGTCCATCCTTCCAAGCAACCTTAACAGAATAAAGCTATTTCTGGCTTTCAAGTAAGAACAGAAAAAGACCTTATGTTGTTTCAAGTTAAAACAAGGGATATGAAACAGGCATAGACATACCTATAGCTTCTGAACTAGTGCCACGAACAACACAAGAAGGTGAAAAACTGAAAGGAACAGAGTTTCTGAAAAATGGAAGCAAAATGAAACAGCTACAGACTGCTCACTGTAATGTGCAAGAGAAGAGATGGGGCATTCTAAAGCAACAGACAGAAAAGTGGAGAGAGTCACTGTATGTGCTATCAGTATGCTGCAAACCCTAATAAAATATGGGCACCGTCTACTGTACTATCTTCTGGTCTTTCCTGATTGCACCATATGCTGGAAATGCACATCTGCTCTTTACACAGAATGGATAGTATGTACTTTAAAAGCAAATCTGAGGAATCCACGGGGTAGAAGCTGATTAACATTGAGCTCGGCACATGAATTTGTTAGCCCAGTGCTGCATGTCTGACTCACTGTCATACTGATGCAACATTCTTTAGCTCCATTGCTGTGAGCCTGGAAATTGAACATCCATTTAGCGCTAACAGCAACAACATTTCCAGCAAGAAGCTCCTGGGACAAATGAACACTTTGCCCTGAAATATTAGGCTTTTAGAAAAAGCACTTCTTCCCTTTTACCAGGTTATTTGTATCTCAGTCTCATTTGTATTTAAGAAGAAAGAAACCTGGATTGTGCAACAATCTTTCAAAACAAAACTGTGCTACCATTCAGCAGTGAAAGGTAAATGCATGAATCTGTAATAGGCTGGTGATCAACTTTTGACAGACTGATATTCTCATGACAGATTAACAAGGCATACATTTCACAAATTCATTGCACTGAAAGACACATGCAAATGCATACATAGCAATAAACACTTGGGGTAGCATTTCCTGCCTAGGAAGCTTTTATACAAAAGCCTTTTCAACTATTTTCTTGTCATTAATATGTCTACCTCCTTAAGGTAGGATTGATCTAAAAGTGGATGTTTCGGCTGGTCACCATTATGCTCAAGTTTTCCTTGCCTAAAATACCAGCAATTTTAACTCAGAAAAAAGAATTTCCCTAATCCTGTAAAAATTGCAACTGACTTTGTTATTACTGTTAAATAGGGATGTCAGTAGAAACCCTGCCACAATAGTAGAAAGAATGCATACCCATATTTTTTGCATTTTGGGACATAATCCCATGACTACAGAGTGTCAGGAAAGTACTTGAAAGAGCTAGGTGAAAACAAGCAATCCGCTCCCCTCTCCAAAAAACACTCAACATAGGAGTATTTCTACAGAAGTATAATTCCTCCACCAAAACTTCCACAAAACACTGACTTGTTAAAACTCAGGCTTTAATAAAATTGGCCACAATTACGTAACTTCTATTTTTCAGCTCTAGTAATTCCAGACAGAAAATGCTCAAGTGTTTCTTGTTTTCTAACCATCCACAGTTGTTTCTAACACACCTCCAGACAGACAGTAGCACCCTCTTTGCATTCCTCTATATTGAATGTAGCGTTTTATTCTAGGAAGCTCTTTGTGTTGGGACATCATTAAAGAGGCAAAACAGCCTGTTTGTCTTTCTGGGCTCTAACCAACATCTGATAAGAAGGCTGGGTTGAAAATAATTTCCTGTACAGGAAAACTACCCTGAAGTCTGGAGCTGAACATTCAGGTAAGGAAATTAATTTGTAGGCAATCATGGAAAATCACCTCTTGGTAGTCCAATTCATATTTCATGGAATACAATACAGAGGGTTTGCAAGGTATTGCACAAAAAAATATCGGTTTAACATCTAAAGAGCCAATAAAACAAGTTTTTCTAGGTAAAAGTTCTCTCTTGAAAAATCAGATAGCTAGAGACACAGACCGGGGTGGGATAAAAGGGGCAGGAGAAGCTGCGAAAGCTTACAATGGCTAGGAACCACAGCACCACCATGTTAAACTACTTTCATATTGACTTGATTCCATTGCCATACCATGGTAAATCTGAAATAATACCAAATAAGATCCAAACTTGACTTTTCAAAGTATTTCTTTCTAGGACATTATGCCTACACAAAGTCTATTTGAAGATGAACTGCAAATACAACTAACAGTGGAAAAGAGATTATTTAATTTTTTATTATCACCAGGCACTTTTAAAGATATATTTTACGCAATGACCTCAATATTTTGTGTTGTATGATTGCATGTTTCTGAATACCAGCACCTGTAAAATATCAATATCCACATCATTTAAGTGTCATATTACTATTTTATGAGTTGAATTAGAAATTCTGATGCAAACAGCAATCACAGAGCATGCATGCGTTGAGACTGATGGGTAGATAAGTAGATGTTACCAACTGTAAAAAGTAGAGTTTTAGGTACCTTTAACACATGTGATTTTAAAGTTACAGATAACCCTAACGGAGAACAAAAGTCAGTCCAATCACTTTTTGTGAGTAAATGGTCTGGATTTCAAACCTATTTTTCCTTTGTGAGGCATTCACAAACCAAACCCATTCTTTCTCAATACATTTGCTGTTTGCAAATTATTCACAGAATAATTTATATGAAGGAAATTCACCCTAAGGGTTTGTCTGAAGCTTGTTTGCTTTTACTGTTCCCTACCTATCATCCAATATGTTTGAGCAGACTCAAGTCACACAACATTATTTCCACTCCCTAAGTGAACGAGTGAAACTTTAAGCTGCTATATCCATACAAGAGGAATAACAAATCATGAATCAGGAACAGCTAATTTTGTTTCCTACTAAAAAGCAATCTTTGCCTAGCTGTTTAGGAGCTGACAATATTCCCTCAGAAAGCACATCAAGGAGTGTGACCAAACTCACTAACCACAGCAGTAGGGCTAGCAGTGTGCTTCATCAAAAGGCAAATCCCATTTCAGACACACACTGCAGGAACAATACTACATGAGGCTCTCTAAATAGCTTTTCTTTGATTTCCGAAGCCCAGAAGCACCTTCCAGACCACCTCTCTATGGCAATGGCAAGACTACATACTTTGCATATAATCATTAAGCAGTTATTGGGTATTACTGTGACCCCACAGTTCTTTTGTGTTATATTACTGCTGTACAGATCATGAATCAGAGGAGCCCATTCAAAATAAGTGCATCATATTCTCCAAAAGCTCATCACTTTTCAAGAGGCATTGCATTCAGAACTATGCAATATTCAGAAAGTAAGCTGAACATGAGCCAGCAGTATGCCCAGGTGGCCAAGAAGGCCAACAGCATCCTGACTTGTAATCAGAAATAGCGTGGCCAGCAGGAGTAGGGAAGTGATCATGCCCCTGTATTCGGCACTGGTGAGGCCGCACCTTGAATACTGTATGCAAATTTGGGCCCCTCACTACAAGAGGGACATTGAGGTGCTAGAGAGCGTCCAGAGAAGGGCAATGAAGCTGGTGAAAGGTCTGGAGAGCAGGTCTTATGAGAAGAAGTTGAGGGAGCTGGGGTTGTTTGGCCTGGAGAAGAGGAGGCTGAGGGGAGACCTTATCGCTCTCTACAGCTACCTGAAAGGAGGTTGTAGTGAGGTGGGGGTTGGTCTCTTCTCCCAAGTAACTTGTGATAGCACAAGAGGAAATGGCCTCAAGCTGCAGCAGGGGAGGTTTAAATTGGGTATTAGGAAAAATGTCTTTACTGAAAGAGTGGTCAGGCATTGGAGCAGGCTGCCCAGAGAGGTGGTGGAGTCACCATCCCTGGAGGTGTTAAAATAATCATGTAGACATGGCACTTCTGGTCATGCTAGTGTTGGGTTGTCGGTTGGACTTGATCTTAGAGGTTGGTCTTTTCCAACCTCAATGATTCTATGATTCTATAAGCTAGTTTCTAAGATTTCTACCCAAGCTGAGATAGAGAGCAATCAGAGTGGAGGCCTCAGGAAGGACAAGAAGGGAGCAAGGTGACACAATGAACACGCACTGTTCAAAACTAGGATTCAATTAAAATTCAGGGAACTGTCACGAAGGCTGACTGGGAGACACTGCACAGACCAGTTTACCAGCTACATTTAAGGCAGGATCCTGCCTTCTTGTGAGCACTGCAGCCTTTGAGCCTGCAAAGCAGTATCACTTATTTATTCTGATGCAAGCAACGACAGCGACTCCCATGCTCTCCAGCATTAAGAACAAGACATTTAGCACTTGGCAGGGTTATGCCCACCAGGTGGAAAAAACAATGCTTCAGAAGTGCCATTTCCCTCTCACCAGATCTCACAGCCTTCCTTTGCTTTTGATCCAAACCCAGACTGCATCACGAGAGAATATTACTTTCAGAACTTTTTTATAAAAATAATCAACTTTTATGACTTGACTACACACAGGGCCCAGAGAAACAGCTACATTATATTTTTGCTAGCTTTTTTCTCTTTTCCTTTGTGTGTGCACATAATAGAAATTTCTACGCTGGAATCATGAAATAATACTGATATTGACTTCCTTTTCAGTCTACAGAAGATTAACATTTCCCTGCGGGTTATATTGACCCTGGCTTTGCTCTCACCAATATTTACCTCTAAGGTCAATGAATCTTGATGCTGAATACAACAGAAGTCAATAGCTGCTTATTACAGTTAGAATAAGAATTACTGAGAAGGGTTATGAACACTAGGTTGGTGCCTGCGAACACTACCACAGTTAAAGTGTATGTTAAGGTTTCCATCACGTCTGTCTTCTTTTTAGTAAAATTTGTCCCAAGTAAAAACAAAAAAGCCATTTGAAGACTCAATAATCACGTCTGTTCTTATGAGTTCTGACAAACGTATTTTAAGATTTAAGACATATGCAAGTATTCAGAAGTACATAAATTCAAGCGCATAAGCCCAGAATTTTTTTTCAGCTTACTCTTGTTTTCGGCAGGAGCATGGAGCATAATTGTTGTGGGTTTTAATAGTTATTGCAACTTTGGGGGCTTAATTCAAATCTCAAGAGCTGGTCCCCAAGTTAGGCAGTATATTTAGTCCTCTGTTCCTGTTTAACTTTGTTTTTATGACAGACTAAAAAATTATCTCCAGACCCCAGTTGCTCATAAGTTTCCAATTAGAGAACCCAGAACACTATCAAGGTAACATCTTTTCAGTCCTAAGAACACCAGAATTCACAAAATCCATCCATACATCCAAATTCTGAGAAGGGGGAAAGAAAATCGTAAGAGCATATCGTGGAGGGAAAGCATCAGGAAAGGAGTATAGCTCAGTAAACCCTGAGAAGAAAAGTGTGATGAGCATGCAACTTTGATCAAATTTGTGGCAAACAAGCAGACATTCTCAGTTACACATCTTTACTGCTCTTACTAGCAAGATCTGTCCTCATTGTGCAGATAAAGCTCACTGGCAAATTTATACATGTTCATGTTTTATTCCACTAGGTAAGATACAAGTGTCTCAAAGCCATAGACAAAAGCTAAACTTACGTTAGACATCCTACTTCCATGCATTGGTTGAATGCAAATTCAGATGACCACTATCAAAATTCTGAAGCCCTTCCCACCTTACTGGTCCCATAGGCACATTCATCTCCAGTGCCTTTAGAAACACTTGCCTGTTTGCCCACTGTTTGTGGTAATGGCTCTCAGTCAAATGACTCAGAAATACTCTGCTTCACAGCTGAGCTTTCATGAGCACTAAGATAAGGCATCGAAGCTTTGAGACAGTCACCAGCATAGCTTTGAGAGAAACATTTCAAATATCTTCCAGTTGCCTACTTCCTATCTGCCTTAAAAATTTGAGAATTTATAGGGGAGGTTAGGTTTATGCTTAGTCTTAAGGTCCTCTGATAAGCAAGGACGTTGTGTGTGGCTGATCTGCATTTCTCATGAGGTCCAACACCCTTCCAGAGGTTGCAGTGTTTCTCTAAGGACTGATGTTTGCCTTTTTGTTTAATAACCTGCCCACTCTTCAATCTTTTTACTAGAGCAAGAAAGGGCTGCTTCTAAAGTGTTTGTTATAGTTAAGCATAAAAATTCAGAATAGATTTTTCTAGTCAGTTAACCATATTCTTGAGGGAAAACATAAGGTAGTATAATTATTAAACAGCACTCTCAGTAATACTCACATCTTTATTATGTCAAGCCTCTGCCAAAAAAATAAGATTTATAGTAAAAGCCACTTACATTTCTTCTTTGCAGAACCAAGCCATCTGCCTCAAATATACCATCAGCCCCTGCAAGATGAATTCACACGTATTTTAAAGCCCCGGAGTAACCATTAGAATGGAAATTGGACACTACTTGTCATTTGCACAGTTTTCTTAACTGGAGAGGCTTCCCATTTGTTCAATTAAATGTTTGTATGTGCAATACACTTTATGGAATTTATCCCAAAACAGTGAGGACTGAAATAATATTGGAGGCAGATGGCACAGCTGTTCCATTTAGAGAGCTATCCTCAGCAATATATGAAGTGATGGACAGGACAGGGAAGAGGGAGGGAAAACTTGGTACTGTGAAGAACATCATCCATGGATATTAGCAATAAACAAACCATTTCACCTCCAATCTTCTCTCCCCTATAGTATGTAGCTGCCTGACTCACTTGGGTTTATCCAATTAGAACATATTGATTTAATTCAAAAAGTCAATCACTGAAGCCACGTAAGGTTTGCCCCTAAGAGAATCCATCCCCCTGCCTTAAAAGCTAAGGGAGTCTGAAAACGTGGCCATCACATTGAGACGAGGAGGCACATATATGCAAGGGCTGATGAGGCTGTGTGCATGCAGAAGAGAGACAGATACCATTAGGAATAGAAAGCAAGCTCAAGCTGCTACTTATTTGCATGCCTTGCACAGAACAGAAATCATTGCACCATGCTCCAGATGCTGCAAATCTCAAGATGCACATCCAAGGCTCATAATTAAAACTGGCAAACCTTTTCACTGAGAAGAGGGAAGAAAAAACCCAGAGCCATCCCAGCCAGTCTGCATCTATTTTCAGATTTCTGGGGTGCTGGCCTGTTCTACCATCTCAGTATCAGGAAGGTCACCTTTTCAAAGGAAAGGGTATGAAAAAAACATTTCCTCACAGATCGAAGACTTAAAAAAAAACCTGATGAGAGCATACCTCTTTCTGCAGAGCACTTAGACTAGGCCTGCAGATTTAGTAAACTAAATGAGCAAAGTAATCGAACATTTCTTTAAACAGAATTTCCAGTCCTCATGAAAGAAAATTAGAGATTACATAGAAACAGACTTAAACCAAAATAAGGTGGCAGGAAAGGTTTTCATCTTGGAAAACAAGGAACGAGGATTACACCTTCCATCACAAGCTAGCACATAGCTCTTAAAAGGCTTTACTCAGGCACCTAACAAAACCCACTTTGGGCCAGAAGGCAGATCGCCATACCCATATCCACAGGCAGGCAATGACGCTAGCTCTGCGGGACTGCAGTCACTTCTTGTGTAGATTTCACGTAATGTCGACAGTCAAAAATAGTTACAAGACCAAACTCAGTTAAAGAACCACAGAGATCACAGGACAGGTGTCAGCACCTTCTTCTTCCTTTCCTCCCCCCATCCTCTTTTCCTGGTTTCTTCTTCAATTCTACAGCCTATTAGAGAATTTCACAGCTGGAGTGCTGCTGGGAACTCACTTTATGGCAGTTAAAAACTAAGAGAAAGAAATGTCTGTTTTGTGTGGACTGTCAGTAAGATGAAGAAAGTTCTCTGGAGGTGCTATGTGTCAATAAACTGCCAGGGGAGAGAATGCTGAAAAGCCAAAAAGTACATCCCAGTTCACCAGAACATCCATAAATATTTGCCATGTTTGAATAGGTTCAGCTGGAGACTCTATTATGCCTAATACCTTAAGAATTATTAGAGGCAAAAAACACTGCCACTGCACAAATAAGGCAGTGCCATTCATTTCCTGTGACAGTGAAGGGGCACCAGGTCGTACATTCAGTAGTGTATTACTTAAAAAAATATTTTCCGACCTTGCTGTTTCAGTATAAATGCTTCCCTCCCCAACCACCTCTTTCCCACTGGTAATGCCATAAAAAACATGCCCCAAGGGACAAGTTTCTAATAACGTTCTAATCTTGCTTTCCAAGCACTTACAACAATTGCAGCAGCAATTTTAAAATAAAAGAAGTAAATTCATAGGGCTCAACCTTTTCTTTATTTGCAGGGAACTTTGGCTGTGCTGGAATTATTGCAAACTATATCACCACAGAGAAATATCTTTAGTTTCTAAATCTCATTTTCTCAAAAGTCGGAACCACACACTGCTGTAAACAGCACAATACATGGAAACTCCAGACAAGCTATGAAAAGTAAGTGTCCTGCTTCGCTGTTTTTATACCCTGGCTTCATTTCAGCTGCATCTTAGAAGGCCAATATCCACATATGATGTCCAATAATTCTAAATACATAAAACACCTAATCATAATTACTTGCTTTCCACCACAGATATAAATATGGAAGTCATCACAAGGGCATAAATGCACAGCTAATCCAGAAGAATCCAGCTTCTGCAGAATACCTCTACATAACATCAATGGGAGGCAGACTTAAAAACCTGCCAAGCCAGAGGGAATTTATATACCTTCTAAAAAGCCTGTCCTCCTTGAAGCACCACTCCCGTCAGAGCAGTTCCTCTACTCTTCCCACCATCCCTGCAGCCTTCTCATTCTCAGAGGGCAAGACATGGAAACTGGCTACGCTCACACACACAGCGCTACAATAATGGCAACTACCCACTTTCAATTGCTCGTCTTGCTCTATCCTGACACGATGCCTCTCAAGCTTCAGGTCCGTCAGTATATACCCACTACCTGCCAGCTTCTGCTCCTGACTTTTGGAGAAGGAGGGGAACTCAGCTCATGCCTGCAAAACTGCCACCCAGTAGTACTTAGGAGTTCTCCCCTTTTCTGAACAGCCAAATAATGATGACAGATCAGGGCAGAAACTTGGCAGCTACAATAGACATTATCCTGACAGAATGGAAACTGAAGGAGATTCAGAGAAGATTCCCACCATGAGGCTCTGATGTAATGCAGGAGATAGGAACCAGTCCACTGACACATCTGGGAAATGTGCAGTGGAGTGCTGACTTCTGCTTACGTCCCTCTATACCTTATCTAGGAGTCTTTTCACTTCGTACTAAAAGAAAAAATATCAAAAAATTGCAGGTAGTTGGAAGAAGCTCTGCAGGGTTGGATTTCTTTTTTCCCCGTCTGTCCCAATTATCTTCAACCTACTGCAAGTTACCACAGTGGCATAATACATTTCCATTTTGGGGGGTTTGACTGTTGGGGGGAAGGTTTTGTTTTGTTTGGGGTAGGGTTTGGGGCAGGGGTTGTTTTGTTTTGGAGTTTTTTTGTTTGGTTGGGTTTTGGGGGTGTTTTTTTTTTACTGTCAGTTAGAGGAAAGGTTCAGCTTCTTCACAGGAACTGTAGCTATCAGAAACAAAGAAAACTAGTAGTTTAATATTTTTCAGTCCCCTGGGGGTTTATGAACCCTGCTGGAGCCTAACGTGCCCCCTCCTCCCTTCAAGTTACAGGGTGAAGCATCAGCACCTTGGGAGGTGGATGTCCTGTTTCTAAAAATGACAAAAGAAACCTCACAGAATAGCCAGATTCCAGCAGGATTCCTGAGCTCTTCAGTGGCACAAGACGATGCTGTGACTTTTATGATAAACATCTTTCTGCATCTCTGGGACAGCTAAAACAAAGGCGGGGGGAAACAGCCAAGATGGCTTTTCATTTCACTGATCTTCTATTACCAGAAGAGTTACTGGCAGCACATAGATGCTACCATTATGGGGACCAAATGAATACCAAGTTGGTCAAGAGCCAAGGTCTCAAAGCCACATGCATAATTTGACCATAAGGGCTGAATCCCCTTTTAATCACCCATACAAAAGAGCTGCCAGAAGACTAGATAGGCAATGAGCAAGAGAAGAAACAGACATAAAAATAAATACTTAAAACGCTATCTGTAAGGAAATCCCAAATAAATTTAGAAGAATATATATCCCTGACAACAAAACACAAGCAGTAAGTTTTCCCAACTAAATTGAACCCTTTGCACCTGTTTAGGTGTCTGTAGAACACTCCCATAAAGTTAGCAGGACACTAAGTATATATTCAAACCTTTTAGTTAAGTAAGAGAGCTTATCACTGGCACTGAGATAAGGCTGAGTTTAGAAGTGAAGGACTCAGTACACCAAACTATTAAAAACCTTGTTCTAACCAGCAAAATCAAAAACTTTATTCTGAACAGCACAAAAATGCAAAAGCAAAACTGATGGTGCCTGACCCACAGTGGTTTGCATCTGACCCCCATTCTTCACCTCCTCTCTCACTAATCCTGATTTTAATTATCTACAAATTTGTACTTACTCAAGGCTAACACTTAATTTATCTATGGAAATTCAAATCATCCCATGTTAAAATAAAGTTTCTAAAAAGGACAGGTTTGTCAGCCCTTAATGAGATCATTATTATTCATATTAAGTATAGTTGAAAATACATTAATAGCAAAACGCTTCCTTTCATTTCCAGGGAACAAGAGGCAAGACACGGTTTGCAGATAAGTTTGCAGTTTGGGACCAGCTTGCAGGCAAATCAAAAGGTCTTCCAGACCTGCAGAATCCTGCTCTAAAAGACATGCAGTAAATCCCAAATATTTTTCCTAAGACAACACAATCTAACAAAGCAAAACAACAAAAACCTTGAGGCTTTGCTCCCAGCCCCTGAGAAGATGAAAATAGTTGAAAGGGCTCATGCAAGAAGAGATTACATCTTCTCTTAATAGTGAATGATAGAGTTAACCATGTCACATTGCTTTTGAGATTGTCACATGTTAAGCTACTAAAGGGCTCAGTAAGAATTTAGAGCAGAGGTGACAGGTAACCAGAGCAGGTTCACTCTATTGATGACCAAGTTTTCAAATTCACCTATGGGATGCTCTAAATCTTATTCCAAAGTAGATAGAAAGTGTCTAGAACCTAAAGGCATACAAAGGTACTCAAGCACCTAGAGTGACAGCTGTGTAATAAGCTCTCTGGAAGTCTGGACAGCTAATTAGAAAAGTGGGACTAGCATTTGTAAGGAACTCGAGGTTCAAGAGAAGGAAAAAAAAGTAATAGGGCTGGAAGGAACCACGAGAGGATCATTTAGGTCCCCCCCAGCTCCCCCTTTCCAGGGTGGAACCAGCAATTACTGTGCACATCCTGAAAAAAAATAGCAAATCTCTTATTAAATAGACCTGTGGTTACAGCATCCACCCCCCTGCCTTGCGCAGCTTCTAGCACTTCGCTTTTCTCAGGCACCGAAACGTTTTACCACACACTCCCTACGTACCCTCTGCTGCAACCTGAGCAACTGCTCCTTGCCCCACCACCCCAAGCACAGACAGCAGATCATAGAATCTCAGAGTCATAGAATATCCTGAGTTGGAAAGGACCCACAAGGACCATCGAGTCCAACTCCTGTCCCTGCACAGGACAACGCCAAAAACCACACCATGTGTCTCAAGGCATTGTCCAGGTGCTTCTTGAATATTGTCAGGTTTGGTGGCGTGACTGCCTCCCTGGGGAGCCTGTTCCAGTGCTCCACCACCCTCCGGGTGAAGAACCGTTTCCTGATATCCAACCTAAACCTCCCCTGGCACATCTTCCTGCCATTCCCTCGGGTCCTGTTGTTGGTCACCAGAGAGAAGACATCAGCGCCTGCCCCTCCTCCTCCCCTTGTGAGGAAGCTGCAGACCATGATGAGGTCTGCCCTCAGTCTCCACTTCTCCAGGCAGAGTAAACCAAGTGACTTTACACTCCTCATACTGTTTCTCCTCTAAACCCTTCACCAACTTTGTGGCCCTCCTCTGGACACTCTCTAGTAGCTTTGTATCCTTAATGTCTGTGGCACGCAAAGCTGCACACAGCACTGGAGGTGAGGCCGCACCAGGGCAGAGCAGAGCGGGACAACCACCTCCCCCGACCGGCTGCAATGCAGGGCTTGATGCACCCCAGGACACGGTTGGCCCTCTTGGCTGCCAGGGCACACTGTTGGCTCATGTTCCACTTGCCGTCGACCAGAACCCCCAGGTCCCTCTCTGCAGAGCTGCTCTCCAGCCTCCTGTTCCCCATTATTCCCTTCCTCTTCAAGAGGCCTCTTGAGAACTCATCCCACCTTCCTCCCCCGAAACTGAACGGCCCTGGCTCGCTCCGACCGCCTGCTTTAACAACCTTTCCTGTTTTAGCAGGCAAGAGCGCCGCTAGCCTCGGCTGGCAACAAAGCGGCGGGGGCACGGCAGTGCCTGGTGCGGAGGCGCCTACAGCCACAGCCATACGCCTCGCCGCCGCGGTCTCAGCCGACACCAGAGGCCGCCCCGTCCGGCGGGAGGGCTGCTGCTCCAGCCGCCTCTCCTTCCACCCCCCGGACGCCACCTCCCCTGGCCGCCCCGCCCCGCCCGCACCCCACGCAGAGGGGGCTCTAACGGCGACCAGGGGCACGGCCACGTTCCTTGTCGGGCAGCGCCCCCTGGCGGGCGCCCCGCCCACCGCCGCCTCACACTGCCCGCGTTTTCCCGCCGCGCCGCAGGCGTTGGTTTCGGTGGGCCGCTGCCCCGCCCCCCGCTTCCAGTCAGCGCCACAGGGCCGGGGCCGCAGGACACACATCAGGAGCCCCGCTCAACACCACCCATCGGTGCGCAGAAGGGTCTAGACACCCCCAGGATCGTTCTGAATAGGGCTGGCGGGGGAACCAAGTGACCCCGAGTCCTAGGGCACGAGGACTCCCTGACAGAAGCATTCCCAGGCTGAACAGCTGAGGAAATTCAGCGAGCAGCACTAGGCAGCTGCATGGGAGACTCTGGCAGACAGGCATGGATTGCACTAGTGCAAAGGTGTACTTGCAAATGGAGGGAAATGGAGGGAAAAAGAATCCCACAAGGTTTAAAAAATGAGGAAGGCTGGAGATAGTGCTCAAAAAAAATGCAGGCAGCTCACAGAAACACTGTAACAGAAGGATCATAGGTTGCTGGTGTCACTCTTGACAGGTGTTTAGTCTGTTCTTTAAGACCTCCAATTGCAGAGAGCAATTGCTCAGAGTGCAGAGAGTCCCTCTTCCCATCCTTTCCATCTTAATCACTGCAGATTTCTCCTAACACCTTACCCTAAATCTCTGCTGCAGCAATTCAGGTCCATCAGGTCTCATCTTACCCACCACAGAGACAGGCAACACAATTTCCCTCCTCTTGCAGATTTAGAGACATGCCCAGACAGAGGAATTCTGTTTTCTAAGCTAAACACCATATCAGTTTGCTCCGTCCAGCCACAGTTTGCATTTTCCAGATCTCTGAGCCTTCCTTGGTGCTCTCAGCTGAGCTCTTCCCAGGAGGTCACATCTTTACTGGAGAGCTCTGTGCAGAACAGCTCCAGCATTCCAGCAGCACCAGAACAGAGCGATACTGAGCAGACATACCGCTTCATGCGTCTGATGGACTGTAATCCCTTCTACTATACATTCTAGTAATGTATTTGCCTCTTTCCCTAGTGTCATGGCACTGACTCATATGCTGCTTGTGATACATTACCATCCCCTACATCCTCTTTTGTAGAGAAGACTAGAGTTATTCCCATCTCTGAGTTATACCTGCTGAGTTATTCCCCCGTCCTGCTTCTGTGCAATTCATTGTTCCTGCTCAAGTCAAGTACCTCATACTTGTTCTGCTGAGTTTATTTTACTTCTTTCCTTCCATCCTATGCTATTTCTCTCTATTACACACGCGATTTTCCTGATTTCTCAAGCTATTTTTCATTGCTAAGCTACCTCCAGTTCTTTCGAGCTCAGGGAATTTAACATTCAGCAGCAGTAGATTTAATAACCACCTTCTCTACCTTCTTAGCAGTACAGGTTCCAGAACACACCCTCCAGAAGTCCTCTCATTTTGGCAGCAGACCACTGACAAATATTCTGAGTTCCATTTCTGTCTGTCTCTGCACCTGTTGTGTTGCTGTCTTTGTCTAAGACACTTCTCTGACTCAGAGTTTACTGTCTTGACTCAGAGATGGTCTACACGATCTCTTGAAGTCCTTGTCCACCCTGCATAGCCTACAATTTTACAACAGTCAAATACATAAGTGCTGTTCAGGGGGAGGTGATACAAAGGAGTTACCCTGAGGTCTTCTAGAAATGGTGGCAGGCTACAGGTATTTATCTGTATGTTTGTGTGTACTACGGCATCTTGCAAAGATGTGGGTAATGCTAGGTGTGCCCATTAGCTAACATGGAAAATGGTTTCTGGATGAGAAGTAGCTTGAGTCAAACTAACGCAGCACATGAGCAGCACAGGCACACAGCTCACCACGTGGGCAGAACCCAAGCAGACTCCACAAGCCCCAGGGTTCCAATATGAAAACTAGTTAAACTTCTAACAGCATGCAAGGAATGCATTTCAAGGCCAGTGACTAAAATGAGGGGAAGCAAGATCGGAATGTTGTTTCAGACAATGCTTCCAAAACAATCTTTCAAAGTTGGTCACTGAAAACTCAGTGGTCCATTCAATCTATGGCAAGTCATCTGCTTCCTCCCCCTCCCCAGCTGATGGCCACTTAACAGAGGCAAAGGGCTGAGCTCAAAGAATTAAAATCTTAATATTTTTGTGACTAAGCAACAGTTTCAGTGTGATTCCACTTGCATAGCCTAGGATGGCCCAGTGCTTGGGACAATCATTGGATACAAAGCACAGCCAAGCTTCCTCTGCAGAAGGATCCTCATGACTGGATCATCTTCCAAGAGAAGTGCCCAACTGCCAGCTAATGTATACTGCTAAGTGCGATCTGCCTTCTGTCTTTTTTCGCTGACCTGTTTCCTTAAATACAAAACTATAGATTCTTTTAACAGAAATGTGATTCAAATTCAGGTACTTGTGCCAAGAAGTGCTGTCACCACTGAAGACAGTCATTCTCTCAAATCCTTAAGTATTTTAGCAAAACAGACCAAGACCAACCATACAAAACCACAGGCAACATCTTGCAGTGTCTTTTAACCAACTGGTATGTTCTGAGACAGAGTCCTTTTTTTCCAGACTCTACCCGAGTCAAACCTAGATATTTAAACTCTGTATTTCTTCTATCGCAGCTGAAGTTTTGGATTATGATCTGCTCCTCTTACTCCTACACCCCACTACTGTGGCAGCCCTTAATATCTAACCAACTTAGGTCAGGAAATTGATAACACAATGGCACTTCTGAGATTCACCATTTTTCGTTTTGCTGTAAGTACTCGACTATTTTGACTTGACAGTGCTGCAAGTTATTATGAGCCAGATGAAGCTTTTTGTTATTTAAAATAAATAAATAGGGGAACAACCCCCCCAGCTGACCATCTAGTGTTCTAGAGGTCAACAATGGGGCTGGTAAGCATAAAGCAAAGCACTCATCCTGCTGACCCTTATTGTTAAAAGCAAACTCAATTTTGAGCTCATTTTCAAGCCAGTGAGTACCACAGTCATGACTTAGAAGCATTTGGCTACACACAGGTTCATTGATTTGTGTATTACTGCTCAATATGCCTAATAAACCACATTATAGAGAACACTGCCTTTTGTTTAATTTTTATGGCCATTGTGAGAAACCACTAGCAGAAACATGACTGCAGACATAAAATTGGTATACTGGCATGAGTTCTGAAAAGAGTGCAGGTACACTGTTTAATTGCATGTCTTCCAGAGGTTATGTACTACCACCTGCATGTGTATTAAAAATACATAATAAAAATGCTGCTGAAGAGGAGCTGTTTTGCATGGGTGATAGCCTTTTCTCATAGCAGTCTTATTTTGATTGATATCAGAACACCAGATCCATTGCTGCGGGGGCTTTTACTAACAGTAAAATATACCAACAAATAAAATCAGCAGTTATTATATACA
Source organism: Phalacrocorax aristotelis (assembly GCF_949628215.1). Classification (NCBI taxonomy): domain Eukaryota; kingdom Metazoa; phylum Chordata; class Aves; order Suliformes; family Phalacrocoracidae; genus Phalacrocorax; species Phalacrocorax aristotelis. Next base: position 124,174,087 of record NC_134276.1, read on the forward strand.
GTAAATGGCCTCTTCAGCCTGCTGTAATGATTACATTCACCCACAATAATAAATAATCATAACAGACACCCAGAGCTAGATCCTGGCACATAAGCTAACCGTGCAAAACAGGCTCGTAACCAGCTTCGGCAGCTGGCTGAAGATTTTCTCAGAATAAACCGAGTACTCTGGAAGTGATAGAAATTCAGAGCTGATGCCTGCCTCCCACCTTACAACCAACCCATGTGGGAGGACAGTGATCAGGACAAGGTACATTGGGAGCCCTACAGCTCTTGCAATTCATCCTTTAGCCCCAGCAGCAACAGACTCTGCTACTTAATAGTCAGAGAACCACTCGTCGTTACTTCAGCTCCTTTCCTGTCCAAAGGCTTCTGAACCAATGTCTCAAGGGAGAAAGTGCTAACCATGCGGTTAAGAGCTACTTTGGGAGCAGGTTTCTCCCAGTCTGTATCACTGAACCTGTTTTGCTTTGCAGAAAGCATCCCTCGGCTCAGGCCGAGAACAAAGAGCATTCATCATAACTGTAGTTAAGACCCACTCGTGGGAAACACCACCCTAATTTGAGTTCCTTCACCAGTATTTACACAGTAGGGCTATAACAGGGCAGAGAGATAACATCACCTTATAGTATGTACTGTGTTTGAGGCATTTTATTTTCCCCTCTTTATGGTTCACTTTTTTCCAAAGCATTATTCTTTTGCCGTGCCTGAATGCAAGGTGTTGAACTCCAACATGGGACCTTGGCACACGCTTTGGATATCTGAATTCACTGCCCTCACCCTTCAGCCTCAGAGAAGGGTTCCGTGGAAGATGTCCGAAGCTTTCCAGCTGAGGCAGAGCTGGGGATGCTGCTGTGCCGTGTGAACCAGGCTCTGCCTTCAGTGCTGTTCTGCTGCCATCTGCAGGGCCTGGCTCGGCTGCAGCTCTCTGTTTTCACTCATTCCTCCTGGCACCCAGCAGGGCCAGCCCAGGATAAGGGCTAGCTTGGACCTGAGGCATGTGCCAAAATATGCCAACAGTCACACCATGTGCTCCTGACCTGTCTTGGTAACGGGGATGTTTCTGACCTGACAAGGGATTTTGATTTTAAAATATACCAGCACACAACACAAATCTGAGTCCTTGCAAAGTGCTCAGCTGTACAGTGCATTGGGTCAGAATGCGAAGACTTTGTTAGTTCCTCATCCCACAGCTCCAGCAAAAACAAGCTCTGGGGCAAAGAACAGCTGCCAGCTTGGACTGCAAACCAACCTGAGGGACTCACTGCCTCTGAAAATTAGAGGAGGATTAAATTACCTAGGAAAGTTTGAGTAATTTTATTTACATTAATAATGTTTTCAGCTCCACAAGCTACAATAAAGGTTGGAAAAAGATAATAGTCAAATTTCAGGCCTCACTGCACAGACAGATCACCCTTGCAGACAAGGAAGCATTTCTCACACGTAGCTCTCCACAGCTTATATAGGTGTACTACATTTTAAGGCACTCATTTTGTTTCTTTGCCTTTCCCTGAAGCATCAGCTAATACAGAAATCAGAACACCGAATGAGAGCAAAGAGATCAGAGCTAGTCGAGAAAAGGCAAATATAACAAATCTTTGTTCAGTTAAAGGACTTCAAAGGTACTAGTTTCTTGCTATAAAATAAATTGGATAGTGAGTTTGTGCCTGTAAAGAACAGATACGCTAGAAAACACTGTTCAGACACGGTTCTACTTTCGTATCTTGTATCCTATTTCCCCTATCCTTTCCCCAGCACAGATCCTTTTCCTAGCCCCAGACTGATAGGCGTTATCACGCACGTTACACCAGCAAAGCTGTCTCCATCCTGCCTCTCCTGAGCATCGGTCTGCACACAAAAGGTGGTGAGAGCACATTAGCTATTCACCAGGAAAAGCAGCTCCCTCAAGGAGCCCAGACCGGGAGGCAGTTTTCCCCATTTGCCAGTTACCATCACTTTTCAGTCTGCCATTTGAATACTTTTTTGTTCCAAAAGCTGTTGCTTTTTCCACAGGTGAAGAGAGCCTGCTTCTTTCCAGGCAACATCCTAAACTCTCTAGGAATCAGCTAGGGAATATTTTTGGGGCTAAAATGCATTTTAGTAATTTCAACCAAGCCAGCTTTTGCTAGTCACAGCTTTTTTGGCTGGGGCAGGGTGAGGGGGGAGGGTAGCTCATATCTGAGACATCGCCATTTCCCAGTCTCATTACAAAAAAATGTTAACATTAAAATAGTTTCTACTGTACAGGCAAAAGTCAAAGACTTATTTCTTTTTTTCAGCACTCATCCCAGCAAAACTTTAAAAGCAGGTATGAGGGTGCTTCAGTCTAAAGAGAAAGCAGCTGTTGAAGTCTTTCCTGTGCCCTTAAACAGCAAGGAATAACAAAAGAGCAACAGGTATGCTTTTTCATCTTCCCTCCTATCTCAGAGCATTCTCAAATCATCTTTCTCCAAGGGTGACTAACCGCACCACAGAAAGCATCCATGTCCATATTAGACAAGGACAAAAAACTGATTAAAAATTCAAGCATTTGTTTTATGAAGAAAAAAGTCAATTGACCTGAGAAAAAAGCCTGGGAGACAGCTACTGAAGAGGCAATTTTTAGAAACACCAAGTGTTGTGGAGTGTGTTTCATATACTTCTGAAAACCCAAATGTGCCCTAACTGATCCTTTTGCAGGCATACGTTGTTGAACACAGTCACGAGAGAAACCACCACAAGAAGAAAACCAGGAGCTTCATGCATGCTCAAGGCTGTCTCCATGTCAGACACTAGGCAGAGACAGAAGGGGAGTTAAGTCCTATTTTCCAGGTTTCTCTTTCTTCCAGGGTAACAGCAGCTCTCCCTAGCTGCCAAGGTACCTAAATGACACAGGGCTCTGGTTGGAGAAAGGAAGAGCATAAGCAGTAGGCCTTATTCCAAATTACCTCAGACTTTTCTGGGCCTGGTCTGCAGGCATGCAGACCTCATGACTCATGCAAGCTGCAGGCATGACTCAGATGCTCATAAAGTAGCTGCTTAGCTACAGCATATTAATATATAATCAGTGCCAGTTTCAGCTTTCCTCAATATGCCAGACTGTCATTCGTGGTGTTCAACGCCACAAACAGTTGAGTCACTGCTGAAGCAGGGCCAGATACCTCAGAGGGAAATAACCTCTGAGTCAGGGGCACAATGGAAGGCTGTGGAAAACACACACTGCACCAGCAGAATTTTACAATTTACTCATGTCTGTGAGCTAGCACCACAAATCTGAAGTACAAAATTATGAAAGTTTCTTATTGCAGAGAATGTTTTGCCCTTAGTGACCATTAGTAATAACTTTCTTCAATGACATCAAGGTATATAAGCACCTCAGAGCTGCAGGAAAGCACAAATGTGAACACATCTATGGAAGGATGCTGTGGAAGATGAGAAGCAACGTTGCTCATGCACACATTCCCCAGAAACTAAAAACAAGACAAAAATGACACTTGTTCAATCTTACCTGCTAGATGCTTATACTGCTTGGGATTAAAAATGAAAGATTGCAGATATATAGATAAACTGATTGTTAGTACTGTTACTGCTTGTCACTTAAGTCTGTACTTCAGGGAATGGACTTTCTTCAGGATACATAGGCTCTATTGGGCCAGGGCTTGCTTTCACACTAACATGCTTGGGATGAGCAACTCTGCTTCTGCAGTTCGCTTGTGGAAGGCAGTAGATCCTGCTATAATCCAAGTCAGATGGACTGGAGGTTTTGAAACTGCATCCTCTGACACCCAGCCTGGGTGCCTGCTGCTAAGAAACTACAAAACCCAGATTATAGGAGACATCTCAGATGCATAGGGGGACAACACAGAGCTTTGTGTTACCCTACAACACAGCATTGCAAATTACAGAAGTAAATATTAATAAATTAAGGCTACTGTGATCTAATATTTACTTTGTCCTTGTTCAAAATATCACATCTATTAGAGCTTTTAGTTTACTGAAAGCTTCTACTGTATATTTAACAAAAGTACGAATGCTTTGGCAGCGAGATCCAGTTGTGGCACCATTTTAAAGAGTTTGCACATGTCTTATAATGGCAGTCCTTCTAGTGCAATACAGATGCCTGCAGTGCTGAGCAGGTGCTTGATAGCAAGCAACGTAGATATCCCTGCTCTCTGGTGGTCATTTTCTTTTCTTTCACAGATTTGCAGGTCTTAATTAACAAGGAACATCAAGGATCCCAGCAGATTAAAAGCCCAGCAAGCCCCAACTCTTCAGTAGCTGATACTAACAGGCCACTAGAGGACACACTCAGCTTACTTGGTACCTTTGCACCAAGAGACACAAGATCCTTCCCACTACAGGCAAGATTTATTGACCAGCACAAGTTAAAAAGCAGAGTCAGCTCTGGATATTACAAGATATCACTGACACTCACCTGGGTCAGGTGGCTGAAAGCTCAGCTGACCACAGAGGAAAACCTTTGCTTGCTCTCACTGCTATCATCCCACCCCAGGCCCTAGCCTACCATGTCATCCTGATGTCATCCCACTTCCCCCAGCTCAAACCCCAGAGGTATCCTGTCCCTAGCCCCAGCCATCCACTGCCCATAGCAGGGGTTCCTGTAGGTGACATTCCTTCCTTCCAGAGAAGAGCCCTTCTCCAATAAAGCAGAAGGGAACAGGTCCTGAACAGTTGCTTCAGACATCAAGAGGTACTTAATAGTACCAAGATTATTGCTTACCATCTTCCCCTGCTTTTTTGGCAGTATGCTCAAGCCCAGTGTCCTGCTTGGATATTTAAAGAGGGGTGTCACACTGTACTACAATCCATCCTGTACAACCTGCTATAAAGTTACAAAAAAAAAAAAAAAAAAAAAGGAGAGATGAGTCTCTTGCCAGGTACAGAAAAACTATTTATATTTGACTGATCCTGTAGGCCCACCACACCAGCCATAACCAGGGGCTTCACCAGCCAGCGCTGAGGTGGTGAGAACAAGACCAAAGACGGCAGTGTCAGGGCACAGCTAAGGCTCAGCAGGGTTGGAGCTGCTGTGCTGGTATAAAAGGAGCACACATCTGCTAACCCAAGAGGACAGCAGGTACAGGGAGAAAATCCTGAGGGCTCCAGCGCTGACCAGGTTTGAAAGTAGCTTTTTGTAGCATGAAGATCCACAGACAGAACAAAGTCACAGCAGTGTGGCTTGGGCAGAGTATAACAGGAATGCATGATCATATGTTTGTCCTGTCCTCGTACCCCTCCCCAGTCATCCACTATCCATCACTGCTGCAAGACTGTCTGGATCTTCTGTTGAAATCTAGATGTCTCTTCCTCTAGCTATTTTGAGCAGGCTCCAGAGCAAAAGCACAAAGTTGACAAGGCCCATACCTTCAGGGGGGCAGTCATCTCTATGCCTGGCCCCCGGAGCAAACAGAAACCCCATGAAGGACCAGCAGCCAAGGCCTTCTGTACAAAATAGAGTTCTTTAGATCTCCTGTATCCTTTTCACAACCACAGAAGGCTAAAACACACCCTGTATTTAAATAAAAGTATGCAAAAAAGCCACAATCAACTACATGACAGATGCTGAGAGAAAAAAGTGTCGTTAAAACCTGGTTTCTTTACGTGACAGATAATCCTCATAAGGAAAGGCAAGTGCTGAAGTTAATGGAAGACAATGCATGGAAATGGCATTTAGCATCAGCCAGTTCAGCGTGCAACAAGGAATGACACTCTTTAATTAAGAAGGTGCTTATTAATCTAAGTTGAAATTTATTATTAGTCAATAGATAGATGGACTCAGTGTGTTGACAACATCTTACATAGTTGCATTTTGGTCCCACCATTTAATACAAACTGCTGAACATACATTGTAAAGTTAATTAAGCACCAAGTACACAGTTTCTCATCCTGTTATTTTCTGTAACATTTCAATTAAAGACCATCTTGGGCATTTTAAAACCACTATGTGGAGAATTCTGTGCTTTCGTTTGATTAATAATATAATTTGTTTTCATGGAGTATCTTCCAGCAGTCGGCCCTTATGTTAATTTAAAAAAATACCCAAGAGTATTCCACAATACTAGATTAAAATCTTGTAGCATGTTTTTATTGCCAGCGTAAGATATACTATATTGAAGCTATTGCTATAGATTATGGGTAGTTTTCTCATTAAAAAAGTTGGAAGGGTTGAACTGATTAATCTATAAATTATAAAGAACTCAAGCACACCAAGGAAATGTTAGAGATGCAAAATTTCCAGATTTCTTTTAGGGATGCTGAAAGAGTTTCGTGTCTCATGCCTTCGTTTAATACAATTACCCACTCCACCTCATAAGTTTAAAAAGCCATGACAGCCTCTATATACCTTAAGATATATATTTGGAAGAAAGAAAAAACAGCAGCAAAATCAAATTCAGTTTTACAAGCTATACTGCAGCAGAGAAATTGTGACAGGAACAAGGAACACTGCTTACAAAGCTCATGGTGATTTTCTCAAGAGAGCGCCTGCCATGAAGACAGCCTCTCATCTAGCATGGAAATGGTACTAAAGGAGAATAAAGCCTACTGAAGGAGAATAAAGGAGAAAAAAATCAGGTAGGAATGAGTTAGAAATGCAGCTAGTGGTTGGGGAAAGAGCAGAAAGAATGTCTTAAGCAGACAGAATTCTGTGTGCCTCTACCAGCAAACCAGTTTGGCTTCAGGTAGGGTTTTTTGGTTTGGTTTGTTTTTTTAAATACTAAACTCTCCCTCCAACTGCTTTTCAACAGCACTAAGTCAGTCCAAACCCAGGATCCGTAAGACACCTGTTACCCTTTGTGGTATTACCTGTTTTCACTTATTCTCAAGGCATACCATCAAGGCATGGTTCCCATGGTCTTTCCCTCAGGTACATATTTTACATTTTACAGTGCAGCCCTGCAAGCTTTTCCTTCAGTCTCCAGTCCCACAGACCAGATCCATCTGGTGAGGCCAGAATTGCTCCTGTAGCAAGGCAGCCAGAGGGACTACCAGAAAGCAGCCAACCCAAGCCCCAACATCTGCTTGTCCTTCTGCTCTGGACCCACACGATGAATGGACAGGCACTATGGCTCTGCCAGTCTCTATCTCCCATATAAGATATAAAACCTACAACCTGTCTAAATGACTGCTGAAGATCACACAGTTCCCTCAATGCTCCTTTCCTTCCCCACATTGAAGAGCTGAGGCAGTATCCCACCATATCCCGTCTTCTTCCAGCATAATGCCACCTGAGTTGAGTGCAATCCTCCTTCCTGTTGATCCTGGTATGTATTAGTTAAGTGTGAATATAACAGCCCTGATCCAAACATTACATTCCTCCCCGTCTATCCTAGAACAGGGTTGCAGCTGGTACAGCCCAGGGAAGTAGGGATATCATCCTGAATTTAATAGCTTCAAAGGTATCTTTAAAAAGTGCTTTGATCTTGAAGCTCTAATACTTTAACCATTCTTCCCCATAAAGTAAAACCCACCAATTCCTGTAGCCGTGCAGTCTTGCCAGTCCTGATCTCTTTGGGTTTGTTTGTTGTTTTTTGTTTGTATGGGGTTTTTTTTGTAGCAAGAGGAACTTCACTTTTCTACCATTACCAGAATACTGTCCCCTATAAAAGTTTAAGGAAAGACTAGTTTATTTGAAAGGGGAATTTGACATAATTTTCAATTAAGTCATAAGTTTTTCCCTGGGGTATTTGAGCTGATTATTCAGTCTGTACTCTACTTCTGTCTCTCATCCCCAAAAACAGAGCTGAAACTTCCCTAAATATGAGGTCTGTCACCAAAAATACTTGGAGACATGCACTCTAAAGCTTTTAATCTTTAATAAACTAGGTAGGAAACCAAGATCTGAATTGTCTAAAAAGGCCTCCTCCTTCCTCCCCCTTAAAAAAAAGGGTATTTAACATGTTTTATTCTTTCCTTGAGAAGAGATTTAGGTCTGAGCTGGACTACAATAAACACTTCAGTATCTTCAACTTCCAGCGTATGCTTATTTCTTCACATTTTAAATGTCTCTTACATTGCATTTAATATCCCAGTCCTTCCTGCAATGCGTCAGATTGATAGACAATGTTCCAGTGAGCATGAAGCGTGCCTTGCAGGGATGTTTAGTGGTAACTGTTACTTGCTATAACTGACTCCATTGAGAAACCAGAGTGAAAGGCTGAAGTAACCGTTTAGGAAAAAAACCTCAACCAGCTCATTATTTTTCTTTCATATCCCAAGTAGGTTTTGTCCTGTGGCAGCAAGAGATGTAGACCATGTTTGCCTTGTAAAGATGTACTTCATTTCTATCTGTAAATGCTTGCTCTCTATGGCTCTGGTAAAGGTACATAGGCATCAGGAAGATTACCTGCCATTATGGCCCAAAATTACTAATATCATCACTAATAACAGGCCCCATCCTTCACTCAAAGCTATGCAAAAGCCTCTAAGAATATGTATTAAAACTTCTCATTCTTCCAGCCAGGAGAAATGAGAGGCAGAACTACAGTTGAGAGAGAGTAACCTACCAAAAGTCTCACCTTTTCCCTAGCTCCTCAGTTAAGCAGAAGAACCTCTTCTCTTCCCCTCAGTCACATTATCCACTTTCTCATTTTCCTTTTCCACTCCTTTCCATTCACCCCCTTCCAAAATACTCAGGAGAAGAAATAACTATTTAATAGCTTTTATCAAGTCCTATGCCAACAGTGAACTCTAGATAATGGCAATGCGAGGTCAACGTGTATCCAGCCCAACAACTTTTAATGATGCAGGTAGCCTTCTGTTTAAAGCTACACTGGAAGAAACATAAAGAGCACACACAGTGCTTTCACTTCCTTTTATCAATGCACCTCTAAGAACCAGTGTGAAAAGAGTAGTCTTTGGGAACAAATAGTCTAGCAGACCTCACACAGTAAGTATGTGCATATATTAAACTTTGCATTTAATCATATATAGCCAGAGAAATAAAAGTATCTCCTTTTTGGACAGAAGCTCTTTCAGAGTTTACCATAGGAAGGCAAAGGGCCTGTATTTCACTTATCTGCAGGACACTGCACTTGGAATCTCAGTGATAATGGAGAAGTGATTTATTTATCTGCTTTGCATTATCACCTAGATAGAAAAACAGTTAAATATCTATTTTCTACTATGCAATGCGGATACCTCTTTATTACAGAATTTTTGTATTTTGTATTTTATTCTCTGCCAAAGCTTTGATCCAAGCTAGAAATTTTAACAAAGTGCAACCAATTTAAGCAAGGCAGTTGGATTAAAGGTTCCCTCAGCCAAACACATAACAAAAAGTACATAAAAGCTATAAAATCAGAGCCATAATTATCAATATTTACCCAAGACACATGTCTGCATTTATACAGCTAGCACTGTATACTTTAGAATGAGGCATGTGTTTCCCTTTAATTTACTTCCTGCTTGCTGATACCAGGTATCCGGAAACCTGAGACTTACTGGGCTTGTACAAAGTCTGAAGAAGGTTTAATAGTTTTACCGTTCCTTTTCCATTTTATACTTTCACGCCTTTTGCACCTGTATGAGGTTTCTTAAACTATAGAGAGCCTTTGCAGAAAGCCACACGTCTACATAGACATGAGTGTTCTTATGTACAGAAATGTATACAACTATGCACAGCTCTTCTGTACATTTGTGCAAGTGTGCAATTATGCACATGCTCTGTCTTAATGTTTAAGAATGCTGTATCATCTCTTCCACAATCTGAAACATAGCTTGGAGAAATACCCTCTTTTTGACTGTTTTATGTTTCTTGCCAAGATTTCCATTTTATCTGGATGTACAGAACTTCAAAGAAGAACTCCCCTGAACAGATTCTGTTCTTGGCAGGTTATTTTGGATGGAGGTTAGTAAGCTATTAGTGTCATTGATTAAAGCTACACTACCTAGGCTTTATTTACTTGAGCTTCAGGGGCATTTCTGCAAAATTCTATAAGTCTGGTCTAACAGGATCCCAATTCAACTAGTGTTAGATACTATCTCTACACAGGATTTCATTCTTCCAGAATACCAGTAGTATCGCTGTGAAGTTACCCTCATTTTCTATAGCCTGGATAATTAAACTAATCAGCTAAATTCAGAATGATACACTTCTCCATAGCTTAGGAGTCACTGAAGTCTGCTTTACTAAGACCTTCTACAGGGTGCTGCTCCTTTGCAGGGTACACATGAAAAGCATTAGAGCTCCCTTTCCTCCTTGTTCCACTCCTGTTCCCTGGGTGCCTATCTCCTGGCCACAGCAAGATCTTTCCCTCTTCAGCTTTTTCCAAAGTGAGCTTCGCCTCTCCTCTTACAGTCCATGCTCTTCCTTTCTAGGAAGAATTGCTGCCTTAGAGTTTCTTTTCCCTCCCTGCAAACCCACTGTCACCTAACATTACTCCCCCTCCTTACCACGGCCTGCCATGCCGATGGCAATTTCTTCCTCATTTAGATACAGAAGCAACACACAGCTAAAAACACTTCTGCATGTGGAAGAGGCAGTCTGATCATTTGAAAAATGTTATTAGTGATGTTTGGTCAGAAAGTAAGAGACCCCAAACCACCACTTAAGACTCCTTATGTCTTCTGTAAAGTGGAGATAGTATCCCAGGGTATCCAGCCAAGTGAAGCAGCTGAGTTTAGTGGTGTTTGTGAGCTTCTTTGGGGATTCCAATCAGAAAGATGCTGAGAAAGAGCAAAGATTTTTCAGCAATATTTTAGTACAAGACAAGCTAAATAAAGTGGCCACATGATGCCAGCATTGTCTGGGAAATAGAACACTCCAGTACCAAGCTAATTGAGTGTGCATTAGTTTTATTTTCATTCTGAAAGGCCTTGCGTTTGCATATTTTCTTTAGTGCGCACACATCCACCCTCCCACTTTTCACTTTGCTGCAACCTTTTCATACAGCTTTTTGCAGCCTTCTTAGTCCACCCCATAAAAAGCATGAAGCCCCTGTTTTACACTGCAAGACCTCACATTTCAGCAAGCCTACGCTTAGCCATATTGCAGCTCCCACCCACTCCACAGCTTGTTTCTCCTATACAAAAAAAGGATCAGCTCAAACTTTCTGCTTCTACATACAAGGAAAGACCAGAGTGGTGGCATCGCCACCTTGTTGCTGAGTTTGCTTTTAGTGTAGGTCTGATTGATTGTTCAGCACGTTACTGCAGGCCGTTACAAGTTTCGACCTAGATCACAGGAGAGAATAAGGATGTTTATTCTTCCAAAATACAGAGTCACTCCCCACCACTGTATTTGTCACTTCAAAACTATCTTTGCAAGAATACCCAAGATATATTCTTGCTTCCTTCCATGAGATCATACATTCATCTTTAAGATGTACACACATTTCCATACTGTTCCTTTCAGTGTTGAAACACTTCAGAAAGAGCAAGGGAAGTAGTGACAAAACATTAGGAAAAGCTCCAACCATGCTCAAAGCATTTAGAAAAACCAGGTGGAAAATGTGGTCTACAGGCCTTCAATTCACAACTCAACAGATGCAATTGCATATGCAGAAGGTTTTTTGAGGAATCAGTGGGCTGCCTGCATAACAATCAGCACGATGTTCTGCTTAACTAGCTCACTGGCTGGGCCACCACAGTCTCAGCTTCTAGCAAAGCTCAGTCTTTCAGCACCAGCATTTTAGTCTCCCTGTTCTGAGACTGTGTACTGAAGAATTCAGGAAGGGTTGTTAAACTTACTTAAGGTCTTTTTTCTTTTATAAAAATGAAAAAGAAAACTTACCTGTCTTTTACAGTTATACCCAGCAGTTAAGAAAGACTTTTTTCCCCCCAAAAGCATTGTATTTGTATGTGCATATGCCCACACTTTTATACATACTATTTTCCAGGTAGAAGAGTTCTATCTTATGTTTTTGTATAACTGCATTTTAGATACCTGTTGATTGGCAGACCAGCTTGCCCTTTTCAAATAAAACCTCCCTCCAGGATCTGAGCTGTCATTTGAACTCCAGACAGAACCACACTTGTCTTCCCTTCTTCATCCCCCAACACAGTCTTGCTTCACCTACCTTCACTTCTGACCGTGGCATGCTGAAACAGAGCAGCAGTCCATCAACACCTGCTCTTTCCAGGAAGAAACACTGGTAAATCTGTAATCAAAGAACAGCAACATTTCAAATGTCACATTTTTTAAGAGGATAAATATACAACACTGAGGTCTGACATATCAAGTACCAGCCATCTTGCACAAGGAGAAATATTTCCCTCTGAAAATCTTCGGCAGAGATTAGCTGGAGTGCTCATTCAGTTGGACCTGCCATATAACCCCAGTGTTCATCTCCTTGTATCAAGCAAAATATTTTCAATTGCTTACAGCCATGCTGATCTCATGCCTCACAGCCTGGCATAACAGAAGTTGATTCCTGTGGCTTAAAACTCTGGGTAATTGCGTCAATGTAGATTTCAAACATGCATTTGAATTCCCATCACAGCAACAGGAGGATGAGCGTACAGCTACATGAGGTATATTTACTTCTGCTTCATTTCCTCAGTATATGCCCTAGTGCCATTACAGAAGAGGCTGTTTCAAAGAGGAAGATGCTAGATGGAGACTGCTGTTGGCCTGCTCTAACGCTCCCAATCTGTTAGCTCATCAGGCAAGTGCAAAAGGCACCTGCCTTGGTAAAAGAGGCAGATCCTCAAGGCAGCTGATTCTCGTTCAGTGTTGCCACCAATAATGACCAGCTGCAACACTGATGGCCATAATATCACAACCCATGTTTACTACACCTTTGAAAATGCAAGCAGCACATTATTTTTAATTTCCTGAATTAAAAAACCTATTCTTTCTACACAGTGGGATAAGCCCATATTAGGACATTACCAATATGAATTCAGATAGGACCTCTGCAGATGGTGTGGTGGGTTGACCCTCGCTGGACACCAGGTGTTCCCCAAAGCCACTCTATTACTCCCCCTCCTCAGCTGGACAGGAGAGAGAAAATATAAAAGGCTCATGGGACAAGATCAGGACAGGAAGAGATCGTTCACCAATTACCATCACAGGCAAAACAGACTCAACTTGCAGAAATTATTTTATTACCAGTCATATCAGAGTAGGATAATGAGAAATAAAATAAAATCTTAAAACACCTTCCCCCCATCCCTCCCTTCTTCGCAAGCTCAACTTTACTCCTGATTTTCTCTACCTCCTCCCCTCCAGTGGTGCCGAGGGATGGGCAATGGGGGTTGTGGTCATTTCATCGCATTTTGCATCTGCCACTCCTTCCTCCTCAGAGGGAAGGACTCCTCAACACTCTTCCCCTGCTCCAGCATAGGGTCCATCCCACAGGGTACAGTCCTCCATAAGATTCTCCAACAAAAGTCCTTCCCATGGGCTGCATGTGGTTTCTGAAATTCTCTTCCATGGGAAGAGCTACTTGTGAAGAAACATGTGGTTCTTCAAACACTGCTCCAGCATGGGTCTCTTCCATGGAGTGTAATCCTTCAGGACAGACTGCTCCAGCATGGGTCCTCCACAGGGTCACAAGTCCTGACAGAAAACCTGCTCCAGTGTGGGTTCCTCTCTCCATAGGGCCACAGGTCCTGCCAGGAGCCTGGACCCGGCTCCAGCATGAGCTTCCCATGGGGTCACAGCCTCCTCTGGGTGCATCCACCTGCTCCAGCATGGGGTCCTCTACAGGCTGCAGGTGGATCTGTGCTCCAGCAGTAACCCCCATGGGCTGCAGGGGCACAGCTTGCCTCACCATGGTCTTCACCACAGGCTGCAGGGGAATCTCTGCTCAGATGCCTGAAGCACCTCCTCCCCCTCCTTCACGGACCTTGATGTCTGAGAGGCACAACCCTGCATTCTCACTCTTCTCTTCCAGCTACTGTTGTGCAGCAGTTTTTCTCCCTTCTTAAATATGTTATCCCAGAGATACTACCACCATCACTGATGGGCTCAGCCTTGACCAGTAGGTCCGTATTGGAGCCAGCTGGCACCGGCTCTGTTGAACATGGAGAAGCTTCTAGCAACTTCTTACAGAAGTCACCCTTATAACCTCCCTACTGCCAAACCTTGCCATGCAGATGGTCAGAGCTCTTTGGGTAGAGTCCATTCCACAAGTTAAGCATATAACAAAGTGGAAGAGCTAAGTTAAGTGACATGAGGCAGGAGAGGGCCAAGCCTGGGTACTGCTCACCACCAGGGCCCTTCCCTAGCCATCCCACTGCCATTGGTGGCGTATGACATCACAGCTGCTCCTACCCCTACCTCATCAGCCAGACTGATGAGAGCAAGAGTGATGTCAATGCCCTGACCATCACCCCACAGGCTCCAGCTTGCAGCAGGGGCTGAGTCACAGTCCTTGGAGGTCCTGGTTGCCAAAGTGCCAGACTACCTGTTGACTTCAGCTCATTATTTCTCTCCAGCCCCACCATCCCTCAACAAACCCAAAAACAAAAAACCAAGCAAGCATGCCTAATTTCCACAGTGCTGCAACAGGCAAGTATGCTTTCCTATAGATGAGCTGTATCTGTCCTGGAGGCAGATCCCACATCTCCAGGAGAGCCCCAATATAAAATTATGCCAAAGAACCAAGCACCGAAGCCAAAGCACCTCCATGTTCCTTGGTTTCTGTTCATCATCCCTTCATACTAAAGTACACACATTACCTCTTTTAATTTTTTTTTAATTGAAAACTCAGCTTTAACATGCTAAATGACTTCTGTCCCAGAAGTGTATGTGTGAAATCAGGGCACTTCCAGGCAATTATGGGAAGACCATCAGTTTGTTCACAATACAAGAATCCATCACAACTTTTTTCAGTCCACTACAAATAAAGTATCTCTGCTATTCGATTTACCCGGACATCCTTCGTTCAAGATTTAGAGGATCTGAAACAACTTAATCTTTTAAGAAAACTTTTAAAGTGTTGTCAAAGGGAAGAGGAGGGGTGTTCAAGCAGGCTAGATGATCCTGTTCCACATAAGAAATATGAAAAACAGGACAAAATTGAAGTGTCTGAAGAATATTACAGTCACTTGGAGCTCATTGTCTAGCACTCAGTACTACATGAAGAAAGTTGCCGTTAAGTAGGGAAAGAAAGGGGCTTTGCATCAGAAGTTGCACCAGTGTATAGATCATCACAACAACCCGATGCAACACTACAGGCTTGGGGAAGAGTGGCTGGAGAGCTGCCCAGCTGAGAAGGACCTGGGGGTGCTGGTTGACAGCCAGCTGAACATGAGCCAGCAGTGTGCCCAGGTGGCCAAGAAGGCCAATGGCACCCTGGCTTGTAATCAGGAATAGCATGGCCAGCAGGAGTAGGGAAGTGATCGTGCCCCTGTACTCGACACTGGTGAGGCCGCACCTTGAATACTGTATGCAAATTTGGGCCCCTCACTACAAGAGGGACACTGAGGTGCTAGAGAGCGTCCAGAGAAGGGCAATGAAGCTGGTGAAAGGTCTGGAGAGCGGGTCTTCTGAGGAGAGGTTGAGGGAGCTGGGGTTGTTTGGCCTGGAGAAGAAGAGGCTGAGGGGAGACCTTATCGCTCTCCAGAACTACCTGAAAGGAGGCTGTAGCAAGGCGAGTGTTGATCTTTCCTCACATTCTATTGCTAGTAACTTAGGAGAAAAGAGCTTCATGCTGCATCAGGGGAGGTGTAGATTGGATATTAGGAAAAATGTCTTTACTGCAAGAGTGGTCAGGCACTGGAACAGGCTGCCCAGAGAGGTGGTAGAGTCACCATCCCTGGAGGTATTCAAAAAAACCTGTAGATGTGGCACTTCAGGGCATGGTTCAGGAGACCTGATGATCCTAGAGGCCTTTTCCAACCATAATGATTCTATGATACACAAGTGTCAGTGTCTGCCTTTTATTCGTGCAATGAAGAGAACAGAGAAGCTATCTTAATGTGAAAGTCTTTGAGAAGTCATGTACTTTTTTATGACAAAATCTTTATTAAAAGTCACAACACAAAAGAGTACATAACACTCCCATTCTTTGCAGGAACTGAAATTCAGTTATACCTTATGATGAATATTTGATTACTCCAAGAACCCCAGAAAGCAAAGTAGTGCAAGAAATTTCAGGTAATTTTTTTGTTCAACATACTTAACCTCAAGTGTCAAAGCAGATATAGCTCTGCACCTCTTTTTTCTTAGTTCACCAATCTATTCCTTGAAAAGGGAGCTAAATGCAGAATTTCCGTCTTCACTGGCTGCTGGATAAGACTGCACAAACTGAAGAAATGATGATCTTCAGTACTAAGCAGTTCATTCTTACTTCAAGAAGAAATTGGAGAAAAATAACAGAAGTCTCAGTTTAAAACAGATTTCTCATCTATAGAACTTAATTATTTCAAATATTTGTATCTTGGCTACACTATGTCTTGAAATGGACAACACTTGAAATTGAAGTGTTTTTCTAACAATTATTCTGGTCCAGATAGCTACACATTGTTATCCTTAAGGTTATGGCAAGTATGTGTCATCTGTTACACACAAGCATTTATTAATGTGTATGTTTTCATACAGCTTTGTGTCAGCTGGCTATTTGTTCATAAAACATGACTACATTGGCACTGGAAGAGAGTTAAGTATCCCTTACCATATCATGGATTGCTTCAGTTTCCTGGCAAACATACCTGATAAAATATCATCTGCCAAAGCAGCTTTGCAGAGTCTCTGGAAACTACCTTGCTTGCTTCAGCGACTTGGCGAATCTATGCTAGTAAGGCCAGAGGAATGTAGATATGTCCATTTGGATTCCTGTGAGAGTTAATGTCAGCATTCATTTAGCTTACAGGATGCCAAAAGCTGGGACCATGTTTTATTCGTACATCACTTAGCAGAGTGAGGTCCCAGATCCATAGTGCAGAGTAGTAGCAGGGTCTAAGAGTAGAGGTTTCCACTTTATCCTGCCCAAAGCCCATCTGGTTGCACTGCACACCATTTGTAAAGCAACAGGAGGCTTGACTGAGCCACTTGTGAGGCTGCTGACCACCCTGTATCAGAGCCAGGATCTGAACCTCCTCTGCCACAGCCAGCCCAGCTCTAAGGGTTGGGGGTCACAAAAGTGAGGGAGAAGGGAAGTGGGAAACACTACATTATTCAAAGAGGTTATTTGAGAAAGGGAAGAAAATAGTCCAAGTCCTGCTGAAAGTTGACTTTGCCATAAGACAAAGTAAGGTTAAGGGACCTGCATAGGAGATCTAGCTTTTAGGAATAAAATGACAATATGGACATCATCAGATCCCAATGGACATGAACAACAAAACAACTAGCAAGAAGGACACACAAGCTTTCTTAGGCACTGTGGGGTTTTGGAGAATGCATATACCAAATTACAATCTGATTGTAAGCCCTCTCTATCAAGTGACCCAGAAGAATGCTTTCAAATGGGGCCCTGAGCAACAATAAGCCTTTGAACAAATTAAACAGGAGAGTTCATGCGACAGCCCTTGGGCCAGTTCAGGCAGGGCAAGATGTAAAAAATGTGCTCTACACCTCAGCCAGGGAGAATGGCCCTACCTGCAGCCTCTGGCAGAAAGCACCAGGGGAGAACTCAAGGTTGACCCCTAGGGTTTTGGAGGCAGGGATACAGAGGGTCCAAGGCCTGCTATACTCCAACTGAAACAGAGATATTGGAAGCACATGAAGAGGTTCAAGCTGCTTCAGATGTGGTTGGTACTGAAACACAGCTGCCTCTGGCACTGCAACTGCCGGTGCTGGGCTGAATGTTCAAAGGGAGGGTCCCCTCTACTCATCATGCAACTGATGCTACCTGGAGTAAGTGGGCCACACTGATCACCCAACAGGCTCGAATAGGAAACCCCAGTCGCCCAGGAATCTTGGAAGTGATCATGGACTGGCCAGAAGGCAAAGACTTCAGAATATCACCAGAGGAGGTGATGACACACGCTGAAGAGGCCCAAACGTATAACTAGCTTCCAGTAAATGAGAAGCAGTATGCCCTGTTCACTGATGGGTCCTGTCGCCTTGTGGGAAAGAATCAGAGGTGGAAGGCTGCTGTGTAGAGACCCATACAAGCCACAGAGCTTCCTGAGGGAGAAGGTGAATCAAGTCAGTTTGCAGAGGTAAAAGCCATCCAGCTCGCTTTAGACATTGCTGACTGAAAAAAAAGGCTAGTACTCTATCTCTATACTGACCCCTGGATGGTGGCAAATGCCCTGTGGGGGTGGTTACAGCAGTAAAAGCAGAGCAACTGGCAGAGCAGAGGCAAAGCCATTGGGCTGCCACATTGTGGCAAGATGTTGATGCCTGAGAACCTGGTTGTGAAAGTACATCATGTAGATGTTCACGTACCCAAGAGTCGGGCCACTGAAGACCATCAGAACAACCAGGAGGTGGATCAGGCTGCTGAGACTGAAGTGGCTCAGTTGGATCTGGACTGGCAGCATAAGGGTGAATTACGTACAGCTGAATGGCCTGAAGTGTCATGGGCCCACCAAGGAAGAGATGCAACATATAGATGGGCTCATGATCAAGGGGTGGGCTTGACCATGGACATAATTGCACAGGTTATCCATGAATGTGAAACATGCTGCAATCAAGCAAGCCAAGCAGGTAAAGCCTTTCTGGTATGAGACACAATGGCTGAAATATAAGTATGCAGAGGCCCAGCAGATTGATTATATCACACTCCCACAAATCTGCAAAGGCAAGCACCATGTGCTCACCATAGAGGAAGCGACCACCAGGTGGCTGGAAACATATCCCATCCCCCATGCCACCACCCAGACCGCTATTATGGCAACTGGGCACCCCAGAAAGAATTGAGTCAGACAACAAGGCTCATTTCCAAAACAACCTCATAGATGCCTGGGACATTCAAACACTGTCATACACATTTAACAAAAGCCACCTTTTTAGTCAACACTAGGGGATCTGCCAATCAAGCTGGCCCTTCCCAGTCAAAACTTATGCACTGTGGAAGGGGATAAAGTTCCTGTAGTGCATGCAAAAAATATGCTGGGGAAGACAGTCTGGGGCTATTCCTGCCTCAGGCAAAGGTAAACCCATCACTGGGACTGCTTTTGCTCAAGAGCCTGGGTGCACTTGGTGGACGATGCAGAAAGATGGGGAATTCCAGTGTGTACCTCAAGGGGATTTGATTTTGGGTGAGAAGAGCCAATGTTTTGAATTGTACTGTGTTAATTGCTATACAATACTGTATGTCATCACTAGTATAGTTGCTGTACGCCATATCAACAATATTAGATTGACTCACCCAAATTAATGAAAAATGAATTTTGATGAAACCAAGCAAAGTACAATGATAGAACCAGACAAGTGCACCAGTGATAGAACCAGAATTGGCTTCAGCATGCAACAATTGAACACCACACACGTCTTTCCTGCCCTGAAGCACTGTTATGACAGATAGATCCCAAAGTCATGGACTAAATGAGCTCAGACATTTTAGAAGGATAGCCCTTAGACTTAGGGAGTGATATCTGTGTGAATACACCAAAAAACAGGAAAGCTGGTGGTGAACTGAGCTTCTACAACTTCAAATATGTTGACTACTTTAAACTTTCCGGAAACACCCTAGGAGACTAGCACAGCACTGGAACAGGTTGCTCAGAGATTGTAGAATCTTCATCCTTTCAGGCCTCTAGACCATGATGAATCAAAGCCAAGGCTGGCCTGGTTTAGTGCTGGCAATCTTTGAGGAAGACATAGGCCTAGATGAGCTCCAGAGGTCCCTCCAACCAAATCTCTCTGATTCTTTGTGGTTCTGTGATTAATTAAGATGTATTGGAAAGTGTGGGACCCAGGCATGATATAGGTGGTATTGAATAAAGGGTGGATATTGTCCTGGTCTTAGCTTGGATAAAGTTTACTTTCTTCCTGTAGTGCTGTGTTTTGGATTTAGGATGAGAATGATGTTGATAACACAGTGATATTTTAGTTGTTGCTAAGCAGTGTTTACACTAAGTGAAGGACTTTTCAGCTTCTCATACTGCCCTGCCAATGAGGAGGCTGGAGGTACAGAAGAAGCTGGGAGGAGACACAGCCAGGACAGCTGACCCAAACTGGCCAAAGGGATATTCCATACCATATGACATCGTGCTGAACAAAAGAACTGAGGGGAGTTGGCCAGCGGGGCACAGCCTCTGCTCAGGAACTGGCTGGGCATCAGGCAGCAATTGCACTGGGCATCACTTTTTAATGTATTTTATTATTATGTTTGCTTCCTTTTCTGTCCTATTAAATTGTCTTTCTGTTAACCCATGAGTTTTACCTTTCTTCCAATTCTCTCTCCCATCCCACTGTGGGGAGTGAGCAAACTGCTGTGTGGTGTTTAGCTGCCTGCTGGGTTAAACCACAACACCACCTAGCCAGAGTTGCTGTCCCAAGTGCCCCAAAAAGGACGAAGATACCCTGGGGCCATACTGCCACATATATGCACATTACATGCTTGTACACCCTCCAACCCACTAACCAGGCAGCAGGCAGAGACTCAGAGACTGAGACAACCAAGGACTTTGTTCATCAATGGCAGGGGAGTAGCCCTGGTGATGTAACAAGGATAACACATCAAGCTGTAACCATTTTATGCGAGCACAAACTTCTCCTGTTTCTAGAAATAGGCCTGACACTGCTTGGTTAGGAGGAGCACAAAGAGACCCCTGAGCCAAGACAGCCCCAGGTATCCATGCAGCTCATGCCTGGCTGGGATCTGAAAGCCATCCAGCCTCATGTGTATAGACCCACACCCGAGCAGTGTCTTGCTGATGCAACAATAGTGCCTCCAGGCCAAGGATGGTCATGCAAATCCAGCCAAGACTTGTTGCACATGTAGCCCCTTTATGCCTGTAACTAGGCACGCCTTGTTCTGCAATAGATGTAAGACACAGCAATTCATGAATTGTGATCTCTCTCTGAAGGACGTGGTCAAGGATAAGTCTACAATATTTAACTGTTAGGAGAGCTTCCTAAACATTGTTAAACCTTTTGTTAAAAGGTTAGTTGGTGCCTATTGGAACAGCAAACTCCCAAGAGCTCCCCATTATGTAGCCAGCTACACAGCACACCACCAGGTGTTCACATGAGCCAGCAATGTGCATTTGCAGCCCAGAAAGCCAATCATATCCTGGGCTGCATTAAAAGTGTGGCCAGCAGGTTGAGGGAGGTCATTCACCCCCCCTACTTCACCCTCATGAGACCGCACCTGGAGTACTGTGTTCAGATCTGGGGCCCACAGCATAACAAAGATATGGACCTGCTTGATCAGGTCCAAAGGAAGACCATGATGATGATCAGAGGGCTTGAGCACCTTCCCTGTGAGGACAGTCAGAGAGTTGGGGTTGTTTAGCCTGGAGAAGGCTACAGGGAAACCTTACAGCAGCCTTCCAGTACTTAAAGGGGGCCTACAGAAAAGACAGGGAGGGTGTCTATCAGGGAGTGTAGCAATAGGATAAGGGGTAATGGTTTTAAACTAGAAGAGGGTAGATTTAGATTAGATATTAGGAATAAATTATTTACTGTAAGAGTGGCAAGGCACTGGCACAGGTTGCCCAGAGATGTTGTGGATGCAAAGCCAGGTTGGATGGGGCTTTGTGCAACCTGGTCTACTGGAAGGTGTCCCTGCCCATGGCAGGAGGGTTGGAACTAGGTGATCTTTAATGTCCCTTCCAAACCGTTTTATGGTTCTATGACATTTGCAGAGGAGCCTGCTCCTTGTGGACACCAAAGGAGGAAGTAGAAGCAATGACTTGGTCAGGAAAAGAAAAAAAAATATATATATGTTGGTCACTGCTTAGTCAAAGACATAATTTTTTTTAATCATAGCACAGCATGCTTTGTTCCCGCTATGTGTGTCAGCCATATCAGCCACACGTGTTTAGTGAGCTCTTCTGAAGAACTTCTAAACCTACTCCATTCACATCCATCAAAATACACTTTTTCTAACACAATATATACACTAGCTTCCATGCATGAAATTAGTAAGCCATTAAATATTTGAGTTTTAGTAAATAAGTGGTTCTGAACTGAACACAAAATTTCCACTAGGGTGGTCACATTGTCTTTTGTAACAGCTGCTCCTGTTGACTTCTTTTTAGCCCAAGAGCAAGGCATCACAAATAATAGTCTAGGAATTTGCTCTGCCATTGAGTGGAGCTCTTTCTACATAACTAAAGCTCCAGCTGGTGTTTGAACCAAGAGTATAACTCATTTATCTTTTGTGCCAAGTATTTATTTTGCCCCTCCCCTTTCTATTACCTGCTCTGAGAAATATCAAAATCTTAATTAGAGAAAATTTAACTTTTTAAAATGGATTAAGTAAAAAACAGTTCTCAAGAATGGCAATCATTCTTGCTGGTGTTATTGGTACCAGTTGGTTGACATCAGTCTGCAAAAATGAAGGTCTGTGATACTCTCTACAAGTGTTACATAGCAATGTGTTTAGTATCTGTAGAAGGATGGATTCTGGCAAACTTGTATTCTTTCATATGAAGGAGGAATGGAAAAATATGCCTATGCACACAGCCCACATAAAGGCAAAACAGATGTTTAAAACCATGGTGTCATTTCAGAGACATTCCCTACAAGGTGAAGTGTCACCTCAAATAGAACAATCAAGCAAAGCTCCTTCACCCATGTGTCAACAGTATAACTACGTGAAACACCAAGTACCCAGATGAACCCCTCCTCTTCAGTAGAGACACAGCGGTTCATGTCTGCCTCAGCAGAGGAAGGAGCTCCAAGAGCCTCCCTGAGCACCTCCACTCTGTCCCCTCTTTCTCCCAGCCCTGCTCCACATTATGCACAAAGGCCCATGCTCTAGCAAAGGATAGGTCAAGAGCACTTCACAAGCCATCACCCACTCTTCACATCAGCCCTATGAAAGTGGCCACATTTTACAGCCCAAAAGCTGAAAGCACAAGTTTCCTAAAGCAAAGCAACAGCATGCAAAAATGCACACAGACACACTGCCTGCTAAATTCTCTGAAGAAGAAAAAAAATCCCCCCCCCAAAAAAACCAGAAAACCCAACAAACCTAGTCAGGGAAAACAATCACTACAACTCTGTCACAAATACAAATGCTACAAATTGCAACAGATCTGATGATTCAAAAATAAGTCCATGGGCAAGATTTTACTTTTCTCCAAAATCTTTCTGTAATGATACCTTGGTATCCAGATCTTTTAAGTAATAAAGAGGAGACAGAAGGGTGTTAGTTTTGTTTTTGAAAATATGCTGTTGAGGAAAGAGCACATTTAGGCTACAGTTCCCATACCCACACCACAGGAAAAGCAATAGTACTATACCTGTATAGTGTCTTGGGTCAAAGAAGAGTTAAACAACATGAATAAATAGGTCATAGTCTGTTTAATGAAAAGTGGGAGAAGGAAAGCATTTGGATTCCAGTCAACAAGTAGAGTCAAGACAGCTTTAAGCTTTGTTCAAAGAAAGAGGTTAAATGGTTTCTACCTTCTGAAGAGCTGATAAAAGTTATAGTTTTATTGCCTGGTTGCAGAAGACAGGCAATATGACACAGGTCAGGCAGACCTTCACTGTGCTGTGATTCTGGATAACCTGCACTTCCCTCTCACATCATCCCTCAGCCCCTCTCTGCTGATGTTTCATATCTCTGTCACCTCTTGTTAGCAGATTTCCAGGACAACAGCTCCTTTTGAACAAGATGAAGCAACACACAGCAATAACACACTTGAGATAAAGCAATGCTTCCTCCGATGAAGAGAGCATTCTTGACAGCCTAATGTGGTTTTTTTGGTAGAAGATTTCAAAACATATCTAAACATCAGTTCGTCCATCAAGCTGTTGCTTTGAACAGTCACCTTCAGAGCAGTAGGCTTTGAATTGCTTCTCTGACATTGTGACAAGGAGGCATGGATAAATTCATGAACCCAAGGTGGGCAGAAAATAACCAGTGGAGAAATCAAGTCTCATGGTTTGCTTCATTGGTTGGTTACAGAGGTAGACCTGGCAGGGTTTGGTGAAACAAATTTAGAGAGTTACATCCATTTTTTAAGCTATTACTGAAAAAAATCAGAGAAAGTGAGCCCATGAACATTAGAAAGGATTGTATTCAGTCTGTTCAGATTGCTTTAGAGCTCCAACAAATACAGAGGATTTGCTTGGTCATTACAGCAACCTATAACTCAACCCCTGTAGCCCATCTCTGCTGGACCTGGAATAAATAAAAGGGGATGTAGACAAAAGATAAGGGCAGAAATTTTACTGAGCAGATATGACAGGATTGAGGCAGTGCTTAACAGTAATCACCAGCATCCTGCCCTCAGGGCCAGGCATCCCTGGCAGCAGCTCCCTTGCAGCCCCACAGAGCTCATCCTGCAGGGTCCTCTCTGCTTCCTGCACCCTGAGCACACCAGCCTCCTCAGCCTCTCACATGCGCTTCATCAGACTCCTGTAGCTCCCAGCCACTTAAATAATTAAATATTACTACATAAATAAGTTTTCTGAGGAAACACACACATATGCACAAGCTTTCTCCTGCAGCCCTGTACAGGTCAATAGATTACTGTCCTGGACTGTTTTGACTTTCAAAACTTGCCATCTGATGGGCTGTTCCTGGCAGGGCAGGAGTAGGCAGCAGTTATGGGAATCCATGTCAGCAACACCATTACTTAACTCTGCACCACTCACACCCTTGGCTGGCTGCCTCTGAGGTTCCTCCCTTCGCCTGCCCTCCAACACAAAAAGGAAAAAACATGACTGAAAGGAAAAAAAGAAAAACCCAAGAGGCAGAAAGCAAGACAACTTTGTGACCCTGACGGTCCACTCATACGGAGTGTGACAAAGTAAACACTGGGAAAGTCTTCTTAGCATAATTGACAGCTGGGAGATATGAAGGGTCAGATCATGAGATAAACACTTGAATTGGAGGCACTGTTTCTCACTAAAGAAGGTCAACATGCAGTTCTGGGGGTAGGGTTTTTTTAACTCTTTCCTTCTGCCCAGGGACTCATCCTAACCAAATCAAAGCTGGTAGAAAGATGTCAGTCATGATTCAGAAATACTGGTTTTGAAGTTCTTGGCTCAGACACTGATTTCCTGCATAACCTTGGGCAAGTCTTTTAGTCTGTGCTGCACTTCAGCTTCTAATCCATAAGGCAAAGACAATGCCTTACAGGCAAATTAGGAGGTTATTAGTGACTGCAAATAGCCAGGATGATGGGAGGCAGACAGGTGATCAGGGAGATAGGGATATCCGCCTTCTGCAGGATCCTGATCCCATGGGGATTTTGTCTGAGATCAAACCACCCCTAAGTAAAATGGTCACTGTCCAATTAGCACTGATTTCTAGTGATGTTTCAGCCCCTCACACTGAAATTGCATTTATTATTGGAATATGGTTAAATCAGAATATGATGGACGGTAGGTTCCTCCCTACACAAAAAAAGTTCTCCAGCTGCCAGGGAGAGAAAAGGCCTTGTCCAGCTCTTTGGTCTTCACCTTCCTGACTCCACACTCGTTTTGTACACCTGCCTCTCTTCATTTGCCTTCCTGCTAGAATGAAGGCAAACATCCATGATGTCCTGATTATAAAGAGTGGTTAAACATTAAAATCTGAAAGCTAGTAGGGAAGCAGATGTTCTCCAAGCCATTTTCAGGTTTAATCTTCTGCTCAAACTGCACAGCATTGTTTAAAAAAAAAACAAACAAAAAAAACAAAACAAAAAAGAAAACACCAAAAAACAGAGAAGCGGCTCTTTTGTTACAAGTCTCTTGGGGGTCTTTCATGAAGGTCCCCACCTTGCCCAGCAGCCTCTGGACCCTCCAGAGTATTTCATAGTTGTTTCAGCACAGCTATGGCACCACAACCCTCACCAAAACCTGGAGCTTAGTCACAGAGGGCACTGCTTTTCAGTGACAGGCAAGAAGTGTCCCTAAAGATGCAGTTCTGACCTAACTGCAGGGCTGGCCTTCAGCCCCCAGCACTGCAACCAGCCCCTGCTCCCAGAATGGGCAGCACACTCTAGCAGAGCTGGCTCCTTTCCAGCACAGAGGAGGCTTCCTCTCTATTTTATTGAAACTACTGAGAAGCCTTTATTTCAATAAACTCTTTTGCTGAGTAACTTTTCTGACCTGCTCCAGTCAGGAACAGGCTCTACTAATTTGTAGCTGCTGAGTTCTTGCTTTTTTTTTTTGTCTGTACATACTATGTGATTACTCAATGGGCATGTTTATAACCAGCAAGGATGTTTTACTGAAAGAGTTGTGATACATGAAGTCATAAGTTAGGAAGAATCCGGTAACTAGTTGTTAATTAATAACTTTGCTCAGTCGCAGGATTTTGACCTTCACCCCATTGAGCTGGAACCCTAAAAATAATCAAGTTTGCTTTCTCTATTTTTGTTAGTTTTAGAAAGCATCCCAACTTTTGCTATTTAGTTTTAAGAAGTAAAAAGAAAGTGAGTGTGGAGACTCCAACCCTGCTACCTACAACACACAGCGTTCTGTGCTGACACAGCATCCCATTTGGGAACAAAGCCTGCTGCAAATTACAGGATTATGACTAATTTAACGCCATTACTTCAATGATGCTGTTGACTGAGTCAAGAAAACATTACAAGCTAAGTTATAGAATACAAATATTTAAGTTAAAAGGGATGGCTGAAGACATTCCCAAGCACAAAAATACCTTTCAGATTTCAAAATCCCAGCCTTCACTGGACTTTAAATCACTGATCAGCCAGTTGTAAGGCAGGAAGAAAACCCACAGTAGCATTTCATGTTACTACTTTGAAAACTTAGTAACAAGTAAGGCTAACACTGGAATAATTTTGGAAGATATCACCAGAAAGATGAGCATACCAGGTAAATTGCACCTGTGTTTTTAAGTGAGCTTCCACTAATATATGTTGTTGTATTGCTGTTCTGCCTAGTGGACCTCATCAGGAACCACAATATAGTTGTATTTTCAATTTTCATATCCTCTAGGACAGCATATCTTAAATTTTTAGGCTAAGGTTTTGGGAGCAGCTAGTGATTTATCTGCTCTCCTGAATCTATCTTAGAGGGACACAAGTTGTAGGAGGCAAGTACCTGCTTTCTAAGAAGGAGCTCCCTCTAACTGGACTCTTGGGAAGACCTAAAAGCCCATGGGTCTGTTTTGAAAATGCTCCAGCAGCACAGCAGCACCTTATTTTGGAGCCCAGAATGTTGTGCCTCTCTTTAGCTTCTTTTATTCAAAGAGTCAAGACAAGCAAAAGTTTAAACAGAAACCCAGAGACTTCAGCTTGGTGCATTCCTATAACATTCATCAGAGAGGGGAGGAGTGCAAGAACTGAAACCACAGCCACACAGGAGGCGTTGCAACAACAAGCATACTCATTTCAATGCCCCAGGCTTGCCCTCGCTCCCAAGCAGCTCCTGTACACACCATGGCAACTCTTTCGCTAGTATCGGTCAGTGGGTGGTACAACCAAAGTCCAGCTTGGGCTCCATGAAAAGGAGAGGAGGGAGGGCTGACAGGAACAAAAGGGGACCAAGGGGCTCCCAGAGGAGCACAGCCACTGCACTCATACTGGCACCAACATCAGGCACCAGACACAGGGGAAACCTTCCTTCCAGCGCTGGCTCAGGGCACCAACACACCTTGCTTTAAAGCATCCTGTCCCCACTGCTGAGCAGTAGCAGCATACGTACATATCCAGACCCTTCTGCCAGTACACAGTTACTCCCAAGAGGGGCTTTAACAGGAGAGCTATGGTTAGCAACCCTATTCTTCCCCTCTGTCACAGTGCTACCCCACCCTGGCAGGTCAGTGCCTGACATGGCCAGGGCTCTGCACTGCTATCTGCAGTCCCAGGTTAAGTAAGATGTTTCCTCCTTCTGCCCCATCTCCAGATCACAGACAGGTAAAGTGAGCCAAGTACGCATCAGCAATAAATGGAGGTGATTAGGAGGAGCACACCACAGGCAAGCACAGAGTAACCCTTCAAAAGCATGGAAACACCTCAGCAAGTTAAACAAGATGCTAAACACAAGGGTGATTTCTCCAGAAACAGACAACACAGGCAAAAAAAAACCCAGCAGCTCTGCTGCTAGCTGTTGTGTTTATATCTTTGTTTGGATTTTAGGCTGAGATCATATTCATAGGATAATGTAGAAAGCCTCAGGCAAAAAAACAGCAGCAGGAGAGTTTATACTAGAGAAGGGAGGAAGAACACCTGGGAGACAGGAAAGAACAGTCACCTTTGCAAGCACAGACACCAAAAAATTGTTCTCTTAAGCTACGCAAGTCCTGCATACTAGGGTTACATGCATTTGATGAGAGACAGGGTAATACAAAGGCAAATCAATCCTCTTCCCCTCACAAGAGAGGCGTAGAATTTCTTCCTAACTGTAGCCAAGCAGCACTCAGCAAACATGCTTATCTTACACAGATATTCAGTGCCTCGACCTGAAATATTTATTTACAGATCTGTGGACCTAATAAGCCTCAAATCAAAGGCATTTGGGGGGTCAGTCCCATTCATGTTTCTCTCCGTAAGTTAACAGGATCAACTCACTCAAGATCGGTCACCTCACTGTATTGAAGCTTTATCTTCCCTAGGCTCCTACCAAGTGTTAGCTAAGTCATATCAGGAGTATCTTTTTTTTGTAGCAAAACAGGGCCTGGGCTCTAAACAGCTCTTAAAGCAGGACTTTTTGTCAGAAGGAAATAAAACCATAACTTCCCAGTGACAGCAGTAATCTCTACCCATAGCTACTACCAGTTCAATGGATACAGGCAAACAATTGAGACAGCTCAAATTAATTAACAAATATTCCTTTAGAAACCACAGTAATATAAATTCATTTACCTCTGCAGGGATGGCTTCAAAAAAAAAAACAAGGGCATTAAAGAAATCACAGTTGACTCAAATGATTCACAAAAACACAGGAAAAAAATGAAACAAAATCTCACCAAATCATTGCACACATCAGCAAACACAGCATCAGCTCAAGAAAATGCACTTACTTCCTGAAGAACACTTGTAAAACCAAGGAATAACCATACCTTTTGGTTTCATTGCTTTTGTTACCATCTACTTTCAGAGCCAAGGAGAGAATCAACATATAAACACCCTCTAGGCCAGAGCCAACAGGTTCCATCACAGCTTTCTGCCTCTGTTCTACCCTTCAAGACACAAAAAGCAAAAAATGAGACAAGGCTTTCCAGGCCTTTTATACGCCAAATGAAGCATGTCAGAGCCCCCTTAGCTCTTCCTTACAGGTGATTCTCCCTTCTGCAGCACATTCATGCAAATACCCACAAGCTTATCCCTCCTCCTCAGTCCCACTGCTACCACCCCCTTCCAATGAATCCCAGCTGGTCCACTTGGCATCATTTCCCCCACTTCATTTAAAGAAGCAGCAAGGTTTACTGATGACTTGCTAGCAAATGGGAATAACAGTGGAATAAGAGCCTGGAAAGACTTAGTCCTCCAGAAAAATCTCATGCTATTAAAGATGGTGCTGTTTTGTCTGAGCTGGAGGTGGGTCAGCCTCCACAAGCTGTATCCTGTTTTGCTGGCATCAACAAAACCAAGCTTCTTGACTCCAGTGGACAACAGAATCTAGCTCCAAGGGAGTATAACCAAAAATTAGCATGTTTCTTAACACATACTGTTATAATCTAAACAGTACAAGCTCTCCAGTCCATGATTAACTATCATTTCTGCCTTCTCCCATCACAGGGGCTTTGAATTAATAGTCAGAGTAGTTAGTGTGGCTTGGGAAGGAGAAATCTGCTAGCAGTGATGTGTACCCACAAACTCACGTGCTCAAGCACACCCATTAAATGAACTGACAGGGCTTAGCATCATAATGATAAATACCACGGCAATCAGCTATGACAAAGCAGTTTTTCATATCTTCCTTAAAAAGTAAACAGAGATTTCAGGCACTGTGTGTCATATCAGATGTAGAAAACAAAGTACTCATCACTAAAGCTCATGTCCACTAACTGGAAAGCATTAACAGTCAGCCACACCTGAAAACTGGGCTGGAGAATAAGACATACAAAATTACCCACAGGTTCTGGTACACCTCTGGCAAGTATCAAAGGTCTCATGATTTTTATATTTTTCTTAACACTGCCAAGTATCATGCAATTAAGACAATCTGGACTCCCATTAAAACAAAATTAAGTTCCTGGAGCTCAGAAGAGCTTCAAAGCAGGTATCTTTTAAGAATCAAAATCAAAGGCAAGTGAAACCTGACTGTGTAAAAACATCTATTTTCAAATAAGTCTCAAAGTTTTAGAAGCTCAACTGCTAATATGTGTGTTTGTGTGTGTGTGTTGGTGTTAGAAGTACTGGATGATGACAGCATTGTGGGATACACACTCATCACTGACAAAGTCCAGAGCTGAACATGGACATGAATGAGAAAGGGTATATAACCCTGCCAAACACCGAGGCCTAAAATCATTACAAATATGACATTTTTTTTTTTCTAGCCCATAAGAAATCCCAATTGCAAGAAAACTGCCCGAAGAAGCATAATACTGAGAGGCCAGCTGTGCTCCCACACTACTGCTTGGAGATCCTAGGCATGGGTAAGATACTAGAAAAAATAACCAAGTCCACAATATACTGGTCATTTAGGAGCTATGAGTCAGCCAGCATAAAACCTGTTATTAATCACTACATGTGCAGAAGCACAGGACAGCTAAATCCACTTTTTAATCTCAGGTTTGATGCTACTAAGGGGTCATGCCTGCCTGAATACTACAAAGCTCTGATATTAACTGTGGAACATACAATTTAGTGCAAGCATTTTCCAGTTCTCCTTGTCACATAAGGTCCATTCACTTTTCTAAAGCTCAGCCATGCAGTCAACAGGAGCATGCTTTCTGCCCACACTGCCTTTTTCCTCTCGGCAGCATGAATCACTGGTGGTGTGAAAGTCAAAGGCTCCCTGGCCTTTGCCAGACAGCTTCGTGTCATGCCCTGCGTGACACATAGGCCGGTTCTCTACTGCATGTCCCTGTCCTCATGTCAGCTCCTCACCACAAAACTCCTGGCATGCCTCCCATCACACAGCCCAGCTGGTGAAACCCTGAAACCTGGGGAAGGTCTGGGAACAGGGAAGCAGGCACGCACAGCAACGGTTGACAGAAAGCCAAGGACACTTTGATTTTGCTTCCAGTGTTACTTTCTTCAGTTTAGTTTAAACACTGACACAGTCATTAACAGTACAGTAGTGGAAACTCCCTCTTGGGTCATCTTGTCCACTCTCCTGGAAGCCAGCTCAGGAGATCAGCACTGCTCATCTAACAGTTGTTGTATAGGTCTCATATGCAATGCCAAATTGGCACTGTTAATACTCTCTAGTCACTTGTCCAGTCTTCTGTGAAAATCCCGACAAAAGGGAGTTCTTCCACCGGGGCTTTGCCCTCCAGGCTGCCTGCAGCTGCCTCATACTCTAAGATTTCCTTGAAGTATTTCATTATTCCCAGTTGCACACTTATTTACTTTACAATGTTAATCATTTACCAATGAACCATGACTTCGATAGACATTTCCGTAAACATAAATTTTGTTATTTGTGGTGGTGGGGATTACCTGTGTTTGCATATAATCTTCTAGGCTCCCAAGCACCTCTGAGCTCTGTCTTTCATGTCAAAGCATAGAGCTGCTGCCATCAATAGCTTTTGGTTATCTGGACCAGAGGAAATGGAATAACCCAGATAAAGCAGACCAACAGATAATATAAACCCTAAACCTATTATGTTTAGAATAGTGACCTGCTTTTGCCAAAAATAAAGGAGAAAAAAATCGTGTTGGAGATGCAGAACTCGAACAGTTGTATTTCTGCCTGGGAGATCTCAGCTGTGAGAGAGCATCAGCAGTAGGGCTGGTCAGCCTGGACGTCTCAGTCTGAGCTGCTCTGTGCAGGCAAAGTGGGCACCTCTGGGATTTTGGGACACCCAGAAGCTCTGGCAGAGCAGCTGCAACTCCTCCCCACGCTGCGCTGCCAGATGTCAGGAAACCCATGGCAGATGCACAAACTTACCACATTTTGGGGAGTCAAAAGCAATATGTCCTCTTGTTGCAGAAGGGGACCATAGATGAGAAGCATTTTAGGGTGGCAGTTTGAATCTGCCACCCAATTCACACGGAGCAAAGACAGCCATTGCTCCTTGGGGCGACAGCAGCAAAGACACACTGTGAGAGTAACACACCTCTACATGACAAGACTGCTGGGCTCTGTTACCACTGTCTTATCACAAAACTCATAGCACTGTCCTTATGTCCCATATGGTGCTACACTGGTGTCCCAGAAGAGTGCTGAAGGAGTGCGGGTGCATGCAGGAATCACAGCACCCGCAAGCAGCACGAAGTGGGGGAAGAAAAGGACCCCACACAGCCTTGCAGGATCAGAGCAGGATTTAGTGTGTGGCTTGCCCTGCTTTTTCTGGGGCTTAAGCATGCGTGCCATCAGGGACAGCACGCAGAGGTCAGCCCTGCAGGGCACAGTCAGCCGCAGTGCCAGCTGGCACGACCTTGCACAGTGAGGCAGCAGCACAGGAACCCAACCCTGGGGGACATCTCCTTTCCTCGCGCCCGTGGCAGGCAGGAATGCTGGCAGTAAAGCACCCATCTCCTGCCTGTCAGGGTCAGCAGGGCAGCTCAGCAGAAGCGGGGTTAATTCATCCCTCCGAGCCATGTTTGGAGGATGCAGTGAAAAACCAAGCAGGATCGGCACCCCTACATCCCTGTTTATTTTGGACACCAGTGACTGAGGTTCAGAGTTTGTTTTCATTTCATTCCCATGTAACGCTGAGAAGTCCCAGTGCAGGGACAAGCCATGCCAAAATGGGACGATGTTTTCCAAGTCTCTAGCTCTGCCTCCACCGGATTAATGACATATTTGGGAAGGCAATAGAGCTGAGCCTTTTCCTTGGCCAAGCACAGACGGGAAGTGGCCTCCAGCACCCAGCCCTGCCACCGGTTGTGGGCACCCATGCCTCCCACCCACTGAGCCCATCTTCCCCCAGCGCCCAGCCTGATGCAGGGAAGTGGTGTTTCTTGTGCAACCGAAGACTGGCAGCCCATGCAGTCCACAGCCCTGGCCCTCAATGCCAGGCATTGCCTTCTCCATCCACAGGGACTGCCAGGTCGGCAGTGCCATGTTGGTGAGAGCTGGATTTTGGATGAGACTCCTCAGGGATGTCCAAGACCATCCCCAGCCAGAGTTTGCTCACTCAGGAAGAGAACCAGCTGTGTTTCATGCAACACCAGCTGCAAGCAAACTTCAACAGTGAGCAGCAGGCTTAATTACCCAATCTGACAAATCCCACACAGGCAAACTCAGGCTAAGAGAAGGAGAGGTGTGGGACAATTATTTTCTCCATATGTCTTAGTAATAAAAGGCATAATGCCCAGGGAGAGGGATTGTGCTAGTAAGCTAGCACTTATGAAAACAAGATTTTATCATCTTGCACTGTGAGAAACTGGGTTCAAAATATTGATGTTTTTCAAGCTTCTCTCCAGAAGTAAACAAAGCAAGCGTGTTAGTGGTCTCACATACAGTCACAGGGATGGAAACTCTACTTCTGAACACACCCAAATTTTCAGAAAGCTTGGGATTTTATGACTCAGATACTTTTTTCCACCCCCCATCCTGAAATGAATAAACACCGCTTGCAGTTGCTATTTGAGACTGTGTTTCCTTCACACATTGTGGATAAAATCCACATGCCGAGAGGCTGGGAAACGTGCAGTTGAGGACATCACCCTTGCTCTAACTGGCCATAACTCCACACCATTTTGTAAATTCAAAGTAACAATATTCTAAGCCAAATACTGTACTCATGATTCCAGTGTACACATTTGCAGCAGATTAATAAATACTTTCTGAAATTTTAATAAGTAGTAAATCAGCAACAGAAGATACAGAGACCAGCATAACAACAGCTTGTTATGTGTGTCATGTTACAAAAATTACTTCACTGTGGTCTGGATCACTTTGTAAAGGAGATGAATGGATGGGAATACACTGCTTTCCATTGCTGGCAGTAATAAGCAACACTACAAACTCAAATATAAAATGCTACATTGTGGTAAAGGTGGCAAATTAACAGAAAACAAAGAAAAGTCTTCTTGGTCCAATACCCTCAATCCCGTTCCTTTTAATTTCTGAAGGTATCTACACTAAAATGAGGCCTGAATTTATTTTTGTTTCTTTTTTTTTTAGATCAACCAGTCACCCACACAGATTTTGAGCCTCTCCTTATTTCATGGTAGAGCCGTTTGAACTGTGGTCCTTACTGCGAGTGGAGCAGTATGCTGATAATTTACCTCCACCTTCAAAATCGAAGGCTCTCCCAAACTTTGTGAAAGCAAAAATAAAAATCTGCATAGATCATCTTGCACACTGTTGATACCAGTGCTTTCATCTAAAGCCAAACGAAACTAGGGTTAAAGTTTAATAGTGGCTATTGCCCACATTCCCCCATCCCTGTTTCATGGTGTCCCTGCTCAGATGCAGATAGCGTGCATTATTCTCCTGGGTTTGTCAGAGATTTGCCAATATTATGGTCATGACTCAGATCACCTCCTTATGTCTGCTGTATATGCCATCAACTAATCACCACATTGTAGACTGAGACTTTTTATGATCTGTTATGAGAAGATTTTGCACATTATTGTCTTTTCCTTATCCTGGTCTTATTGACTAATTTCTTGCTGCATAATCATTACTCAGAAATACAAAGCAATAATAATCCCGGTACAAAATATTTACAGTCTTTGGGCTGTATAAATTTTGATTAATGGCACAGAGACGGTTCACATCATGACCCGGTTATCTAAATTGCCCAGTAGTGCTTGGCTTTCCCGATTGAATGCCATTCATGTGAATGGGAGATGTTCATAGACGTGCTGCGAGGCACCACCACTAGTACAGGACAGTTACCCAAACATGAACAAACAAGGAAATATCTTTGCAAGAGGGCAAAGCAGATGATTCTGCAGTATATGATGATCTCACTGATGTCTTCTACACACCAACATAACTGTTGACCTGCAGGCAGCCAGGTGACAGCAGCTGTGCCCAGCACATGGTTGCTGCACACGGAGGCTGTAGCTGTGGGACAGCAGGAGGTACTTGGGCACCCCCAGTCTTTCAAAATTGGGCCAAATTGCACAAAATCCTGAAGTGACCAGGAGAGACATATGCGCAAGATGAGTATACACCTACCACAGGACAAACAAGAAGAGTTTAAGGGAGAAAGCAACTGGCAAGGGACACTGGGACCAGGACACCAGTGATGCCTGTGCGTGGGACAGCCAAGCACGTTTGAGGCACGTTTAAGATGCTGGTTCAAACAGGGCCATGCTAGAGAAGTGAGGTGTCACTTGTGGTGCTGGCACGCGTCTGTGCTTACAAGGGGAGAGTCATGCAGACAGGCACCCCAGCTTCCAGCCCACAGTCTCCACAAAACCCAGTAGGGACCCAGAGAGGGGAAAGCAGAAGGTTTTAGCTCCCCTCTTTGCTTCCAGCCCTCCGAGAGCTGGCCCTGGCACCAGGTGACACGGCTTCACAGCCACCCTGCCTCCTCACCTTGTCCTGCCCCGCATTGCCACCACCCTGCTCCTGCCGCTGTTCCCCACAGGCGGTGGAAGATGGAAGCAGTCACCCTCCTCTGGCTCAGAGCAGTTGAAGGGCTATGAAGGGAGGGGGCAGAGGTCTTCCTTCCTTCCCTCTCACCCCGGAACTAGGTCACACCACATCAGCAGTTAAAGGAGAAAAACAAAAGGGGTCTGGGACCGAAGGTACTGTCTGGGACTCAGCAATGCTATCTGGATTCTGGCTGAGACCTTCTGTTTATTTAGTTTATCTGATACTTTGGTTGTCTTTGGTTTGTCTTGTTTATCATTCTAACCTATATAAACAACATTCTAACTTACATTATTCAGAGTCACAGGCCTGATCATGCCCTGGGTAAGCCCTTTGTTATTCGTGTCTAAGTGCAATAATTTTTTTTTTTCTTGGCCAAAACCATAAACGCTATAAACGCTATCCACCCAACTACTGCAAAGGGGAAACTACGGCTTAGCAAAAAGGAGTATAACACAAACAAACAGAATCACAGAGTCGTATATGGTGGAAAAGACCTTTAAGGTCATTGAGTCCAGCCGTAAACCTAACACTGCCAGTTCACCACTAAACCATGTCCCTAAGCACCAGATCCAAATGTCTTTTAAATACCTCCAGGAATGTTGATTCAACCACTTCCCTGGGCAGCCTCTTCCAATCCCTGACAACTGTTCCAGTGAAGTAATATTTGCTAATATCCAATTTAAACCTTCCCTGGCACAGCTTGAAGCCATTTCATGTCATCCTATCACTCATTACTTGGGAATAGAGACCAACCCACACCTTGCTACCACCTCTTTTCAGGTAGTTGTAGAGAGAAATAAGGTCTCCCCTCAGCCTCCTCTTCTCCAGGCTAAACAACCCCAGCTCCCTCAACTTTTCCTCATAAGACTTGCTCTCCAGACCTTTCACTAGCTTCGTTGCTCTTTGGACACACTCCAGCATCTCAATGTCTTTCTTGTAGCGAGGGGCCCAAAACTAAACACAATATTCAAGGTGTGGCCTCACCAGTGCTGAGTACAGGGGCACGATCACTTCCTTAGTCCTGCTGGCCATGCTATTCCTGATACAAGCCAGGAAGCTGCTGGCCGCCTTGGCCACCTGGGCACACTGCTCGTTCATGTTCAGCTGACTGTCAACCAACACCCCCTTTTCTACCAGGCAGCTTTCCAGTCATTTGTCCCCAAGCCTGTGGCGTTGCATGGGGTTGTTGAGGTCTAAGTGCAGGACTTGACACTTAGCCTTGTTGAACTCCATATGGTTGGCCTCAGCCCATTGATCCAGCCTGTCCGGATCCCTCTGTAGAGCCTTCCTTCCCTCAAGCAGGTCAATACTCCTCACAACTGGGTGTTGTCTGCAAACTTACTAAGGATGCACTTGGCCCCCCTGTCCAGATCATTGATAAAGATATTAAACAAAACTGGCCCCAACACTGAGCCAACAAGGAACCCCGCTTGTGACCAGCCACCAACTGGATTTAGCTCCACTCACCACAATTCTTTGGGCCCGGCCATCCAGACAGTTTTTAACCCAACAAAGAGTACACCCATCCAAGCCATGAGGACAAACAAAGCAACCAAAATGATCCTGTCCGTTGTAACAGCACCTCTAACTCCAGAACCAGAAGAGGAGGTCCCATTTAGGAGTCAGCAGGGGACTTGGACTCTGTTGTGATCCCCAGCATCTATCCCAAACCAGGAGTCTGTAAGGAGCCTGCCTGTCCTAAGTCCAAGCACACGGGGGTGTTTCCGGAGCCAGAGCTCAGACACAGACGTGGGAGCTGACCCAGTTTTGCAGGGGCACCAAAACCTGCAGGGCCAACACCACAGATCTCTGAGGGCCCATGTGAGTACCTGCCTGTAGCTCTCGGCCCCATCAGGGCGCCAGGCTGAGACAGAAGAAAAGTGATACAGTCACCTGGAAAGTACCCAACACCCCAGATTGCTAAAGGCCCAGTTCAGGCATTTTGGTCACTATCACCTGTTGACATAAAGGTCTGCTGCACTGTTAGGAAAATTATATACCTGAAAGCTGAAAGAACCAGGGGGAAGTGACTGAAGTTATACATGGCTCTCAGACGGCAGGGTTTCCCAACTGCACTGGGTCTGCTGATTGCTAGCATGTGGCCATTATTCGCCCTCTCACAGGAGCCAGCAGAAATGTTAGCCCCAAATGTGGCAAGTTTTGAGGGGAAGGCTTATGCAAAGAGACGCGAGATCACTGGCGGAGGCACCATGCCGAGGAGACAGAGTGTGTGTGAGTTTGGAAAGGCTGGGTCCCAATCCCCCCCAATGGCACAGTAACTGGTAGCATGGTGCTTTGAGGCATCTATGCCCCATCATCAGGTGGGTTTTCCCTAACAAAACACATTCTCTCTTCTCACCACCTCGCCCACAGCTGGCAGGTTTACCACTGAACATGCCTCCAACAAAGTAAAGCTCTCCCTTTTCCCTCTGAAATGCACCCAAGGAGTGTAAAAGTGGCTTGTCAGATGAGTAGGTACCATCAGAGTCGACAAGATCATTCAAACACAGCTTTGATCCAATCTCTTCCTATCTTTTTCATCAGCATATGTCATGCAGCGAGGTTTGCTGTAGGCCAGCTGCCAGGGCTAACAGAAAGAGTAGGAGACATGCTGCTCCAGCCGCAGCTGAGCGGAGAGCAGAGCATGTCTCCTCTGCCCTGCCAACACAACAGCCCATGGAGCCAGGACCTAACCCACTGCTACCAAAATGGTCCAGATTAACGTCTGTTACACTTGGGTTTGTTTTTTAAAGCAGATCTTTCATCTGAACTAGATTGCAGAGTCTAGATATCTATTTACCTGGCACGTAAGATAACAAAGGCAAGAGGCTGGGCTGATTAATTCTTCACGCCATGTGTACTTTAGTCCAAAAAGTGCATTGGGCAGTGGCTCAATAGGAAGAAAGGTGAGAAGTCATGGCTGAAAACACAGCAAAACAAGTATAATTTTTACCCCCACTGCCTGCCTGGTCTGTGTTTGCAACAAACATAGAAATCCCTTGGCAAGGAAGTCCATGAAAACAGTTATAAATAGAAACTTGCTTCATCTGTTAACAGCGGGAAGCAAAAAGGAAGGCTGCAAGTTTTACAGGAGTTGTAATTAACTGAAATCGAGAGCCAGCAGGTCACAACCTGGTTAGATCGGCCCTGCCAGAGCAGTGCCAGAGCCTCCTCTGTGGGCAGCAGAGGGTGGCTGCTCGCTCACTTGCCCTCCTCCAGGTCACTGACTCCAGGGCTGCGAGCTGCCAGCACAGAGGCAGCCCAGCGCTGCACGGGCACACAGGCATGCTGGCTGATTTGGTGTAAGTGCAGCCACCGCAGGGTTTACAAGGGCATGAGAGGCCACATTGGGATCCCATCTACTGCAGCAGCCCCTTGCCTGAGCCTCAGGAGCAGCCTACAAGCGGCGCCCACCTGTAGTCTTGTCTCCCATACCCACCCTCCCAACATGGGTGACTGGCAGCCCAGAAACATCCTGGGTGGGAACACCCCTTCTGCTTTCATGCCTTCTTAAACTAGTAGGACAGGAGCTAATAGGGCATGAAGTGACAGTGACAGTACTTTGCTAAACAGTATTTTACTGAGCTTTCCAAGTGCTCAGAATGCATCTCATTGTTCTCCACATACAGCTCTCCTGCTCAACCACAGAAGGCTTCACCGAGATAGTTTTTGCCTTGTCTCTTTCTGCTCCCTGCTTCAAGAGCTTAGGGAGTGTTAGTTCACACACACCCAGGTTATTACACAATGGCTGTGTTGTTTCAAAAGCAATCAAAACAGTGAAATCAATTTGATGCAATTATAGGTGGAAGTTGGAAGATTAGATGATCTTGTGACGAACAGCAGATAGGTCTGTGTCAAACTGAAATCTCTCTCACGTTATTATAACCTTCACTGCAATGCTTGCTTTGCAATTTAGCTTCCAGATCAGAGTGTAAAGCTCCAGTAAGGGCATAAATCAACTTAATCCTGATAACAGTGTTTTATTTTGAGGATACTAATGGTGGAGCACAGGCTGCCTTAGCCGCACTAACTGTGAGAGAAGCCAGACAGACTGAGATAACAAAAAGAATAATTTCTCAGTAAAGATCTCTCCAGAGGAAAGGGATGTGTTTTCTCAACCTGTATCCTAATTTAAAGAAGGAGGGGATTTTTGAAGGCAAGCAGTTTCCTGACACAAGAGGCTCACCCCAGGCAGAAGGGCTTTGACATACGTCTGGATGGGCTGAGCAGCTGAAGGGCACCAGGCAAAACCATGCCTCTGAAGAGCAGCAGCATCCTAACTTGACAGGCATTCAGGTTTTGTTTCTCCCAGCTGCGTAACTCTCCAGAAGCTCTGTTGTAAGCCTGGGTCCCCCCGCTTTCTGCCACCGTGTTGCTGAAGAGTTGAACAGGAGCCCAGACCTCCCTCAGCCAAGTGGAAATTTTGGGGGGAAATAACCTAGGCAGGAGGCCTGAGAAAGGGGTGGCATTGCCACTGGTGCCCAGGGTGGCTGAAGGCGAAGCTGGCGCAGGAGACCACATCTCCCTGACAGGTGAAAGGCCACACAGTTAGAAACTGCTGATGCGTGCTCCAGGTGGGACGGCTCAGCCGTGCTGTCCCAAAGAGCGTGCAACAGTTGCTTCCTGGAGACGTGCACGGTTTTCCATCTTACTTCCACAAAAAAATCAGCTGAAGGAATGGATTTGATCCTAACTTCAAGTTGTACTGGCTGAATGTAGTTCTGCTAACAACAACAGCTGTAACCAGTGGTGGCTGTGGCTATAAATCAAGGCTGAGTTTTTGTTTTAACATATCAGTTAAGCTGGGGTTGAAACTTTGCTTTTCTCCCGCTCCACCCACCTTTTACCCGGCTGAGGCCCCCATGATCCAGTTCAAACACATTCAGACACTGTGGATGGAGCTGTCAGTCAGCAAAGCCAAGAGAGTAATTTCTCTGGGGAAATGACTGGCACCTCTCCAGCTTAAGAATTGAGTTCATTCACAGATGTAGATTGTTTATAAAGGCAGGTTACTCCTTCCTACTTTGGCAGGCTGTATTACATAAAACAAAACAAGTGTACTAAAATAAGGAAATGTTTTCTGGTAGAAGAGAACAGTTTTGTAGCTGGGCAGAAGCATGATCCCTCACACTTGCCCAGACAAACCCATACACGGTGCCACTCGAGACTATTCCACATTTGCTGCCTTGCCTCCAAACAGAAGTGAGTGATAAGCCAGTCTGTGCTCCCCGTTCACAAGTTCACATCTAACCTAATGATTGACTAAGGCCACTTTCTGCCAGCTTCCTAATAGTGCAGCTTACTGCTATTCCAGAAGAGATAGGAGACTAACACAAAAAGGCAAGGAAAGAACCTCGAGAGGCTTTAATTCGTAAGGTTCCAGGTTGCTTTAATTCATAATTCTATCACAGTGCTGTAATTGAGATATAAATAACCTCCTTGTTCCCAGTCCAGTTACCTTCAACCTCACTGATGCCAGAACACATTCTTGAATGTCTCAGGTACCTCAGAAAGTTATTGCACCAGAAGACAAAGGTGGTTTTAAAAATAATTTCCACATCAGTTCAAGTGATAATGCAGTTGCATGGGTGTTATATAACTGTTAGTATATTCTTAGTAGCTTACTTTTTAGAAGAGAAGTATAAACATTTCCAGCATACATACTTACAAGAAATATGCTTGCAAAGCAAGATTACTTCCGATGAGAAAAAAACCCCAACACTCTCCTCTTGAAATGGGCAAACAAAATACATTTCCTCTTCCCATACCACAGTAAAGGCTTACACATGCATGTCACGTACACACAAATAAACAATCCCATGTGTAAGAACCACCACAGTCTAAAAAGGAAAGTGCCGTAAAAGGACCCTGTAGTAATTGGGCATCACATCGTGATGTAAATGAGTGTATCTCAGGAAAGCTGCAAGCATTTTTGTCTTGTTTTGCAATGCTAACCACATGCAGACACGCACACAGAGCAAACTACTTTCATGTTAGCTCAGTTCTCCTTCCATAAAGGTTGGTGGTAAAGCCCTCCCTGACATCCAACAGTCAGGGACTGATGAGGTGAGAGCTGATGAAAAGTTTTGAATAGCCAAGGAAACTGATGATTCGAAGAACTTAATTCCTCCCATCTTAAACAAACGCTTGTTTCCCTGGGAACTCATCAGAGCAGCTATTCTGAGAAAAAAACACCTTTCTTCTCCTTGCCATACCCTGTCCTCAGGACAAAAGGATTCTTCTGGCATGTAACTACTCATCTCGACTCCCAGTATGGGCAACAAAAAGGGATATGTAGTTTTGGGGCATTGTCTGTCTCATCCCAAAGTAAATATGCAAAATAGGTCAGATAAGTCACTCCCCAAAAATGCATCTTTCTCTCTATGGGTGGTAGAAGGAGGCTACCACGACAACCTTCCATGCAGACCTTGGAAGTGGACCATGCCCTGCCCCCACGGGCTGAGGATAGGAAGGAAGCACTGCACGCTTGGCTTGTAGGAAATTTCCTGTTCAGCTCTAAATCCAGAGACTAAACCCAAGGACACAA
The DNA here is from genome assembly GCF_949628215.1 of Phalacrocorax aristotelis. NCBI lineage: Eukaryota > Metazoa > Chordata > Aves > Suliformes > Phalacrocoracidae > Phalacrocorax > Phalacrocorax aristotelis. The sequence continues at coordinate 124,216,223 of NC_134276.1, forward strand.
ACAGGGTGCACCATTCCTCCGTTAGAGACCTGAACAGGACCACTTTTTTTACTTCGCCGTACATCCTGCCACTATCTATCCGTAGCCAACCTCCAGGGTGCTGTCATGGGAAGAGGAAAGGGTTTCCTCCCTGGTTCCTACATCCCAGCTGCAGAGGCATCTGAGTACAGGGTTTAATACAGGGCGATGTACAGTGACCTAGTCTCCTTTCCAATCCCTTTGGACGTGCTGGTTCATGGTTATCTGGGGACATGTCTTGTTTATTACTAAGAATCAGCTCAATAACTCAGGACATTCCTCTTGAAAAAGGATTTAGGTCCTTTCCCTCTGATGAGCTAGAGCCCTCTGGACTGATCCAGAACTTCAGTCTTTGAATGGTTTTACTAATTTCAAACATAAACTCCCTCATGACCAATTTCTAGCCAATTGGGTTTGTGCCAGTAGTGTCATTTAACTTAAATACTTCTTCTTCCTCTGCAATTTTGGCCCTCTCCTTGTTCCAAAAATGTATTTACAAAGAGCCATCATTAATGTCTCCAGCTCCAGAAGCCAGCTTCTTTTCATCATTCTTCCAAAGGAAGACATACCGTTCTTCTCAAACGAGTAGCAACTGTTCACATTTGATTAATCCTTCTAGAGCATGGGTAACCAAAGCTATATAAAATATTTCATTGAAGAATGGTTGTAGAAATGTACCGATACTTCACTGTCTTTATTCAGAAAAAACCCTCACCCGGTAATCAAATTTGTCATTGCCTTTTTCCTCCAGCTCAGTGGCATAATGGTGGTTATGGCATCCTTTCACTGATAAATAAACCTAAGCTGCTTTCTTCCTTCAGCTCACCCCTTCACAACAGCAGTTGCTGTGAAAGAAAAGCTGGACCTAGAGCATTGTCACCGCTGAGCACTAACTGCAAAGCAAGGACAAAAGAGACTTAAAGGCCTGAAAGGTTGGACACCAGAGGTGATGCCTGCATTAGCTGTTGGGAGAGGTGCTGTGAGATCTTGGGCTCCAGAAGTACATCTCCCTCTGCCAGCCCCACACAGACCCACGCTCCTTTCACTCCCCACTTCCCAGCCCAGTTTTATCTCCCAACAAAGGCATGGCCACAGCTGAATGGACCCTCTTCTCCCTGCTCCCCAGGTGGATGCCATGTTGGTGGGGGAGCCAGCAGCAAGCCCTCCAGCCATGCCATGCATCCCTTCCAGGCAGACAGGCCTTGGAGGAGACATGACCTCATGCCACCTCCTCCCACACCTTCCCATGGGTTTCCCCAGGAAAAAGGATGAATTTAGCATGTGTTGTGATAAATCAAATAAACGCGCATTTAAAATAGAGCCTCGCTCCCTTCTTGTTTCCTCACAAGCCAGTGTGATTCAGCCCTCAGTACCTTATTTATTTTTCACATCGAGAGGCCTTTCTCTCCTCTGTGATGAATGAGGAAAGCACAGGGCATGGCTCAGCCTTTCCAGCACGTCTGCTCCTCCCTGCAATGCTGGAGGTGTTGCAATATCTGCTGCTGGAGCAGTGCATCTCCTGCCCTCAGCCCTGTGCAGAAATGCTGCTGGGGCACCCAAGGCAAATGTATGGTTATAAGGTCCAAAACCAGCCTCCCTCTTGGGACTTTTATTTAGCCTGAGAACAAAGAGTACTTTTGTTTTATGGACTGGATTCTCATCAGGAGAAAGGAGAAGGAGGGTCTGAGAGGCTTCTCCAACTGCTTTCCCCAAAACCATCTGATTTTATTCCCCTCCATGGAAAGTATTTGTGGGATTTATGCTGAGGAACACACTCACCATTTCTCCTCAATACAACTCATGACGATGTGATTGGAAGTTGCTGGGGTTTTTTTCTGAAGGGGAACAGAAATGTGAAAAATGAAAATATCTAAATCTAGTTATAACTGCAGGAGTGTTGCAATGTCATTCATTTTCCTAAGTAATATCCAAATATTTTTTCTTGCTGTGCTCCGTCCAATATCCACTTGAGCTTTCATATGAGGAAAATAAAATAGATATGAATTATGCAAAGCTAAAAAACCCAAATCAACCACTATACAAGCTTAATGTTGCATACAGCCAATCTCATACAAAAGTATCTAACCTTTGCCATCATCCCCTGTTAAAAGGTAATGAGGTGAGGGAAAGAGGGAAAAGAACCACAATGAGATTATTCATAGAATTGGGTATCTCACAGGAGGTTAGATTAGCCCACAACATAGGCATCAGCAGTGTGAATTAATGGGATTATTGTTCCACTGAAGAAAGACCCCCACAACTGATCCTCGGCTAGATTAGTGCTTCTCCATGTACATCAAAGGAATCATATCCAATACACAGTGCTAGCAATTCCAGCTCCCTCAAACTTTCTCTAGTTTACAAGAAAACCAAATGCATTTAGAGCAAGCTACCAACCTTGTTCCAGGCTACTCTGTTCCACCCCACACCAGTCCTAATTCCATTAATTAAGGCAGGGACAGCTGGACAAGGTGGCCTTTGTTATACAGCCCAACAGCCTGGACAACTGCCTTCCAGAGGGAAAAAAGGGCAAGGAAGGTTTGCGATTAGATGAGGCATTGTGAAATAACTTACAACTATCGATACATAAAATTTACGCATTTCATACCTACCACTGGTGAAGCACAGCTGGTGACAGTGCTCCACACGCTGGTGGTGTTTTGGTAGCTGAAATATGCTGGTGGGCAGGCCTTCCAGCAGCATCCGTAGCAGAGAAAAGCTTGTTAACATCACATTGTGTGCAGCCTCGGTCACTCAGCAAAGGCTTTCAGCAAGGGCTTTGAATTAAAGCATGCAGGTTGTCCCCCTCAACAACATGCTCAAGAGGATGAGTGAACCTGGAAGACAGACAAAGGTATTTTTTTCCATCAGAATGTATTATTTTATTCTACTTGAACCTTCTGTCTCTTAAGACAGAGAAATGAGAATAGCCCTTTGGATATTTTTCTGGAAACATGGAAATGAAGGTGCAAAGACCTCCTTCCTTGCTGAACGCATTGTGCTAAACTATTTCTCTGCCTCCAGTGGCAAACTTCACATGGTGCTGCAGAGTCTATGGCGTAGGTAACTGCTGGATGAGGACTGTAGCTTTACTGATACTGTTAAACAACAGCCGGTGTAGGAGCTGTTGTGGTGGTAAAGGCACCATTACACAAGCCCTAGGCACCATGCTAAGTGACCAAGCCACATGAAATACACCTTTTGGTTCTTTTGCTAAAATAGCATCATAGGCTCCCAAGCCACTTGCATCATTTAAAAAATTCCTTTAAAAGTACTATTGGAGTTCAGGTCACAGCTGTTGTATGAAGCAGAGACTTTTGAAATGAATTCTTGAAAAGAATGAAAGGAAATATTTTGCAAATATTTTGCTGTTTGCAGTTCATTTGTGGGGCAGTCTTGATTCCCAAGAATGCATTAGTCATTAAGTTTCTTCCACCACAGAGGTGTCAAAACAGCTTGTAGCCCTACAGTTGTTTGCAAACAGTTGTTCAACTGTTTATAATTCATTAAAATTGTTTTGTCATGCCAGGATTATTTCTGCTTTTGTAATCTCTGACTGAGGCATTCTGAAAAGAAAAATATGAATAATGATCAATAAATAATAGCCCACTGACTATGGAAATAAATGCTTGCAGCCACACACAGATTCAGGCATTTGTCTGAATGAAAGACGGCTTGCTGAACACGCAGGCGAGCAACACCCGACCTGCCTGGAGCAACTACCTCTCCCTGTAAGCCTGGCCTCTTCTGCACCCCTGCCCCTTCCCAGCGGCACCACCGGCACCACAACAGCACAGCGGCGCATGGGGACACCGTGGCTGAGTCCCCACTGACTTTTCAGCACTGTCTTGCCATTGGTCCAACGGCAGGAGCTTTGCTATTGAAATACTGTCAGGGCTAAAGATCACCACCTCTTAGGTATGCGAAGTGACGTGGTCAAACAAGCATGATGAGGGCTGGGCAGCAAGGAAGCTTTAAAGGCTTGCCTACCTATCAGCTCCTGGGTGCTTTGTGGAGCGGTGGAGCAAAGTTTGGTTTTGCTCAAGCACGGTATCTGTATCCACTTGGTCGCTGGAGGCTCCGTCCCTCTCCATCCACCTGGCACGCGGGTGACCGTGCTGTAGGATGCTGGCATGAGGACTTTCTGCAGCATGGAGGGGAGCCAGCCCTGGCTCGCAAGGCTGCCACATCTCCCTTCTCTGAAACCCAGGTGGCGGCCACCTGCTTGCTGAAAGTGGCTCCCTGGACAGACTCTCATTGCTGAAAAATTCCTGGTTAGCAGCTTACAAATTCAGATCGTGCTGGTAGGGACAGAATTGAGTGCTTTTATAAATGGAGATGACCTGCACAGTGGGAAAAAACAAACAGGAACAACAAAAAAATAAAACCACCCAACAGAAAACATTCCTATTGTGTTTAGCTCATTTTTAATTTAATTTTCTAAGAAAATGACGTTTATGCAACCGTGAGCTGTCCCTGGGCCTCTTTACACATCTGTTCCCATCCATCCTCTTAATGCCCCATCACCAAACGCAGACAAATTTCACCAACACCGAGCTTTCAAAGACAGCAGTTTCCTAGAAGTTTCTCAAGGAGGCAACCAGCGACACGAGGAAGACCAGCATCCCCCATGTGCCCCCAGCAGAGGGAAGTGGCACGGAGCCATCCCTGGCCAGGCAGCAGATCTCCAGGATGCTTCTCTCCAGTGCAGGAGCCACATCAGCCAGCACCTGCTCCATCCTGGGCCACAGCGCAGCAAACCACAAGACGCAAAGTTGTAGGAAACCAGGTTTCACCCACTCTGGAAGTGGGTTACAGAGAAGCGTGTCATGACCCGGTTGCAAGCGCAGAGTAGGTACGTGCCTGTACGTCAGCGTGGGCCAGTGGCAGGAACTGCTGAGAGTACACACTGCCTGGGTTTCCACTGCAACAAAGACTAGGTCTGCTTCATGATCAGGGGGCTTGGTTTCCTGCTGCTGCTGACCAAATGCTCGAGAGAGGGGGATGGCAGGGTGCTTTTGAGAACAACACAGCTGTATCTATATTCTGTGGTGCCCGGTCATTTTGGCAAGGAAAAAAAAAGCATGGGGATGGGGGGGAAGGAGAAGAAGTACTTACCAAGAAGCACAACAAAAGCTGTCAAGTGCCTTGCACTTATTGAACAGCCACTTCCAGTCTGCTGCTCTTCAGGCCCATCAGACATAAAGAGTCAGCCAAGGGGACGGCAGGCCAGGGTAAGCACTCCTGCAAACAGACAGACCTGCACAGAGGAAAATTACTTTGGAAAATGTTTTGGAGGAAGCTCAGTGACTGCCATACACAGTACAACACTGCATTGAACTGTCCACAAAAAGAATCCCTAATTACAGGTTAAAATCTCCTAGGAGCTGCTTAGAGTAGCAGATGGAGCTATTTTCCAGTAATTTTTATGGATCTGAGTGACTTTGGCAGTGGGATACAGTTATTATGGAGTTGCATTGGGTTATAAAGAAAAGCAGGAAAAGATTTGTTCTGCAGGAGGTTTTTTGTTACTGGGGGTTTGAGGGCTACGACACAGTCATGGCTGAGCTTCTGCCTCCACGCCTGGGAGCAGAGTTATCTAACAGGGAGGGCAAAAAGTATAACCAAGACAGTGGAAGGACCTGAACATGCTCCTGAGCACATCAAATCTATGGGTAGGGTCTGAAGCCATGGGCAGTCCTTCTGCCTTGCAGGGAACTGGTCTGCTTTTAGATTAGTTTTGTCCAAAGAGCATTTTTTTCTGAACAGGCCATTGCTACCACCAGGATGCTGAGGGGTGCATCAGTGCCGTAGATCACAGAGAAGATACAGCTGAGTGTTGGAGCCTACCTCAGACTAATGTCATCCCTATCATGCCTGGCAGCTGCAGCACAATGATCAGTCTTAATGTGAGAACCATATGATTTCTCTCCTCCACATCCATCCCCTAGAAAAATAATGGCTGAAAACTTGAGCCAGAGGTACTTGTATATGTCAGGCAAAAGAAATTGCATCCAGTGTCAAACCTTAAAAAAACCCAAACAAAAACCCAAAAATTTTCTTAAAAATTAATTTCTGTGCTAAGTCCACACCATCCATATGTTTTTTCAAACCGGTGCTAACATTTGCATTGCAATAAAAGACTGGGTTCCCTGGTAACACAGGACAGCCCTTGGCAGATAAAGAGGCCTGAGTATCTACCATGTAAAGCTAAGGGAGCTATATTCCTTTACAACCAGCCAGTTAGTGAAAACTGAAGTACTCAGCTGGGGGTGGGGGAGAAACGAGACTCAGTAGGAGTCTCAAGTAAGCAGTTTTTGTTGATCTGATGTGAAGCCGAATGTTCTTCTCCGTTTCAGCTGATGCATGCTTTCCACTGTTGTCTGAAAGTTTTCATTTTCCATTTTCAAAGGCTATAGATTTCCATCTTGTACCCTAACAACTGTTTCAGTTGTTTATTATTTTTCCAGACCCTCCTGATTTGCTCAGAAAACACAGATAGGCCAGCTATAATAAACTGTCACAATAGGTGCAAAATCTTCACAAGAAAGAAACACCTCCAGCCTCTTGCTGCGCCCACACACAATAGAATCACAATGAAACATTAAACAGAAACCAGTCTGCTGTGTGCGGGAGAGACCTGATTTCAAATCTAAACATCCTTTAAGCTTTCTGAGCTCTGTTGAGAAGTACATCAGTTGGCCTCGTCTAGGGATAAAATGCCACTCAGAGGTATAGCATTGTTCTGAAATGACCAAAACCTTCAAAGGATGATGTCTTGCCTGTCAAAACAAAGTTGTGATGAACCAAGAGTACAAATTGTGTATTCTATTTTAAGAAGGGTGCATGGTCTTCGTTTTTCAACGCTTACTCATCATTATTTCTAAATTCCCAGAAAGAAACGCTGAAGCCATATTCATCAGCTCATTACATATCCTGAAACAGCCCTAGGCAGCCATTCCCTCTGGCCACTCTCCTGGGAGTCACCACTTCATTTGGCAGCAGAACCCATCCTGACCTGTCACTCCGATGTTCAGCAGACTTCTCATTATACAAATTATCTGTCATTACCAAGCAGATACAAAGCTCCAGCCAAATGTTAATAAAAGGCTTCATAAAAAAGCAAAATATTCCAAACAGACCAATGTCGCACTGTTGTCCACCTTTTTGCAACCATTGGTGCCAATGCAAAAGGATCAGATGGTGTTTTACATGCACAGCACTTTAAAAAACCTTTTTTGTTTTTTTTAACAACTACACAGAAAAGCGCCCCTGTGATTTGGATGGTAAGAGAAGTTGAGAAACATTACTAGTGGCTTTGATTTAAGAAATTTTAACCCCATAAGGCTCAGCCACACAAGGGAAAGTGTGACGCTCACCCAAAACTGCCAAGCGCCATGTTTTCTGCTGGCAAAACCATAGCACATTCAATCAGAGGTGCCTGTAGGAAACTCAGTAAGTTCTGCTGAAAGAAAAAGAAAGATCAAATTGTCTGTTCCGCTGACCTATTTAAATTGAACCTGGCAGATGGGCTGATCCTCAGCAGACACTTCTCCAGAAATCACCTTGGTAACTTCCAAGGTATTGCCAGCCTGGCCATGGCAAAAGGCAACGACTGTGGCATTACGAATGACAATAAGGCATGCCTGAAATCCTCCTAGTTTCTGCTACTTGCCATGTTTTGGACATAACTGTTCAGAGGGGCTTCAATAATTCACAGAGCTTCCAGGAGGCAATGCAACTTTGACGGACAGGCTAATATTTATAAAAGGAGGAGCAGTCAAGGTTAATGGCCCTTTTCTCTAGAAGAAGCTTTGAACAATAAAAAAACCTCATGATCATCCAATAAATTCTCCATATGGTTTCTCACAGACAAATAATTCTTGAAGCAAAACATTTTCAGCATAGGAGCTGAACATAAAAGTAGGAGTGAAAGATTGGCAAATATTCTTAAGGAAGCTCTTTCTTTCCCATTTATCTGCCAGAAAGTAAAACCAGTGCAGCCCTCCCTGTCCTCTCCCTCCATGAGGAGTCCATAACTCTTTTAGATAGAAAGGCGGGCCATGATCATTGCTCAGGTCTGTTCAAAGTAAAGCTAAGAAACCGCTGGAGAGACACCCAGAAGACTGATTATTTTTTTTTTAACCCCTGTCTATTAAAAAAGAAAACCTGCTGGTTTGCTAGGGAACTATGTAAACTGTGGTGTTAGAGTGACGGCAGCCCAAAGAAAGAGCAGGTAGATTAACTAACTGCTTGGCCCAAGGAAAATAGCCTCAGAGTGTGATGTGGAGAGACTGAAAAAAAAAAAACCAAAACCCAAAACCAAAACCCATCATAATCTTCTAAGTAAGAAACTTAACTGGGAATGCCTAGGTTCAATTTCCAGCTTGGTTTCTCATGTCACCTTCAGAACATCACTTAGTTGTCGCATCTGTTACCAGCCATAAGACCTCTGAAACAAGGCCCAGCAATAACCAATGCGGAGAAATGATTGTGGAAGTCAGGTAACTCCCAGAAACAAAGCCTCTAGTGCAGGAGGAGTTGGTGGGGGAGGATTGAAAGAGAACATAGAAACAAGCTAGTTACTGAGTGTTAGCAAGCCCGTAGTAAAATCATAAAGGAGATAAAGTGGCTGTGTTTTTTACCACAAGATAACTAAATGAGGACGACTTGCCTCACTCCACCCATGACTAACCTTGCTACCTTCTTCGCTTTACTGTACTTATGATATTTGCAGTGAGTAAACCACATGTAAACTGCAGATAGCATGTCCCTAATAGGCTGCCACGATGTGCATGCTCTTTAAATCAATTATATTAATCTTTTAATTAATGTAAAAGGTCTTAACTGATGGTTTTGAAAGCTTCTTTTCAAAAGGCTTCATTTTCCTAGGTGTGGATTGGCTTGCTTCTTCCATAGACAGAGACATCCAAAATCAGAGCCAGCCTTTGAAACGGCAGACCTCTTTTCCACACACATGCTTCCTTAAAAAAGCAAAAACCAGGGGCCGAGCATGGTCATTCACAGCCATGGCTCCACAGCAGTTTTTCCATGCTCTTTAGTCAGTAAAGTCTCAAGGGGAAGATGGTGTGAAAAGGTCATATACCACCATCTGTCTGTATATGGAAGTGTCACAGGCTATGGGGTTTCCCTGTCGGGGCTTGAGAACAGCTGTGCCAATAAGGGTTTGGGGTTTTTTTTTTTTAATTTAAAAAAATCAAAAGTAAGAGCCCACCATTATCAGTTGTTTTATTTAACGGGGCCTACTGTGTCCTCTTGTGCTTGAAACCTGAGGGACAGAAGCAGAGCAGGGTCCCTGGGTGGGACCAGGCCCAGAAGTGAGGACAGCCACCCAGGCTCAGCTTGCACACCCCCCCCCAGCTCTGCCTCTGCTCCTACCTCTCCTGCAGGGACCACCTGGCTTTGTCTCTTCTGGCAGGGAAAGCAGTCTGGACCACTGAGGCAATGAGAAAAAGAGGTTAATCACAATATCATGACTTTTTCAGGCATTAAGAAACCTTTCAAGAGCCCACTGTGTTTCAGCGTGGGTGGGGAAGGAGCGCTGTGCACTGCAGCACCCAGGACGGACTTTCCTGTCCCACGGTGGGTCCAGCGGAAGGACAGAACAGAAGTTAGGGGTGCCAAGAGCTTCCAGCTCCCCCCGTCTATGGGGGCTTCCTTGGAGAGCCAGTCCCCAGACCTCAATGGATGTACCAAGCTGAATTAAAAGGGGGTGGAAAAAAGTTGCTATCGTTCAGATTTGCAGAGAAAAACTCAGGAATAGGAACAGCATAAGAGCATTTGTAATTTCTAAAACCTTTTGCAGTACTTTGCTATTTTTGAGTCGTGGGACTGGTTACATGGGACGTGCAATTTGCATCACAGATCCTGATGCTGCTTCTGATGTCCAACAAGACACTATGACAGCACAGGGGACCAGAGCCCTGCAAGCTGCATCTCCCTCTGTGACCTGCATCTCACGCAGCTCCCCGGCACTGTGTTCAGCCGCTCAGGCTAGGAAGCAACACAAGCTTGTCCTCTCAGAAAGACCCAAACAGATTTGGAAACATTGTGTGCAGCCTGTCATCACAGCTGAGAAGGAAGCTTTGCTGGGAGTACTGCTCTTTGCATAGAGTAGCCGAGTTTGGGTCTGTCTGGGCCAAACTGGCTACTACCATGAGAGCCAGGTCCCTGATTATTTGCTAAAGCTTGCCTGGAGCACACGCTGCTCCCTCTCCCATCAGCAGCCCTGCCTGTACCTGAGTCAAGGAGCACCTCCTCCTCCTCCTCTCTCTTCCTGTTCCCATCCCCATCGGGCAATCCCCACGGGCTCCTGGCCCTTGGCAAGGCAGGTGGCAAGGGCAGAGGAGAGGGATGGCACCAACCCACAAGTGCCTTGGTGTGTCCACTTGCCTTCAGCAACACATGTCCAGGGGCTGTTGGGGTTGGAGGTGGAGACCTGGCCACGTGGGGCATTCAGCAGTGGGCTCTGCTGGGCCATATATGGCCACTCAGCGCAGCCACCATGTGCTGGAAAACAACAGAAGTTGATGCTGGAAGTGTTCAGCCAGAGCACTGCCAGGACTTCCCCACCGCGACCGGAGCTGGGCTGACCTGGCGCTGCTCTCAGTCATGCCAAGGTAGAGGACACGCTGCAGTTTCCCTGGAAGTGACAGAGCGAGTGACCAACTGTGATGAGAAACACTGCGTCACCCTTGGGAGGGGAAAACATTTATTTTCTCACTGCTGAGGTCACGCTGAGTTGAAGAAGGTGCCATATTTACTGACTTCCCTGTTGGAAAAGTATAAACCATATGTGATTTACCAGAATTCCTATTTAATATACCCAGTATACATAAACTGGAAACTCTGCCTTGCTGCAGCTCCTAGCTGTGGAACAGTAGCTGCCGCTTCTGTAATTAAGAGAAAAGCAGAGCGGTTTATTAAGCACGGTTGTGGGAACATAGCTTCTGTCTTCAGTGAGTTCATCTGAATATTTTTCCATTTCAGTTCATGTAAGTTCACGCCCTTTGTGTTTCACATAAAGCCGTAGGGTCTGAACAACACAAAATCTCAAAATCAAAATGTCAAGTTGAAACGAAACCATAAAAGGTATTTGGATTTGCATGAAAACGGGCCCAGATTTGCTTCAGGAGTTCCTTAAGCCTGGTAAAGCTTTTGAAGAGCCTAATCTGAGTTTTGTGGTTTCAGTGCAGACTGAAACCAGTGCAAGAGAGCAGATGGGCTCCTTTCAGGAAGCCAAGGCAGAAGAGAACGATTAAGAAGCTATGAGAACAAGAACCACAGGGGGGGGGAAATTTTTTAAAAATCTCCAAAACCAGATTTTCAAGTGCTGAACACTGCATATTAGGAACTGAAAGGACACGGGTCATGTTTAAGCACTACAAGAAAGCAACTCTTTCTGAGGATAAGGCCCTGAATGGGGATATAGCAGTCTGGAGGGAAGTCCGGTCATAAAGTGCCATACACCCTTCTGCCCGTATTCTGAAAATCCTTACTGTTGCATCGCATAATGCATACCCTGAGAAACACAAATCCTGCAAAACTCTTGTTTTCATGGGGATCTTGTCACCTTACAAATAGTCCTCTTCCCACAGTACTCCAGCCACACATGAGGTACGAAAGCAAAAGAAAAGAATAATCTAACAGTTTTATGCTCTCTGGTTAACATCTATAAACCTGTCCCGACATTAAATATTTTAAATTCTGGCTTTGATCTATTTTTTGAAAGAGTTCTTTTCATTTCACATGCTCTATAGTTATTCTTGTTGCATTTTTTTCATGACATAAAAAACCAGTTCAGAATGACAAGTCAGTTTAGTAGCTCACTTGAAAAGAAGCAAACACTAGAATAAATTTAACAGAAAAATTAAGTTTTCTTTCCATTAACAGTCTATACATTGCCCTCGATTACACTTTTTATGTTAACATCACTTACATTGACAGGATGCAGAGGAGGCAACTTCCTGAGTAGGCACTCATTGATTACTTCAGATTTAGCCTCCTGGCTGAGCAACTGCGTGCCTTAAACACAATAATATCGCGTCATGACTGACACAATATGGGTACAAAATGTTATGAACAACATCAGCAAAAACTGTGAAACTCACAAGTATCTTGCTTTGAGAGCATTTTGCCTCCTAACCATGCAAAAATTTAACTTCTAATCTGCAAATTAAACTTTCAATCCCTTCTTTATGCCTTTTCTAAAAAAAAAAAAAAAAAGGAAAGACTAATAAATTTGGCTGAAATGCTGGGGGTTTTTCCCCGTCAAAAGGATATTTACTTTCACATCTGCTCAAGAGTTCATCTTGCCAGAAAAAAATCAAATGGTTTCCCATAGCTTCAGCATTTGCTTGAATTCACGGGAACTTGGAGTGCTACTCAAACGCCATGTTATCCTCCCAGGAATACGCACTGGGGAGTTATGACACTCCCTGCTGATGTTCTCATGCAGCACCGCTGCGGATCAGCCAGTGTGCTGATTTCCAGCATTTCATGTCTATGGTTGGCAGAACAGGATAAATCAGTAGTTTAGTGTCCAGATTTCATCTTGCACCAACATTTTATGCTCTCAGAGGTTTCCTTTTCTGTGTTAAACTCATTTAATCTATCAAGCCATCGACTTTTCTCACCCTTTCAGCAGCATCTTTTGCTATTTAAACAACTTCCCATTAGTGTGACCTGATGGCACAGGCTCTCGCCTTGGCCACATCTTCTGCTTGAGAGGCCATAACAAGAGCTGTAGTATACTGCAGCTATGCCTTGGCTGCAGTCCTTCATCAGAGAAGATGATTAGTTCCTTGCAACCTTGAAAGCTTTCTGAATCCTGTTAGCTAAGATCAGGCCCTGGCATTCAAAGGATGCTGAATCACCACTTCCACTGAAATCAGTGGGGGTTAAGTGCTTAAGCAGGCTTACAGGCCGGGTCAAACAGTCTCTGCGCCTCATCTGTTGGATATAATGACAAATAATCTGTCCCATATTCCTGCATTGAAAAGATAACTGCTAGGTTTGTTTGGAAAACTGGAATGGGGCTGCCTTGCCATCTGACAGCTCAGCTTCAATGTTTCCAGTTACCCTGGGTCAGGGTAAAAATGACTTGAGGGGCAAAAGTTCCTGTACTCCAGTTGCAGCCAACCAAACTGCTAAGGGATCTTCCTCTTTCCAAATGATGATGTTTCAATATGTTTTCATTTAATTTTGTAGAAATAGGCTATTGTAAAATATACAATCTTAAGATGTAAACCAAAACCACAACAATTTTCTCCATTTAAACAAAACTAAAGAGCTTAATTTTCTCTCTTGGCAGGAAAGGTTGCAGAGGGTAGTCTGAAGTCCTATTTTTCAGACATCTTAGACCTTTGGGGAGCAGTTTCAGAAAGAAACCCCAAACAATCCAAATTCTCACACCTTCTATAAGCAGGATTTGAGTGTCCAGCCTGGCCCCAGGCAGGGATTGCAGAGCATGTAGGAGGCGAGCGTAGGCAGCTCTCCATCCCTTGCTCCTGGCATCCCAAACAGCTCAGTGTCTTGTAGGGTTACTGATCCTTTTATGGTCACCTTTTGTTTTTTTTTAAAAGAAACATCATCTTCAAAGTACCAGCTGCTGTGGCAGCCAGGCAAACTTTTTAATAGCTTCCACGTGGACTTCAGCCTTCTCCTCAGAGAAGAGAAATAAAAAGATGCCCAAAAAGCCAAGCACCTCTCCCTGGGTCTGTGGGCAGCTTGCAAGGTAGCACAGGCACCACTGCAGGTGTTTCTCACCTTGCGGACATGTATGGTCTGTGTTAGTGTTGTTGCTGTATCAGGGGCAGAGGGGGGCCGTAAGGAGGGTCTTGTAGCTGCAATCATAACTGAATTACAGCTTCAGAAACTGGAAAGCCATTAAACGTGTTACCACATGGTAGTGAGCAGCTGGTTCTGGCAACATCTCTGCCAGTTTCACAGAGTCTCAAGAAGCCATCGCCACCATCCAGATCTCAGCTTCACTGTAGATCATTTAGCAGTCCTTAAGTAAAAGAAGTGGTAGAGGGAAAAGAAAATCTTTAAACTGCATTAAAAACAAAAACAAACAAACAACCAAAACCAACAGAGAAGGAATCTTTGCATTATCCATCCAAGAACAACGCCTAAAGGTCACAGCAGAAAAAGGGGGAAATGGGAAATAAAAACGATACGGGAAAGGGAAGTCACTGTAGGCCAAAGCTGTGACCTGAAGGGTAGCTAATCCCCACCACGTGGCTGCATGCATGAAGCAGAGTCTCACCCGCTTGCTTGCTGGTTGTTGGCATGGAGAACGCTGCCAACAGCCCACTGGACTTACAGTACTTGCTCTGAAATTTGTCTCTGCTACTGCATCTTGTCCATGGCCTAAGGCAAACCCGAAAAACAAACAAACATAAAGCAAACAGAAAAGTAGTGAAAATGTTACACCTCAATATTATACAAAAAGAGAAGCAGAGCTGGAATCATTTTGAGAAGATTTGGGGTTTGCCCTATGACAGCTTCATCTCTGTGGTTTTTCTTGGTATCGATGCAGTGAGGAAAGCGTACGGCTATATTTCCCTTTTTAAAAATAAACACACCATCCTAAGCAGAAATAATTCGGTATGCGAGGGAGCTGATTCTGCCTGATCTCACCTAGCTGAATGGGCAGGAACTTCCCCAGGGGCACCATGTTGGTCCCCAGGAGAGCCACATGTCATTGCACAGCCCTGGAGCAGGTCCACAGGGGCACTGAAGTCTGTCCCACTTCATCACCACTCTCTGAAATGGGCCAGGCGCCCGTTTGGGAAGAGCACACGAACAGCGCAAACATACAGCAATGCCTCCCCTGAATCCATTCCCAGCCTCCAGTAATTTCCGGCTCAGGGACTTCCTGAGCCAGAAGTAGTTTCTGTGCACTTAATAACCTCCATTAGATTTTTTTTATTCCACAGCAAGGACCCACCTTTTTCTATTAATTTTAAATATGCCACTGGCAATGCCTGGCTCTCCTCAGGTTTTGCAGAGTGCAGGAACAGCCTCGTCTCCCCTTGAAGAGGCCCAGAGAGCTGCAAAGGCCAGCCAGGGCCAAGGGCTGGCACTTTGCCTCTCCAGGAACGTGGCTGGCTGTAGTCGTCAAAGATGACATGCTGGGAGAACATGATCCCACCCTGAGCTGGGCATTGTACCAAAGGATGCAGCAAAGGGCCAGGAAGGCTAGGCTCAAGGCTGAGCAGAAGACATGAGCCATGGTACCCAAGGAAATGCAGCTCCTGTAGCAAGGCACCAAAATTCCTCAGGAGCTCAGTGCTCCAGCAGACACCTAAATATGGGGCCGGTTTTTCCCAGAGCTCAGCACATCAGGCACGGGCTCTTTGGAAAACCTGACTCACAACATTACAAGCAACATCAGCAGCTCAAACCCTGTTATTTATCTGTAGGACAACAACGTCTAGAGGCCCCAGGCATGGCGTAGCATTGCGCCGTCCAGGCACTGTGCAATTCCACTGGCTGTGAGCAGTAGCTCCAGGAGAGCTGACCTGGCATCAGCACCTACTCTCAGCTTCTCGGGACGCTCTTAAGCAGACACAGCTTCCTGCCGGCCACAAGCCATCCCATTTCTCTTTTCTGATCAACCACATCACTGCAGAGAATATTTAGATTTGAAACGACAGCACCAGCCTCCAGCAGTTCTGTTACTGTTAGTGAGGCATCCCAAGCGCATATCACTCAGCTTAATTTCACCCCGAGCAGACTTATCGCCACTGCGTTTGCGTCACAGGCAAGACAGACACAGGCAACCAGCATCCCTTTCTGTGGGTCATGTATGCACTCCTAATCCTCTATCAGCCTTTGGGGAAGAAGCTGCCGCTCCCTCCCTGAGCTCATGCTTTGCTTCAGCACATCAGGGGTTTTTGCCAGCATCCACTGTGGGTAGGCAGTGTGGCATTTTCCCCCTCTTGCTCTCCAAGACCTCCTGAAAAGATCCAGCTGTGACTTCTCCCATGTACACACAGTCGGGGGGTATAGTAAAATAAAATTCATGCCAATAGGGAAACAGAATTCAGCTGGCATCAGTTTCACCATAAAAAGGACATGGAGCAAAACTGGGGGGCTGCTCAGCCTTCTGGCCAACATGAGGAGAGAAGAGAGAGCTCACGGGCAGACTCTCCCAGGGGATAGGCACTGCTTAGTGACCTGCATCAGTGATCCCATGGTTTCAGAAGCCCTGTGCAGAAGGAAACGCTTGACAGCTGCAGAGAGGGACATTTTGAAATGCAAAGGAAATAGGGGTCTTCCTCGAGCAGAGGAAAGAGAGGAGGAAGGCAGGTCTGGCAGATGGGGAACCAGTGTAGCACATCAAGATCTAGATATACTTCTTTTTTTGCCTGACCTTCCTTGTGACCTTGGGCAACCTGTCATCATTTTCTTTGCAGAAGTTTTGAGTAGTTTCTGCATGAGCTGGAAGGGCCAGTGCTCAGCACCGCGGCAGGCAGGCTGCATGCCCACCTGGTCCCCATTTGCCATGCTGGGAATGGCATCATCTCACAGGGACATGGAGAGGAAGGAGCCCTGGCTGGGGCAGGGCCACAGGCAGAGACACCTTTTGTTTGCAACGCTTTACTAAACAAGAAACATCCTGTCCTCCCAGAACATGTTGCCATCAAGAGGACTATAGTCAGCTCCAAAAAGGCCTAGGAGCCTTTTGCTGGAAGTCAAACTGTTCTTCACCATCCTCCCAATCCTAAAGTACAAGGCAAGAGAGGGGACCACTACCACTGCTACAAGACATTCTAAGTCTCTCCTACCTATCTGGCCCACAGCAAAGTAGACCACAAGAAGAAAACCCCTTACTGAACCATAACAAATGGTACAGCATGCTCCCTCTGACTCAGACCAGGTCTAGCAGCCCTTCCACCAAAATTATGGGACATCTCCTTACCCTATATGAGTCAGCAGGAACACATGGGTTTACGTGGAAAGGAGGAATGGTTCCCACAGATACATAATAAGACATACCTGTATGCTTTTGGTACCCAAACAGGTACCCATAGTAACCCATTAACCAGAAACATGTGCTTCAGCAAGATATCTGAAGAAACGGACCTGCAGATTAACTTTTGGCAGAGAACGAGCAATAGGATAGGTCCTTGTTTCAAACCTACGCCTCTAAGACAGGCCTTGGAGATTTGTTACTGAAGGTGAAACTATTAGCTCAAGCTGAACAATAGAATCAGGAAAGTAATTTGAAGAATCATTTGTTAAATAAATACTCAAGTTTCAGAATACACAGTTGAGAACAGATGCATCTCTGAGGGCTCCAACACATGGGTAGAAATACCAAGTCAGTATTAGCTGTATGCTGCACACCACCATCAGCCTGCTTATGTTTGCCTTGCTCACTTCCCAATTTCATATGAGCTGGAGCGTGAGAATAAGCCCTAACTATTAGATGGATAGCAGCAAACAGACATTTGGATTCTGCTTTTGCATCACAAACAGGAATGGCTCTGAGCTGATTCATGCTAAAAGCAACAGGGGACTTTTGGTATTATCACAACACAAGACGTCATCTTCCTGTGCCGGCAAGAGTGATTGAAAATGACCAACCTGACTTCATAAAAACATCAGCGTGTGTGTGTGGTGTGTGGTCTGTTGCTCTTCTACACTCAAGCTCCCTGTGGTTTCTGGCCACACAGCAGTAGTCTGCCTGCTACAGACTAAACTAAAATATAGGTTGGGAAACCAAAAAGGTAGGAGAGGATCCATGCGTGCATAGATACAAGATTTCACAAGGACAAAAAGAGAAATGCCTGGACAGATCTGCATCCAGCTGAGGCCAGCTAACATTTGTGGCTGAATCAGTACAAAAGAAGAAAATGAATAGGGAAATAATAATAATTTTTTTCCCTCTAGTACACATGCTCTCATATTTAGATTTTCAAATAAATGTCAGATGAAATGACATCAAAGGAGGGATGGAAAAAGCCTGGGAAAGACCTATTTTTTTGTTTGTTTTTCCTTTGCTTTCTTCGCATAAAGGCAAAAGTTTGCCTTATTTCCACATTTGCATTTTCACTGAAATAGTTTCAGTGGTACCCGAAATTCAGAGTACATCACTACAAATTATTCAGCAACACGGTAGGAAAATATTTGCACAGGTTGAAACCACAGGTTACTTCAAATGAAAGACTGTTATCTCATTAGAAGGATTTCACCAAGAGGAAAAAAGTGACAGGAGCCAGTGCATAGGAATTACTTTCTCCAGAAAGAACATAAAAATAGTTTTTTAAAAAGTTGGTTTTCCTTACATAATCCATCCCCTGTCTTCTGCACATAGCTCATTTTCTACACTACTGGACGTGGTGGCACCTTTCAAAGCTTCTTCACTGCTTTAAAGCGTTCCTATCAAATTTAACAGGCTTGGTGCAAGCAAAGGCAATCTTATTTGTTTCTACATTGCTCCTTTATTTCTCTTCAGTTTCTGATTCAGCCTTGGGTGGCTTCCATTTCTTTTCACTCTAATGTATTCCTGAGTATCATTTCAAATCTACCCTTTAAAGGCAGCTTGTACAGACCCAGTGACCCCTATCCACTCCACTGATGGGCTGGGGGGAGAAGCAGAGCCCTCTGGCTGAGAAGGATCCAGCCTTGGGGATGGAAGACAGTGAATCAGAGGTAGACTCCTTCCCAGAATTTCACACTGAGCAGCAGCCGCTGGAAAGTTTCTGTTTCATGGACTTGCTTCTCAGGGATGCTCTAATCCCACCAGGTCCCAGGGCTAATACTGAAAAACCCCACTTTGGCACAGAGAGGCACAATAAAACACCTTGCAGATAGCTAAGGTTGTGACATACGCTACCAGAAACCAGAGATAATCTGAATTCCTCCACTCTGCTCAACCTCGGTCTGATAGCCAGTGTGCACCAAGTGCTCACACTGACAAGCGGTAGAAAACATAGGTACAAAAATGGTAGCTTTGATGATACAGTCCTGCAAGTCAGGTCTTGTGTGTAGAGATTTGGCACTGCACAAGAGGCAGCAGCAGCTTGAAGTAAATATCCAGCAGCATCTTGCTCCCTATATGGTCTTCTCCCCAGAGCACCACGTTAGGGACCAATGATGAAATACAGCTTTAAAGGACTCACACCCCAAACTAGCCTCTATCCTGAA
Organism: Phalacrocorax aristotelis; assembly: GCF_949628215.1. Classification (NCBI taxonomy): domain Eukaryota; kingdom Metazoa; phylum Chordata; class Aves; order Suliformes; family Phalacrocoracidae; genus Phalacrocorax; species Phalacrocorax aristotelis. The sequence goes on from NC_134276.1 coordinate 124,235,423, forward strand.
AACTAAAACCAAACTCTGCCCAAGTTCACTTTTTGAAGAGCAGAAGAGGGCATTGGTCAGGCCCATGGACCACAGTCCCAGAGGCTTTTTTCTGGAGAGTCCTTCTCCCTGCCAGGCTGGGGTGGCGTCTGTACTGACAGCAGCCTGCCCACATGCTGCGGGATTTTTCTATCAAAGGATCCCTCTTCGCTGTGTTTGCTCCCTAGCCAGTGCTGAAACACTATCAGCTTCTTTGCATCCATGAGATGGCAGAGGTATTACTAGCTTTAAAACAGTGAGCACAACCTCTGCAAGATTACAGCCACAGAAGTTCAATCTGGCTCAGCCAGAGCAAGGTCTGAGCAAAGCAAGCAGCCTTCCATCAGCAGCCCCGAGAAGCAGAGTAACTCATCCCTAGGGAAACCCTGATTAATTTACCAGCTCTTTTTAAATCATGGTGCAGACCCGTTTTGCTTTTAGGAAGCAGCCAAAATGTGCATATGTCTCAACCTATTTCAAGGGAGCTTTTGCTGAGTAATTCTTCATCAGATTAGTTTGCAGCAAAATGGCTCAACGGGGCCTCCCACATTATGTAATTGCGTGTAGTGATCCTCTTTGTCAAACTGCACTTTCTGTTTTTAGAGGAAGAGAGAAACTGAGAAGATCACTCTCATTTTTCTAAGACACATTTGTTGTAAGTGTTTTCAGCAATGTAGGAAGTTAACTTCAGAAAGGCAGGTTGTATGATTCAACTGAGCCAAGCATCTTGGTAGTCACTGGTTTCCCCTTTGCTCTTGTCACTTCCTCTTTTGGTGGCATTTATTCATTTTAAAAGTGTAGCATAATGCCTATTTTTTAAAAGGTAGAAAACCACATGGATTTGTATTTTTCTTTCTCTTCCTTGAAACCAGAGCAGTGGGTACTGGTATCGGAGAAGCCAGTGGAGCTGGGGGAAGAGAAGCACCTTCAGGTGACCTGAACACCCTGAAATAAGAGGTGCAACCTGCCTGCACACGCAGCACTTCTCCGGCTCTTCGGAGAGAAACACAAGAGTAAAAGTGAGATGAAAAGGCAGTGGAAAGGGCAATACTAAACAAATATCCTTGAACAAGCCTGCTTCAGGGTTTAATGCACAGCATCCAAAGCAGGGTAGCTGGTGTATAGGTAAGAGGCTGCAGGGTCTGAGCCCCGTCCTTCTCATGCAGGAGCTCCACTGAACCCTTTAATGCTTGGCAATGCCCATGCTGGCACTTCACACTTAGCCTATTCCTCCTCCTCCCTGCGCCTGTCTGTGTGTCATGCCAGTCTCCTGCCCTCAAGCAGAGGCTCACCAGCAGTCAAGCACTGCAAATGGGACTGACTCAACAGATCTGCGGGAATTGCTCTGCACACCCACACGAGAAGATGGCAAGGTTCATTCCATTGCCAAATCCTCACTCATCTCCATGGCACAAAGAAGGAAGCGCCTCTCATGAGTCAGCAGCCATCACCTCCAGCCCTGGTGCAGCTACACGAGCTGTGAGGGAGGATTTGCCACCTCTGATCAAGGCTGAAGGTCCTACTTGCTGCCCATGATGCACCTTGCCAATGCTCTTTCTAAGAGGGGAGAAAAAAAAAACCCTTCCCATGTAAGAAAGGAGGAAGGGAGAAGCCTCAGGGTGAGCTGGTAGGTTGAAGCAGGACCCGAAAGGAGCCCCCAGCATGCCCGGTCCAGGGGCAGCTCCGGTGCCAGGCAAAGAGCCAGCTGGCAATGGGGGACGGCACTCCCTCCTCCCACACTGTGCAGAGAGACAGGGCTCCTGGAGAAACACCGGGCACGCATGGGGCTCAGTTGGCTGCTACTAAAGCAAATCAGAAAGAAAAACAAATAGGAGCTGCCTGCAATGCTTTGGTTCCTGGGTTTGGCTTGGGTTTTTGCTTCATGTTGCAGATGTGTGGTGCCTCTCCCCTGCACACCTCCCTGGTGACACTGTCCTAGCCCCACCGAGAGCAGCTGCTGCAGCTGCTGCTCCATGTTTCCCTTCCCTTTCCAGTTACACAATCAGCAACGCTCTTGTTAGAGTGAGAAAACATCTATCATCTGCCAGACTACCCAGATGTATCAGATGCAATGCTTAAATATTTTGCAAGACCTGATCCTGTTTCTGTGTAAATCTGGTTTAGACAAGAGCAGTTTTCACCACCTCTGGAGGTCAAGCAGAACATTTATAGAAATGGTTTCTCAAGTCAGGGCGAAGTCTTCCTGCCTTGCTTTAACCAGTGGCTCCTGCAAATCACATTATCCATGTCAGGAGAAAGATGTGGGGTCCTTCAACAACCCCACAAACACCATCCCTGTCAGAAACGGTGGAGGGATGAGCTTGGTTTCCCACTGGGCTTCCTCTTCTCTTTCCGTTCCCTGATGCTGCCAGATCCTGCTCCTCCCTCTCTGCCATGCTGCAAGTGTTTCAGCACAGCCCCATGCCTCACATGCATGTTAGAGCCACTGAAAGGGCTGGTGAGGGGAATCGGGCCCTGGTCACAGTTTCAAGGCAGATCTGCACCTGGAGCAGCGCACCGAATTGCAACCTCTCCACGTGCCACATTCACAGTCATGTTTGCGGATATGTGTGTTTTGGAGGGAAAGTTCATCCTCAAGCCAGAAATTCATTAGGGCAGTGTCAAGCTAGTTAGGATGACAGCAGCCCGCTTTGGCCAGCTCATCCTCTTCCTCAGATGCAGTCAGCCATGAAGGGTTTTGATTTGAATTCAGTTAGCAAGCAGGATCTTTTTCTGCAGTGGTAATGATTACCTTTAATCAAAGTGTGCTTCAAAAGTTTGCATACTGGCCAGCTGCTGAAACGGAAACCCATTGAGACATGACTTTTAAGTAGAGGACAACGGATTCCAATCATGACATCTTCTGCTAGTTGGAAAGGGCTCCAGGAGCCTCCCACTGAAAGGTTAATTGCAGGTGTGCAAGGACACCACTGGTTCCCGATCAGTTACTTGCCGAGGGAAATTCTAGCATTTTTCCCTCCTTTCCTCCTGCTAAAACCTAACAGTGAAAGCCTCACTGAGAACACCAGTTGGGGGAAAAATGCTAGCTTTGGCCATGGTAGCTCCCCAAGTGCTTTAGTCAGAGAGACTCAAAGATCAACACCAGAAATGATGCATCTGATAATGAGAAACTACAAACTCCTTGCTCTCCAGCAACAGAATCGCTGCTTTCATCACATATGAGATAAGCGGATCTCTGAGCTGTGAAATGTCTTTTTTGACGCTAAAGCAAGGAGTCACCGTAATACATAAAGATCACAGGCAAGAGTTGAAATGTCTTTGGTTGTCTTTCCCCATAGCCTTTTCACATAGCCCATGGAATTCCAAACACAGACACCAGTGTTTCTTCCCATCAGTCGCAATATCATTCTGCAACTTAAAATATCTGAGAGCTCAGGTTCCATTTTAACCACAACAGGCATGCAAAGATTTGCTGCCCTTTCCCTCCTCCACCATTTAGAAATACCATTGGGCACCTTCCCATTGCTGGGGTTACAACCAGCCTCTCTTGCTCCCAGCCCAGCACTGCCTGGGGTTCATTTTACTGCTACACACCACAGCCAGCTCTAACTCTGGAGTCACATCTTGCTGTGTCAGCTCACCAGCTTAGCATCCCGACATGCCCATAGCCTGCTTTCCTCCCCAATGTACCTCAGACACAATGTGCTCATTCAAAGAGTTTAAATAGGTAAACGGGGCTCCTTTCATCTCCAGTGGGTTACAGATAACAGGCGGTTTTGCTGGCAGATCGAGTCAGGGCTTCATGTTGTCTTCCTGCCCAGTAGCCCTGTGCACTCATGCTGAGGGCAAACCCTCAAACCACCAGAGCCAGCTGCTTGCTCTAGGCAGGGGGATTGTGCCTGGGAAACGCTCACAGGGATCCCACCGTGACACACGGAGAGGGCTGTCACTCCTGCAGCTGCCTCCCTCTGGCACAGAAGCAGTAACCAGCAGACAGGCAATGGTAATATCTTCCTTTAGCACAGCTGGTTTAGAGTGAACTGGCCTTAAATTATAGCTGAGCAAGCAATATTGCTTAGCCAGGTATTTAAAGGAAAAAAAAGCCGCCTCTGAAGAAGTAACTAATTTATAGTCCATCTGTTGCTTATACAACTTAATTTTGAGGTTATTAATTTTGATGTTATAGATTCCTTTGTGCAAGACTCGGATGGGAAGTTCACTTCTAACATGATAATACCTTTGAGCTATGAAGCAGATATTTTATCTACGCCAGGCAAGGCATTGATAGATATCTAAGAGGAAGGGGCTTTTGGCAAGGAGGATTTATCTTTTTCCACTGATGCAACAGAAACTGTATTTTTAAATACTGTCTAATATCAACCAAACGGAACAGGCATCTCGGACCACAATCTTGAGGCACACAAAGAATACATGAGCCCTCATTTCAGGCTCCAACAAATACTTGCAGAACAATGTTCAGCTTGGTGCAGTTACACAGGAACAGGCCACTTCGCAACACTGACTGTATGTAAAAAGGCCTTTGGGTGGAAATGGAGGGACATATAGAAATGTGAATGTGGGTAAAAAATGTGTATCTGGAGGAGGGATAAGGAGGATCATCACACTATCTTAGGTTAATTTTAGGCATCTAACTTTGGTGCTTATACCAGCCCTAGGCAGTCAGCAGAGAATCCAGAAGGCGACTCAGATCCTCAGAGCCCAAGTCTGGACTGTGCCTCCCCAGGTGGGCTGCCCACGTGTGCCCCTGGCACCACAGACACCACAGGTACCTGTGGTTCTGCAGAGTGAGGAGCAGAAGCCTGCTAGAAGAGCATCAAATCAAACCAAGGCTGAGGGAACAACAGGAAAATACATACATATCACCCAGGCCCAAAGAGCTTGCCATATAAGTAGACTAGTGGTTGCAGAAATAAAAGGCACATTGCTTTTATGACAGTGGAGGATCTGAAAGCAGAACCTGGAGCTGCCGAAACCCTGGTCTCTGCTCAGATGTCCTCCTGGGATGCCACTAGGAGATGTCCTGCTCTGCACCACCACCCACCCTTGCTTTGCTGAGGAAACAGTGCTACTCAACTCAAAAGTGGCCCCTGGCCGGTTTTGCCTTCCCTGACAAAGCACAAGTGCTCTCTGTGTGTCACAAGCTGGGACAAACACCTAAATACGGGCAGCTTTAGAGGACCACCAGCTACCTGGCACAACACCTCTTCCAGAGAGGTGAGGGTCTAGAGATGGAGCTCTACTCAGACCAGCATATGCTTCCTCCCCGCTTTACAGTAGCCACTTTTTGGGAGGAGGTGAGACTGAGCTATACCTTCAGCCAGCCACCGGAATCAGCTCCTCTCCAGGATGCACAGGTACCTATCCCAACTTAAGAAATGGATATCAGACATTGGACTGCAGCCAGAAAAGCATGCTGAAGAGCCTTCTTTTCAGGAATAAACATTATTCTCTCTAGGCCATGAGCTGGATTACGCCACCCAGTTACAAGGGAGAGATTCATTATCAATACTCAAATTACCTACTGACATGTGCAAGTTTCTTTTTCATCTCTGCTGTGTACACATACACACACAATCACAGTTCGTTTCCGCCACCCTCAGCAGCACCTGCAAGCGTAGTTCACAGGCCACAGGCACAAGTAACATTCACAGGGCCCACAGCTGATCACTGATGGCCACTGTGAAGCGTGGCATGCAAAGGTGCAACCCCACAGTCTCTGCCCCTCAGCGAGCTGTCACACTCTGCAAGGAGGCCATTTCAGAGATGTCAGTGCAGATGGTGAACTGGCCACCTCGTGAGCTGGACACAGCACCCACTGCCTGTGGGTGTGGCTGTGGGAGATGCTGCGTGGAACCCAGTGTGAAAGAGAGGACAGAAGAAGAATGCTTGAACTATCTGACCCGGAGACCTGGCGCTATAAGGCAAGAGAGGCTTTCCTGCCATAGCAAAGCTGGCTAATGCATGAAGGGCAGTGCTGCCATAGAAAAAAACCCTAGCAGAGATGCAACAAAAAGCTCAACATTTGGTATCACCATGGTGAGCCCCAGAGTCCCTGAGCCCAGAGGCAAACTGTAATCCTGAATATCCTGGACCAACTAAACACTAGGTGAATGTGAAGAGTGTGGAAATGCCACAGACCTGCTGCGACCCTCCCTTGGTGACAGAAAGGAAACTGTGGGGGAACGGTGCATTGATTTGCAAAAGTCGGCTTAATTCCCCAACAAACTGCTTAAGCAGTGAGAGCTTCCCTGGAGCACACGTTGGGCCTCCAAGTGTCTAAAGCCATTGCTGTTTCCCATGTCATTCAAGACTATGTTCCTGCTGTTGCTATAAAACAACAAGGACTGGCAGGAGTCAATGGAGATCCGCTGTTTTACATCAGCTGGAAGAGCACACTTGAGTTACTACAGTGCTGTTTCTCTCACATGACTACTCTGTATGACAAAACTTCTAATTAACTACATAGTAAATGCGATGGGAAGACTCTTCTGCTAATTATTTCTGTACATTTAGGCAACAGAATAAAATCAATCAGTAGCAAGAAAAAAATAATTTAAAAACTTTGGCAACTTGACTGTAGAAAATTAACAGCGTGGCAGCAGATGGGAATGCCATCACAAATCAGGGTGCCAATGAAACTGGGCTTCAGATGTGTGTCACCCACCAAAGCCACCTCTGCTTCCTTCGATACGGCCTCACAGCTCCCTGCAATGGGGTCCTACAGCCCCCTCCTTCACGGCTGCTCTAGGGAACGTACTTGAAGCAGAGTAGGATACCCTACGCATTCTTATATTGAAAAGTCTATGCTAAGAGTTACTTGCTTTAACTCTACTGGAACGGCCAAAAGTAGGGGAAATGACCTTAGCAGCCACGCAGCAGTACTGGTGTAACATTGCTTGTTATTTCTCACAGGGGAAAAAGTTGTTGGATTCAGTCACACTTGTATAAAACTAGGGCTTACCATGGTGTAATTCAATGACCTCTCATTAATAGTACCTTCTCCCACATGCAAGGAAAGACTAGATCTAAGTATTTAAACCCAAGAGATTTGTTATTTCAGACCCTATGTTTTGCTTTGCCCACTTTTATTCTCCTTGAGAGGATCTGCGCTTCCAAAAGTCGCTGAAAAGTTTGGTTAAAGTTGGGCACTCAAAACCTGAACCAAGCTAAGAGTCATGTATGTCTGAAAACCTTAGTACGTTAACCTTGTTTGTCAGCCGCGGAGTTAGTTTCATTGATCTGAAAGCAAGATAACAATTTACAAAACAAAACCACAACCACTTGTTAGCTGTAAGCATCTTCATATACGCTGCATTAATTCAAATGTGAATTAGACCGATTAGACATGGAAATGCAGCCAAAGCGCTCGGTGCTGGTGGAGCAGTGTTCGCTTCCAGACTCCTCGCATCAAGTCCCGTCCTGCCACGTTCCCATGCCAAGCTGGCAAGGGCCCACGCCCCGCCAGCAGATAAAGTTGGCTGCTGCACGAGAAGGCGCATGCAGAAGGCATGTCTAGCGAGTACGCTCTCATGACTAACATTTCATTTCTGTGATAACACGCTCGGCCACCTACACAACTAGCCCTCTGAATATATACTTTGCTGCACGGGTTCCCATGAGTAGCAGACCGATGGGAGAGCAAGATAAGCTTTTGCTGTCGCTCTCACAGGGGTTTGCTAGGTCTGGTCTATCTTCCAGATCTCACACACAGAGCTCTTGTAACTCCATTTTCTATCAGCATTAGTCATTTTGGTCAGGTCCACTTGTTCACTACGGAGGCGCTGGACCACTTCTTTTGTTCATACGTCACTGAGCACAAGTTGCAGTGCCGCAAACGGGATAGCACAGTAAAATCCCTTCCCATTAGATGACAGACAGACATCCATCGAGCCAGATGAGCTTTTCAGACCCAAAGCTTAACAGCTCCTACCTGGTAAAGGCACCCCCCCCACCTCCTTTCCACCTTTTCCCTCCCTCCACAATGTCCCAGACCAATGTATTTTGAAAGGCATATTCCATGGATCCATACTGTCATCACATACCCCAACAAAAGCCTTTGCAGCTTCCAGATCTTCAACAACAGAAGTTTCCTGGCTTTCATATATAAGATCACAGACTTGTTCATAGGAGTGAGTTTACATCAAAGCAAGTCATCAGCATAATTGTATTAACTGGTACAAAATAGGCATGTCCAAGAGTTGGCTTTTCTATCAGCAACAGTCATTGCTTCCATTTCCTCCATGTTACACTCTCAGCGCTGTGGGTAAAATAACCAACTCTTTGCTCCCAGGCCCTGAGCACCATGGCATCATCTCCACGACACAGGACGGGCTAGCTGGGAAAAGCCATGTAAAAATCACTGCATCCCACACCAGGGGTCACAGCTCTGCAGAAGGGGATTTGCACAAATCACCCTCAGCAGGCATCAGGGAATGAAAAGCAAGGGGACCCTGCAGAGAGTGGGGATGCAGCAGGGAGATCCAGGACCATGCCCACATAAATGGACAGAGCATTCCCACTGTCACTGGTGTGGAAGGAGTCCATCCACCAAAACACATCACACATTCGGGAAACCCCCTGGGAGTTTGGGGACAGTGGGATCCCAGCATGGGCTGAACAGATGGGCAGATAACCTAGGCAGGGAGTGACAAGTCCATGGGCAGAGTATACCCAGAGTGACCAGCCCAGAAAACAGATTGACTGGAACTGCTTTTAAGTTGGGTTTTCGGATGTCTGCCATTGCTGGGCAATGAGGGGTTGGTGCTGGGTGGAGGAGGTGAGACTGGCACAGGCAAGCCCACAAGCATCCCAGCCACTGGCGCTTACTGAGCCCAGGCTCTGTGCAGGAACCTGGGTGGACCACCATTACAATCGTAGGCAGCTTTATTTCTCAGGGCTTTTTAAACCTGAATCACATCACCTCTTTTTTTGGTTGTACGAGGAGCCTCCTTCCCCTGATATCTTTAATTAAGAGGCTTGTGTGTTGTTTTTCTTTTACTGTGTGGTAGCTTTTATCTAACACATATATGTAAAAAGTGTGCCTGAGGGAAATCATATTCATGGGAACAAACTTAGCAAAGCCACTCTAACCCGGCTGCTTTTTTAAGAAGCTCCTCAGGGCAATCCCTTGAAGATATTTATGCTCCTCTGGTGAGTTAGAGGCTTCTGAAAACTCCCACTAGTCCTGCTTCCCTTTATTCCCCTGGGTACAAGCAGTGGGAATCACCACTGTCCCTCTGCTCTCAGTCTACAGCATTCATGAGGATCTGCTTTAAAGCAAGGCAGCGAGCTCCACCCTGTAAACTGCTGAGGGCCCCAGCCCCTTCCAGCACCCAGGGAGCGCTCCAGCAGCCCAGAGGCTTCAAAAGAAATTGTGAAACTCATACAAATCTAAATATCTGCATAAACTACTGCTGACGAGATGCCTCATGGGTACATCACATAGGCCAGGTACACATCACAAACTTTTGTTTTGCCAGGGAAGTTGTCAGTCAGGGGTTGTGATGTCTAAACGGTACAACTTGTCCTGGCAAAACTCCAGGAGGAGGGGATGTTTTAGGTTAGGGCTGGAGACTGGAGAAACACAGGGTATTTTTGCAATTTTTCCTCATTCCTTTTGGATAATATCAATCTGCAATATCATTTCTAGATTAGACTTAATTTTTGTTAAAAGTCTATACCAGCTACCTTAAAAGCTTGATCCAGATCCTCCTGAAGTCCACATCAAAAGGATTTTCTGGAGGGGTCAGCTTCTTCCCAAGCAGCCCAGGAGCTCAGGCCCATGCTTTTGTGGAGGAGTGACCCACAGCAGAAGGAGGGGGAAATGCAGTCATGGTGAATAACACAGCCCTGTTGCTAATTTCACCAGCTTTAAGTATTCAGAAATTAAGGGCCAGCCCCTTCCCTCTCCCCCACATAGACCTTTCCCTACTGGTTGAAAAAAATCCCCACAAGGCTAGCTTGTAAATTCAGGACTTGAAGAAAAAAAAAAAACCAACCAAAAAACCAAACATTTGGGCGGTTTCCCTTCAGGTGCCTGAGCGAGGGGAGTTTTCCAGCCACAACTCCAAACGTTTTCACCGCAACCCCGGGGGCCAACGCAGCTCCCTTTCGACAGGCACAGAGGGGCAGGCGGCTGGGAAGTCAGTGGAGGCTCCTCGGCAGCTGAAACCCTGGGCTGCAGGGTGCGGGGGAGCAAGACAAGGGAAACTGGCCTGGTGCAGCTGCCATGAACCGTGACCCAATTGCAGAAGCTGGCACAGCTGTGCCAGACTCACCGGCATGTTTTCGCCATCTGCAGACAGGGTGCCCTGCGGGGAGAGGGAGGGAGAAGGGACCAATTGGGCATCTTTCCTCAGTGGAGGCTGGTGGAATTAAAACTTGCCAAAAACAGGCAAAAAATGGGGAGGGTTAGGCAACTTAAATTTAGGCTGCATCATCCAGCAGCCACAGAACAACCCTGTGCATGGAACTGCTGGTAGAGAGGGAGCCATGCTGTGAGGGCCCCACCGGCATTGCTGCTGTTGGGTTTTATTGCCTGCGCTGCACCCAAACAGCAACAGCCCTTGGGAGAAACAGTCTCAAAGCACTTCCAAAAATGCATGCAGGGCCTTGCTGCTGAGGAGGCTACAGCTCGCATGTCTGCTCCCCTGCCTGCGCCCAGGGCAGTGCCAGGGTTGGTGCTCCCTGTTCCTGGGGCACGATCCTGTTCCACATGTGCCCCACTAGGATTTGACGCACTAGCGCCTGGCCACAGAACCGGGAGCACAGGGGGACAGCGGTGGGGCACAGGCTGCTCCCCTCGAGCCAGGCACGCTGCAGGAGCGGAAAACTCCCACTCGCCATCCCCATCCCATGGCCGCTGCTGTGGGGCAGGGGCAGGACCCTGAGCCAGGCAGACCTTTGGCCTGATCCCTTGCATGTGTGTCTTGCATTCACGTCACTTATCCCATGTCTCTGGTCTAAAGCAAGCTCCAATTTTTACATCTCTGCTGAAAATGCAAACTGGGAACTCAACTGGTGGCTTCCAGCTGGCTCCCCTTGGTTGCCTTTTGACATTTCCTATCCTCTTCCTGGCCGGTTACTTCATCACAGCACTTTTTCAGCTCCTTTTCTGGTTGCAGCACAGTAAGACGTTGCATGAGAGGGAAGGAGCAGAAGCTGGGATCACTGCTGACAGAGGTGTTTTCAAACCCTCTCTGGCTGCTGTGGCAAGTTGAGATGGGTATTTGCTCAGCGCACAGCCGCCCTTGCTACCTCTGCAGCACCACCACCAACAGCCAAATCCCTGTGCACAGGCTATTTGTGGGAAAGTGAACACAGGAGTGTGAGCACGGTAAAATAAAAACCATTGAGCATTCACACAATTTTCTTGGGCCTCATTTACACTGCAAACATGAACAGCCAAGACTGGTCTCTTTAACTGTTGTTAAGCCCGGAAACAAAAGAGGCCAGGTCTGGAGGCCAAGTGTCACAGCACGGCTTGCTCCCCTGCAGCCAGCCTCTCTCTCCCTGGCCAGATTGGGACCTGCCTGTGCTGCCCTGGGGGACAGCCCACACAGACATGCTGCCCCTGCCCACCCCAGGGTCAGCGCTGGGCTCACCAAGGCACCACACTGGCAGCAAGATGGGATGGCTGCTCAGGGGGCATGCTCCTGAGCCTGCTCTGGTGCAGAAGTAATTGTTCTTTCTGTGTTTGCGCTGGGCATTTTACATGGGGGCCTCTGGGGACCACTTTGGGAGCCCTCTGCAGTCCAAATCCCTGTCTGGCAGCCCTGAGGCTGTTGGTCTCACCTTTGGGATGATACGCACATGCCTCTCACGCTCAGAGGCACAGCAAAACTATCCTATAGAGCCCCTTGCTTTGCCAACACCAAAGGTAACCTTGTGGCAACACAAACAGACTTACAAGAGGCCTGGAGCATCTGCTGATGCCAGCCTATCACCACTCCTCTGATGAAGATTGGGCAGGGAGTCTGCTGAGGTTTCCAAACTAGGATACCAAAATACAAGCATGTGCATATTGGCCAAGTTGGGCTTTTGACATAGAAAGTGGAACATTTTTTTTTTTTATTTTTTTTTTTTAATTACCTGTTTCCAGTCTTTCTCCGGTCTCTGCACATAATGATGTTCCACAGAACATCAGAAGGTTGTTCCTGTCCCAAAGAGCTCATCCCAGACCACAAACTAGCAGCCCAAGGTAGCACAGATAAAATCACAGCTGCATACTTTTATGTTCTACCACCAGCCTGGGCTGGCTGGAATGAGCATCACCGGACTAAATCTCCTAAAACAGGCACTGGAGCTCTACCTGAGCCATACTTTTACATGGGAACTGAAACACAGTGGTCTAAATCATGCATCCAGGCATTTTACACTGCAAAACACCTCTAGCCCAGGGTTATATGTTTAAATGTCAGTCTACGCTGTGCTTTTGTATCAAAGGGCAAATGCTGATGGGAGAGAGGCAGAGAAGTTCAGCAGAGGTAAGTAAAGGGAAAGGCCTTAAGAGGCTCCTAGCTGCCCTGGTATAAAAGAACCATCTTTCAAGCTGATAAAAATAATGTTACAACAGCCTGTGATAAGGATAATCTTCCAGGCTCTGATAAGAATATAAAGAGAACAAGCCTTTTACAACAAAGGATTAGTGAACCACAACCCCATCCTGCCCAGAAATACCCTTTCTAGGTGCCACTTCCTTTTGTTCTCCAGCAGCACAAGTACTGAAAAGAGCTACTTTAGCTTTCCTCCCCATCTAGCAAACTTGAGCATCGCAGCCAGGAAAGGACTCGATGGGCTCCTCCCTATTGAATATGGAGCAATTCTCACTCCAAAGCAACTAAAGCATGCAAATAATTGCATTGACTTCAAATGAAATTATTCCTATATTTAAGTGCTCTACTGAATCTGGGCCAGGGCTCAGCTCTCTGGAGTATCAAGTCTTAAATGTTTTGGAAGGCTTTAAGTGAGAGGGAATGGTTTGGGAAATAAGGGGGAGGAAAGTGGGCGGGAAAGGAGTTCTCCCACTGAATAACAGATGATTATTTCTGAAGTTTGTGATACAAATGGAGGAAAGAAGAATGGTGAAAGGTCTGTATCTGTTTGGACATTTGTGTTAACAGTGAGCTATCACCTCATATCCACACTGACCCAGCAATTGGACTGGCTATATGGTTAGGAAATTGCATTACAAAATACTCCTGTAATAGCCAATGCACACAATTTACCTGCTTTCTCTCCCTATTTTCACAGCAATACAAGAACGTGTTCAGCCAACCTGTTCTTCTTGAAGGGGTGGAATGACTTCCATGTCACTAAAAATGGCTGAAAATCTGCATGTCCCAAGCTGAAAAAAGTAAATGGGGGGGTGGGGGTGTTAAAGTCCATGAAGCTCCATGAAGCCATCTAAGCATAAACACCTACCCATGACCTTGGGGGTCATCTGTAATGCCAGGCGGCAGCTCAAAGGCCCAATACTAGGCACGGTGGTAATGCCAAACAGGACCTGCTTTGCTGGGTAGGTCACGTTCACAGTGGCGAGCACAGAAATGGTTCCCCCAGAGCCATTGGTTTGGCAGGACAGAACAACACAAAACCCCATGGAAACAACCTACTGAGCTGGGCCACAGCTGAGTGAAATACGGGTGTTTGGCTGCAGCCACCCAGGGGGCCTGCAGGAGAAGTTAAGGAAAATGAGAAGTGAGAACGTAAAGCCATAACCTCAGCTTCATGCCAAAAGACCAGGAGTATCCTTCGCCATGTTACTCTCTTAAAAGGTCTCATCCCAAGGACCTGGATGTACCGACCAGTTCATTCCCAACCTCTCCCAAGCACATCACTAGCTTCCTCCTGCCCTAACAGACATAGTTTGCACTTCTCACGTCTGATCCCAGTTTATTCCAAAAACAACAGATGAAAGCCAGCAAGCATTAAAGTAAATAGGAGTTTTGCTCTCAACCACATTTGGAGGAGAATTTGACCCAGAATTAAGAGGACACTTTCTACTGGGGATTCAGCAGGTTTCTGATGCTGTTCCAGTAGCTCCAGGAGGCACACCTGCTCTTGGATCTGCATGGCAATTTCTGTGGTTTGGCCACTGAGTATGGTTTTATATTATTTCTAAACATTACCATTAAAAACAAGAAGATTTTTTCTCTTTTCCCTCCACTTCACTTGTTTTGCAAAAAGGTTAGACAGAACTGAATAACCATACAGGTGACAAAACCATATAGAAAATATTCTCAGGGTTGTGCACAGAAAATATTCTACCACCGCTGTTCATGATACTTCACCCAGCCTCAGCCTCTCACCCAAGGCCCCTTCCCCCAGCCTCCCACCTGCCTCTTGGGACTGACCCCTAGCAAGCCAACCCTATCAGAAGTTGCACTACTGGTGTGTGTGGTGTGCTCCCAAGGGACCTCAGTACCTCTTCCTCGCTTCTCTCCCGCTAATCACAGGAGTTAACTGGCAGGTGATACCAGGCTGATAGACCCCGTAAGCTTTGCAATCCACCTGTGTTATTGTCCCATCTTACACACAGGGAGACTGAGGCACAGCTGCTGACTCACTCCACATCACAGAATCAGGCTGGGTAGGAGGCCAAGGCTGCGGTCTGGTTCTTCCCATCACTAATCCTCAGGATACGTCTTATGCTTTGACCATTGCATAAATAACCGCAGATGGCATTTGCTATAAATGACCAAATCAGCAGTGAAAACATTTATAAAAACATATAAAACTGCCTAAAGTGCTATTGAGCAACTGTTACAGAGGTTTTCCACAAGTATTGCCAGTGGTGCAGAGGACAATTCCAGTTCAATGCGGAGCACACAAGTCATGATGAAACAAGCTAAACTTCTACAATGTGCCTGCTCCAGGAGAGTTAGGCCAGGTACCTGAATGAAAAGGAGAGTCTTTAAGCCATTGAATATGATTTTAACAGTTTTGGATAATAACAAAAGTGTGTAGAGTAAGCATACATGAAATGACACTCAGACAAGCACCAGAAACAGTTTCTACGTATATTAGGAGTGGGGGGGGGGAAAAAACCCACACAGGTTTAAATCAGAGCAAAGGGCACAGGAAAGAGTATTTCACTCCAAGAGAAACAAAACGCACCTTTCAATACAGCCTACCTATGGCAGAAGCGCAGCACCTGGGGAATTTGCAGGCCTGACTGCCACCAGGATATGGAGAGCAATAATAGTCGAGCAGGTCATTCCTGCCCAGGAGCCGGCAGCAGGGCTGAAATTGGACCCCGGCATTTGCGTCATCACCAAACAATTAGTAATTGCTTCAGGTAACTCGGGCGACCAGCCAATGGTTTGAAAATGTCTGTGGCTGGATAAGGGCTGTCATATTCCTGATGTCAACACTGAGGCTTTGCAATGAACTCTACATGGTCACGTAAGAGCAGCCAGGCTGGCAGAGAAAAACGCCTCCCAAGGTAAGGAGCTGCGCAGGGTAATGGTAGGACGGATTTGGGACCGCACGGAAGGAGACTCGGGGCCAACTTGCTTCCCGCCAGCGTGCACAGGTCCGGTTACGACGGGGATTTCCACAGTTAAAGGCTTATAAAGACAGCTAACCACATTCACAGCTGAAATGCCCACAGCTTGCTGATGCTTACATTGGCCAATAGAATTTGAAACACAGGAGATGCTCCTTCAGCCAGCTTAATTTTTAGCACTTCGCTAGTCAAACTTGCCAAAAAGCCATAGCATAGCAAAACTGGGGCCATTATGGAAAACAATTTGACATCTTCTATAATGAGACATTTTCATGACTCAGCCTAGATCCAAAGAGAAACATTTCTATTATGTGCCGCAAGTTGGCCGATCCAAATAACATCTGTGAGATGTGGTGTCTCTCTCTCTGGCTCAGCAGCTCTCTGTTCTTCATTTCTCCATCATCAGGTAGATGTGTCAACAACCAGAAAAGGCTGTTGCCCTCTCAAAGAAACCTGCAGACCCCAGTTTTAGCCCTACCAAGGAGGCAAGTATTTTTTTTTAATCATGTACAGAGGCAATTTTTGGTGTAATTTCAAAAACAAAGAAGGAAAAGATAACATTACTGCCATTTCCAGATAGACTTGGACAGACCAAATCAGAAGTCACCATCTCCACTAGCAACAAACACTTACCTTTTTGCTGTGTTGCATTTTCAACTACTTTTGCACTTTCTGGGGTATCAGAGAATCCACACAGCCAGACAAGATAGGGATCAGTGATAGGGAGAGGTGTAGGGAAGACCTTGAGAGGATTTTAGACTTTTAGTGTGGTGGTGAGTTACCACACCAGATGCAGAGGCTTCCCTGTGCATCAAGGACACACGAGGAGCATGAGCAGGTGAGGCAGGCTAAGGACAGTGGCTCTCAGCAGGCTGAATGCAGCAGAATTTACAAATCAGAGATTTTCAGATTTTGCTTTTCTTCCTTCAACAACAAAACATCAAAAGTTGACTGGAGAACCAGCGGCAATTAATATAAAATTTCTTTCACTCCAAATCCACAGTTTCCCTTTAAAAACTATATAACATTATCATTCAAAAACACTTCAGGAGAAGAGAGGGAGCAAAGGATCAATTACCCCAGTCCATATGGATAAAAAGAGTAGTGAGAATTATTGCTGTAAATGTGTGGAAGAGTTAGTCGATATCTGTTTCAGGTCTTAAAATAATCCTATTATTAGCTTGTTAGTCTAGCCCAACTTTTAGCTTATTAGTCAGTTGAGCTCATAGGCAAGATAATCACTGACTTCCACATCTTTTGGATTAGATCTTTAATAGGGTTTAGACCCTGCATCTGCTGCCTTGTTTACAAGCAAAACCAGAAAAAAAAAGTCTTTATAAAACAATAAGAAAGGCAAAGAAATACAAATACTAAAGAGCTGGAAGGGACACCAACAGCTTAGCAACACCTCCATTTTCCAGTGATCACTACCAGAAAAAAAAATGTTATCAATATGCACATATTAATTCTATATAACATATATTCATATAACCCTTAGATGTTTTCTGTGGATTAAGTCCACTGCTGATGTAACAGTGTGGAGCTAAGCAGAGCTACACCTACCATCGTTTGGGTTCCACCTGTTTTTAGGTAAACCTGACTTCCTGCTGTTAGGCATATCCCTCTTCCAAGAGCCAGAATATGAAAACAAACTGTTTTGTCTTCATTGTTTTGCCATCACTGAGTTATGTTGTCATAAAATCCAGAGCCAGTTCCAACAGGCAGCAAAATTGTAGCACATAGCCAGGATGGAGGGCTATTGATGCTGACTGTGCCAAGCAGGCTTGGTGATCCATAGGGTGCATGTGCAAGTATTTGCTTTAACAGATAGAAAGGGCGTATTGTAAGGGTGCAAAAAATATTTCTGTGCCACATACGGAAGTCTTAGAGAGAGTAGGGGAGAGGAAGAGAGTAGGGAGCTGTCAGACTAAGCTATTAGTGCCTTTCTCGAGAGGACCTCGTATTACTGCTGTTCCTTTGCCATCACAAAAGCCTTTGTTTGGGGAACTCAGAGTATATATCCACATTACTTACCATCAAAAGAAAACTTCTATGCAGGTTAATGGTAACACTCACCTGCACACCCAGTCTTACAAGATACTGCATGTCCAAACATCAGTTATAACCCCTAGACCCCTTGTAGTAAAGTAACATGATAAAACCTAATCCAAAGCAAGTGGTAGGACTGAAGTCCACAACAGCCCTGCCATTACACTGGGGAACACTGCGCACATCCTAGGGGTCATAAATCAAGATATATATAGTAATCAGAGAATATCTATCCAACCATGGAGAGATCTATACTTAACAGGAAGGCTTAACCTGGGCTAGTGATGGGAAAATGCATGCCCGTTGGGAAGATCTCTTCAGTAGCAAGTAATGAAATCCATTTGATGCAAATGTAAGCCCCTATAAAGAAATACAAACCAGGCATTTTGCGTGCATTTCCAAACCAGCATAGGTGTTTTTATTTTCATTCTGCATATATCCCCACAGATTTTCAGAAGAGGTTTTCAGCTATCTGGATTTTACTAGTCGAGACATCCTCAGCATCTTGTCTTTTTATGCACAGAGTTGTTTAGTCTCATAAGCAGCGGTATGTGCACTTTGCCCCTTCAAGTATCCAACATTTCTATTTTCCGTAAGGAACAAGTCCTTTTCTACTCAGTTCAAGCAAATTCTCAAGGGAGATGATGATCTTCATGCACTCCCGATGCTTTTCTGTACTTTCACTGCTTGCTCTAAGCCTAAAGCTGAGGTCATTCTGGGCAAATATTTTTCCATCTGAGAAAATTATTTTTCCATTCTAGGGTTATAAACCATTAGCAAGCCATGTCTCAGTCAGGAATTAACCCCTGCTGGAAATGAAGAAGTGCATGAAATGCTGGGAAAAGGAAGTCTCTTATCATGAGAAAATCCCTCAAATTAAAAAAGGCAGGGAGAATGCAGAGCCTCTCATTAGCTTAAACTAACCAGAGCACCAGAGACCATTTGGTGCCTCCTCTTCTGCTAGATAAGTTTGCCTACCAGAAAATGGCCCATTAAAAATTGCTTCTTATCCATTTCATTTTCATAGCTTCTGGCCTCAGGGAGGTGGTGGGAGTGAAAAAGGGTGGCAGGGTTTTTGGACGTACCCGCAATCCATCATTTCTCATTTCAGTTTCCTGCGTTGGCACAGGGTCGAGCAGGTGGCAGCCACTGGAAGCCCCCACCACCCACACCAGGTAGTGAGCGCCCCGGGGCTCCCCTGGAAAAGAACAGGGAGCGGCGCCATGCCGAGGATTGGGAACAGATCCCACCCAGTGCTCCTCCAGCAGAACATGAAACACACCCTGGCCACCTAAACCCTCCCTGCATGCAGCCACAGGGCCCCGGGCTAGGCTCTGCCAAAAGCCAGGCTCCGTACGGCCAGGCTGTGCGCTGGTTCCCAGCTGAAGCCGCGCTCTGCCTCTGCCAGCTGTCACCTCCTCTCTCCCAGCATCAACTGACTTGTTGGTGGAGTTGAAGTTGCATATTTGCTAGCACTCCTTACTTCCCAAGAAAACCAGAAGCACAGCTGTACCAGAAGTTTGTATGCTTATATGGAGAAAAAAAGGCAATACAAAAAATAACCAAAAGTAGCACACTATGTCTTCAGGGAAGCAAATGCAAGGAGCTAAGTTGAAATCATTATATTTTTATTCAGCAAATAAAAGAGCAATTTATTCCACTTCAGTCCAAAGTTTATCAAGCAGCATGTCGCATGCAGCACAAGCTTCATCTGAAGAGTTAACTGTATAGATACACAGATATGTGTGTGTAAGTGTATATAAACACTCACATTAACCAAGATATGGGTGTAGCTTGGCTTTATAAATTGTATAATAACGTTACCTGCTCTCCGTTTCTTTGCTATTCCAGTTGTTATACAGAATCCAAATATTTAACTGGTTGCATGTTATTTCAACTGATAGAGGCATCCACCATAGAGCACAGACAGGGTTTATTAATAATCCATAAGAGGTTTCGGCTTACCCCAGCCAGATCCCGCATGCTGTCTAGCTGCAAACACAGACACTGAATATTAGTTTTGTAAGTGGATATGTAGCAAGTCAATGGTACATAAACGTCTAAGGCTACTAAGGATTTCTTCTGAATAGGCAGAAATTAGCTAGATTTACACCAGGATGAGAATATGTAAAAGGCACCAATTTGCTTTAAAAAAGGAGAATAAGGTCAAACCATCTGTGCTCTGGCATCCACATGATCATCCAGCAGCACTGATTTTGACAGACTGGAAAGAACCTGAGGCAAGATAACATCTGAGTCACTCAAAATGCAAGCTCGCCCTGCAAGACATGGCTGGAGCTCACACAGCTCCTGCAGCCCATGATTCACCCCAGCTACACAGAATTTTGTCTCCATCCAAATTATCCCAGTGCACCAAACACAACTGTGATGGGCAGCTAGTGGCAGAGCCAATATTGCAACACAACGAAATGGCCTGCCATTGCGCTGGTCGGCCTGCTATGATTTCTGACGCCTCATGCTGAAGCCTCTACCCTACCTGTATGCGGCATCTTTGCTGAGTTTTTTCCTGAAAAAGTAGAGAAAAGGAAGGCAGGCTGACTAAGCAAGAATCCTGCACCTGGGCTGTATGCAAGGATTAGAGCAGGAGATCCCTGAACCCTTAGAAAGCCAAGTCAGGTAGGATGCACAGCACACTGCCAGGCTGCTCCCTGTCATCCTCCCCGGTGATGCACTGGTGTAGCTGGAGACATCCAAACTCTCAGCCTCCACATGCCAGGAGCCAGCAGAAAGAGGAGCCCTGAGAAAGATGGGTTTCATACAGCGTCAGTATTGAAGGCAGGGAAATAACCAGTCTAGCAACAGGAACGTCACCCACCTACCAAGAGAAGGATGAATCACCTAGTACTAGTTCACAAACTATATGAAACCTTGATTTATTGGTAAATTACAACAAGCGGGCTCGGCGGTTTGTCTCCTAACGCACTCTGCTGTTCAGGTGGATACTCCTGACGTCATTTGCAGCATGGAAGAAGTGCCAGCACAGAGCTCCCGAGCTCATCAGTGGGAAAGACCCAGTTTCTTCAAGAGCAGTTTTGCTTTGAAGAGTGACTGCCTTGAAAAGTTACCTCCCCTACACAAGCTGTCTCTCTGCAGAGTGAGTCAGAGTTTAATAAACGCCTTTGGTGACCAAGATAAGTTTGCATGGCCAATCTGTACTGTACCCTGCATTCTGAGAACAGAGCCCAGCCATGGCTGGGGGTCAAGACCACTGCCCCTGGGACAGGCTCGCACCCAGTGATCCAGGTGACACAGCAAAAGCTACGCCTCATATAAGGAGCCTTTCATTTTCAACTGCTTTGTATTTATATTTAAAGTGCCTCCTTCTGTTGCCTCCAGATGCTTTTTACCTTGCAGTATTAAACACAAAAGCAGTCACAAAAAGCATGCCATTAAAATGCAGGAGACCCGATTTCTGCTTTACACAACACTAGTAAATTATAATAATACATCACCACCATTTCTTAATAAACTGGATGTTCAGTCCTCAAACGAGAGATGTGGCAGGTATGGAAACAAGTGCTTCCATTTTCTTTACCCTGCGTCTGCCACATCGCATAACCGGGTTACCGTGGATCACAAAATTTCCTCTGGAGTATTAGGTTTTTGTACCCCCAAGATCCACGTATGTGCAGTGGCCTGAAACAACAGATTACTATCACAAAAACATGTTGTGTTAAAAGTCACCTGGAAGAAGAGGGAAAACGCAAGTTCTCTGTTCTGCTGCTTTGACTTGGATGTCCTTGTTGCTCTTCCCCAGAAGAGGAGGCAGTGGGATTCTCCAGCTGGCTTTTGCTGTTAAGCACCAGTCTTGTCTGCCACGTTTTTCCCTGAAGGCACCAGAGCTAGCACAGAGAAGAAACCCTGAAAAATAGAAGAAAATGCTTGTTGGAGACCTTATTTTACCACATAGCTCAAATACCTGAAAATACTTAGATAAAAAGGTATTCTTGCTTGAAAAGAAAACCCTGCAAATTATCCATCAAGGCTCAAGGAAAACTAGTCACTGTGCTTAATTCTTCATTAAGCCCCTGAGCATTTTCCAAGGAAATATACAGACACACGCTGTGTTTTTAATGTAGCCAAGTTATTAAAATGGGGAACACTTCAGGTCTCAAGTCAGCAATCTCCTTCTTAAGACATAAAGTGCCAGAATCAGGCTGGAGCTTGAGAATGTCCTCTTTTATGTTTAATTTAAAAATCCTAATTAAAGTTTCTTCCCTTTAGAGTTTCTGAAAGGGAAAAAAAAATGCTTGAAAGTGGGACATGGGGATACCCTAAAACAGAGGGGAAAAAAGCGCCACTTCAAATTGCCTTCAAATTAAGTCGTTCTCCCAAGCCCAGGTTCAAGCTAATCCTGGGTTAATACTGGCTTGACAAGATCAGCACTCTGTGAAACCAGTCTCCACTTATGTATCAAGGTGAGGAAAAAGGAATGGGAAAAAAACATGAGCCTATGTATGAGGTCAGATCTGTCTTAAGAAACCAAGAAACACCTGATTTTTTTTCATCTTCCACCTTGCCTTTCTTTTCTTGGGTGCTGCTTTGGAGAATACATACAGGGTTACATTATCCACACTTATGGCCCACACTGGGGGCTCACAAAAATGAATGCAAGCTTTAGTCAATTCACAGAAACAGAGGAAAGCCAAAGCCCAGGCATGAGGGCTTTGATATGCTGAGATTTGATAGCAGGCTCCGTGGCAGAGACAGGCGCAGCTACTGAACACGCAGATTTCACGGCTGGGGAAACATCCCTGCCGGAGGGGCAGTAGGGGCTTCGGTCGGGGTTCGCACACAGTGCAGTGCGGGCAAGAGGAAGCCCTGTGAATCACAATGGGTGCTCTCCCAAGGCCTTCTTGGGAGATTTACAAATCTAATCCTAATCGTAGTTTTCTCAAGCATGGCCATTCATGGAGCTTCAGATATACCACCCCCTCCTGCTCCACCCTCACACTCCCCAGGCGGTCATCCTGGCTCCCAGCCATCTCGTGTTCCAGTACACCCATGTCCCAAGGCTCCAGCCCAGCACTCATATCCACCTCCACTGCCTGGGACCCTGCCCCATGCATGGCCTTTGGGAGCCAGGAGCTGCCCACACACTCCCTTCATCACCAGCCATGCCTCATCTCCACACTCTGCAAGCAGGGCTTTTACTGGAAAAACAAAACAAAAGCTACCCTCATTTTGCACGTGGTGGAAATCTCGTGGTTGGATCCGCCAGTTAGCATGTTGGTGGAGCTCTGTGAGGCACCCATGATGCTTCAACAGGTCTTGACCATGCTGCTGCCCTCTCCTCAGCAGGCCAGCTCGCCCAGGGCTGCATAACTCTCAGGAGATAATTCAGTGCCGTGCAGAACTGGGGACAGAGAAAAATATGAGCTCAGGACCACTGGTTTACATGAAGAAAGGCTGACAATGGTGGGGTGATCTGTACAAGGGACCCAGCCTCAGATGTGGGAGGCACAAGGAGAGGGAGAAGCCCAAACAAGTACCAGCATATCTACAGAGGAGGGAGGGATGGTACTGGGACCAAATGTCTACAGCTTCAGCCACAAACTGATCTCCATCGGCAGATTTCTGGGTAGGGAGGAAATATTGGTACAAAACATGCTGGTCAGAAAAAAAAAAATCACTCCAAGAATGTGGGCAGACTAGGTAGAGTATATGAATCTCTCTCTCTGAAAACACCATCAGTGTCATTGATAGAATAAATTGCCATCATTTAACAGTTTGCTCAGCCCTCCAGATTGTCACTGACAATTTCATTTTTTTCAGCAGAAATAGTCGTGCTGTATATCGTTACACTTGCCATGAGAACCACAATCACCAGATTATCTTCCATCTAATTAAAACAAGCCTAAGTATTTCACACTATATATATGATACAGCGTTCATGTGCCAAGCATCAAGATACAGAGTGCTTTGGAGTTTATATTGACATCAAATTTTTGCTTCAATCAACATATACCTTTTGGGTCAATACATTTTTATGTTTGCTATAACAGAAGCTAGAATCAACATGCTTATGCCTGTAATTATTACATTTAACTCTTTCTGTGTTTGAAAAAAACATTTGCAAGGAAAAGGGAAAGCTAAATACAAGCATGCAGTGGCTTTGCCTGGCCTTTCTCTCAGTTAAATCCAGAAAAATGCTATTGCAGGGCTGTTATCTGGAAGAATCGCCTTGCTCTTTGCCAGGGCTGGCACAGAATATATAACAACATTGCCAGTAATATTAAATACCAGTAATAGCCCACCTGAATAGCCGGGAGACAAACATTCAGTTATTAAAAGTGATGGTACAGAATTGCCTCATTAAGCCTGGTAGCTTGCTGTTTACAATGGGCTAGAGCCAAAAGAAGAACACGGTTTTATAGGTTTTATTGCTATTGTCTCAGTGCATTGAAAAAGTAGTCTGTCTTCAGATAACCTACAAAAAAACCCCGATTTTAATCAACATGAGGTATTTGAACTCTGTGGCCATCATTTGATTCAACGCTGCTGAGATAAGTAGAAGAATGAGTGTTCATCTGTTTGGTTTACACAAGAAGTAAGTCAACTGTTTGCTTTCGTTTACCACACTCTGCTTGCCAGCGTTGTACACACTGGCTCAAGCGCTGGTGGGGAAAACAACATCTGCCCAGGGATATATGGTCCATGCCATGTGCCACAAAGGCCAGTCGCAGGTAAACCACGGCTGCAGGTACTTACGCCTTTCTCAGCACCACCATCCCAGGCAACGATTTCATGTCCCCAGCCATTCAAGCCTAAAATGGGCTCAGGATGAGAAGAGTACAAAGAGATGGTATAAAATATGCAGGCACGGTCACATGTGCCCTGCCAAAAAAATACATGCACGCATTCACATGGTAGGCTTGTTGGCAGACTCTCCCTTGCTTTCTTTCTCATGTGTATCTGCATATATGCGTATATATGTGTATATCTACATATATATGTGTGTATATATATCTTTTCTGTTTTTTCTGGGCTGCAAGTCTTCCCTGCAAGCCTAGAATTGCCAAAAACCCCTTTCACTGGCCTTGCTCCAAATCGTTGACAAGACCAACAGCTGTTCTGCTCCAGCAATAACAGGGAAGTGAGGAAAAGGCACGCTCTACACACAGCGGGGAAGGAGGGACAGTAGTGGAGAGAAGAGGAAAAGCATGGAAGGGGTTTCACCCTTCACAGGTAAAGCACACCACCATGGAGGTGCAGTACCCTTTGAAGGGTGTAACCAGCACTTTCTAGGCATCTCCCTAATGCAGCCTCTCTCCATTTCCAGAGTGGGAACACTATCCCCAGTTTCTCTTTGGGATGTGGGCAGGGGTGTTTCAGTTGCTGCCTGTGTCCAGGGCAGAGCCCTGATGCTGATACTGGGGCTTCTCTTGTGCAGCACCAGTTTTGCACCTCCCTACACTCATCCCTATCCCAATCACAGCTCCTCAAAGCAGAAGAGAGAAGGAATGTCAGTGTGCTCCACTGCAGACTCAAAATAAAGATTAAAAAAAAAAAATGTAAAATTGTCTATTAGTGCATGAAAGACAAACACTGTTTCCCTCACTTTCCAGTAACTCACTACCTTAATGGCAGAAGATAGACTATTAATAGTGTGGCTTCCGTGTTAAATCACATTGGAGGCTATGGCTTAAACCCACTTTAAAGAAACTAGGCCAATCATTTTATGAGGCGTGGGAATTGTTAAATTGGGCTATCCCTTCTGCTTCATACAGTTGCATGAAGACTGATACTGTGGAGAGGTTTTTAATGAAGGCCTTATATAGCTTTAGGTCAGGACATTTGCATTTGTGAAGATTACATTGAAAGCACAAGAAGCAAAACAGCATGAACAAACAGCAGTGTTTTCATCTTAAAAAAAAAAAAACACACACACATTCCATCCGTGGGAATACGGTACGAGCAACTGGGAAACAATGGTTTCTATTTCCAGCTCTGCTGTCAGCTTACAAGAGTCTGACCTTAAGCAAATCATTTTACTCTGGAACCTCATTTATCTGCCTCGGGTGTGTAGAGGCTCATTAGTACCCTTACTAATGAGCTTCACATAATCATATGCAAAGCACAGCATTTTAGTAGATTTTGGAAGACTAAGATTTGTAAAGCCCTTTGAAATTCAAGATGATGTAGATATGTAAAGATCTCCCTCTTACTCACTCCCTCTCTCTCACACACACTCTCTCCATGTGATAAAGACAAATCCCATTTAAAAATTTGCAGTTCCCAAGCACAAACAGTGCAAACTCAAAGTCCAGTTTTTGAAGTTTTATTACTTCTTTGAAACAACAGTGCTAACACACACACTCAAAATCCAAACAGCAGCAAGTTACTGGAACAGTTGGTCCTGAGTGAGCAACAAAAGCCTAAACAAAGTTGAACTTTGGATTACACGCAATGTTGAGTTATTGAATTTGACAGGTTAATTTGTTCATTTCTTTGACCTGATTTATACACTCACTGTATACTTGCAGAACTCCTCCTGTTCAGGTGCTACTTTTATACTTCTTGCCCTGTTGTAGCTTCAATAGTACAGAGGCAGTCACCTGCTATGAGTGCACAATTGCAAGCCTGTGCCTTTTATTAAACAAATTGGTACAGGTGGAAAAAAAACTAGTTTTCATGCCTACAGCCCCAAAGCAAAGAATGACTCTGTTCCCAAAAGAGCGTCTTAATTTTTTGTACTTGTAACAGCTGGACTAATAAAGGCCTTTAGTTTTACCTACAGATCTAGTCCACCCAATGTCCTTTGAACAACGCACTTGTAACAAAATACCAGGATAAAAGCTCTGACTTATTACTCCTCTACACTGGAAACAACAGGTGCACAGGTTTTGGCTGGGATAGAGTTATTTTTCTTTAGAGCAGCTCATATGGTGCCATGTTTTGGATTTGTCACCAAAACAGTGTTGATAACCAAAGGGATGTTTTATTTACTGCTGAGCGGTGCTTACACGGAGTCAAGGCCTTTTCTGCTTCTCAGGCTGCCCTGCCCATGAATAGGCTGAGGGAGTGCAAGACGATGGGAGGGGGCACGGCTGGGACAGCTGACCCCAACTCACCAAAGGGATATCCCACACTGTATGGTGTTGTGCTTAAGAGTAAAAGCTGAGGGAAGAAGGAGGAAGGGGGAACATTCAGAGTGATGGCATTTGTCTTCCGAAGTCACTGTTATGCTTGATGGAGCCCTGCTTTCCTGGAGGTGGCTGAACACCTGCCTGCCCATGGGAAGTAGTGAGCTAATTCCGTGCTTTGCTTTGCTTGTGTGCATGGCTTTTGCTTTACCTATTAAACTGCCTTTATCTCAACCCACAAGTTTTTGAACTTTCACCAGTCCAATCTCTCCCCCATCCCAGCGGGGGGGGGAATGAGCGAGTGGCTAGCAGGGGCTGAGCTGCCCACCACGGCCAACCCACAGAAACAGGCTATTTCTAGCAACCTGTCTGTGTACATGCACAAAGGGCTGGAGTCCAGCAGTGCTGCTTTAACCAGAGCAAACTGTAGTTACTTACACTACTTTAAAAAGGTTGAAGTGGAAAGCTGAACATTTCCCACAATTTAATTTAACTGCTTAATGGGAAAATGGAAACTAAAATCAAGGGGGCTTTCTAGGAAGGGAACCAAAAATTGCCTTACAACCAAAACGCAATATCCTTGCACAAAGCAATGTCTCATTTCCCTTTCCATGCACAGGGTGCGAAAGGCATACCTCACTGATTTTTATTATCCTTGGGTCTAAACCAAGAATATGTCTACCTACGAACATTTCCAGTAGAGCATGCCGGTAAGTGTCCCCTGCGGAACCAGATGCATGGAATCACAGAATAAAATAACTCTTATGTGCAAGTGGAAAGCTGATTTGGACACTGGGCACTGTGGCAGGGCTTAAGCAATCCATCTGCTATGCTCACACAGCCTCTCCTCTCTCGCTCCTGAAGACCCCGGGGAAGGACCACGGCCATTTCACAGACATGAAGCTGAGGCCCCAGTGCCATGGTTTTTTTAGGATATGTAGGTACAATGTGGAGACTCCCCAATCTCCTTCAGGTGCCTAACCCTCACAGGTAGCAATTGCTTTCAGAGGTACAGCCAAGGCAGACTTTGGGCAAGCCTCCACATGTGGGCACAGAGGAGAGCCATGTGCCAGTTTCACCTCTGCTCTCCACCGGCACAGGCGAGTCCTCACTGCTCAGGGAGCCATGTGCCTGCACTAAAACTGGAGTGCTTTCCTGGGGGAGAAAGGAATGATTTGCTGTGGGAAAAGTGGCCAGAGCAGCCCTGTGTGATGCCTCAGGACTCCAGTGAGCCACAGCCTCCATGCAAGAGTATCCTGGCTATTTGAGAGCAAAGAATAGTGTTGGAGGATAATTACAGTGGTGGGGAATTCGTCCCAGTTTGTTTGGTGCAAGCTTTGCACACGCTAAATATTTGCTTGACTGGAGGCTTTAGGTGTTAAAATTAAAGGGGAATAATATTTTTGAATGATAGATGAGGCAAAGGTCCCCTTGGCAATTGAGGTTTTGCCAGGGTGAGGAAGTAGCAGAAAGACCACCATTTGACAGGAAATGAAATCAGATTCTTATCTCTGTTCAGTTTTCCACTATTTGTTTTTTCATTGAAACTAATTGCATTATTTTGCATTTATCCTTGGGTAAGGAAAAGGAAAGTAGATTTAAGGTTCAATTTAAGAGAAATTAGGTAAGGCAAGGAGGTCAGAAGGCTTTAATTATAGCCTCATCTCACCAACTGAATAGCTTTGCTCACCCTTTGCACTTGCCGTAACCCCTCAGAAACACAAGGAATGCCCTCCACACCTTTCTACAGCCAGCCCAAAACCTCACCTCCCTCCACATCCCAGAGGACCTGCAAGGCTCCCTCAGGCTTTCACCACATCAAGAGCAGATCTCAGACTATCCCCTGGATCCAGTGGGCTGCAGGGCTCCTCGAGTTGGCATCGCTTTGCCTCAATGGGCCGAGTGATCTCCAGTGCAATACCCTCACCCAGCAATTTGCAGAGAAGGTGGCTGCAGCACAGTAGCTGGCTTTCTCCTCCCATCACCTTCCTCCCCCCGCTGCTGCTCATCCATACCCGTGCTGCAGGGCTCATCTCTCTTAATGGCAGTTGTCGTCCATGGGACCAAATCTGACAGCAAAGGCACCCAGGTTAAAAATAATCCCTGAAAAAAATTATAAAAGCATGTGGGAGAAGTTACTGAGGCCATGCAACACCTTGCAGAGCCATGGAGTTGGCCATCAGTGGGAATGGACATGAAGAAGGATGGGGCACAACCCAGCATCTCAACACGTATCCCTGGAGGAGTCAGAGCTGGGGTCCATTCCCACCACTTTATGATGTCCCACATCCTGCAGAAGGAGGCACTGGTACTTGAAACCCTGGAGGGATCAGTACCAAGCTCCCCTTGGTGAAGACAAGGCTTTCCCTAAGGGCAGGGTGATCTGTTCAGAAAAACAGCCTTCAGGGAAATAAAATTTTTTTTTTCCCCAACCAGGGCTGGCAGTTTGCCACCGTGTCCCTCTCTGAAACAATCCCATTTAGCATTATTGACCCCCACTCCAAGCCAGCACCCACAAGAAGCTGCGTACAGCTGACACGGGGACAGAGCTGGAAGAGTCACCTGGACTGCTGCCAAGGGAAGCAGACAAGCCCGAGGGCCTAGCACCCAAGGGAGAGGGTGCTGCTGGTGCTCAGCACCTTGGCAGCCTTTCCCACAGTGGGAGAAGGGAGCTGGCAGAGCCTCTGCACCCCTCTTTCTGCCCTATACTGACCTACCCCCACTATGCATGATTTCTCCTGGGAGAGGATGCCCTTGGTGTCTTCATGCCATTAAGGCAATGGCTGATGTATTAAGAAATGTCAAGAAGAAAATGGGTTTAAGGCATGTTGTCCCCCAAACAGCTGTGCTAGAGCCACACATGCTGTAAACTGGACATGGGTCAAAACGGAGAGGAGACTGCAGTTCCCCTTCCTCTGCTGCAGAAAGATGTCCTTTTCCTTCCAGACAGGGATGAGCCAGTGTGAGGTAGGGCTGTCAAAAGTCCCTGTGCAGCTTGCAATTAGCAACATGGTTGTGTTGCCTACTTCTGGAGCCAGGACTGACGCTGGGGTGTTTCCTGCCTCTCAGGCCCAGACAACTAACAAGCCCACCCACTCTTACCTTAAGGGAAGGCTTGTTCCCTGCTGGGTGCATGAGCTGGCTCTACATGCATTTGCATGTCTTCTGATAGTGCCTGGAGAGTCACTCTTCCAAAATCCTTGCACTAGAAACACCATGAGTCTAATGTGATGTTATGAGGATTAACACCAAACTCAGTCCCCATCACGCAGACCTCTATCCCTGCGCATACCTCATGAGCTTGCACACAGCTCCAGGACAGGCTCTGTGTGATGATATGCTTTCTTTCGCAGGACAAACAGCACGTTTGTCCTTCAGCCCCAGCCTTTCCCACACACTCACACATGCATTTGCACAGACAGCTTTGGGAGTGGGGTCACCACCAGAGAACAACTTGGGGATCTGAGAGCACCCTCCTGGTGCCAGCATCCCAGGTAAGCTTCTGCATGGCCCTGGGATGCAGGAGGTGCTTTGCTGCTCCTCTAAAAGCAAGAAAGGGAGAGGCAAGAGAAGGCTTTAAGAACCATCCTCTGCTATCCTCACTGCTGAGGAACTCTTTCACTTGCACAAGTGTCCCTCCCTCTCTAAAACAAGGTTTAGCTCATCAGAAAGCAAAGAAAAGCAATGGAGAGAAGGAGAAATGGGGGCTGAGCCACAGGGAGAGCCAGGGCCACAGCCTGGCATAGCAGGGGAGAGCAAGCTGAGCCATGCTGCTGAGAGCTCCCAGGCTCACATCATCCCCCACCTGCTTCCACCGTTGCAGGCAGGGGCCACACTGCTCATGCTGCCATGGTGCCAAGGCGTATTCCCCCACACATACCCCTCCTACTCTTCACACATCCCAGTGCAGAGTATGCCAAGGCAGACAGGCATTGGGCTGTGACCAGATGCAGATTTTTTAACTTCATCCATTCATCTTCTATTCAGCAGCCCAGTGTCCACATCTGCAGCTTAACCATCAATGTCAGCACCACAAACCATCCTCACCCGAACCAGCCACAGGGCACAAGGGATCTGCAAGAAAGGGCACCCTACACTGTTGCTCCAGGGTTTTTTAAGGGAGTTATGTATCGTACAACAAAAATGACCAGATATTTCCAAAACTGTTCAGTGAGGCTTTCTTTTCTGGTTAGTGTGTCTCATGGAGAAAAATCAAAAGGTGGTCTTTAACAACACCGGAGAACAGAGCACTGTGGTGAAGACCAGGAATTCCTCCCCTACTGCCATGAGTACTGCCAAGGTGTTATCAAGTCATGCACCAAAAGAGGCTGGTGGTATCAGAAACTGGATGTGAAGATGGCTGCAAAAGCTGCAGCATTTCTCTACATTGCCTTTCCCCCAAGGCACTTCCACTTGGAAAGAAGTTCCCAGCTGGGCTGACAGACTTGGAAGCTGAACTTCTATTTAGCAAGAGAATAGGCCTAACACAGATTTCCCCATGGCTTTCTGATAAGGTCATGACAGTCAGGAACCACACCTAGGAGGGGGATCTTTCTGGGCTTGTTGCAGTTTGCAAGGGCTCTGCCAGCCTGGCCAAGGACGGTGCCCGTTGGGTGGAAGGGAGCTCCGCTGTCCCCTCTGCAGCAGCCCACCAGGATGCCCCTGGGCAGCAGCAGCCTCCCATCTGCTGGGGTATGGCCCAGGAAGAGCCAGGCACCACGCTCGCTCTCAGGCACGTTTCTTCACAGAGGGAGCAACTTCCACAGGGGCATTTTGAAAGTTTGCTAAGATTTATCATTAAGTCAACAACTTGTTTTGCAAGAGGCCCTGTGAGATGTAACAGGAGCTGGTAGCTGCTGTGGCACTACAAAAGCAGAGTCAGAAAGCTGCGAGATATCAGAGTGGTTTTATACCTTATGTCATGCACCTAATATGTTTCAAAGGGACAAACCACTGGGCTACATCCTGGCAACCCAAGATGTTAGCTCTTCATTAAGAGGGAGACCAAAGACAGACAGACAAGGACGTGCAGGGAATTCATTGCTAAAAAAAAAAAAAAAAAAAAGGAGAAAATATAACTTTCTATGGGAGACATAGTCTCCCCACAGGAAGAAGTAGAGGTTTGTTTTAAGTGGGTTTATTTTTTTTAACATTACAAGTATTTTGTTTTAAAGGAATGGCGTTTCACCTGCAAAACCAGAGTTCATTCTATCTCCACCCACTCCTCATTAATCAACCTCAAAGAGCATTTTTACAATAAAGAGATACAATATTAGTTAAACTAATGACTTACATAGGCAGAATCATTCCTGCAATCTCACCAAATGCTTGGAGCAAGCAGACAGGTCCTGAGAACTGACAGCGCTGGCCAGGGGGAATGAGGCTGTTGAACGAGGGTTGCACCACGGAGGACTCCCAGGTCCCAGCAAAAGCCCCCAGCCTCACCAGCCTCCATCAACAGCATCAATGAGGTACACGACCTAGGCCACAAAGACGTGGCAGAGCAAACCAAACACGCTGGGTGCATGCAGACAATAGCTGAAAGTGTCTATGTCCAAGCTTTGGGAAAGAAATGGCAATGCCAAGGCAATTTCTGGCCCCCATGTTGAGAGGGCAAAGCAAGTCAGAGGGGCTATTGTCAATAAAGTCCCACGTGCAGAGCGGGCAGGAGGGTGAGCTGCAGACTGTGGCCAGCCTACAGCATAGGTGAATGAAAAGGCACAAGGGCTGAGAGACTGCATGAGCACTGGGACCTTCACATGGGGGAGAGAAGCAGGCACTGGACATTTCAGCAATGGGTTATGACCAGAGGAATTTGAAGAGAAGTCTAAGATGGTAGAATAGGTTAAACAGCAACAAGGGTTGGCTGTTTCTAGCTTTGATCACTTTTCCTTCCTCTTCTAGTCTCCCTAAGTTTCAATTTGCCTTCTCCACAGCCAACACTTTGGTAGTAACAGACACAAAAGAAAACACGTCACTGATGCTAGAAAGCAAAGATTAAGCTGGTAGGATTTGCACAAGTGGGAAAATGGGCAGGGGAGAAGATGACTGGGAACAGATGCAACTCTGGGAACAGCAACACAGCACGACAGAGAGGGTGGTGATGGAAACCGAATGCTGTAAAAGCGCAGGAAGCCTGAGCTCCACAGAGGCGAATCACTCAAAGGCCCCAGGAGAGGCAGGATCTTACTGCGCGAGCACAGACACGGTGGGGAAAAGCAAGTACCAGAGCTAGACACGGTGGACTGAATACAACAGGATGGAGGCTCTTGGGAATTGCTCAAGAAAAGAGGCACCAAAGAGGCATCAGCACCAGTCTTGAGCAGAAAAGCAGGTCTCAAAATGAAGCTTGGCAGCAAAAGGGAAGAGGCAGTTGCAAAGTGTGTCCCACCAAAGCAACTGGGACAACAGCAGAAAAAATCCAAACCACTAGCAAAGCAAGAAATGTGGGAAATTGGACAGGCAGAGGACATCAGAGCATGCATAAAAGCAGAAAGAGAGAAGACAGAGCAAAAGAAATCCACCAACACCCCTCAGCCCCGAAATGGCAGATGTGACACAGGCTGTGGAGGAACAAGGCTGCACAGAACTGGTGGCACAGGATGAGCCAAGAGGGTTGCAGTAAAACCATAAAGGCTCACAGAAAAGGATGGGGATGATGCTCCATAGTATCAACACAAGACAAAAGGAGATGGGAAAGGAGGGGCAGGGAAAGATGAGAAAATGGCCAAAGCAAGCTGAAAGCAAAGCTAATGGATTTAACAAAGGGACGGAGGAGTCTCCTGTAGTATGGCAATACTAATTAAGGGGATGTGGCACCAAGATATGATGGCAGCAACTAATTAAAGGTTGGTAAGAGGCAGTAATTTAAGGCTAATAAGAGGCAGTAATTTATCAGGAGCCAACAAGAGTAAAGAGTCCAGGACCAATAAATTCAACAATGGAGTAAAAATAAACAGGCAGAGCAAGAACCAGAGCCACCAGCACAATAACAAGGGCAACGTCACAGCAGCATATAAACTCTGTACACAAGTGGAGAGCAGGTGATAGAGGCCCAGATGGAGTTGCAGGGCCTTCTCCCTCTCCTTATTCAAATCTTCCCCAAATACCTATCTGCTCCAAGAGGCCTTTGGGAAGACATCAAGCCAGTGACGGGGAAAGACATCTTTCTGAAGTAGGGCCCCTATTGCACTTGTCCCTGCACGTAGAATCTAGACCAAGAGCTCTTTGGGGCAGAAGCCGTCACAAGAGGCCCACCGTGCATGGGGTGGACAGGGTGGGGATGGATGCAGGGCTGGCAGGGGAGGCATTTCCAGGTGGATGACAGTGACCAGTAGATCCCTGCAGGAAGGTGCCATTGCTGGGTTTGTGAAGCACAGGCAGCACGAGGAAGGGCAAGAGGGCTTAATAAATAGTTGCAGCCCCAGCTAAGGAGCAACAACTAGGAAAGCAAAGGGCCTTCCTCCCATGGGAGTCGGGGAACAGGAGCCCAGGCATCAGCTGGGGAATGGGAGGGAAAGAGGAGCAGGCTGCCTTCCCCCACAGCTCTTTCCAGCACCTTCCTAGAAAGCACATAAAGCTCTTATTAGCCATGCTCCTGCTCCCTCCAGCCCAGAGTAATAGGGGACAATTGCCATTGTCCCTGCAGCAAGGATACCTCTCATTTGCTCATGCTCAAGGACCAAAGCCAGGCAACTGAAGGTATGCATCCACACCATGGCTCTCTGCATCTAAGCTTGAAAATCCCAATCCCCAGCTCAGGCTGTTCCAGAGCAGTTCAGTGCCCAGCAACAGTATGCCAGCAGTCAGGTTTGCTCCAGCACTCCCTCCCATCAGCTGTCCCAGGGCTCAGGCGCAGCCACCACAGCCCAGCCTGCGCTCACAGCTGGGGACACAAGGCGTGGAAAGAAAGGGCTGCCATGAACTCAAGAGCAGTGCCTTGAGACAGCAAAGTAGACAGCGTGGGAAAGAGGCTAACGACATTCATGTTCATCAGGAGACAGATAAAACCACTACAATAACAAAATTTCATTATGACAGCTACGGAAGAAGAAACAAAAATTCTTTGTTTACTGTGTCTATAAAGTACAAAGGTATCTGCCTCTGCACTACTGGTTGCACAGGCAGGTTTCAGCCCTGGGTGAGGGCTAGAAGTTTCTTTATGCACTGTATGTCATTTTCCAGGCAGCAGATCAGCCCTTTGCAGCGTTAAGTTAGCCCTCTGTGCCACAAGGTGCACACAAAACAGGTTTCCTGGGGTCCTTATGGGAACAGAGAGAGGAGACTGCAAGATTTACTAGTTCACACAGACTTACAGATTTCTAAATTTATTGAGAGAAATTGGGAGGGTCATTAGGGTCCTCACCGATGGATGAAGACTATGCTTCATCCTTACTATGCATGGGAGAGTCAATGTTGGCATCCATTCTCAGGATATAAAACCATTAGAAACCTAACTTCTATTCCCCATAGAGCTTTGTTTTTTACTGCAGGTCTTTACTAGTGCATTCCATTTGCAAATCCAAGGGAATAGTATGGGAAAAGTTGCTATTTTTAACAAAAGAAAGTAAAAACTTCTGAAGTAATAAACTACTGGATAAAAAGACTAATCTTCTTGAAAGAGTTTTGCTGCCTTATGTACTCCCACACAATACATTTTACATACTTATGTTTTGCATGCATATATACATACAATTCCCCTACAGAGTTGCAAAAATAAATTGATCCATATTATAAACTTACTCTACATATGCATGTTTTTTTATTCACAGACATGTGTGAGAAAGTTTGAGAAAATGAAAAACCATACCAGCCTGCGACTAGGGCCAGGGGCAAGGACAGAGCCAGATAAAAACTGTATATTCTCTGCAGTAAATCATCCTCTCCTGTCTGCTCACTTTTAAAGACAGTCTTTTCCCCCTCCTCTTCTTATTTTTGTTAAGAGAAGTCCATCTATCCTGAGCACCAGAGCAGCTGACCCAATGGTATAGTTAGCTCCTGGTGAGTCACCCCCATCCCAATAGGAAGATTTATTTTATATAGGTCCATCAGAGCATTCGTGGTAATGTCTTAAGCACCATTAAAAGCCCATACCAGTAAGACGAGTGTTTATTCCTCAGTTTGAATCACCCCCCTTCTTTTTTGAGAAATCCATTAATGACCAAGCATGTTTCACAACCAACTTTTTAAAATGTCTGTATATGAATTCACCTCACTTAAAAAAGGCCTTCATAGTTTTGCCTAAATGTTCACAAAATGCAATGAGACTAGAGATGTGGGTCTAGGTCAGAGTTCCCTGGAGTCACAGCGTACTGAATTTGCCTTAGTGTAATTTTTCTTAGTCTGGGTCTGCTTTTTTCTCATCTTGTTCCAGCAATCTTGACTTAGAAAGATGAAATTTTTCAAGGAAAAAGAGTTTGCAGCACATTTTTGAGTTTTTGTCTAATGGCTGATCTGAAAAGTCTGGCAATCCTAGCAGTGAGCAAAAGCAGTATTGCAGGTAGGGTCTCTGATCAAAGTGAGTGCACAAAAGACATGAACTAAACGTAAATGACCTACACATCAGTCCTTGCTCACTGCGTTATTCAGCAAATTGAGAAAGAGCAGGCAACTAGAAAGATAATTGCAAGCCTACAACTGCCTTTGGATGAAGTTCCTGTGGTTCCTTGAGTACCTTCAGACAAGCTTCTTTCTTTCTCCCTGCCTCTGGTTTCTTATCTAGCTGATGGGATTAGCTATTATTACTGGCTTTTGAAGCCACCTGGAAATCTACTGATGAATAATGATAATAGCACACTACTATCTTGGTGGCTTTCCTCAGATTGCTCCTAAAACACTTCCCTTAAAAATGTATATGGGCTGCCACTGGTGACCCAGTTCTTACACCTACACAGTACACCCAACTGCAGCAGAATGCAAAGGACAAGGTCATAGTAGCACCGTAAGCATCCCTCAAGATCTTTGATTGCTGTGACCTCAGATTTCCAATTCTTCTTACAATCCTTCTTTGCATCACTTACTGGGCTGGTTTTAGTGGAGTGAAAGTCCTTGGGAAAGGACCTATGGTCTGCCTGAGGATAATGCACCTGCTCAGCTCCGCAGGGTTTATTGGCTAGCCATGAACAGCAGTGTTTATGTAGTTCCAGGTCCCTTTTATGACAAGCCTGAGTTTGAAGCTTACAGAGCAGCTCAGGGCCTCCCCAGAAAGGCCTTGAGAGCCACATAAGCAATGATTGAAGCCCATCCCAAGGAGCCACGGACTGAAATGATCCAACTTCTGCCTCTCTCCCAGGTCAAGTCAACGGAAAGAGCTCAGCGCTGCTGAAGAGATCTTTAATTTGGGGCCTAAAAACCAGCCACAGGAAGCCAACACCAGCAGTAGGTCCCATGACCTACCATGGTACCAAATGATACCTACCATGGTACCAAAAGATCAGGTATGTGACCGAAGTCATCTGAACAGAGCTACAAGTTTTCATTAAACTTACGCAAAAGCATCTCTACACTGCATCCATGTGAAGACATTTCACTGATTCTTCACAGTCTGACTCACAGCCCAGACAAGTTTACAGAAGCCAGAAGCAAAGGGCAACTTCTTTCAATTGTCTGCTCCCCCTCCTAAATCTAAAGTACCACCTTAGTCATCTTTCCCTCAGGCTCTCTGACTAGCAAAGGGGGAGGGAGATATTTCACCAGTAACTAAGAGGAAAACCACGTGTGAACTATAGGTTAGTTAGTGTAGCAACCACTTTCTCAAAACAGCTTCGATTGAGTTTTCAGAGTTAAGAGTAAGATTTATCAGGTAAAACAAAGACTTATCGAGTCAGCCTCTTAATCATAAGATCTGAAAACAAATACACACTAAACAAACACAGCCCAAGATATATACCTCTCTCCAGCAAGACCAGGCACCTCAAGGAGAAACCAACGCCCAAATCCAACTGTTTGAAAAGAGACAACCTTTGGTGTAGCATCTCTGTACTAGTGCGGTTCACAATTTCATTAGCGCTGCCTTGAGTGTTTTGCTAACAGTGATCGGATCTAAAGAAATACTGTAAGATTAGACACTGGTCCATTAGCCAGCAACACTCGGGAAACTGCCATGAAACAGAGCTGCCCATATGGGCTTTGTGTACAGATGAGCATTCCCAGATAGCAAGGCCTCCTGTCAGGAACAACTTCATTTAGGGGCAAATTCTGCCTCAGTTTTAGAGGGGGAAATATCAGCAGTCCATCCCTGAGCAAACTAAACCTTTCTCCTCTCAAATTAGTATTTCATCTTCTAGAAGAAAGTCAAAGATGCTAAGAGAGGCTTTCTCGCAAAATGCTGCCAGGCAAGCCCTCACTGCAGCCCATGGGGCAGTGGGGAAGAGAAGTGGGATGCTGCTTGAAAGGTGCCCTGACTTCTGGGGGTGCTGCTTGCCTTTCTAAACCCAGGCACAGGCCAGTGTCTGCAGCAGCAATGCTGGGCCTTGTCCTAACCATGAAAAGTGAAAGGTAGCAGTATTGGAGGTTTGATGACACTTAACCAACTTAATGAGGAGTCAGTTGCATGAGTCTCCCAAGACATCAGTATCTCAGGCCAAGACCACCACCAAACACTCAAGAAAGGTAATGGATAACAATAGAAGGACTTGTTTTGAATGCACTGAAAGACTAGGTCAATTTTTGTCAGATGCTTAATTGCAGGAACATGTTCTTTAGCTTCCCATGGTTGCTGCGCTTTAATCATCCTCAGCTCTTCCCTTACACAGGCGAGCACATATATTTTTAAAAGAACAGCAACCAGATAAGCAAACTGTCAGGCGAGAACAAGCAGTTCATGCCGTGTCTTTGAAGTCACTTCTACCACACCCAACCTCTCTAAGAATGCACTTCCTGGATATGTTTTCTTTTTCTGATAAAAATATAACATGAGCAATAAATGTGGGAAGTGTACTTTTTCCATCCCCAGAAGCAGAACACATTTCTTGTAAATCATGGATTGCCACCTTCCACAACTCCAGCCAGATGAATAGCCCACAAAAATCAAAAAGCAACCCTTTCCTGAGGTTTGGCTTACTTAGACAAACAAATCATAAACATCCTAGGAACAAAGCTCCATGTGTCTTAATACCCTTACTTGGACCCAAGCCAGAGTCTCTTCTACCTCTACTCCAAGCAGAGAAATAAATGTGTCTGTATCTGCGTCAATAAAAGCTATTCAGCACTTTCCCGGCACCATAAGTTTTCAGCTAAACACTATTAGCCTTCTAAATATTTAGCATCACTTGTCCTTCAGTAAAAAGGGATTGTTTCTAATAACTAGTTATACCATGTCAGATATGCCAAAACTTCCCAATATCATAGGAGAGAAAAAAAATGAGTCAGCAGGGACGCTTTCTTGTGAAACCCCCCACTGAGCCCTTGAGACAATGAAGTTAGGCTCTAGGTAGATAAAATTAGCTTCAAACACTTCAGTCTCCCCTCAGGAATTTTCTAACTTGGAGTGCCCCTTCCAGAAGGGAACAAGTGCCACCAAAATCACCATGTCACTTGCTAAATGCCTTTCACCAGCAGCACCTACTTCATGCTCAAACACTGACTGAACACATGGTTATGCTCTGCCACACTTACAGGCCCAAGGTACTTTATCCCTTTGTGAGATGACTCAGTCAACACCACCCAAGAAAGGTGTGCCAGGCAGTTAGATCAGGCTGATCTGAAGGCCAGAATACCTCATCAGCAGTTTTTTCCCCCCTGTGTAAATACCTTTTACAAAGAAAATGGAAATGAAGCAGCAACAGTCCTATCAGGCCCCTTATACCAAAAAAAGAAAAGGACCCGAGACAGTGTCACTTGCAGTGAGAGATGCAGATGACAGCATCTTCAACTCAGTCTAGGACAGATTAGCTGTTCACATAAAGAGGTGCCATTTCATCTTTGCATGCCCTAACTAGAAACTCAACTCCATTTCCAGTCTCCATCATCATTTCCCACTCTTACCTGCAAAACAACATACAGCCTCCTCTCACCATCACCTTATCTCAGCAACAAAAGCCATTTTTGAGACTTCCAGGGACAAGTTTTTGCACACATGTCATGGAGCAGAGGATCTGTGAACACTCCCCTGAAGCACTCAACTAGCTACAAAATGATTTTCCTATTTTTTTCTTCTCATGAAAGGTGCAACCAGTGTCAGTGGAGCCAGACTGAACCCCTATAATTTAGTCTGGTATCAGGTCTGCCAGAGTGCGCCCACAGAAGAGATGAGAGCAGGGCAAGTCTGCAGTACAGTACTTCACCCTTCAACACAAAGAGGACTGCCTCACATAGTTAATCCCTTTAGTAACTCTCCACAAAAAGGTACTTCTAAGTATGTACCCAGGCCCTCCCCACATCAACAAATGTCATGTCTACCACATTTTTAACTATCTCAAGGAATTGTATCGTATTGTCTGTTGTATATTTGGTATCTATCTTCAATACCTCCATCTCTCATGGTGGAAGGGACAGTGAGTAGTTCATGCCAAGGCAGTTTCTCTGGCCCAACATGACTCTGCAGGCTTTTCATGCCTGCCATCAGCCATTGTATTTGCAGTTGAAGAGCCCTTGTCCGCTCTGTCTCCCCACAGGGGAGTGCTCCTCCACACCTCTGGGCCTCTTCTAATCCTAAAACACTTTTGCCTGAGGGGACAGCCCAACCGTACACAGCAGTAAGGCAGGGGTAGACAACAGCATACAATAGCATTGGTTTTCTTCAGTTCCTTTCCTACAGATCCCAACGCTTCATCTTCTTGACTGTTGCCACCTCACCAGCTCAGTGCTCAGCAAGCAGCGTCTGATGACAGCTCTTCCTCCTGAAAGGTCACAGCCAAGTCAGAGCCCATCTTTTTATCTGTGAAGCAAGGAGTCTTCCCCACATGTATAGCCTCATTTGCTCATGCAGACTTTCACCTGTGCTAAGGTGACTGCTTGTACCTGAGTTGTAAGAATTCAGGACCCTTGGTCATGAAATGCAGGAAGTCATGAGGGAAACCTGACATTGTCAGAACTGATATTCTTTCAAGTTACCTTGAACATTTGTCCCTGTATACAACCTGCAATCTGGACAACCCAGTGACTATTTACTCTATTTGGGCACATCTAAATACACAAGCAATACAACCGCAGGGTGCATGACCTAAAACACCCAAGCATCAGCTTCAAAAAGAACAAAAAAGAACACAAACAGCAGGATGGAAAGACTTAATTTCATCCTTAAAAAAAATGGACCTTCAACAGTCTCACAGTATTACCACGCTAAATCAGTTTTATCTCAAGCTTGATTTCATCATCATTTGTATCACAGACAGTAACCACCAAAATTTAATTAGCATGTTTATTCAAACACAAGTTACATGAGACCCTTCAAGAAATACACTGCAGCTAGGCCTCCACATACCAGATTTTTTCACTTAGCTTGTCTACAAGACATACTTTGTCAAAACAGCACAATCAGACTAATTACAGTTATGGCAGAGAATTGAGTGTGATGCAAAAACAGCTTAAGAGCAAAAGACCAAACAGAGAACACATTACTGGATTACAGTCCAGCATGGATCATTCAGAAAGCAACAGGAAGAAGTTCTCTCCAACAGAGCAGAAGTATACAGCATCATTCGTATACATTTTGCATTATTACCCATAATTATTAAAAAACAGAGAAATGTTAATTTCAAATATTACTTGGCTAGCCACTATACCTATAAGGTAAAACCATAAATGGACTAACTCTGCTCAGGAGGTGAAGAACACTAAGTCTCTAGAATTAACTAGAGCCCAGTTCAGCAAGCTACTTACACCTGTGCTGAAGTCCTACTGACACTAGTGGGGCTTACACATATTGAAGTTTTATAATTAACACAGAGAGACTTCAGCATACATCAACAGCCAAGTACACACTAAATACTTTCACTGAATCAGGACCATATTCCTTAAAGTACAACAAAGTTATATACACTATAAAAGCCATGACCTTTCTCCCTCAATCTATTGCCCCATCAAAAGAAAAACCTCTATGGGTATGAGAAAAACTGATACAGTCCCCTGAAGAAGCATGGCTTTCCATGTTTAATTAATAACTCCAAAAGCATGCACAAATCAGTGCCAGGGACAATGTATCTTAACTGTACTTTCAGTCTTTCAAAACAAGAAAATTTACCTGATTTGCACCAGTATAGTATTAAAACTCTATATGCAGATTGCAAGTTCGGGATCAAGGAACTTGTTTCTTCAGTTAATTCTTAGAACTATACAGCTGTACAATAACACCAGTGACTATATACAATCCTGCACAAGATACCGGAAGAAAGCTACAAAGTTGTATAAATAAATGTTCAACTTTAAAAATATTTGATTTCTCTTGCACTTAAGTGTTATTAAAAACACAACAAAAAAACCTCTGCAACGTTGACGTGTTTCAGCCCTCTCTAAATAAAAAGATTCCCTGTACAATTGTCCTTGTCCAGAAGTTATCTGTATGGCTGTTAAATAAAAGTCAGTCTTGCCGTAGCTACGAAATCCAGGTATCCAGGCAAGTGTTCCACATACTTGGGAATGAAATATTCCCATTTGCTTAGAGGAATTTGATTGTTGGGGGTTGGTTTTTGTTATTTTTTTTTTTAACTCTTACATAACCCACTATATGATAGTGAACAAGATACTTTTGTTTCATAGAAACAACTAACATTTGCCCACCCTGGGCAAATGGTCTATTTACAGATACATTAGGACTGCCTGACTGACAGTGAGTGTGAGTTGCTGAACTCCAAGAAACATGGAGCTTAAAACGGCGACACTCTCTGCTGAATCGCCTTCCCTTTCAGGATACGTCTTATCTGGAAAAGAGAAAAAACACAAAACATTAGTATTCATCATCCTAAAGTCATAATCTGAAAAAAAAGAAAGCCACAGATCCAGTTCTGCGTTCCTCATTTATCTGAGCCTAGGTTCTGAGTTCAGTTACACCAGAACTGATCCAATTTTACAGCATTTGAACCAATAAAGGTGACAGAATTACTCAGTTGCTTAAGTTATTAACTTCTTAGGTCAAGATCCGCCTCTTTCATCATCTATTTGTATAGCTCCTAGGAAAAAGGGATTTTCATCATCAGTTGCTTAGAATGGCTTAGAACTGCCATTGCTAATTATGACAAGAGAAACAAAAGCATGATCTCAGACCATACTGAGATAAACAAGAGAAGTGATATTACCTCCAGTATGTTGCAAGGTTACAAAGAAAAAACCTAGCTTGACAGGAAAAAGCTTTTGAGGTAGAAAAAATAAAACCTACCAGTGAAACCTACAATTTCAGGTCCTTGTATATTCTGCCTGATCCTGACATTAATACCAAAGATCCCTGAATAAAATGGCACTTCTTAATCTTTTCTTTACAAGCTGCAACCCCAAACCCAAAAGAAGCTTTTGGAAAGAAATAAGGCTTTTGTGTAGATGGGGACAGATGGGAGAAGAGGAGAGGGTCGTTTGCCTTTTTTACCTGTTCTCCTACAAGACCATCAGGAACCAGATGAACTGGCTGCTCATTCTCCAAGTTTCTGGCACTTGGATCTGCTCCCTTTCGCATTAGCAGGCGCACAGCATCCAGCTGACTCACCCGATACTGCAGGCTGGCAGCCACATGGAGTGCTGTGTTGCCATTGTAAGCCTGGAAAAGACAAAGCAACTCCATGAAGGAAAAGCAGGGGCACAAGTCTCAGAACACTCGTGGTGCCACACACGCACATCCTGGATTATATCTGCATTCTGGGAAATGATCGTACCTTTGCATTAACAAAAGAGAGACAGTTGGGCAGCTCCAAAAAGAGACGAATGAGCTCCAGGTTCGCTTCTTCTGCTGCCAAATGTAAAGCAGAGCGACCACTTTTGCAATCCTATTAAAAAAAGGAAACTGTTAGTCTTCCCTGAAGGTGCTTCACCTATCCAGGGTGAACATGCAGACAAATGAAACAGAAAGCAGAGTAACTGCAGAGTTTTGAACAAACATATTTGCACTACGGTTCACTGAAAGTCAATCTGAATATATATTTTAATATGAATATCTAATGAACAACAGACCAGATCTCATTTGGCAGTAAGCTTACATAGCCAAAATATCAAATGT
The DNA here is from genome assembly GCF_949628215.1 of Phalacrocorax aristotelis. Classification (NCBI taxonomy): domain Eukaryota; kingdom Metazoa; phylum Chordata; class Aves; order Suliformes; family Phalacrocoracidae; genus Phalacrocorax; species Phalacrocorax aristotelis. The sequence goes on from NC_134276.1 coordinate 124,279,227, forward strand.
TATACCAAGTAATGATCTGGCCCAGCACAAACCTCAATTGGACAGGGAAGCAGTTTTTAATTAAAATTTGCAGTTCAAGAACAAGGTATCACCAGCACTCTATTACTACGGATACCTCAGAGTGCTCCAGACATATTCTTACTTCTAAGACACAACCAGCTGCAGCCAGCATAGCACCATTCTTAGTCCAGAAAGCAGACTGTCACCTCCCTGTTTCCCCATGCTTCATTTGCACTGATAATATCTTGTTCTGAATAAATGTAACATTGTCATTACATTTGGGTAAATTAAGCTGTAGGGAAGCTTTCAAATTAGTCTACTTCCTTTGTAATAAAGCTGAGATATGGCATGGGAGAAAGGCACATGTTCTGTTTCCACATTCTGTCTGGATCTGGCACTTCAGACAAAGCTGTTGTACTTACTCTTGCTTCAACAGAGGCTCCCATTTGTATTAGAGTCTTGATGGTTTCTACCAGGCTCTTGTTTCTCAGCATAAGCTCCTGGACCTCAGGGGAGTGAGGTGGCTGACTGTTTTGTAGTTCATGCAGCACAGCATTATGGGCCAGAACAGCACAGTGCAACGCTGTCAAACCTTAGCATTAAAAAAAAATAATCATTAAGGAACAAGCAATACAAAAGTATTGATCAGCTGCTTGGCTTGAAGAATGGAAAGAGGAGCTTCTCTCCCTGTCAAGCCAGAGATAGTTCCACATTTGTAAGTGACAGTGATTGCTCTTGAATGGCTCGGGATTTGGGTTCTCCATTGCCAGAGGAGTCAAGTAACAACCTACTGGGAGCTCTCAGCCAGCAGAGAAGAGAATCTATTTCTGATTTTTCCTTTTTCTTTTTTTTTTTGTACAAGATGTACTTTAGAAAGAGCTATTTGGAAAGTGGTTCAATTAAAAGAGCTCTCTGGTGTGAAAGATTCTGGCTTCTGTATCCAACAACACATCACTGGCACTCACACATTTTTAACAACAGCCTATTACCACATACACTCTCTTTGCCTAACACAGCAGTCACATGTAAGAGGGAAGAGGTCCTGACAGGCACAGACTAACCATGGTTTAATCTGACAGATATGCCAACCGTAATGAAGTTACAATTGTAATTGTAAATTTCGACCTGGCAACGACATACTGCATTTTATGGCTTCTCAACCCAGGTTAACATTCACATCAGCAGCCATAAAACATTATAACATCCAGTAACTCTGTAAATTATAAACTCTTTTAACAACTCACCATCGTAGTTTGTTGCCTCAAGGTCCACATACTGATTGCTTCCCATGGCTCCCTTTTGGATCGCCTACAAAAGTGGGAACAGGTATGCATTTAGGTCTTATCCAAACCACATATTGTTTCCTCAAGCTTGTATACAGTCTTACTGCAACAAAGTTGCAATAAATAATGACATTAAGAAAAGACTTGTTTACTGTTTTTATAGACTAGAGGATTCCAAATGACTAAGACATTGGTGAAAACCTTAATGTGAACTCAGTCTCACTTTAAGCCATTGCTGTAGAGCCCCGAGACACACTGAAAAAGCTACACGGAGAAAGATAAAGGGAGAGGGGTGTTTTCAGGGTTCCCCAAGACAGCTAATATGAAGTGTAAGCATTAACGGTCACGGCAGAGCTACGCCTGCCTGGTTCTTACCTGAAGGACCTGGGCATGTCCCTTCTCTGCACAAACATGCAGTGGCGTTCTACCCCAGCAGTCTGTGGTGTTGACTTGAGCCCCCAAGCTAACCAAGTCCTGCACAATGAGATGCTGATTGGCAGCCACAGCAACCTGGAAAGCGCTCTGCAAACATTGAGAAGAAAATTCAAACTGTTAGTCATCTAATCTCTAACAGGAAAGAGCAACTAAAACAAATAAAAAGCCTAGCTACCTGGTATTATTTAAGCAGCGATTATGAATACCAGGAAGCCAGGACAAATGAAGCAGAGCACATAGTTTTACCAGCTCAAGGTGATCAGGTGATCCCAAGAAGTATTAATAGCTCAAGGTTAATATTAGTATGCAGGCTAAATCTCAGGGTTAATATTAAATAAGCATTTCACCACATCTTCCTGAAGGTCCAGACATGCAGAAGCACTCAGGTGTGCAAAGCAGGTGCAGAGATTTTTGAGAACCTCACCTGACCATTGTGCTCTTTAATATCCAGCATGTGCAGGGCAGCCATCTTCCTTGCAAGAACGTAGGAGAGAGCTCGTCGGCCCTGTGCAACCGCAATGTGAAGGAAGCTGCAGGAAAGAGGGGAACAGAGTTACACCACCATACAAAACAGGGCTCAAATCATTACAGAGATCCAGACATATGGGACTGGTGTTACGCTGCCAGCTTCAGACCTTCTCTGGGTGACTAAGACAGGAAGACTGGTACCTTCTTGCCAGGGCAATTTAAAGCATCTAAATTAGAATCTTTTTCTCCCCCATTTACTAGATAAAGGTCTAATGATAAGTACCTGAAATTAAGGTGATACTAACACCTTATCTACTCAGTGTGCTGCAACTCTGTGCATCACAGCCCATCAGCAAGACCACGCGTTTCACTTGATTAGCGAAACTGCACTTGTGACACAAACACTGCTAACGACCTGCTTCCATTACAAACCCATGGTCCACCAAAACCCAAACAAAACATTCCCCAGCCTTCCACATCAGAAACACCGAGATATGCAGCACTCACGTATCTCCATCCGAGTCTTTTGCAAGGAACTGGTCTTGAGAGATGTTAGCCAGTTTGTTTTCCTCCTGCTCCACTTGCCATTGAAAAAATGACTTGCCCAGCTGGGTTGTGCTTCTGGCAATGCTTTGGTCAGGTAGAGAGACATTCAAAGTAGCCAAAGAGGCACTGCGCTCCAGACTACCACAGATGTTATTGGAAAGCAAGCTGAAGTTCGGAGCATGGGGGCTGACATCAGCTTGCGGGTGGGCACTGGTTAGTGGCTGGAGGGGAGCAGAGATGCCCTCTGAGCTTTCAGAGTCATTCAAAAGGGAGGAGAAGCTCTGCGATGGACAGTACTGCAGTTCGTGGCTCTCAAAGGTATTCTGCTGGTAGCCAGGAGGCTGGTCATTGGCAGCAAATGGCCTGTACTCCAGGGAGACATCCGAAGGATAGCTCTGTGACAAATCCTGGTTCTGGGACGGAGGGAACTGGTAATGCTGCGGCGGATCAACCATATGCTGGGAGGTGTGATCTTGGAAGGCTTGGTACTTCTGGGATGGGGAGAAAGCCTGTGTTCCCAGGCTGTCCTGGTACTGCTCACCAGGCGAGCTGTGACTGGAGACAGTGTGCAACCAGCTAACCTGCACCGTGCTCAGAGAAACAGGGCTCGACTCATTCTTGATGTTTATAATGTTCTGAAGCAGATCAGAATTGCTGTCGTGCTTTGGGTCGTTTTTATGAGCCTCTTCCATGTTATCCATAGAAGTTGGTGTCTGGGGTGGTGTCTGCCAGGAAAAAAAACCCAAAATAAAATCAAAATAAGCTCCAGAAAGTTAAGAGATATTACTGTATCTAGCAGTTTCTGATTACACAAAGCAAACAACAATAAGGCATGGAAAAAGTTACTTACCAGGAGGTGTGGGTGAACATTAGCTTGGCGTTTGAAAGAAGGTCCATCAGAAAGGAGCTCGGGAGCCTTTCTTTTGCCACTGTGACCTAGTATGCTCTTCAGCTCTGCTGAAAAGAATATGAATTTAGAATCCATTTAGAGGTTACTCTTACAATCAACTTTTACACTCTTGTGGCAGGGTACTTAAAGAAAGGATTTTTTACCTGTATATTGCTCGTAGTTCACCAATCCTCCTTGTGCCTTTTGAGAAAAAGCCAATTATTCCATTAGTATAATGTCATTTCAGGAAAAAACAATTAAAAACAAAAGCCAAGAAGAAAGAAGCAGAGACTTGCTTCTCTAAACACAGAATATACCTTACAATAATTCTAGTACATGATTGTCTAACCCTAATTTAATTGCTTTTAATTAAGGTTAGAAAATGGAAGGACTTTTATGGAACTTAAGAAAAAACAGTGGTTTTCATTTAAGGCTTTTAAGTTATTTGTTGCAATACCACAGAACTCAAAGTCTAGAGAAAGACACTGCTCCTTACTAAGGTCCGAGGGTTTCTTTTTTTTTTTAAAAACATAAACATGCCAGCCATTTTTATACTACTTCAATGCCGTGAACTTTTCTATGCAAAAACTTTGCCGTGACAACACTTATCCAGGAAGCTCACAAACATACGCTCAGAAAAACTATTTTTAAAAGTCTCCTTTAATCATCCTAGAATTTGGTTTGGATTTTTTAATATCTTTTAAGACGGGAGGAATCTGCCTTTATACTGCATGCGCCACGCAGAGGAACGCAATAGCATGACAAATATTTCTCCTCTGAGAAGATTCCCCAACTCTTACAATGACCTCATTCAAGTTAACAGGGAGTTTCTGTGGTTTCGTAACACAAACATCTCTTTATCCAAACTCCATTTAGAAAATAAAGCTTAGTGAGAACACTTTTAAGTGCCTCCTTCTCCTGCAGTAAACCTTCTCACTAAGTTCCTCCCAGCTCTGTTCTTCCATTACATATGGAAAAGGAAATAACACCTACTCCATCCACATCAGGTAAAGCAGCAAGATCATTTCTAGCGTTATCGCACGCCTTTTTTTGTTTTTTAAACCCACTTCAGTAGCCACCAAAAGCGATTATGTCAGTGCTGAAAAATGCTGGTTACCTTGCCTTCCTCCGTGGCGGAGCCCGAGGACATCTGTTTGCTGCTCCTGAAGTGCAGCAGGAGCTCCTTCACGGAGTTCTTCACGCGGACCCCCTGGAAAGGTCCTCTGTGCTGCTTTCCCCCCGCCATGTGTTGTTCAACTGTTGAGACACGAAAACAAAACCCGATTTTCAGCCGCTAGACCCGTTTTCCATTAAAAAAAAAAAGAGAACAGACAAACGACCAAAAGAGTAAACCCGGCAACGCTTGCGGAGAACAGCCGAAATTCCTGGTTTGGCAGAGCAGAGCCGGGCCCAGGCGACGCCCGCACTCGCAACCCCCCGCCGCCGCCTCAGCCGAGCGGCTCCCGCCGCCGCCCCCTCACCCGGGGAGCCCCCGCAAGGCCGGCAGTACCCCGCGCCGCCGAAGGGCTCCCGCTTTCCACCGCTTCGGGTGTTTCTAAGCCCAGAAGGGTCCGCGGCCGGCTTCGGGGCGACTCGCCCGGAGGGGACGGAGCGGGACGCGCGGCTTCGCGCCCTCCTGCCCCCCGACACCGCCGCCGCCCGCCCCCCCACCCCGCCCGCCCCCCCGCCGGGCGCAGGGCGCCGGGACCGCCGCCGGGGCACGCCGTACCTTGCAGCGCGGGGCGGGCGCCGCCCCGGGGGTCCCTCCGGCCGCCGCCGCGGCTGCTCACCGAGAGGTCCGAGTCGGATCCCGGCGAGCCCGGGGCGGAGTGCGCCGGCGAGCAGCTGCCCTCGCTGGAGTGGGGCGAAGCCCCGTAGAAGTAGGCGAGGTTGATGGGGCTGCTGAGCGCGCCGCCGTCGCCGCCATCGGGCGCCGCGTCCCGGCTGCTCTCCACGATCATGGCGGTGCCGCGGGGCGGCGGCGGCGGCGGGCGGCGGCGGAGGGCGGTGGGCGACGGAGCGGGCGCGGGCACAGCCAGAGCTGGGCGAGCGGCGGCGACGGCGAGTGGGGCCGGGGGCGCTGGCGGCGCCCGTTATAACGGCTCCGCCCCCCGCGGGGGCGGGGCCGGGGCGGGGCCGCGCTTCCCGTAAGGGCGGTGGCAGGTGGCCGCGCCCGGGGCGGGGAGAGAGGCGGGGCTTGGAGACGCCCCGCCCCCGGGAGCGGAGAAATGGGAACTAGAGGGGGCGGCATCACCCCGCTCCCCCAGCCCGGGCATGGGGTGAGATGGGGATGGGTGCTACTTCGCACCCTGTCCTGCAAGTTTAACACCTGGAGGACCCCTGCACCTTTTGCAGCCCCCCCCCGCAACGCAACCCAACCCCACCCCACGTTTCCACCCTTTTGTGGAGCTGCAGAGATGGAACCCGGGCGCGTCGCTCCTCGGCCTCCCGCCGGTGCCGCTGCGGGCTCGCCTTGCTCGCCCCAGGTGAGGCGGCAGGGGAGCGTTCGCCCTGCTCCTGCCCGGCCTCGGCCCCCGGGACACGGGCTTGGGAATATGGGGATTTTTTTGTTGGCCGGGTGCATCAAGTGAGCTGCATCCCGAGATAAGGGGAACGTGAGCAGTTGCTCACAACAGAGGTGACTCATCTCTTTTCCTCTGTTATCGGAGAACGTAGTAGGCAGGGGGCAGGCACAGAAGTTATTTTGGTTTTAGGTTGCACCATACTGCAGTGGCAAAGCCTCTCGGTTGAGGCCGGCACAGAGAAGCGCGTAAGTAATACAATGCCGAAACGAAAAGTGGGCGAAACTGTGTGCCTGCAATTACTGTTAACAACCCTACTGAGTTATTACCAATATCCACAAGCGAAACTTCTCAGATTTCTACTTTTTAAACAAATACTTCTGCTTTTCTCGTTTCCGCTGAGGTCACCATCTTCTAAAGTACAAGCGTGCATTTATGTGCAAGGTTGCGATTACGAAGTTTTTAGCTCTGCAGCTGCCTCAAAAAATATGTAGTAAACCAACACAGTATTTCTAAAGTATGTTATGCAATTGGAGGTCTATAATTTAGATTATTACACATATTTTAACTGTATTAAAAAACATGGGGCAGGTGCAACATGAAATTAAATTAATCAGCCCATGAGGAGGCAGGAGGGAATTACTTTATATTATACAAATATTTCTTCCACTGCCAGGTGAAGGAAAGCATTCACTGGGAATAGAAACTAGGCAGTTTTCTATTCCAAAGGCTGTTGGTTTATGTCATAGATTGAACTTATGCTGTCACAGTAAAATTTGGAAATGTAACCCATAGAATGAAATCAGACATCAAGTAGAACCCAAAATAGCATCGTCTAATAAAGGTCAAAATTCACTTGCTCCCTAATCAGCAGCTATCTCCCAAGTGTGTGTTCTCACTGATTTCAGCAAACATCTTTATGCAAGTCAGGATTTGTGAAATCAGGCCGTATGTTTTAAACACGCAAGGAGATGGTTCTCTGTTGTTCCTCAAGCCTTAGATCTCAGTCACGACACCTTAGCGGTAGGTAGACATTTTAAGTGTTTCCCTGTTGAAAAGCACTTGTGGCTTAGCGATCCTTTAGCCCCCAAACGCTCTTTGTGCACTCAGTGGCTGATGGGAGGACCCCAACCCAGCTTTCCAAAAGCAGATCTGACTGATCAACCTTTGCATTTGCATCCCTGCCAGGTAGCCAGGAAAGCAAGTCATTTTAATCTAGCCGGGAGGGTCTCCAACTGTGGCAGCAAATGGATCTTGTCCTTCAACATGCAAATGGTAACAAGAATCTGAGAAGTCTATAATCCAGAAAATCAGATTTGTCACCATAGTTGCCTGTAATTCCCTTAAAAATGTCAAGATGAAAAGTAGATTTTAAACCAAAAGTGGATTTCTTTCATTGTAGTCCTACTGGGTCAGGGAAGGTCCCTAAACCACATGCAGGCAGGGACAGACAGCACCTTTGTCTTTGCTATTCAGTAATTGTTTGGGAATGGATTTAATTGAGGATTACCCACTGTGTATAAATGAAAACTATTCTATAAAACAATTTAATGAGGTTTTTGTCTTGAAGAAAGCATGGAATTTCTTTTTGTCTTCTACTCCAAAGCTCTTGCTCTACTGAAGACTGAATTGCTGACTTGCCGTCATCTTACCAAGCAAAATCCACTTCGGGCAACACTCTGATATCTCCACTCATACTTGTTTCATCAGGAACATCTTATTTATCAGGTCTTTTGGCATAAATCTACTCCCAGTCAAAGCAGATTAAGACAAGTCTAATTCCACCGAGCTCTGTAACAAAAGGCTCTTTCAAAAAATACACACACCCATCGGTTGCACAAGATGAGCCGGCTCCCAGCAGGCTTGTACTCTCAAAGTGCTTCCACGCAAGTTACTGTTAAATTATTGCTACATCTGCAAATTATAATTATTAATGGTGCAGACCTTGAGCATCTGTTTTTTGGCCCAAACACTATGTAACATCTGTGGCGATCCAAACCCCATGAGGCATCTTCAGCCGAAGAAAGTTCCTCCTGGGCAGGGGGGTGAGCAAAAGTGCTTGTCACCTCTTCTCCCGACAGGAAACCCTGCGCAGCCAGTACAGACAGCAGCTAACTGGGGAAAAGGGGGGTCAGCTGGGAAGGCATCACAGGGCTGCGGTGTCCAGGTGGTTTCATCTTGCTTTGGCCAGGCTGTAACACAGCACAACCCATCAACCTCCAGAGCTGGAGAAGGCTGTGAGGCAAGCATGGAGGAGGATGCCTCAGCTCCCCGAGCGCTGCCCCCAGGTTTTTATTGCACCGCCTCCATTTACTGGGATGTATCAATAATGCCAACTAGCGGCCAGTATTAGCAACATTTGTCCTGAAACCTTTCTTACATACATCAGGAAATAGTGAGATGTGCTTATCTTGGTATCTCAGACCACTACAAAAATAAGAAACAAAATGCATTTGTTTCTGAAAACTCTGCTCCTTCCCTCTCTTCAGAACACAGCCTGGACAAGTGTTGTGGAGTCAAAACTGATCAGCCTTGGTTTAGGATATACCGATATACTTGATCACTGAAACAGCTTTGACTACCTCTTCCGAGGGTGCGAGTTGTGCACACCTGTGAACTACTTTGAAGGGATCTGAAAATTCAGTTAAGAACAAAAGAAAATCCTGTTGTCTCAAAGCTTACACTCGCTGGGTAGAGGTCTCATTGCAAAAGTCAGAGTGGTTGAAAGCCAACACCTCAGACCTTCACCACCAACTGAACTTCTAGGCTAATCACAGCCATGTATCTCCCTCTTGGTACCCTAATCAGAACCAGCAGAGAGAAAAGATGCACCGGACCTGCTGTGCTGGGCTTCCCTCAGTAACTCTCTCCTTGTTACACAGAAACAACTGAGCCACTACCCTAAGTCAAAGCAAAATCAAGAAGCCTGCTCAGTGCTTGGGGGTTTTTCTGTTAAAAGAGACCTCTACATTTCAACACCCTTTTAAATTGTAACCATGAGATTTTCTTTCATATCTGGGCCCTCGTACTGATAGCAGCATTTCAGTAACGACAGCAGAAAGTCAGACTTAGCAAGAAATTTTACTGCCCAGCTTTCAGCCTTCTCTGGTTTATCCTTTCTGACACAAGCTTTGCAGTCTGAGCTGCAATACTGCGAGGCGGGGGACTTCTGGGCTGATGTGTGTAGTGGCAGCAAGGCAGCTGAAAGGAAACCTCCAGCAGAACCGCCTGTGATCAGCTCAGCAAAGCCCATGCACAGCATAAGGGAGCAGGGGGGTACCAGGCAGATGGGTTGAGGACTCTCAGCTCAGAAAAATCTGGGCTGCAAAGTTCAGGCAGAGATTTGCATGTGCTTGCGAAGACATCCTCCCAACATCCTATTCCATCCCCTATAGCTTCATACGTAAGTGATTGCTGCCAAGCTAACCCCTGATGTATCTAGTATCTACCTCTATATGGTCAAATGATGTGGCCCCACAGTTTACCCTCATGTCCTGGTCCCAGGATTGGTAACAGTGCTCTCTTAAGTGAGCTCAATTCTGGGATCTCTGGTAAGAGAGACTATCTCCTTTGGGTGAAGGCTAGGTATGGTTTGCTCCAGGGCTGCTCCCTAGAGACAGCATGAGCAAGACTCCACCAGTTGTCTCACTCTGTGTTAGCTTACTCTCCAAAAAGGCATCCTACCTCCTCTTCCCCCTCAGGAAATCCCTTGAAGCTGTGACTCCAAGTAACACATATAACAGTTGGAAAGAAAAAAAGCCCAAAAGAACAGAAGATGCGTCCTGGGGAGGCTACGTGGGGCTAAGAAGAGGCTGAGGCGGAGAAAGGGTTATTACAGTATATGGATGTGGCCAGTTGGCTGTAAGGAAAGGGCTAGCCTTTACAGCATCAGCGTGCCCACACTTCTCAGTCGCTGGGGCGTGTACTGGAGTGAACGCTATAGGGGATGTAGCCTTTAAATAAATAAATACATAAATAAATCAAACCCAGAAAGTGAAGCTTTGCCTTGACTGTAAAGCAGCACGTAGCCACTCTGCCGACCACGCAGTCCCTCCTAACTGAGACCAAGGAACATGCCAGATCTCAGACCAGCTCACAGTTCAGCAGGTATGGGAGCAGAATAAACACCTCTCTTCGGTCCATCCCCCAAGCAGCAGTGCAGGACAAGGGTCAGCCACTAGCTAAATTGGCAGAGCACAAACTACTAGTAGCAAGAAATTGGTTTTGCAACACAGCTCTGGAGCAGTATAACCTTTCTGGTATTTCTTAAATTGGAAATAAAAATGGTCATTTACAATCCAGTTGCTTAATGCAAGTGAATATTTGCTGTATGGATGTCAAATGTCCCTTATTCTCCAGCAGGTGTAATTAGCCTCCTGCTGCACACTGTGAGTTGAGGTGTGTGAACGCCACCGCCGCACCTCTATACCCTAGCAGTGTTTCCACACAGAACACAAACCCCAGGCCACCCAGCACAATGCTTGGTTTGCTTTTAGAATAACATCGAGAAAACCAGAGGTAAAAGCTGAGTAACTCTTCAACTCCTAGAGACAGATCAGGATCAATACCTGTGTTTGCTTTAACAGTTTAGGAGAACACACGTCAGCAGGTTGGAAATGGGCCACGACACGGTTTTTCTCTAAAAGCCAGCACAGAGGAGTCAGTGTTTCTTCTCTCTTTGCTATACTTGTATTGCTACATTTTTCCTGGACGTTGGTCTCCAAGACTGACATTCTGGGATTAGCCTGAACTTCAAAAGGGGGCATGTATAATTCTTCATATTAAAGGAAAACTCAGACAATTTATTTAGCATATGTCTTTTGGATCTTGCTCCTTTGATCCAAAGAATGCCCTCGATTCTGCTTTTTTCTCCCAGGCTGTTTGATATTTAAAGGGGGGAAAAAAAAAAAACAAAAAGTGGGGTTGCTCTTAAGTAGATCCTTTCACACTGTGTATACAAAGCAGCTGAAATCAGTACAGGGGAAAAAGAAACCCCAAACCCAGCAAGTGTTACAAAGCTGGCTAAGTGGATCTGATTTCTGCACAAGTAAACAGTTTCCCTGTTACCTGCATCTTGTGTTGTGGACATTCCTCTCAACGTACTCACTGCCCCGGTTAGTCATGTTTTCTTGTAAGCTTAAGTATCTCATAAGTTCATTAGCACCTTGCAGTAGGAACACATGGCTAAGAAATACACATACCACTGATGTCACAGTGTGTAAACAAGGAGCAGAAGGCTGTTTCCCCATAGCAAAGGGCAATATCATATGTCACCTGTAAAGGATGCTGTGTGTACATAGAAGAGGTACATAATGCGATTTCTTGCCTCAAAATATTTTCCTTGTTACAATACTCTGGTTTAGAAAGGGAGTTAGCACAGTTTCTCCATGCTGTTAGGGAGCCTAACAGGTCTGAAGGGCTAAGCATCAGTTTTCCTTGTGACTCATGCTGAAGACCTTTTTCCTCCTAACCCAGGTGACCAACCTGGGCCAAAACCTGTCATTCTGAGCCCACGTTAATTTTATTTTCTGCTGTCAGACGCAGAAGCCTGTGCTGTAAGCACAGCAGGTGAGTTAGGCTCTGGTGGATTTCAATTTCAGTGTTCCCACCTTCCACAAACAAGGACTGCTTCAAGAACCTGTGAAATGAAACCACTTTCTAGCAGGGACTAGACGGCTGTCCCAGTGCAGCATTACCACTCAGCATTTTAGTACAGGAACGGGAAGAAAAACTGCTTTATCTCAGTGAGATTTTAACCCAGAAAAATACAATTTTTCAAGCAGCAATCTATCCAGGACCCTACTTTCCTAGTCTCTCAGTTAATGTGTAGTAATGGGTAACCTAGCTAAGGTTAAGGTTGCCATACATCCAGGCTTCACAAATGTGTGTTTTTCTGCTCAAAAACGTTGTCCAGACAGATTTTGAAAATGTAGCCACTTCTTGGATGCGGCAAACCAGTCACATCTACTGGACAGCAGATCTAACTGGGTTGACTAGTCCAGAAATCCCAGGCACAGTGTCAGCACACATGCAGGTCACCTGTGCTGTGGTTGCATTGCAGAATCAACACCTGCAGGAAGCCTCAGCACTGATTTGCACAATCCTGAATAGCCTATGACCATACCATCAGCTCAAGGGTGCAGAGAAGCGTGCAGGAAAGCCCAGGCAGAAACAAGACAACCGCAGAAAAAGACACTTGTACCATGTTAACGCTGCAAAGATCATTGAAGGGAATGCCCTCGTCTTATGTCTTGATCTTATTTCATGTTTTCCAGTTTGTAGAGTTTAAATGCCTTCAGTTCAGGCTTCCATTCACTAGAGAAATCCCAGGTTTCAAAACACATGGCTGGCTGACCTTGGGAAAGTCCTGAAACTCAGCTGTACAGCTGCCCTCCATTAGTCAGACAAAAAGTCAATAAACAGGAAATTTTCTCATTTAAAAAAGCACCTAAGCCAAGGCAGCCAAATCAAATTTTATTATGGGAGGGAAAATGTTAGGTTGCTTCCAAGCAGCGGTACAAAAACCTTCCTGGTGCTAGGGATGAATTGCATATACTAGGGCAGGTTTTATCTTCAGTTAAATGTGTGCTGGGACAACATTGCTCCATCTATGGGTCAGAATTTGTTGCCACATAAGTCTCAACCACAGATGTCCCACATCTGCATAAAGGATATTAATATAATGGAAAGGACACTAATACCATGCTCCTTCTTGCTTCTACAGACTTAACAGCTAGTTGCTGCACATTTAGATAGAAATTCATGACAGCAATGACAAATTTACAGTAATACTTAAATCGTGCACGAGTTAGCATAAAACATCAAGAAACTTGGAAATAAACTCTTTGATTTGGTGGGGCATAGTGCAAAGCTCTGTTCCCAGGCATTGGCTCCCTCCTCCTGTTCTTAGCTGGGAAAAGACACTGACTGAAGGCAGACGCATCCTGTCTGACAGGATGCTGCTCCGCACAGAAGCTAGCCCATGGATGTTTAAGTTTCCTTTTAATTTCCTGCCAATTTCTTAAGAAGAAAGCAAGAGTAAAGGCAGCTGTTTCTGGCTTGCATGTTTTGTCTCAGGAGCTTGTCACTGGGAACATGAAAAGTCACACAGGGGTTTCTCAGCAGCACCATCAGGACTGTGTTTTGCTGCCCCTGAAAGCCTGGGGCTAGAAACAAAGCCAGGTCAGGCTGTCCGGGCTGTGGCAGGAGGCAGAGCCGAAAGGAGGGATGGGGCTGTGCCTGCCACCCCACTGCTCAGGGCAAGCCCAGGGGTGGGAAGGGAAGCTTCCCAGCACCCAGGAGAGCTCCTGGAAGCCTGTTTCCAACAGCTGGTTGATGATGATGATACCCTAACTGCTGCCTCCAGGGCGGCAGCAGGGATCTGGTGTAGGCAGGGCAGGGTGCAGGGCTGAGGCTGCTCGGCTGCCCCAGGCAGCCCAGGGCTCAGCTGGTGCCCAGCCCCCCCAGCACCCAGAGGCAGAGGGCATTTCCTCCACACACACACCCTCCTCCTATCCACTGCCATTACACACAATGGGAAACACGTGGCTTGCTGTAAATAAAGTCAATAAAAGGTCCTACTAGCCAAAAGGAGTCACTTGCCCCAGGAACCGAGCTGATACCGGAGTTTTGTTTGGAGCAGAAATATGGCTTTCTTCCCAATGTCCCTAGGTGACATTTGTCCCTGACCAGTGGTCACCCAGTCTGGCTGAGGGACAGCACACGGTATCACCCTTTCTCTGCCGGCTATGTGCCTCCAGGCAAGCCACAATGTCCCAGCTGAAAATACTTGGCTTTCATCTAAAGTACTTGCAAGCCACCCATCCGCAGCCATACGCTAGTCTCCAACGATACCGTGGCACAAACACTCCCCCAGATTTTGGGGGTCTAAAATCCAGACCGCATTTCCTCCTCTGCAAGCAGCTTAGTGGTGAGCTGTCCTCCCTGGCTGCCAGATACGGGCACTGGTAATAAACCGGGGTGCTGCATAATTGACCTCATGTGGGAAGCCAGAGAAACCCTCACCAGGCAATGAAAAGAAGTTTATGGTTTGGTTTAATAAACCCCTTAGCATAACAATTTTTAAAGTGAAGTTTACGTTCATTGAAGTTACTCTTTTTCTTTCCCACAGATTTTCTGCTACATTACAAGAAAATAGGTGCAGATCCCAATTTTTATATATGTTTCCCTGTGTTGTCTCACACTACACCACAACAGTTTACTCCTGTCCCACTGAAGCTGGCAGGCTTGTTTGCTGATGATGCTCTGCTATTCCAAAATTACTGATGAGCTGCCAGGAAGAAACTGTCATCAAGATTATACAAAACACCTGCTTCCACTAACAAAGCTTCTTCCATTCAGTGCTCTCAGAGCCTAGTTTCCCATCCATCCATCCATCCTAACTCTGCAAAGCTACTACATCCTCCCCTGAAAAAAGGAGATTGTTTCAGAGACAATTGCCCAAAACAGCTAAGCTATTTAGGGGTATATTGCCCCTAGATCCACTGTGGGCTTTCAAAAATCCAGCCATTCATTGTGGTTTCTTCACACTCGGTTATTACCCGTTAATTTCCTAAAAGCCAGCCTTTCTTCCCACCCGACCCCAAAACACACACAGACAATTATAGCACAAGCCACTTGCAAGGCTATTAGAAGTAAAAAAAAATAATGAGAAGACAATATTGTTCCAATCAACTACAGGTTTTAAGTAATAAAGCAAATAAAATTATAATAGTGTACCTTCATGCTGGAGGAGTGAAGTTAGAATTAGCTCTATGGAAAACAAGCCCGTTCTTTGCACCCCACTGGCAACTGATTGTTCCTTATGGCCACGTCTGTGTGAATGATTGAAAAGTTCCTCTGAGGTTTAACGGTATGAAACAGAGAAGCAACAGCGAGGAAACTTTTTTTCCCCTCCCTCACAAAAGTCCTGCTTACTCTGGCTTTCTGGTCACAGAGGAAAGTTATATTAAAAAAAAAAAAAAGACACCCTAAACAACCCACCCCACCCGCCAAGTTTATTATAGGTCCAGGCTGAGTACCCACAGGGCTCTTTTTATTGCAGAGGATCACGCACAGCTTATCTTTCAGCCCTGGTTAACTGGGGTGGGGAGGGGGGATGTTATGACATGTGAGAGGAAGCGGCAGGGTGGAGGAGGAGGGTGGTGTGAGAGTGGCTGCATGGACTTTTTCTGCGCGGTGGAATTTCCCAGGCCGGGTAAGCCCTGGTGGGGACATTCCCCTGCCAAACTGGCTAGCAGGAAACCCCGGGCTGGCGTAACGCTGCCAAAAAAGGGTCTAGAAGACACTGATGCGAGATTCACAGTGAGAACAATGAAAAGGGGCTGTACAACATTGGGGCGAAGAGAAACCTGCAGCATACAACTCAGCGGGGTTTCTTTCCTGACAGGGTCAGGCTCTTCT
Organism: Phalacrocorax aristotelis; assembly: GCF_949628215.1. NCBI lineage: Eukaryota > Metazoa > Chordata > Aves > Suliformes > Phalacrocoracidae > Phalacrocorax > Phalacrocorax aristotelis. Next base: position 124,294,793 of record NC_134276.1, read on the forward strand.
CCTCGCCCAGCTCCTGCCTGCGGTGCTGTCTGTATGGCCACAAGCAGTCACGCTGTGTCTCATAGCTCTTTTCTGCCTTGGCACTACAGGGTAACCTGGACAAGCTGGTGCCTGCGTAGCAGTCATGTAGGAAGCGAGAGAGATGCAGTGTGCCACAGATTAAAAAAAAAAACCCCACAGCTCCAGCCTTTGGGAAGTGGAGCATGGTAAACACTTCTCCTTGGCAACTGCCTGGATTTCAGTGGGATTTTGCCTTCAGAAAGGTCAGGATTAATTTCACGGAGGATAGTATCAGCGTGAAAGCTCCATACAGCCAAAAGGCTGATTAAAATGGGGGGGAGTGGGGAGCTATAATAAAAAAGGGGGAAGGAAAAATGTACTCCCCTTTGTCATAGGTGTATCAGATCTAAAATAGTCACCGGCTCCAGTAGATACGATAACCTTCAGCTCAGAAGTTTCTAGGATTTTCCTGAAAGATGAGCAGATCCATCTGAATCATACTCCCTTTTCTTCTGCTTTCAGCAGTGGCACGGGCCAGGATTCAGCATGTTTGTGCAACATGGTCAGCAAGGACAGGACGCGCAACTCTTCTCAGAGCAAAGACCCCCTGCTTCAGTGCCTTGCATTACCCCTTGCCCAGCACAGTTAATGCGGCAGCTGGCACCAATAAGGCAAAGAGCACTGAACCACTTATACCCCTGGTTGTTGCATCCCCAGTGCCTCCTGTACTGGAACATAGATGTTAAAAACAGACGAACACAAACCCATCAAGACTTCACTGCCACCCTCGCCCTGCCTCGGCAAGATGCAAGAGGGAGGTAGGAGAGAACACCTCCTTCCCAAAGGTGATCATTTTGAAACCTTCCCCCTGCAGGCAGGAAACACTGCGTGGGCTCCATCTTCCTGTTCGTAGCTGTATCATATCACTGGAACATGTTCAACTGATAATCTTGATGGGCTCAATACTTTTCTTTGAAACAAGGGTGGTTTGTTCCAGCCAAGGCTGCTATTGATTGCTTGCTCATCAAAGGCCTGCAGGGCCCTCAGTCTTGTCTAACGTATGGCAGGGCAGTGCCCCAGCCAGACCCTTGCCCTGCTCTCTCCCACAGCAACTGTGGAGCACAGCGTGCCAACTGTCAGGGTCCTGAGAGGCCTCTGGGTGCCTTCACAAGGTACCAAGATCTCTCTTTGCAAAGAGGGGAGGCTGCATCCCCAAGAGGGGCAGGGATGGCCCAACATCAGGGGCGGTGGCAGCAGCACCTGGAGCACCACTTAGCTTATCCAGCTTCTCCACCCCTTTCTCCCCAGGTGTCACTGCCTCTTGAATTAGGGCAGCTCAGGTGCTCTGCCTCCTAAAGCCATGGGGGCACTTGTGTATCAGCTGTAAATGCACCAGAGGTCAGTCCCCCTCCTGGGCACCGCTCACCCGTGCAAACAGGCAACCTCTGCCACAAAGAAAAGGAAAATCCAAATAGGACAAGAAAGAAACTGAGGCACATAACGGCAGTGTAATGCCGCCACAGCCAAACAGCTCATGTGTGGCAGGGCAGGATAAAAGTCATGACTTCAGCCAGAAATCAAAATGTCTACTTGTAGCAATATTTGTTGCGTAGAAAAACGGGGACAACAGGACATCAGGAAGAGATTTGTTGACATAGAGAACCTATGTTTCAAACAGTGGATATGAAATTGTTGGGATTGGAAGACACACATATACTGGGCACATTTTACATCAATGTAAAATAATTTTAATATCTGCTTGTTACTGGAGCTCTTAGGTTTTTTCATTGGATTTTTAAGACAGTAGCTTTTTTTCTGTATTTTTTTTCTATTTTTATTTACCAAAGCAAATGCAAAAATGAGACACAGCAGAAGCAAATAACAATAATAGACATACACAGGGCAAAAATGATAAAGGTGGAGCAGAAAGAGAAGAAACCATTAGAAGGAAGAAACAGCTAAAGACAGAACTAGTTGCCTTGCCAGCAGCAAGTGACAATTCCCTGAGAGAAGCTGATTCAGCCAGAGAAAGAGGACAGGCGGGACCAGAAAGCGTGACTCACCCAGCCCAGGGAAAACCAGAGGGTAAGGAGGAGTGGAAAGAACTGAGCACAGAATGGCGAGGGGGGAAAAAAAAACCCTGTGAATTTGTTGTGGTTCTTTCACTGCAGGTACTTTTGCCCTGCCTCTCACCTGCTGAGCTCCAACGGGCACGTCCCACCTGGAAGCTCTTTTTTGAAATCCTTCAGATCAGGCTGCCAGAGCCATAGGGCTTGTCATGTAAGTAGTCCTGATCATTGCAAACAACCTATGGTGGAGATTTAGGGTGAAAAGGGAGAGCCCTGTATCAAAAAAATTAACAGGTTTGTACAAAGGGCCCAAGCATGAGGGCACTGGGTGAAAAGAACTTGTCTTTTTTTCAGAGCTAGCCGGCGAAGGGAGAGAATACAAAGTGGAGAGCAGGACAAATGTCTAATGGATGGCTGCACCAGGGAACACTGATGGCCAGAGCTTGGACTTGCTGTCAGACCCCACAGTCTGCTAAATTTTCCATACTGCAGGAAGAAGTGACTTGAGATGGACTGTTCTATCCCAGTAAAGTTTAGTCGTCTGGATACTTTTGTGACTTCGGGGAAAAAAAAAAAAAAACCCAAACAAACAAAAAACAGATTTAAGAGATTATTTAGGGCAAAAAAATCAACTTCTGAAGGACAGTCGTAAGCCAATCTAAGAGTTATCAACGTCTATATCATCAACTGAATTTCATTCTAAAATGAACTCTAGGTAACAGAGCTTCATCCAGTAATGTTCATGCCATTTATTTTGAAAACACAACTACCCAGGAGTTAGAAAATAAACCATCACCAAGACTATTACATTGTGGCTTATGTTTTTCATTTGAGAGTCCTCCCAAGCTCTTTTTCCATGCCTCAAGGCCCTCTTCTGGCCATGTTCATTAAGGATCCACTGATCTGTTAAGCCCACACCAGCTGACACAGTCAGGATGTGGGGGAAGGAACATTGTACTTTCACTTGGTTTTAGTTGAGGTGCTCACTCTGCAACTGGGTCTCATACAAAGTAACTCCCCTGCTCTTAATTCTCTCACATCCTCCTACAAAATCCCTCTATCCCATTCAAGGCAGAGAAGCTCCTGTGCAATTCACCATGACAGAGCAGACCTGCTTATTTCACTCCAAAAAAGGGTATGGAATACACCCACAAAGGGCTAGTTAACACCAACCACCAGTCCTGTACTATAAGACAGCTAATGTTAGAAGTTATGTAATACCTTGCCAATGGGGGATGCGGCGCTACACCATGGGATGAGCACAAGAAGCCCCATTTCAACCAGATAAGAAACCACGTGGTCTCTGCCAGCCCCCGCAAGCCTCCTGTCCCTCTGTCTGGCAGCGTGAGGTGCAAGGCCTTTCCCTGCCAAGCACCTGTGCCCTCTCTGAGTCACCACAGGCTCTGAAGAGCACACAACACAGGATGAAAGCCTGCCTGTGCACTGCTCCTTATTCTGGTTATAAAAGCTTTGAGTTTGGGTTTTTTTGTTTGGTTGGTTTTTTGTGGTGTTTTGTTTTTTTTAAAAAAAATTCTCCACCTAAGATACCTGTCATGCCTACAAACATGTGAAAACCCAATATACATGGCTTCAAACCAACTGTAAGCAGGAAGTTTGGAACAGTACCTAACATATGATTGCTATGACATTACTGTCGGGGAGGGAGCAGAGGAAGAGGTGGGTGAGCAGCCTGGGAGGGAAGAACTGTTCCTTTTTTGACTGGTGCAACTGGTAACAAGATGAGAATAGAAATGAAAACTCATTTATAGTTCAACTGAATGACATACGGAAGCATAGCAACCTCAGTCTTCACCTTAAAACATGAGTAACTACTCAGTTTCTCCCTTTCTCGTCCCTGTCTATTCCAGAGCCCAAAGAAGTGAAATATTGGCCCTCATTCCAAATTAACTGGCAATTTCCCTCAAGTTCATGACCTAAAAGTTAATGTTATTAAAATATTAATCTAATTAATCTAAAAGGCAGAGGTTCTACCAGAAGGCGATTAGACACCTTTGCTAATAGCAGCCTTGTTTTCTTTCCCTCAATTGTCGCAACCTTTTAAAAAAAAAAATCGTTCCTCCATATCTGTTCTTGGTAGCTAACTGCGATGTAAGGTTCCTGTTGAAGAGCAGCGGTGAGCACAAGAAACGTGCCACCACAACTTTCACACATGATATAACTTTGTGAGGAAACCCAAATGGTTAGTCCGCAAATTAAGTAGTTTCCTTCAAAGTAAAAGTTTGAAGTCTTATTTTCATTAACACTATTTGGATAGATTTGTTATGCAGGATGAAAGCCTTACACTCTACCTATTTTAAAAAACACATCTGGAAAAGATGAAAGATCATTTTGCATTGTGGTTGTTTACCTTCCCAGACCTGAATTGGTGTGGTCCCTCTTTAGCAGAGGATAAACTTCCATTAACATATTAAAGTAAGAAATAGTTACCTAAAGCTAATGTATGGACAGACACTATGTGAGGCAGTTGTCAGAAGGAACTAGCAAACAGAATCTCCTTAAGCCTGACTAGAAAAGCTAAGAATAAATGGTATTTCAGTGTATGCGACTCCTCCAGTCATTTTTAAACATTTTAAAACTGTCCTTTAAAATGAACAAAACAAAAAACACTATTCCTGTAGCTGATAGCATTAGGTCTCTTGAGGCTCCAGGAATAAGAACACAATCTTTCTAACATAGCAGCAACCCTGAAAAGTAAAGCATTTCAAATATGAAGACATTTCCATTATTCCATTCTGTGCAAACTACCAATTTGTCTAATTAATCTTCTCAGTTTGCTCACAAAGACTCAACTTGCATATTCTCCTTGAGCATGATGAGCTGCTTCAGAAGCACTTCACTACTGTTCTGACAGGTACCTCAGTAAAGCCACTGGTAAAGACTACCTTTGGCCTGAGTGGGACCAGAAACAAGACAACACGGAACACTTCTCTGCTGTTTGATCTGGGGGCTGAATTTAATCAAAATTTTTTTCAAAGCACTACTCGTTAAAACTATAGACCAGCTTAATCAAATTAGCAGCAGAAAACACCATGCCAAGAAGCCCAAGAGCCACCAGCTTTCACACTGGCAAAACCACAAATATTTACCAAGCACCTGTATGAAGGGCAACCATGTGTTGTTTGGCTTTTGGGTGCAATTTTTTTGACCTTTTATATTGGCAGCAATGAAGCTCATCAATAAACTATAAAGCTGCCAAACACAGAAGGGGCATCATTGCACGGCCTTGACGCTAGGGTGTGCCAGTTACCATTACCCATTGCCGAACACCATCAAGTGCCTTCAGGTCACTTGGCTTCTCCAAACAGACACAGTGTAGGAATGATGTCCAGCAGCAACTATCAGAAGCCCAGCTTTGCAAGAGCATAACAGAATAGCTTTATCTTACAGGGAAGGGAAATACTTTAATTAGTAAATGCTTCAAGTGGGTGAGCCTGCAGCTTGCACTTGCAAAAACTGCCTGAGACAGTGTTTTCACTGAGGTCACAATATACACATTTCTCCATAATAGATAAATCAAGTAGTAGTATATCAACGCTCAGAAGAAATTCAGTAGTACAGGAAACCAAACTAAAATACTGGCTATTTGCATTATTTAGCAGCCATCTGTAAACACCAAGGGTGCCTAACTAGTATGCTCTATTAAATTTCAGCACATTCTTGATGACTTAATACTACAGATATTTTGACTGTGCTTCCTTGATTGATATTTGTGATTTTGGTACACTCCCTTCATACTTCTAATTAGGACTTTGAAACAAGAACGGACACTGCACTTCTCTGACATATAACTGGAAGAGATGTCCCTCAAACTCCGGAACATCGAGAGAAAGAATGGTCCCAACATCTTTCCCAGGCTTCACACACAGTTCTGAGCAGCAAGACTCTGTCAACAGAATCTGTGTCATATGGATTAAATTAAGCATACAGTGCAGACAACTAGTAAAGCTAATAACCCACATAATTTCTTATTGAATCCTGTCAATTTAACTTAAGGTGCTCTCTAATAATGTCAGATATGAGTGATAAGGCTGAAAGGAATCAACCTCACAGGAAGATATGGCCCAATCAATCAACTCCTCTTTACCACCCGTCACAGCTACCCAGAGTTAAGGCCACCACAGTTCGTACTTGCATGCCAAGTACAACAACCAGAGTTCTCCCATACCATCCAGTATGATTCGATAGCTCCAACAAAGAGCAACTTTACTTCGGCTACAGCAAAAGTTGACATAGGGAAACCCGCTTGTGCTAAGTTTGCAGAGGGCACACATAAGATAAAAATGCATCTATTTGATTCTTAACAATAACTTCTTTTGGGTGCAAGTTATGCGGCAAGTAATGAGCCAGAGACATCTCCCAAGCATCCACCAAGTGCACAGCAATTCCTGAGAACATTTTCCTCATGACAGAATCAAGCTGAAAGGAATACCAGTCACTGTTAAAGAGGCTCACTTCTGGCCCAAGCTCCTGAACATTAGCGGTTCTGATGATGATTACAGTCTTGGGGCTGCGATCCAGCAGTTGAATAATTGATCTCCGAATGTTCCTCAGCCGCCGGATATACACTTCCACAGGGAAAGTGCTGAAGTGGGACCATATAGTAATGGCTATCACCGTGTTTCTCCCACCCACTATGCCATTCAGTTCATTGGCAATGTAGCGCAGTTCACTGCTAAAGACTGTTGAAAAGCGAATGGGCGGCCCGTGACAGCGGAACTTCAGTAGGATATTGTGCTTCAGGTCCACAGACATGAATGGGCCCACGTTCTTAGGACTCCCCAGGTTAAATTCCACTAGATCTGAAAACCCAAGAGCAAGCATTAGTGAAAGTTGGCATAAAAGATTAAAACTATCAACAAGGGCAAAAGTAGCAGTAGGTAAGGAAATCTGAACATAATTCTAAGAACTCCAAAATGAAACAGATGATGTGTGTCATCCATGTGCTAGCTGTGTATTTCAGAGTGGAGTCCATGGGTGTTGAAATTTGCAAGACAGCATACTTCAACTTCACAAGGCTGTCAATGCCTTTTCCAAGTTTCCCAAAGTGTTTTCTTCCCCCTCTCATAAAAAAGAAATTTTCTTTTTTTAAGAAAAAGGAAATAGAATAGACCCCTTCAGTCCATTTTACCCTATGAATCCAGTGTTCATAGGAACCCTTCTGGCAGCTTTAAGACTCCATTAAATTTAAAGATTACTTCAACATATATGCAATGAGGAGTCTCAAAGTCTCTCTTCTAACACAACTTTACTGCGTTAGGGGTAAGGGGTGAGGAAGGAATATCTAATTTGCTACTGAAATTCTGTTATTTATGTTAAAAGAAGGGAAATGCAAGAAAGGGTCCAAACTAATCAACAGTAATGGAAGTAATTTCCTACTTCATTCCAAAATGATTTGTGTCACTGGGATGCTGCAAGGCCTTCCGCAGGCACCCTAAGTGACTTCTGCCGTGCCCGCAGGTGGCCACTTTAAGTCACAGCCACAGCAGTGGTCCTCATTCATGAAATGTTTTACAAGGACAGCTTTGCAGATACTTTGCGGCCCCACTTCCAAGGCCTACATGTTTCTCAAACATTTGACTAACTGCCTTTTTGCCAGCACTTCTGGTGATGTTTTGTCTTTCCCCTTCCTTTGTTCCATCATTGTCATTCAGTAAGATCAATTCTGTGTCTGACATGAGAGAAATAAAGCTTTGCAAAGGTCTTTAAGAACAAAATCAAATTAAAAAAAAAATTAACCTGGAACAAATGCTGTCAGATACTCAAACCACTGCCTTATTGTAGAGTCTCCAAACAAGTGGATTACTTTTCCTTGTAAGCACTTGGTTATATCATCCGACTCGTTAAAATGATGGATCCAGTGTGTTCTGGACCTCCACTGGTCTTCGTAATAATAACCAGAAGGAGAAACCATACGATCTTCAGCTCTGTCCATACTGCTTGAGTCTGGAAGAGAAAAATTCTTTGAAATTAACATACAACAAAACCAGCCTCTGTAATCTTCATGGACACATAGCCAGTGATGTATAAACATCTTTGCTAGTTTAAAGTGAAAGAATATGATGTATGGTGTAGGTTAAAAAGCTCGATGCATCACACTTTTGTAAGCCTGAGTATTTCACCTCCTACTTCTGCAGCAGAACCTGCAACCACTGACACAGTTGGTTGAACAATTATAGTTTAACTTGCTTGAAATTAAATGGTATCTCTGATGATAAAATAAAAAACAGTAAGTATCTGACATCTTTCACCCTTCAATAGAAATGCTTGATCATGGGTGCTGCAAAAGGCGCGGAAAGATCAGCAGAGCACCTGGGGCTGCCCGCGCCCGCCGCCCCCCAGCCAAAGCGCGCTGCTCCCCTCTAGCGGCCAGCCTGCCCCGCCAGCACAGGGCACCCGCCCTGGGGTGACACCGCACACCACTCGTGCCTGCTTCGAACAAACCAGCCCACCCACCCGCCAATGGAACAACACACATGCTGACACTCCTGCTCCAACCACGCGTGCTAGAAGAGTCAAGCCTGAATCATAACGACTCCAAAACTAGGAAATGCCAGAATTAAAGCTATGACCAAGAATTTTATATGTGCCTTTTGAACTACGAGGGTGTCTAATTCCATGGATTTCATACTTTCTCTCTGCTATCTAGACCCTTCCCTTTTTACTGCGGGGGACAGGCAGCCCTCTGAGGAGTTAGCAGCCCACAGCAGGGAAGCCCCATTCCGTAGGATACCTATTTACCTTGCAGAAGTTGGATGATATGTTGCAAGCAAAGGCCAGAGATTACTGGAAGAGAGGGTGCCACCTCATGGTCACGTCAGTCAACATTGCCATACTTCTCTTAGTATCCAGCGTGCTACTAGTCAATCCAACTTCCACGAGGTCATTACAGATTCTTCCTTTACCGCTTATGTATTCAAACACCTCAACTGAACAAGCACAGAGGTGTTCCCCGGCACCAGCACCAGCTGTGCAGAGCAGCCATGTCCAGCTGTTTTAACATTTCTACCCACCTTGGTGTGGAGACTATATGTTAAGAACACTCCCTGCCCTATCCTAACTTACAACTGTTTGGCAAAGCACACATTGACATGGCCAAAATCATGTTGGGGACCATTCCAACTATGTAGAAGTATAGGCAGTGGAATTCCAGTGCCCAGAAGCATCCTCTGGTAGATGCTTCGTTATAACAAAGGAAGAATCCCATGGGCTAGGGCTCTGGAAGGCAGGGGGGTCCAAGAGAGCTGGACAGTATTCAAGGACCACTTCTTCCAAGCTCAAGATCGGTGCGTCCCCAGGAGGAAGAAGTCAGGCAGAGGAGCCAGGAGACCTGCGTGGATGACCAAAGAGCTTCTAGAGAAATTCAAACAGAAGAAGGAGGTTCACAGTATGTGGAAAAAGGGACTGGCCACTTGGGAGGAATATAGGAATGTTGTCAGGGTATGCAGAGGTGCGACGAGGAAGGCCAAGGCCCACCTGGAATTAAATCTGGCAATGAGTGTCAAAGCTAACAAGAAGGGCTTCTTTCAACACATCGGCAGTAAAAGGAAGACTGGGGATACAGTGGGCCCACTGCTGAACAAGTAAGGGGCCCTGGTGACGCAGGATGCAGAGAAGGCGGAGTTACTGAATGCCTTCTTTGCCTCGGTCTTTACTGCTCAGGCTGGCCCTCAGGCATCTCAGCCCCCAGAGAAGAGAGGACAAACTGGGACAAAGGAAGACTTACCATTGGTTGAAAAAGACTGGGTCAGAGATCACCTATGCAAACTAGATCCTCACAAATCCACGGGCCCCAATGGGATGCACCCTCAAGTTCTGAGGGAGCTGGCAGATGTTCTTGCTGAGCCACTCTCCATCATCTTTGAAAGGTCGTGGAGGACAGGAGAGGTGCCCAAGGACTGGAGGACAGCAAAGGTCACTCCAAACTTCAAAAAGGGCAAGAAGGAGGGCCTGGGGAACTATAGGCCAGTCAGCCTCACCTCCATCCTTGGAAAGGTGATGGAACCGTTCAACCTGGAGGTCATCTCCAGGCATGTAGAGGACAATACGGTTATCAGAATTAGTCAACATGGATTCACCAAAGGAAGATCATGCTTGACCAACCTGATAGCCTTCTACGATGGCATGACTGGCTGGGTTGATGAAGGGAGAGGAGTGGATGTTGTCTATCTCAGCTTCAGTAAGGCATTCGACACTGTCTCCCATACCATCCTCACAGGCAAGCTAAGGAGGTGTGGGTTGGATAAGCGGACAGTGAGGTGGATTGAGAACTGGCTCAACAACAGAACTCAGAGGGTCATGGTCAATGGGGCAGAGTCTGGATGGAGGCCTGTCACTAACAGTGCTCCCCAGGGGTCTGTGCTGGGTCCAGTCCTGTTTAATATATTCATCAATGACCTTGATGATGGGATAGAGTGTAACCTCAGCAAGTTTGCTAATGATACCAAGCTGGGAGGAGTGGCTGATACACCAGAAGGCTGTGCTGCCATCCAGTGAGACCTGGACAGGCTGGAGAGCTGGGTCGAGGGCAACATGACAAAATTCAACAAGAGCAAGTGCAAGGTCCTGCACCTGGGGAGGAACAACCCCATGCACCAGGACAGGCTGGGGGCTGAACTACTCGAAAGCTGCTCTGCTGAGAAGGACCTGGGAGTGCTGGTGGACAAGCTGACCATGAGCCAACAATGTTCTCTTGTGGCCAAGAAGGCCAATGGTGTCCTGGGATGCATTAAAAGGAGGGTGGCCAGCAGATTGAGAGAGGTTATTGTCCCCCTCTACTCAGCCCTAGTGAGACCACATTTGGAGTACTGTGTCAAGTTTTGGGTCCCCCACTTTAAGAAGGATGTGGAAGTCCTTGAGCAAGTCCAGCAGAGAGCTACCAAGATGATCAGGGGACTGGAGCATCTCCCTTATGAGGAAAGGCTGAGAAACTTGCCTTTGTTTAGCCTGGAGAAGAGAAGACTGTTAGGCAATTTCATCAATACCTATAAATATCTAAAGGGTGGGTTGTCAGGAGGATGGGACTAGGCTCTTTTCATTAGTGCCCAATGACAGGACAAGGGGCAATGGGCACAAGGTCGAACACAGGAAGTTCCACCTCAATTTGAGAAAACACTTCTTTCCTGAAAGGGTGACAGAGCAGTGGCACAGGCTGCCCAGAGAGGCTGTGAAGTCTCCTTCCCTGGAGACATTCAAAACCCACCTGGATCCGTTCCTGTGCCCCCTGCTCTAGGTGTCCCTGCTCAAGCATGGGGGTTGGACAAGGTGATCTCCAGAGGTCCCTTCCAACCCCTACCAGTCTGTGATTCTGTGATAATAGAAGTGTAACCAAAATCTAAACACTCAAAAAAATCAGGCCATAAGCATCTTTAAACACCCATTCGTAATAGGCATTTTTGCCCTCCCTATTTCTATACTATATTCTCTGTGCCTTGCATTAGTAGGTGTAAACCTCCTTAGATCTCACAGGGATACCGTAAAAAGCAAACTACTACTACATTTGTGTAACACAAAGCCTATAATCATGAGTACCACAGAAGAAGCCATTAGAGAATTTAATCTTTGGATGAGTCTTTAAATCAGGCATCAGGGACAACAAAGAGAGAAAAAACCCAGCAAGAATGATGACTCATCCAATATGTATGAAACAGGAATCCTACAATGCAAAGGAAAAAACCCTTCATGTGGTCACATAATTAAAGACTAATTCATAATGTTAATTCACAACTTCAGTTCATTTGTTTAAGTTTTGATGTAAAAACATTTCCATTTTTAACCTCTTGAACTGATTCTTAGACTATGCATATATAAAATGGTACTAGAACAACTTTTTGGTTCTTCACACTAAACCTAACACCAGCATTTCAATATGTGTACAATATCATACCAGTTTTGCTCCAGAGTTCAGAAAGCAATGGCTTTTGAATTTTGTAGCAAAGAGTAAAAGCTCCAGTCTGAAGTTACAAAGCAAGAACAGAAATAAAAGCTTATATTTCAGACAGTTGTAAAAATCAACTTGATCTACATTTACCCTGAAACAGAAAGGCATGTGCAACACCAACAGCAGAACAATGAATTCAGGGGTGCCATGAATCCTAACAAATACATACATCCACGATCATTATACCAATATATTAAGTTTATTTATTCAGAGACTCTTGGTCTCAGAAGGAGTTTCCCTGGGGAATACTGTGCTACTCCTATCAATGCTTTCTGACCCAGCATTAATCACCATGAAATGCAGGCAGGCTTTGATCATCTGTAACTCCTGAAAGAATGGCGATATAATCAATTTTCCAGCAATTTCTACAAGGAAATATGTAAGATAAAAAAAGCACCAAAAAAACCATGACATCTAAAGGATCAGGAGAAAGAAAGAGGGGAAGGCGCCACTGGGCCTATTAGCAGCACTCTATTTTTTTAGGGAGCAGCAAAACTAAAAGCATGAAATGTTGTAGACTGTCTTCCGTTAAGACCTTATTGCTCAGGTCAGAAACTCTACCTTTGAAGCCCCCTGCAACCTCATAGAAAAGACATCTGAAAAGCTTTCAGTTAAGAAGTAATTTGCTGTGTATCACATTTTATGCAGGCTTTTTAGAGGCACAAAAAGTGCACACATGGGTATGAATGACATAAAAACTCTAAGTCTAACTTAGTACAGACTGTCTTTTTGTTCTGTTTTTAGACAGGGTACAGAACAGCTAGGTTCTGGTCCAAAACTGTAGGTTCTGATATCCTCTGGTAATAAAAATGACAGCAATACTTAAACGCAAATTTTTCAAAATCTGTTAGAATTCTTAACAAAGAAAGAAATCAAGAAACACAGCACAGCTGGTTAACTTGAGAGTTTGGTGAGCAGTTACTGTATGACTTATTACTTCTCTAAGTAAATGTTAGAAAAAAACCCCACACTTTTGGCAAGAGAACAAACTTTTTAAAATTATTTTTTGCTAAAAACCCATTTATATATGTAATTTTAGACAATTTTGTTATTAGTACTAAACTTATATTACAGTAACACCCAAAAGCCTTTACCTTCTCAATACAAATTCAAGTTAACTTCTATTCCATCCTATGTAAACAAACAAATCAATTATTACCTCATGCCTGTTGTTCTTTTTTTTATAAATTTAATTACAAATTACAAACAAGACTCTTATAAAGCTCACTTTACCTGTAAATGCCTTGGGCTTTACAATCACTGAATCGGGTCCACTGGAGAGTATCGGCCTTTTGATATTCACATCACTTCAACGAAAATTAATAATAATAATTAATAATTATAATAATATTATAGTAAGACTGTACAAGTTGACGGTAATATTTATCTCCTTTTTTCTTAATCCACTTCAAATAAGCGCATAGGACTCGCAATAAGAATTTTTTACTTTACGTTTACTCTACTTCCTATAGCTGAATTAATTGTGTATTAATTTCTTTGAGACCACAATCACTGTTCTCAGTCAGAACTCAGAATTTCATAGCACTAGGACACAAACCTTGTGCACCCTTTTACTGGCACAAACCTAGATAAAGCTATCAAGCTATCAGAGTACCGCAGGAAGCTTTGGGGGATTTACCACAAAGATGGGAAGATCCCAGCTTGTGGAACATGTACGACTGCCAGGAGACAAACCACTGAAAGTGTAGGCTGCAGCAGCAGCTCCCAGCTCTGCCGGCTCTCGATAGGTGCTTAACACCGCTTTCAGCCCCCCGCAATCCCACAGCCTGCTCCGCAGTACATAGCGGAGCTTGTGGCAGTCCAGCAACACCACCACCACCAGCAGTCCTAGATCTGGACGAGGCTAGCGGTGGTGCGTGCTGCCTCTGGGGCAGACAGTGGTACTAGCCAACGTCCAACCAACTTCAGAGATCTCCAGCAATAAGGTCTTCCAGTAGGACAGCAATTTGCTGAATACAGAAACAAAGCTCATCCCCCTGAACACCGAGAGACCTCATAAGTATTTGTTTGTGGACATCAATGAATTCTGATAATTTTGTGTTGGTCACGCATCACTATTGTACAGTTGTGACAGATGCAGAGATTTAATACTAAGCTCTTGTTCTGTCTTTTGTTGCTGTTTTAACGAGAATCCCCGTCTAATGTTTTTCTCCATTTAAGAAATAAATTTGCTCAGAGCTGAGCAAAACAAACAAAAACCAAAACAAGAGAAAAAAAAAAAAGATTTCCCACTCCCATCTGGAAACATCACCAATCAATATCAGCTGTATTTTACAGGTGAACTGCCTGAGTCACAGAAAGTCAAAAGACCCACTTACAGACTTGATAAGGAATAGCCAAAAACCATTTCCATTAATATTTACTTTTGACTCTGGTCTTCAGTTACAAACATGTGCGCATGCTAACCCAACTATGTGGAGCTGCTGTAAAATCTTTCCCAATTTAAGCCTGAAGTGGATATACTGCTGAAACACTTTCCTTCAACACTTTTTTTGGAGAGAAAGACAGCAGCCTACAACTACAATTCTGACACTACGCAGCAGCTAACTGTGTCTAATTTCAGCTGAGGGTAGAAGCAGTTCTCTCATGTCTACCCATGCACTAAGAGATTTTTTTTTTTTTAAACACTGAATGCAGAAGAAAAAGACGACTGTAAAATTAATTTAGTCTGACACTTTATATAACACGCAGAGATCTTTTCCATTGCACAGGTCTTGATCAGCAGTTTGTTCTAAAAGGTGTTTTCTTCATGGCTGGCTTAAACTTATTCCTAATATTTGAAAGTCATACTGAGCAACAAGGAACACATTACATTGCACGTAAGATGGCTTTTCCTGAGGATAAGAGCAATTGGTATTTTGTGTAAAAAATAAGCCTAAAACCTGGACCTTCTTTAGGTAGTTCAGACTTGGCCAAAAATATATCTCAAAGCATTGTTATTGATATTGAAAGTGTAGCTGTGGAAACAAAAAATGAGGAAACAGTCCCCCAAACCACCACCAGATTTAGACAGCAAGCTCTTGGGAAATTTAGCAGGTGCACCAGGGTTGAATTCAAAGCAGAGAGAAAGGACTACACTCCAAGTTTCTTTAGTTTAAGATTACTGTGTTCTTGCACAGCTGAATGGGGAGGAAAAGAACAGTCAACAACTCACATCAAACACCTGCTTCTGCTGATACACGCCTCCTCTAAGGCAATCTGTCATATTTTACCGATAACCTAGAGTTTGGCTTCAAAAAAATTATTACTTGACCGAGTATATATAAATTCAACGACAGACATACCTTTGGAAAAAGAGGCTTTCCTCTTGTGACAGAAGACCTTTTTGATATCCACCCTTGGCATGGCTGATTCGGCTGGCACAGGACAGTTTTCGAGGCTTGTAACAGAACCATGGCTCACCCGTGTAGAGATCTGTGAAGTTACATACCGGCAGATCTCCAGACAAGCAAACATTGCACTCAGTGGTCTCCGAATACCTCCCAGACTTGAACGAGCTTTTGAAATAGACCCTGTCTGGCCTTTCTTCTCGTAAACGCAGGAGGACTTGGATTGCTTCACTTGGATGGACAAGTGACACAGAAACTTTGACTTCTCCTGGCCAAAGCAAGGTAAAGAAAACTTTGTAAAGGCCATTATGGCAGTCTACAATCCTTCCTGTTGCTCCAGCTTTCAGCAGAGGAGAGTGAATTCGTGCCTGTAGGTAGTCTCCGCCATAGTGCTTGGGTTTTCCTTGGAAATCCTTCATACGAACAAGCACCTCTAACTGATCACCCACCTTGAAGAACCCGCTGGGTTTCACAATCACAAAGTCACTATGTGCAGGATCAGTGCTCTGTATAAAGTCAATTTTGCCATCTGACGGTTTTGGCCACTGTATTGCAGCAAGCAACGATTCCTGTTCCGCTTGTTCTCTTTTGGACAAAAGCTGCTGCTTATAACCACAGTAAGGCTTCCTGGTAGTTTTGGTTGTCTGTGATAGAGAATGCTGGACATTGTTTTCTGTTATCCAATTTGATCCTGAAACTGTGTCATGATCCAGGTGCTGGGGAGGAAAAAGATTACCTGAAACTGTGCTATTAAATGAAATGCTATGAACAACAGGTGCTTTGTCAGGAAACGATCCCAAGAACTGGGCTTTGCTTTACAGAGCTTTGAAGTTGACCAAATGAAGCAACTTTACTAGAAGACACAAATCTATTACTTTGACCATGGGCTTTCTAAGGAAGCAGGTAGGCAACCTGTGGTTCCCCTGCTCCGGCTAAGAGGTTTTTATATAAATCAGGCCAAATACTTTCTGTGGCAGTGTTTTAGCTACCAGTGTACTCTGTAAATATCATCAGTGTGAAAAAAAAATTACAAAATGTCTATGATTAAATAGTAAATTGTAACTCATGTTTAATTTTCTTACTGCAGTGACATTTTAGTCTTCAAGCACAATGAGGTCTAATAGCTGCCCAATATAATGCAAGGAAATAGGGTTTCTATGAGATATTACACTGCAGATGAATCTGATGTACCCCCTGCACAGGCCTGCTAGAGAAGTCTGCTGCATGTAGCAGCTGTGGTCATTTATCTGGTCACACTCACATTGCTTCTTATCTAATTATGTGAAATGTGGGTTTTCCTGTAACATACAAATAGAAAGAAATTGAAGAAAAGAAAGGAATGCTTCAGGGACAATGAATTAATGAACTGGTGGGTAAGTAAAGTAGTTTAGGACAAGCTAGGACTAAACAGGAAGTTATTATTATTATTATTTTTAAGATTTTTATTTTTTAAATCTATATACAACTTCTTCTAGAGCCATATGAAACACAACCAGAGCATCCCCTAATCCACACAAGAGTTTAAAAATTAAGTCTAAGACTTCAGGGCTACCTGTGAGATTTCTAATCAGCAAATCCAAACTTACACCTCAAATATGCACAAAATCAGCAGTTAATGAGAACTTAATTATCAGGTGTATGTAGTAGAATTTATCCATACTCGTATTTCATAAAGAAGCAAAATACATCAAATTGTTTTTCAAGCAAAGATTAAAATTATACAATGTACCATTTACACGGAATCAGAGAATATGCTAGTTTAGATTTGAAAGAATGCTAAAAAATAAGAACTATGCTATTTGAAATTTTTTAAAAGGTCATGGTGCTTAACAATATCCTAGTGTTTTCAGTTTACTTCCTCCATAATTAACTGCTCAGTAATTTACTAAAATTCCCAGTACTTACATTACAGCCTTATTTATTGCTATAAACCTTTCTTAGTCGATTGAAATATCACCTAGCGCACATGTAGATACTAAGTAGTTTTCCCCTGCTACATTTAATATACTGGCAAATTCAAATAAAAGTCATTTGAACAACACAGAGATTCAATATACTTTTTTAGAAGAAAGGTAAACCTAACAAGTGATAGAAATGCACAGGCTTTTGAAGCCCATTATGTAAGAAGTTACTTTTGACTGGCTTAAGAGTAAGAGGATAATGAGCATGCTAGGATGTAGGATGGATACACAGAATCTTCTCTTTTTGATACCCCTCTTAACTATAAAAATATGGAATTGTAAATTGTCACATTTAACTATAAAATGTAAATTGCCAGGTACCCACAGACACACAAAATGTTGTTATCACAATAGAAGCTTTTGCTTCTGTTTTACATTTCAACCCAGGATTTAACACATTTTCCCTGAAGGCCATATGAGGCAACTCATAATTATTTCTATTTTCTATCACAACAGGCAAAAATGCAAACGTATCGCTGCATGTTACTTTTATTAATCCAGTAAATTTCAGGCACATCTGAGAATGAATCGCAGGCACAGTTCTACTTTAAATCTTGCCTACATGTATTCTTGAATTAAGCAAAATTTCTACTTTTGTATAGCTTCACAACCTCCTTTCACTTGCTCATTCACAAACATAACACAGAAAATACTGCATGGAAGTATTTTTAAAACTTAGCTATATATTTTGATGCATCCAACAAGCTGGTAACTATGTTTCAGTCAGCAAAAATATTTAAGCATTTTCTTAAGGATGGGTGGAGAGAGAAAATACATGTGTTTGATTAATTCTTGTGTCCTCTAAGTTCTCAAGAGAAAGTTTCTTTCTTTCAGTTGGTTCTTCAATAGTTGGTACCTCAATGAGGTGGGGGGCAGGACATTGAAAAAAAAAAAATCCTTTCAAATGAAGAAGAGAGACAGCTATCTAAGAAGGTCTTAAAGACAGACCTGTCATTGTTTTTAACCTTCTAAAATTTCTGCAGGGTTTTTAAACCAGTCTTTTTGTCAGAGATGTAGATGATCTCGTTTATGGCCTAGCTAGCCTTTCTGAAGTCTTTCCAAGGGCATACCTATATCTTCCAGGGGAAATGGATGCAGAGGACACCAAGCCAATGAACATTCAGAAAACAGGGCAGAGAGCATAGTTTGATGTCTCTAAAGCAGCACACCTACACAGACTTTTTACCAAAGCACTAGGCCAAAGCTCTTCACTTGTATGCAGCTGAGGTCCTGGACAAGCACTGTCACTTAAACTCCAGCACCTCCAGGTTATGACCCATCAAGCAGAATAGATTATACCACAAATATTTTCTCAGTCTTCAAGGTGAGAAAAAAATAAATCTCTATGAAGGTAAAACCAGAGCTTGTTCAACATCCTGAAGGACCATTCTTTCTGCAACATCTTTGTTCATCTTTACAGGCCTCTCCCAAGCCCAGACAGGACCATGTATTGTTGCAGAATTGTAAGCTTACGTGTGAAAGTAAACTACATCATGTATGCTATTCACAGGAGAAAATGTCACAGAGATTCCATTTTCCAGTTAAAGCAGGGAAAGCTTCAGAGTCAATTAATATACTGAAGATCCTTGTCTGGAATAGAAAAGCTTTCCAAACCATCTTCTTTACTTAAGTGCTTCCCAGGCTTATCTCCAAACAAGTGCTCAAGCTCCCCTATCCCTGTGGATCCATATGGCTTGCCCTGAGGCAGATTAATAGCTTGGTCTGTCCCCACTCCATTCCCTACCCTCTCTTTCACTGGCATTTCCAAATCCCTCTGGCTCCTGTACGTTAAGAAGTCACACTGAGCCCCTGGAGAACTGTGGGCCAAAATAAAATGAAATTTCTTTAAGTAGGGCAGATAAAGAACATTTCTCAAAATTTCTCAAGTGCCCTCTTCCTTTAACTTATGACACAAGATTCTTTTAGTTATTAATACAATCTCCACATTGAATAACACTTGTCTTGCTTTCCTTATTTCCATATATACTCCATTCAAGGTGTCTTGATTTTGCATGCAATTCCCAAGGGGAGTTTTTGTTTGTGTGTGTGTTTTTTTCTTTTTTAGTTTGTGGGGGGAAGGGGGTGGGGGGTGTGGTGTAGGGGTGGGGGTATTTTTTGTTTGGGCTTTTTTTTTAATAATTATTTTTTATTTGCTGCATTCTGAAGTTAACCAGAACCCAAATGTGATCACAAAGTAATTTAATGGATGTCTGCCAAGTAACAGACAGGACAGAATGGAATACGTGTCAATTAAGCACAAACAAATCCACAAGATGTTTCTGGTGCATAAAAGATGTCATAAAAAAGGGAAAAATGAAGCAGTATTTTCAAGAGAACTAATGAAAGTTTCAATTCAACTACTCAGCTTTTAGCATGCCAACTAAGCAAAAGTTAGATTAACATACAACAACACCCAGGCAACCATGCTCTCAAAGATCCTCTAGAAGGGTCACAGGGTACTTAGTTAGGCCTGCAATGAACACTTATCCTCCATTAAACGCAATAATGTTGGTTGCTGATAAAAAAATGTTGAGTATTTAAATTGCTGCTGAAAAGGTGGAACTCCACCCCAAAGCCCCATATCTTCCACCAGCTCTAATGCTTAGCTTGGCCTAGTATGTTCAGAACAATAGCTGTAAACGTGCATATGCCACTAACATTAGAGCATGAAACATCACAGGAGATTCCCATGCGACAGGCATGGGGGGCAGGGGGGAAGTTCCAGTTTGCCCAATGGACGGTCTTAATTTATGCAGCAGACAATATTTGAAACTGAACAAATACCAATTACTGAAAGGTCAGTCATCTAATTTTCAGTAATTTTACACTCCAGGTACTTCATCCCTATTTGCTGCCTAAGACAGGCATCAGATAAATTCATGTTCTTTGCTGTCTCACAGCACTGAGTGGGTGCTGGGTTACTCTAAACGTCAGAGCCAATCCTCAAAAGCCACCACCTAACAGACAAACATTCCAGCAATAATCCGAATAAGATGATGCAGTTATCTTTTGTAGGCGCCTGCAGTTTAGAGGCAGATTTTATTTATTGTTGCATAGTTCTTTTGTTCAGTTTCAGCTGTTTGATTCCACACACCATTCCTTCATCCTTGCAAGAAACTTCCCCTCTCCCATACACTCTTTTCCAAGCACTTTTAAATAAAAGAATGCTCTCAACTGATCCTGAAATGGTTCTCTCAATCTGAAGACGACTGCTACAAATATACAAACTCTCCTGTATCATAAAGGTATGATGTTGTTTATTGGCAACAACCTGATACCTCATGGAAAATTATTGAATATTTTTTCTGGCTGTGTTTCTGTCTTCTGGAACTATAACGCAGTGGTCCACTGGGGACCTCAAGGGAGGAGCTGCTCCATGCTAAAAAGCAAATTAACCAATAAGCAGGCTATCAAATGTTTTGTGGACAGCTTGGGGCTTTGTTTGTTTGTTTTAACACAAAGTAAGAAAAGTAAAATACTGACATGGGCAAGACTGTTGAGAGGGTATCATTAGCAGCTTAAGAATTCAAGAGGGAAGATTCCAACATGAAAAAAATATAAAATCTGAAAGAGAAAACGCAGGGAGGCTAGGTGGGGTCAGCTGATAATTGCCTTAGCTCTTTAGCTTTAGCCGGATGGATTGGATGATTTGGGGATGAGAAGCATGTCTGATGCATTTACAAACACGTTTTCAACAGTAACCAACAATAAGCCCTCCTTCCAGAGCCTGAACAGATTTGCTTACAGATATTCTGTGAAAGCTTTCTAAGACTTTTTCTGGTTTTGGTCTCTGACTGAAAAAAATCAGCATAGATACCTAGACTGCCTGGAAAGCTGTGCCAAAGCCAGAAACCAATAGCAGAGCAGGTCCATTCAGAAAAGTCAAGACAACAAAAGGAGTTGCATGTTACAATGTAAAGATTTACCAGCAACACAATACTTAACTAAGTTTGAAATATCAGATAAGTAAGGGTCAAAGCCACACAGATACTCCTCATGAACAGTGATATGACAAAGCACAGTGTGAACACCCATACTGCATTTTTAATTTCACTCTTGAAGCTCTGCCAGAGCCCTTTTCTCTAAGAAATTTAATTTAAAAAAAAAAAAGAAAGAAAGAAAATAGTCTAAGATTCCTAAGATTCAAAATATCAAAACTGTTCTTCATGCAACATCCTAGGCCAAAAAACAACCCACAGAAAGAGACAAAAGAAGAGCTACCTTCTACGTTACACAACAAAGGTCCATCAAACACAGTATTTTGACTTCCAGTAGTTTCCAACAGCAGCTATATGGGAAAAGAATACGGGCCAAACATGTTGTAATACTACCTCCTGAAGACTTAATCCAGTTTCTAGCACTTTATGGGTTAGGGCCTTATTGAACACTAAGGTTGACATCTTTAAGATTTATTATCCCCTAATGGAATTTTCTTCTATTAATTCATCCAGACATTTTGAATATAAGCTTTTAGCAGCTACACAGTCTTACCGCAAGGACTTCTGCAGCTTTGCCGCAATCCATAAAAAACCACCCCTGCTTCCTTTGAATGCGGCATCTGCAGTTTTTATTTAATGTCTCCACTAGTACTGGAATAGGTAAAAAACATTCATTCTTTAGTTATTGATCCTATGCCACTTGTGATTTCAGACCTCTTAAACATCTTCCTTGCCCTTATTGGAACCTCTTCCAATTCAACTATATCTTTTTGGGAGCGAGAGGGGATTTTACAGCCCCTCTTTTGAATCGTTCCATTTGAGCATCACTAGCCAGAAGGAAAAAAACACTCTGCAAGCAGGATACACACAGCTTAAAAGCATAAAGCAGTTCTGGTTTTCCATTTGCTGATTCTGCCAATCAGCTAGCATGCATAAAAGATAGCTAGGATTTAACAAGGTATTAGGCTAAGCATTATTATCCTCCCCACCAAATGCCTCACTGGATAGCCTGGCCAGGCAGGCAGCCCATGGGCACGGCAGCCTCCAAGGCTCCCTAGAATGGATCCTTGGTGATTTTATCTGTCTTGACTTTAGTCTGGGGTTACTGACCAACCCAGTTTGAAAGCACCTCTGCACTGAAGTGGTAAGTAAAATGAAGAAACATGCAAGTCAGACATAGCAGAGGGAAAAAGCAAAAGGCAAAGAAAAGCTGCATCAGTACAGGCTGGAGAAGAACTAGCTAGCTAACAGCTCTGCAGAAAAAGACCTAGGGATTCTGGCAGACAGTGAACCGGCTTTGTGTCAACAGCAAAGCGTTGTGACAATGAATTAACAAGACCATAACCAGCTGACTGAGCAAAGTGATAATTCCCCTCGACTTCACCTTGGTGAAGCCCTGTCCAGAACAGCATGTCTGGTTTCTGGAGACACCAGCTAAGAACCCCTGAGATGATTAGGGGACTGGAATACATGACTGAAGAGAGACACTAAGGGAATCAGACTTTTTTTTTTTATTAAGTCTGGAGAAGACTGAGAGGGGATCTAACTGCATTCTTTCACTACCTAAAGGGGAGTTACAGAGGAACTGGAGTCAGAAGTACACACTAAGAGGACAAGAGGCAACTTCCACCTGCACATAAGAGAAACATTCTTCCCTATGAGTGGGGTGAAGCACTGCAACAGGCTGCCCAGGCAGGTTGTGAAACCTGATTGCCCTTGAAGGCTGTCAAAACTCAACTCAACAATACCCTGCGGAATCCAAGCTAACCTTGAAGTTAGCCCTCTGAGGAGGGTGTTGGATTAAATACCTCCAGACATCCCTTCCAGTCTGAATTTTCTGTGAATCCAAGTTGTAGCTAAGCACTGTCAGTCACAATTCTAACCTTACCCTCAAAGGAGAATAATGTTGCTCAAGCCCTCTTGGAGAAAAAAAAACCAAGTTCCACTTACCTCTAACTGAAAAAAATTATGGACCAGGACCACAATAGCCAGTACTGCCATAAGTAGGCAGAAGATTTGCAATCTGAACGAGTCACGCCACATTGTCCATTCATATCTTTCCCTCCCATGTTAGACGCTGACATGACTTCCATTCACCACAGATGTGAATGTCATTTCGTCTCAGTAGTGCACAAGAGAATTCAGCTGACTTCCACTTCATTCCTGCAAATGTATTTACAATAATTATATTAAGTCCCCAAAATATTATTAGAAGTAAAGTCAAGTTTAACGCGGAAAGCATGTAAATGGTGGAACTTCACACAGCAATAACTGGTACAATAGAACTGTTGAGACTGATTTTTGTGGCGTTAATCTGAACAGTACTATCTGTGATGTTACTTAGTTCTCTTGGGCATGTCAAGGCAAAATCTTATCATAAAGCCACTCTCATCTGTATTTGATAAAAAAAACAACAAACCAAAACCAAACAACAGAAGAGCATAAGATTTCTTTCTTAAAACCAGAACAAACAAAATCACTCTATTTATCCATTAGGCCACACTATCACCATCCAGCCATCACAAGCCCAAGGCTTTTAGCAGAAACTTATGTTTTTAGACATCTCCCTATTTACCTGGTTAGAGATTCCAATAAGTTGTTATTAAAGACTAAGGTCTGAAGCAAGTCTGGATAAGCAAGATAAAAGATACTTTCTCCAGTTTTCTGCTGGGGAGAGGGGGGAAAAATAGCTGTAACACCTATCAGTTAAACAGGAGATACCCAACAGAGTTGAATGTGCTAAAACTGAGCTTCAGGAATCTTCTATAACACCAGACTACATCCATCTTGTTGGGTTTATCATTCCTTTTACATCATGTACTCTTACACAGCTCTAACGGTAAAAAAAAGTAGACTTCTGGGAAAAAGGCAAGGGATTGGGTTTTGGTTTTGTTGTTTGTGATTTTTTTAAAAATAAAATATAGTAATAGTCATGTTTTTATTAAAATTTAATTTTTATGAAACATGTTGTTTCTTTGAGGTTGCTTGATAGCTGATCTGTTATAAAAATCACAGATTTAACAACCATTGATAAACGTTTCTCACAGCCTAATGCTTGTTCAGTTTGACTCTCATATCTTCCTTTTCTTTTAGAGGGACAATTCTGAGGCAGTCACTTTGCAAGCAAAAAGGGTACCGTTCTTGCAGAAGGAGAAGCTCTAAACTTGGAAACAGACAACAGATGGCAAGGAGAGACAGTCAAAAGACACCAGTCTCTTCAAGCCTAATATTCTCAAAGCAGCATTACTCATACAACCATCCACTAAGTGCAACAACATAATCAAATGAGTAGATAACCTTTGTGTGACTTTCTATAAATAGTAGTGTAACTGAGAAGTTATACTATTTATTAAGACTATATGAAGAATGCTGTGCAAATTTAAATTAAACATAATATGTTAAATATCAAAATTAGCTAACTAAATAATTCATTAAATGAACATAGACTAGAAAACTGAAATGTATTACTCGCATAACCAGAACAGTCTCAAAATAGACCACAGATGAAATTGCTTTACAAGGATTATAGGGATTATAACTTCAAACGCTTTGCTGAGAATGAGAGAGATTGCATTCCTGACTGATGAACAAGCACTGAAAGAGCAAGATGTCCATCAAAGTATCAAACTGACAAAATTCAACAAAAGCACAGCTTTGTGAGAACAGTCCTGTGCTAATATAAAGTGTTAAATCTGTATAAAATATCAACTAGGATTTTAAATGATAACTGAAAATGAATACACCTAAATATATAAAAATGATAGTTTAAGGCCATCTACGACCATTTGAGGAACAGAAACAAATACATTAGAGAAAAGGGGAATTTCCACTTTTGTCGCTAAGAATTGTCTTGAAATCACTGAAAAGCATGAGGCACTGAAAAATAACATAATTAATTTAATTGTCATTTCATATACCTAAAAAGGCCATGGAGGCTACTCTCACATATTTTTGTGCCAAATTTTCTGTATTTCTATGAACATCACATGTTCTAAGGCATTCAGGTGCACAGGTTTACTGCTTTCTTTATACTAAAGACCTTAACGTACTTCCAGTTTCACCATTCCTGAATAACTGACCTAGTTTGGTTTTTATATAATGGAAGCACATAAGTACGCCAAAAAGCCTTAGATTCTTACCCTATGCTTGGAGCATTCTCTGAAGCCATCCACGCAAAAGGCCAAAAATAACCTAGGAAACAATACAGAAAAAAACCACACACAAATATTAATAATAAAACCTCACGTATTGGTGGTTTGCTTGCAGCAACACAAAATAACATGGCAGTTAAGACTCCCTACCTGTAAAATTAATTTTGTTTCTAAAATAATCCAGGCATTTTTTTTTAAGTATTTTAATTCTTAACTTCAGTCCTGTACCTTTGAATTTTCTGCCATTTATTGTTAAAGTATTGGTCCTCTCAGCTTTGTTCCACATTATTACACACCCCATTTTGCCCGAGGTTAAAAACAAACAAACAAAAAAATCTTAGTGACATTTTTATGAAGATTCTTCAAGTTCTCTCACGCTCAGTTACAGGACCGGTTTTTTGTTTGTTCGGTCACTAAAGGTTGTCAGCTCTCTATCCCAATGCCTCTCGAAGTCAGCAGCGTTACAAAACCCGGTATTAGCGCAACTAACTACTTCCAAGAACCTTCACGCAAATCGCTAAGGCTGACGAGCCACTCAAAAACATTTCTCCGAGGCACAAAACGCTTGCGTTGCTGCGGTGACAGAAAATCACATTTGCTCCCGTTTCTCCCCTAATCCAGCCCCGCTCCCCGAGGAGCGGGGGTAACAGCCCCCACCCCGGCCCGCTGACATTCAGAGGTCACCACGGAGGGTTTGCGGGAGCTGGGCTTTGCTGCAGCTCCCTGCAGCAGCTCTGCTCCAGGCGAGCAAGCGGTCTGAGCGCTGCCCAGCCCGGCGGCTGAGGACCTGGCACCCGCAGACAAGGGACGGGGGGAGTCAAAAGCGAGCAGGAAGTACTGCTGCCGGCGATATAGACGGTAAAGCTGTCTTTTACTGCTTGGGTGGTACTTTTTATGGCGCTCATCCGCTCCGGAGCACGCCTTCCCCCGCGGCTCGGCAGCCCCACGCAGCACACGCCGCGGGGCCGGCCAGCCTGCGGCGCCCCCGGGGGGCAGCACAAGGGGCTGCCCCCGAGACCCGGCAGCCCCCGCACCGGCAGGAAGCGCTTTCGGCTGCCGCCGCCGGGACGAAACCCGAGGGAGGCAGGCGGCGCGCCCGCCCGGCAGGGGCGGGGGGGCAGGCGGGCCCAGCAGCGGGGCGCCGCAGCCCGGGAGGAGGACGGGGAGATCAAAGCAGGACACCCGCCAACCCCGGGCACCCCCACACCCCGCCACAGCTCCCCGAGGCCCCCGGGCCTCCCTACCGCCGCCCCGGCCCCGCTGCCGCCCCTCCGGCTTCCCCTGACAGAGCCGTGGCTCCCCTTCCGCCCCCGGCACCTCGCGCCCCCTCACCGCACACCCCGGCCGTGCCCCCGGGCCAGGCGGCGGCCTCACCCCCAGCCCGGAGGCGGCTCGCTGTATATCCCCCGGCCCCGCCGCCCCTCCTTACTCCCCGCCCCCGACGCGAACGGCTGCTGCCATGGCCCCGCCTCCCAGCCACGCCCTACCCGGCTAACGGCCGCCCGCGGCCACCTCCAGCGGCCCGCGGCTCGCCAGGGCTGCGGCCCCGGCCCGGGGCGGGGCGGGGGGGGGGAAGAGCAGGCCGCGGCTGAAGGCCCCGGCCGCTCCTGGCTGGACCTGGCCGTTTTTTGTGCTCAACTACAGGGACACAGGGATCCTGTGGGGAAGGAAAACCGTAAAACCACGTGCGCTTATTTCTGGGCACCCTCTTTGCTGAGAAGGGCCTCATAAGGGGGGGCCCTTTGTGTTCCCCTGTAATTTCTGAGTCACAGTAGGTGAAGGCAAAGAAACCAGGACAGAGGAGGCTGGTGCAGAGTTCGGGTTCACAGCCCAGGTGGTGTTACCATGGTCCTATCCAGGGCTACTGCCCCAGGCAAGACATAAGGCTCTGACAGGAACCATCATAGTTCAAACATTGCTGAGCCTGGGCATGAAGGTGAGTATGGGAGGGAGCTACAGCAGCAGGGGCTTGAACAGCAAGATGATGTTAGAAAATTGGAAAAAGAAATGAGGGGTGACCTTATTGCAGTCTACAACTTCCTCACAGAGGGGGGCAGCAGAGGGGGAGGTGGTCACCTCTGGTGACCAGCAACAGGAAGTAGAATGGAATGAAAGGAGCAAATAGAATGAAGCTGAAGTAGGGGAAGTTCAGACCAGACATTTGGAAAAGGTTCTTCACTGAGAGGATGGTCGGTCACTGGAACAGGCTCCCCAGAGAAGTCATCATGGCACCAAGCCCATCAGTTCAAGGAGTGTCTGGATGTCAGCCATGTGGTTTAGTTTTAGGTCATCCTGCAAGGACCAGGGAGTTGGGCTTGATGATCCTTATGGGTCCCTTCCAACTCGAGATATTCTATGATTCCAAGATTACAAAGGGGGGAGAGGCTGGCCCGTAGGCCAGCTGCAGGGGCTGAGCTAGGGAGAGAGGAACAGGACAGCATAACTGCGCAAAACCAGCAGCCTTAAAGGCAGGACTTCAAAATGCTTGGAGACGCATGCAGTCAGTGTTGAGTTTAGCACCCTGCACCAGAGCTGTGTGGCACTTTCAATCTGGTAGCAGGACATCCATAATCAGATGTGCCATCACTCGTAAACACTGCTCAAGTTTGGGAATACCTCTTTCCAGAACATTCACCTGCTAGCAGTTGTCAGCAGGAGTACAGGTTAAAGGCGCAGTCTTGTTTTTACTAAGGAATTCTTGGCTTGCTTAAAACCAGTCACACAGAGACAGAGCAGCTGAAATATTCCTGTGCATGTAATACTTTAACCATTATCAATAGTAAATTCCTCCTCTAGTCTCCTGCCCCCGCTCCCATCAGCCATAGCTATTTCAAATGAGTTAAAAGTGAGATCACTTCTACTTTTCTCCTTTCCCCACATTACAGGCGTGATTCCATGGTAGAGATGGAAAGCAGAAGTCTCAACAGGCACCAGCTTTTATTAGTACTATAGATGGTCGGTCAAGAATTGAAAGCCATCTGGCTGTGTAAGCAGAACACTAAAAATAGAGTATATTGAAAAATACTCGGTATTGATTTTTTTTCCTGCAATGAATGCAAAATTCCTGCAATTTTGCAAAAATGCAGAAACCAATTTCCTGCAAAAAGTCACAGGAATGGGTACAGATATGCTATTCCCCACATTTTACATTTCACCATCCCTCAATGATGAGAAGGGATCCCCCCACTACTTTTCTCCATAAATTCTTCAGTTGTTTTAGCTAGTCTTGTGAAAACCTAACAAAGATTCATATGTGGTTTTCTAGTCTCTAAAGCGGTAAGCCTTTGTGCACAAAGAGGCCATAAACTGATCCCTGAACATCTGCCCCCACACCCTCTAGAAGGGACCTTGTAAAGGGCTGTTCAGTTTTAAGCTATTTGAATGTCAATGGCTTTGGTAAGCTCTGTTCCACATGCAACATCTAGACACCATTAGCCCCCAAAAACTACAGCTTTGGCAGCTGTCACTGACCTTGCATCCCTCCTGGTTTATCACACCAGAAGCACTTGGCAATTATTTTGAGATGAGCATGGAAAGGTAGTGAAAAAGAATCAGTGTTTCCTGATTTCTTTTTCTGGCGTTGCATGCAGTAAGGTGAAGTTATGCAGGGCCCTTGGCCCCTTTGCCCTTCTACCCCTTACCTGCAAATAAACCTCCACAATACACAACACGTTAGATAGTGCACCTGGGATTAGTAAACTGATTCTTAATTTACATTGCATTGGCAATGAACAATGCATTGGACAGAGTCCTGGACAGAGTCTGCAAAGAGCACAACCCACCCTGTTCCCTTTCTATACACATCTTTGATCAGTCCCCTTTTGCCACATTACCCTTGTATCGCTCCTTCAACTATTTTCCACTTATGTAGCCATGAGGCGTTGTCCCCCCGCAGTTCCTATAACAGCACGTTTCACTCTGACCACGCACACAAGTTCAGCACGTCCCCTCGTTTCGGCATAGCAACAACTAAGGTATATTTGACTTGGTTGCAAGAAGTCTTTTGCTGATCTGCTGCTGTTCTGGCCCTTTTCACATTATCTAAGGCTTGTAAAGGTATAGAGTTTTTGCCAGAAGAATCCTTTTCTAGCCTCAAGTCCTTTCCCAAAAGGTTACAGAGAAGCTTCCTGACAGGCACCAAGCAGCCTTTCCACCTCCCTCCTGCACCAGCAAATCTCAGGCAGCTGTGCAGAATTCCCCACGCCAGGGACATACAGGAGCACAGCTTCCCATTGCCCCCGGTAGTTTTGTTGTTCCCCTTTGGGGCTAATACAAGCTTTTCCAGGGCTCCCTTTCCTTTTCTCCACCAGACAACGTGCATGCCCACAGCCATCTCAGCCAAAGGCTATCTGGAGCATATCCAGCAAGTTTAACATTAGCACAGCTGCACCAAAGAAGGGAAAAGCATCATGCAATTGTGAATATCAAAAAGCAGGTGAGAAAGGTAGCTTACGTGTCCTGCTAGCAAAAGAATAGCTACTTCATGTGCTTAAGGCTCTCTGTATCTGTGAGAAAAGCCACAGAATCAAAAACCAAAAGGACAGCCAATCTGCCGTAGAAAATGTAGCGAAACAGGGAACAAGCAAGCCACAATGAGGAGAGGACAAGTGAATGAACTCCACTCTGGTAAGCTCAGCACTACAAGACAGCTGTGGAGTAGATCTTGTAAATATGAGCTCCAACAGCATATGCATTTGCCTTTAACTTCAAGCTGAAGGGGCTGTAGGAGCTAGGGATAGAAGGAAGAAAAGAGTTCAGGCTGTAGCATTTCTCAGTGTCTCTTGTTTCTCCTCAGGCCCCACAGCCTCCACACACATGAGCAGCAGTAACTTCTTCAGCTCATTTTCTATGCACTTCCCACACCAGAAAATGGGCTGCAAGTTCTCAAGGGACTGGAGAACTTCAGCTGGTGTAACAGGAACAGCCAGGAAGAAGCATCACAAAGGCTGCTGCTTGAATGCAGTTTAATACAATACTAACAAAACAGCCCTGGCTGCTAGACTGCTGTTCGTCACAATGCGGCATTGTTTGAGAATTGTTTAGGCTTTTGTAATGGTTTATTGCTTTCAGCCCAACACACGAAGAATTTCAACACAAAGTGCACAGGTTTCACACTTCCCAGGGCATCGTTCATGATCATGGGCTTCCCAGTTTTTACAGACAAATTTAAGAGTCTTGGAGGTCAAAGGCTGTGACTGGTTTCATATCAGCATCCTTTGCACAATTTTCTGCTATTTCTTCCCTTGTTCAATGTTGCCTTTCAAGTACCAGAAAGAGCAGGCAAACAGGCTATTGGCAAGGAAAAGGGGGATAGACCCGAGCAATCCCAAAGCCCTCACATTCACAACTTCTGCCAGAAACGACTTGGGCTGTACCTGAAAAGGTCCTAGCAATCCTCAAGAAGTCCCCACTGGAACAACAGGCATAATCGCACAGGGTGGCAAGAACATGCCGGATTACTTGCAGGACTTCTGGCAGTCACACACAGCTTTCCAGACCTACAAGAAGTTATGATGGAGTGTCACAAGGGACGTATCTGAAAATATCCTCATGTACGGGCAAAACCCATGCCAAACTATAGAGAGGAAATGAGAACGAGCTCCATCAGTGGCATGGATAAAGCTGGGGAAGCCTGTTAAGATCTGTCAGGATCTCTATGTGCTGTCCCATGTAGACCAAAGTAATACTTTCCTCTACCCGTACCCCAAATTGATGCATTGTATCACCACAGATCCTTCACAAATGCAGTATTATGGCTTGAAATCAACAATGTTCTGATACAAGCTATACTTGGACATAGTGGTTTGTGCTTTTGCAACTGTGTCAATACAGCAGAGAACAGTTTTCACACCCTAAGGCCTGAGTAAAGGAGAAAAATACCTTACCTACTGTATGGGCATAAAGTTAGATAGAATTAACAGGAGTTTTTCAAACCACACTATCACATGCAAAAGAAACTCAGCTCCCAGCATATGTAAGGATTTCAGCCCATAAAATTCAAATTAACTATTTCCATTTGGGCTAAATTGGGTCTGTCCACTAGATAAATCTATCCCTTTATTTTCCAACTCTAGCCAAAGATTTTAATGTCTGATCTTATTATAAATATGAATAAAAACCAGGATAGTGACTACAACACTGCAGGAGCTCAGGTTGAAGGTTCCTATACCTGAGCTCCTGCAGTGTTATGGTTACCATCCCTATAATACACAGCGCATTGAAACTTAGTAGTACAGCTTTATGGTCTTAACTCTACTCCAAGAGGAAACAGCACCGTGAAGTTACTTTAGCTATGCCCATTTCTGTCTTTCAAATATCTTCATAGAAAAGCAAGAAGAGTCTCACTTAAAAACCTCAGCTGAATTCTTCAGCATCATGTAGTGGAAACACTTAGTAAAGAGTTAAAAAATTCCCACTAACCTCCATGTGTGAAATGAGAGTTGAGCAAAAAAAAAAAAAGTTGTTTTCGTTTGGGTTTTTTTTTCTTTTTACCTTTGAGATGACTGTCCTGCAGTAAAACATGATTTTTATATGTGTCTGAGCTCCTGGTCTGTTAAAACCTGAAAGATGTTTACTCTTCAGTTATTTAAGCACACAGCAGGTATCTGACCAAACCGGAAGAGTAGGAGAGGGAACAACATGCTTTGCAATTGTATTTCTCTTGATAAGCCCATAGCCTTAAATCTCTTTCTAGAAAGCCCTGTACAGAATACCACCACATCTTTTCATTTAAAACAGAGTAGGGAATTAAGAACATGAAATAGCAGGCCAGTGATAGAAAACAAAGGCCTGCAAGTCCCAAATACCAATTTCAGTGGCATCTACTAATCAATTGGTATATAAATTTTGAGTACCGTACCACACTCTTACTATCTTCAACACCGAGACAGATGCCTCAGCTGTACCAAGCCATGGACGCTAATGCTTACCTTGTCACCACTGTTCTGTATTTCTAAACTTTTTATCTCCAAAAGAGCCCTCCATTGGTAAGACAATGTCTATTAGCTGTACGAGTCAGGACCAAGTACACATTAACATTTTGAATAAATGTACAAATAATTTATTTAAAATTCAAAACTCAGAGGTACAAACAAAATATTTAAGAAACAATAAATCCAGAAATTTAAACACTTATAGAAAATATACAAACTGTACCAATTTAACCTCCCACCATTCTTCACAGAAAATGGTGAGAAGTAGAAAGACAAATCAATGCCTAATAGTTATTTTTTTCAGATTCTAGTTTAGAGGTAGAATACTACTGTGAAAGACTCAACAAAATTTACTTCGGTAGAATTATGCTACAAGTGAATTTGGCCCATATACTTATAAATGTAATGAAGACAGAAAAGAAGTTTGTTATTGAGAGCTTTTATCAATAAAATTTGGCATGGCACTTCCCAAGAGATAAAGCACCTTTCCTGATAAATACTGTTTTATGCTTTTGGAAGTAAAGGATCCTGTGCTTTTTCCATTGCTGACATAAGGAAAGCATTTTAAAATAGACAGTCCCAACTTTTTGGCAGGCATAGAGAAAGCAAGTGTTTTTCAGTAGCTTGTCCAAACTGGGGGGAAAACCCCCTGTAACTATCAAAGAAGACTTTTTGAAAGACTTCGTGAATATTTGATGCTTACTTATTTGGGTGGCACAGTCCTTAAGGGGAAAAAAAAAGTTAATACAATAAGGAAAAAGTTTCTTTTCCACTGCCTGAAAGCAGGGGAGCTAACCAGTTTTCACATTTTATGTCATTGAGTCAGTGTCCACCAACTGCTACAATTCTATCCTCTTAGGGAAAAGTGTATCTATGTGAGACACACTGTAACTTCAACTGCAGTAAAAAGTACCCAGGAAGTCTCAAAGGAATGTATCCTCCATTTTTGTTCATCAAACAACCTGCTACAAGTCAAAATCAAGATTGGAGCTCTTCAGACAATATATACAAATTAATAAAAACCAGGAACAATTTGCAAGCTCAATGACATACAACATTATTCAGAAAAAAATCAAGCCTATTTTTTATATACAGACGGACTGGCTGCTAAGTGCATTATTTAAATTGCTGCATGCAAATAGAATCTCTGGGTGTTTAAGGAACTTAACTATAAACAAACTGTTAAGCTTCTGCAGTTTAGTTTAACAAGGACTTTCTCAAGTATTTGCTGAAAGATATTTGTGTTTTTGAAGCAAAAAAAAAAATTTGCAATCTTAATGCCTTCTTACTTTGTGGTGTAATAACACTTCTAAAGAGGTAAATATGATCAAATCCCAATTTAGACAGCCAGTTCACAAGGTCTCCACTTAAGCATGGCCCTGCTTCTTTTAATGAAAAGAAAGCAGAGAGTTAGGCCAATGTTCAGTACCTTTTAGAAATTCCATCCTTGCGCCACACATACTTTATTTACAAAATAGCACCAACACAGCAATAGTCACCACAAAAATGAAGATAAGAGTTGCTGCGTTCATTCAGCAGCTAAATCTCCCATTCATTTAAATGACGGTTTTAGGTATTTTAAAAAAAAAAGTTGTGACCATTAATCTCAGTTCATGGAAGAAGGCAGAAATAGAAATGGACTTACTGTTATTAATGAGGCATTGCCTTGTGTTCTTCTTGAGTAAAGAAGTTAACCAACAGAGAGGAATCAACACAATCCAAACACCTTTAAAAAAACCCTTAAAATATAAAATGTGAACAGGCCTGCTTTCATGATATTTTCCTACCTTTCCAAATATCATCTGGAACAGTGTCTATCAAATATTACATACAGTAGGAAAAAATGCATTCTTGATTACAGGAAAGACTGACATTTGTAAACTATAAAAATAATTGGGAAAAAAATGAACTAGCAGTCATAAAAGAGTTGGTGTTACCATCACAGATTGAACCTGAAAACACAGATAAATGTATTTCCACCTTCCCCCTTGTCCCTACCCTCAGAAAAGCAGGCAAGAGAGTAATTTCTGCCATAGGCTAGCTGAAAGAGGTTTGTATGTGCCAAACACCTCATTTGGAGCAAAACTGCTTGCGTGGCACAGTTTAAATTGTTAGTCTGAGCTATATTTAGCTGATTTTTCTGAAGCAAATTAAAGATGTGCTTAAACTGTACTCACGGCAGAGCTGACAACATTGCCTGACAAATAACTATTAGTAGCCTCTTCCATCAGCACTGGAGGATCAACCCAGGACAAAGAAAAACAGACAAGCTTTACTTCTACACAGTACATTCTTCTGTTGAATATGGAGCCTTGCAAAAGGAAAATGCTGAAAGACACACAATATTAATTCAGGAAAATTGCAGACATGGATTTTCATATATTAGGCCTTCTGATTCCGTTATAAATGTCCATCACATCTCCAAAGGGAGCTGTGCATCCCTATCCAGGTAAAAGAATATTACATACCTAGATTAAGAAAAAAACTTACACAGATGAAAAAGATTAAAAGTTAAGCCATATACTATGATACATCATGATTCTTTGAGAGCTCAAAATGGACTGAAATAAGCCATTTTTAAGTATACATCTAGTTTGATTCCTTATTTTTCCGCTGCATCCTTCATTATGTCTTTCCCTGTATGTATTATAATGGTCAGGATGAAAATATTTTGTGTATATACAGACTAATTACATTTAATCCTGTAAAAATTAATCCAGAACTTCATTGTTCTCTGTATATTTAGGCAATTAATCTTCTACACATGCAAGATACTTTTCAGAACATCAGAAAAAAAACTTTCATATTTCACAGCTTCCCCAAAAGAGTAAGATAAAGCTGGTTATATGTTGGTACACACTTTGCAGTACCTTCATAAAATCAATTTTGGATATACAGGTGACAAGTTTAAAAAAGCCAACAATTGACCTAGTTAAAATAAGCCTTCTTGTGTTTGTGTTTTCAAGCCATAATAACAGAGAACATGCCAAGAAACACCTAGGGCTTCCATGAAAAAGTTTCACCAAGTTTTCCCCCTTTGATACCTCCAAAATTAAAGTGGTTTCTCCTCTTTTCTGCAGCAAAAGCTACAATACAAACAGCAAAATATGTATGGTCCCTCAGTGTCTTCAGTAAGTGAAACATTTTTATCCAGACAGTGGTCTGTTTTCTCCTGGGTCTTACATATGCTAACGCAGCACTCTGCCACAAAAGAGAACTTACTGTTTTATTACACCTAACCACTGCCTCCAGAGTGTAAGGTCCAATAATTTTTGGGTTTTGAGAGAGAAATTATTTCTGTCTGTGAAACAAAGTCTCTTTAAAGGTTTACACAACATTTTTTTTTTAATAACAGATTGACAGTCAAAGAGCCAAATCCTATGAACTGGAAATCTCCAAGCATGGCAGATTTAAACGCAAGTTGAGAACCTTCAGGGGACAAAGGTGTGATCATGTATCCTACACACTTCTTTGCACAGTTAATTAGGTGTTGTGATACATTAATGCACCTGTACCACTTTCAACACCCAAGCACACTCATGCTGTAAAATCTAAATATGAATGAGGTTATGCTACAAACATGCTGTAACTAGACCGAGTTAAAAAGCTAGCACATTAAGAATCTACCACCTCAGTTCCTGGGTTTTTTTCTGTTTTGTTTGTTAAATGCTCTCAGGTATGCAAGGCACAGTCAAAGTCAAGTCACAGATCTTGACTTCGTGACTGTAGTGATAGCTCTTTTGAGAAGTTAGTGACCTAGAACTTTTGGTTGGTTGGGGTTTTTTTTGGGGGGGTGGGGGGAGGGGTGGAATATGATGGCTACTCTATACACAGAGGCAAGAGTTACTCTTCCAGGGTGAATTTCACCACTGGGCAGGTGGGTGGTTACAAGTCCAATACAAAATTTATGTTCTAAATAAAGACTATTTTGAGGCCTCAAGCAGATAGAGGCCTTATTCCAAGCTCCTGAGTAGTGGTAAATTTCAGCTCAGAACCTAAAGTAGGCAAAAAATCAAAGCTTTTAGAAAAACTAAATTATTTTACATGGCAATGTGGTCATAAGAGTCACTTTAAAACAGCACTAGTTGATTTTAATGACACCATAGCACCAGAAGTTAACCTGTGGATTCAGAGAATTACAATATGTATGTGTCTTTATATCTGAGACGTTAATATTAGCAAACTATTGAAACACTGGCCTTCCAGTGCACACTGCAAAACACAGCATTAGCAAACTTAACTGACAGAAGTCACAACATCAGCTTTACTTTTACTAATCACATGGCAAAACAGATTTCCCTTGCCACTTTTGCGGTATACTAAGATACCTGATCTTTTTCCATTAAAAAACACAACATAGCAATGGCTACGCAAAATACACACCCTATTGCTTCTCCAGTGTTTTAGTGGAAAGCATAGCCTAAGTAATTTAGCATACTTGCCAACAGGGACGAAATACATCTTTTTATCCACATCTAATTAGAATGCCAAATACTGGACATACAGAGAAAAAAAAAACCAACCAAACAAAAAACCCAGTAGAGATATCAAGAAATAGTTTTAACTCATGACATTTGCTTTTAATATTCCTACCTGTAGATAGAAGCAGTGTGATCCATCAAACACACTAACACCTTGAAAGCCATGCAGATCCAAATACCAAAATGACATTAGCATCATTGTGAAGGCAAACCACGTATCACCAAGTCTGCTGCTGTAACCCAGCAGTGCCGTCTTGGAAACTGTATTCCCAAATCACGTGCCCTTTTGAAATTGTTATTTAGTAAAGGCTGCTACTGGTTCCACTTTGAGTCTTACCTGAGAAAGCAGAGAAACTCAACCCCAGGGCAAACAAAGGTCAAAGTTAGTTTGAAGATCCCTAAGGTCTGACTCCTGTAAATCCTTGTTTCAGTGCGTATGTAAATGACCTAATCCCAAGCCAGCAGCTTCATGTAAATGACAAAAAGAAGTCACTGACTTGGACACTGGTTTCATGGCATGCATCTTTGAAATGCTGACCAAACTACTACTCTTAAAGTCAAAAGAAGTCTGAAAGGCAACTGCTTTCAGCTTTCTCATCAGGCTCTATCCATACATGCACACGCTGCCTGTATTGACTCAATTTCCTCCTCTTTTGCAAAGTAAGAGCTCAGTCCTGCTTTTTAGAAAAAGATTCAAAAC
Organism: Phalacrocorax aristotelis; assembly: GCF_949628215.1. NCBI lineage: Eukaryota > Metazoa > Chordata > Aves > Suliformes > Phalacrocoracidae > Phalacrocorax > Phalacrocorax aristotelis. Next base: position 124,332,333 of record NC_134276.1, read on the forward strand.
ATAACGCATTCACCAAAGTGAATTTACAGCAAACACCCTACCGCCCCCAACACCCCCAATCTTCAGAATTAATTTAATGGAAGCCAGTTATTAGGATATCAGTTTTATGTTTGAAAATAAAGTGCATAATGACTGTCACTGAGAACTTTGCTCATTTCAGGTTAGCATAGTTAGTGTCAGTCCTCAGCAACATCATTGGTAACATGAGACAAACTCTGAAACAGCACACATGAAAAATAAGTTTTGTATAAATGGGAAGCAGAAAGAGAACTGCAAGTGAAATGGAATCCCTGGTCCTTTGTGGAACTGAGCCTACTATACAGCTATCCCAACATGCAGCATCTGAAATGAAGAATCACAGTCTGTTTGCTTCCCTTCTACTATTCCTGAATTCAGTTTGCAGCTTTCTGGTGTCTGACTGATTTCACCTCGGGCAGGGGAAGATGTATCTTGAGGGAGACCTAGAGAGACAGTGTCAGACAAAGAATCTTGGCTTTCTGCTGAAACAGTGATTTGTGGCCAGCTACCCTCTGCTTCCTCATTGCAATTTGTCCCTTCATCAGCCTCCTCCAGCTGCTGAACAGACTTCAAATACTCTTGTATTAGCCTGTTGTCCTGCTCATTACTAGAGCTCTCTTTACTTTGCCTACATTCCCCATGGTCATCCTCCGCATCTGAAGAATATGCTGAAACAGAATTGCCACATTGTTTTACAGTTTCCACTGAAAGAGAGCTCTCGGTTCCTTCCGTTAAACTCTTTTCAGAGCTACACAGGTCACCAGCATGAGCATGATCCCCCATGGAAGAATGAAAACCAGAATCTGGGAACTGCAACAAAGACTTTTCCTGAAGAGCATCACTAGCTGGAACTAACCAAGCAGAATCACGATCTGGTGGGGCTTCTTGCTCAAGTCTGGATGATGGAATAGATGGTTCAGGTGGACAGAAAGTACTGGCTGAAGGGATCACAGGTTGCCAAGTGGCACCTAAATTTTGTGTCACTGACAGCTGCCATTGTTGAAGGGATTTGACCTGTAAAGCACAGAGATAATTTCATTATGAAATGCAATGTTCTTTCCACTGTTAAATAATGGCTTTTAAACCTAGATGCCCAGCACAGACAGAGCACACAAGCCTCCAACTTCACGTACCTGAAGAAAAAGGAATCTGCTCTTAAAAACAGAAAGGGTGGTAAAATAACCCATGCTTAAGAAAACAATCGGTCTTATTTTTGGAAGAATAGCTTATTAGAAGATGTATTAGTAACTTTTCTGCTTTAGAAGTTAGTTGCTCAGAAGCAACATAGTTTGACACCGTTTCATTTGCCCTAGGCATCTTCATTCTTCACACTTCTACATTTATTTAGCTTCCCTTGCGTTTTGTCCTCCTCCTCACACCAGGCTACAATTTAGCCTTTTGCAACAAAACCAGTGTTACTGCACTAATACTTCTGGATATTATTTTATCCCAGAACAACACAGCAATTAAATTCTTATCAGCCACCCATGTCATCATTGGAAAAAATGAACCACACTGACTATCTCTTCAGGTTCTACAGTATGAAATAATGCCTTTCAAGCTCACATCTAAGCAGAAAAAGAAGATAACTAAAACTATTTACCTGGTTCCAAAGAAATCTGATAGCTTCCTCCTGTACAAGCCTCTGAATCTTATCTTCCTCTCTTTCTTTTCTTAGTCTGCAAGAACACACATCCAAATTTGTGCAGCTTAAGTAAGCAACATTTGGGTAACCAGATCAACAAGAACACATAAAAATGGCTACTTATAAAGCAGCACTCTTGAAAGATACAACAGAGCCTAACATTAAGACATTACTGCAGTCTGGCTTGCCATCAATATCCAGCTGCTGACTTCAAGTTTCTTTTTCAGTTACATTAGGATTCTGCTTCCTTTTGCTGCAGAACATTTATTGACTTGCTAATACTTTAAGTGCCTTTTTGTAATCTCAACCCAAGCTCTTCATTTTAAGTAGATTTGCTTCTTTTTCCTGCACAAAAAGAAAATCCCAAAATAGTGCTGCTTCATTTGAAATTATGCACTCCCCAACTGATATCACTTGGATGCAGGCATGACATGGAAGCATTGGGAGTTTCTAGAGGTTCACTGAGGGCTCAACTTGAGTCACAGAACTTTTGTCACGTGTGATAGCAAAGGAAGTGAGCCTGTCAGACCACCGGTTCCTAGGCTGAAAAAAATATTAACTAAATCTGCAATTTGTATCTTACAAATTGAGGAACTTTGATAGCGATCCCCTCCAAACGTGGATTCATAGGATCAAAAAAAACCAAAAAAACCCCAGAACCAAGCACAGAATTGCATTTTAAAAATGTATCATGCAAGGCAGAGAGAGAATTATTCTTTTCACCGGGAACAGAAGAATGACTCTCAACATGTACACTTCATTTACAGACTCTCTAATTGCTAGGAGACAAGTAAAAAAACCCAAAAAGCAAAATCACATAGGAATTTCTATCTTGGTTACGCAGTGCAACATGCAAGTCCTGCTAACAGAGGAACAGAAAAATTTATTTTAACCCAACCCACTCACAGAAGGCACTCTGAGAATATGAACAGCTATGCACATAACTGCTTATCTTACAGGAAGCGATCCTCTACTGTAATCACAGGTTTATATTACCAACGCTAGGTTCTACTGTGAGTAGTTAGATCAAGACCCAGTTACACCTGTTCTGAAATATCCTGGAACAATGATTATATTCACTCCAATTTGAAAATACACAACATGACCTCAACTTACTTTTCTATTTCATCAGTTAAGCAAATGATATGCTCCTGCATTCTGTTCAGTCGAATTTCATACCGCACTTCCTTGGCTCGGGGATGATAGTTCCTTGTGTAAAATCCTCTCCAGCAGGCTTGAAGCTTGGTAGCTGCTTTAGTCATTCTTTGCAGTTCAGCTGTGCCTTGATCGACAACAGCTAATGAATCAGAACTCTCTCCTGCCATCTCATCAGGACAGAGAGTTGTAACTCCCGATTCAGCGCCTACTGAGGTGCTGGTTTCAGAGGATGCTGAACAGTTGCTAGTATTAGTAGTCAGGCTAGCTGTTACTGGGTCAGAAGGCAGCAACGGCATATTCTCTTTGATATTCTCTTGAGTTTCCACACTTCCTCCTGCTCTGTTCAAGTGCTCTCTTGTAGCACATGAAGCTTCTTGCTTGTTAGCCATTTCTCCTCTATTAACATCTTTCACACATTCAATCCCTGTATTGTTACCATCTTCCAGGCCCAAATTCATTCCATGTAGTTTCAGGTCCAAAGTAGGAGACACTGGAGACAATCCTGAAGCAACTGGCATGAAAGTAGACTCTGAGGATAAAAGGCTGCTATTTAGTTTGTCTTCATCTGTCTGTATATCTTCAAGGTATAGCTCCTTGCAAAAACTTCTTTCAAGAAAAGTGTTCTTTACTGCATAGGAATGATCATCATTTGCACTTGGTCCAACCCAAGAATTCTTCTGGATGATAGGTTCTAGACAGGCAGAAAGCCGTATTCAAAAGTGTGACAGTATTTCAACAACATATCTTCTTTTAATTCATAAGTATTCACAATTTGGTTTAGATAGCTAGAACCTGGGTGTGTAAGAAGATCTAAAATGCTAGTAAAGATAAGCATTATTTCTATATAACAATAATGACAATAACTACTTATCTCAGAAACATCCATAAACTTTGCAAATACTGGGTATGGTAAATTGCACAAACTGCTGCCCCCTGGAGAAGTTACGCTTTTATCAGATGGAACACTCTAACTACTCTTCAGTTTACTGAATTGTGTTTTTCGCCTAACAATCTTAGTAGCATTTCAAACATGAATAAGCACGGAATGTACTTTTAGAAAACAAAGTATAACTTCAGTTGAAAATCTCCAAAAATCAATCAAATAAAATAATAACAGGGCCTTGTTCTGAAATTCTCTCCACAAAGTTATCTATGTTCAAAAAAAAAAAATTTCAACAGGTTAGATCACAGGTGCAGATTAGCTTCTTACCACTTTCAAGAACACTCTGGGGTGGCTGGGCTGGACTGCTGTGTTCATAAGTAACTGGCAGTGTTTTGTTGGGAGTAGAGGATGTAGGTGGCCCTTCATTTTGGTTTTGATGCATCAACTGCCTCTGGTGGAGCCTAAGGACAGAGTTTCAACAGATTTTATATTTCTTTTGAACCTTTTTGGTAAGGAAGACATCTAGAAGAAACTATAAACTACTTTAAAGGAAACAAGTGATCAAACCATTCTAAAACAAGAGGCTAGTTAAGCAGACCCTACACCTACAAGACACTACTAACACGACTACTCACAAAGCAGGGGATTGCAGACTGCTCCTGTTCCCCTCCCTCCTGCCCCTTTTTCTTTATGTATTAAAAAGAAAAAGAAAGAAAGAAAAAATCCCACGTGCAATTCTGACTATAGACTGAAAACCATGAAGTATTTCTAAACAAAAGGAAAGAAGGTATGCAAATATTTTAAGTGTCTACTGCAAGATATGTTATGCTTGTGTGCATAGAGGAGGTTGAAGAAAGGAAGTGTCTTCTACATCAGAATATGAATGAATCAAGGAAAGGGTATCCCTGTTACGAAAGGAACAAAATCCTAACACAAATCAGCAAACCTTGCCAGAAACATAAAATCATCCTTTACAGACTGAGAAAACAGGTCGTTTCAGCCCAGCTAAATTCAAAGATCATGAGGTAGAGGTCAGAAAAGCCAAACTGCCCTAAAAATCATACATGTGTGTGCATATACAGGTAGAGATTTTGGGGGTTTGTTTTTTTGGAGAGGGTTTTTTTTTTATTTTTAGAGTTATATTTTGCAAGTCAACTTCCTGAATTTTCCTCAGAAAAATCATGTGAATGTCAGAGCAGTTAGCTGGAAATTCCAAAGTCAATATGCTTCTATTGTACCTTCTCTGAAACGGCCCCGACATAATCTCCTCCTGAAGATCAGTCTACAGGGACAAAGTTTGCAGTAGCTCCTTCCAGATGCTCCCAAGTTTCCAGCCTTTTGATGAGATGTCGCCTTTCTGCTTACCACAACACTTCTATTGCCCAAATTTCTACCCACACTATGCCACTTACGTAGCCTGCTCCTCTGAGCTGAGTCTTCTGCAAAAGGAGTTTGTCAGTAGGTCCTGGGGAATAGGGATACCTGTATTGTTACGTTTTTTGGCTTTTATTCCCAATTAGTTCACCTTTTCATAGGAGGAAGGTGCACCACAGTAACTCTCCTGATCTACTTGCATAGACCTTAGCAAAATGGCTACTGCTGGCAGAACCAGCTGGCTTTATAGATGCCTCTGCTGACAGACCCCAGGTGCCAGATACAGAGATCGTCAAGAGCATCACTGGGAACAGTGCCCGGCAAAGGACACCCTTAACTTTAGAACCAAGAAAGAACATGTTAACAACAAAGTGGCTAATACACCAGCATACCACAATAGTCTTAATTTACAAAACAAAAAGTTAAAAAAACAAAGTTAATCTAAGCTCCTTTTTGAGGTTTTCCTCACTTTCTCTGCAGCAAAAAAATCTCAGTAAGTAGCTTGTTTATTTTAATCACAGTCCTAACACAAATTGCCTTCAATGTCCTACAGAGCACAGATTGAAAAATACAGAGATTTTGCCCCTCTATGACCCAGCAAGCAGGAAAACACTCCTGCTGCTGCTTTGCCTCTCATTCCCCTCTAGGATACATCCTGTATCTCCATTATTCTTCCCATCTCCAGCCCTCACTGCTGTTTTGAAATACTTAGAAGCAAATATTATTAAACCTAACACATAATAAGATATACAGTTATGTTCTCAATTACATTCCTTAACAATAGAGAAGTTCTCACCTTTGCTTACTTAGTATTTTTTCCAGTTTGGCATCCTCTTCAGTCTGGAGTCCGTATGTAGATATAAGAGGACAAACAGTAGCCAAGTACTGCACTAACTGAACATGCTGTCCAGGTCGGTATAATCTTCCTTTACCTTGACTGTAGAGCCATTCTGCTTTCAAACTGTTGGGAAAGGGGAAAATGGCTACCACTAATGCATGGTATAGAACCCCTAACTCTGCTTTGATTACTGTTCTTCTAGTTGGTACCTAAGAGGTAATCTACAAATCTAACAAGAACTTGGAACATGAGCAGTGCCCAAGGAACTGGGATTTTAATTATTAGAATAATGAATAAATTATTCCCTCACATAAACATGGATGAAACAAAAAAAGATCTGACAAACACTCTGCAGTCTCTGCTTTATCTATGTGTAGTCTTTGAGCACTGAAAACACATTTGTGTGAATCAATTTGTCAAAGCTTTCACAGAAACTCACACAAACATGCCAAATAGCCACAGAGAGCAAATCTTGCTGAGAGCATTCAACAATTAATATCTGTTTCTAATTTAAATGCTCTTCAGTATGAGAACATTTAATATAATATATTCTTATAATACCATTAATACAGAAAACTCCTTTAGCTGTTAAAAAAAAATCTAGAACTCTTACAGGCAGCTTTTTGATAACCTCATAATATGCTATGGTGAAACAGAAACAGGAGTTGTTTGCCTTTGACCAGAAAGGCAGCTTTTTATTTTATTAACTGGGAAATGAGACAGTAATGTCCTGGACTGTGTTAATGTATTGGACTAGAACGCATTTATACTGGATAACATTTATACGCGTGGACTGTTCTGATGTCAAGAACTGTAAGACATCTCTACCGTCATACAGATATCATACTGACATAATGACCACAGTGATACAGTAACGTGACATGAGCAAAGTGATATTTAGCTAACTGATACAAAGAAATGCCAAATCTAGAAATCACATGAAAATCAGACCCTTTATAAAAGAGCACATTTGAGCTTCCCCCAAGGTAATAGCTTTAACATTTCTGATTGCCCCATTCTGCAAATTCAAAGACCTTATACTTGGAAGGGATAACAGACCACTGATAAACTGCTAGCACAGTTTTGCTCTGTAAAAGTGCTACTGTGAGTTGAGTAACAAAAGCAACCTTAACTTTATATTTCTACTTAAATAAACTTGTGATTTCACACAATAATTCCAGTTTAACAGATGAAAAATTTCAGGGATTTAACAATATGATGTCACCTTTCCTTCTGAGAAATCACATATCCGTCAAGAACTTTAAGGTTCAGACACCAGCTGACAATATATGGCCTGTAGTCAAAGCCAGGGATAGAAGGCGTGGCCATCACACAAGGATTATTCATAATTGACAGCTGTTCCAATTGACGAAGAGAGGCCAGGAAAGAAACCTTGAGAAAACAAGATATATTAATTACCTGAAGAGAACCATTAAATGCTTACAGAATGTACCACGTTTCTCTAGTTACAGCTAGAGATCTCACAAAAAACGTCACAGTTACAGATAAAATTAAAATCACATTTGCTTTTTGAATATAACGTCTTCAAAGGACCTTCTATCAACTATTGCCACTTTCCCTTTAATTCTCCTGTAGGTACTATAGCCCTTGAGAAGTATTAGCTTCTCTTAAAATCTGGGAATGGGGCTTTATGTATAGAAAGGTACAGTATTTCTACGATTCCAGTTCACCATAACAGGTGTTGAGATTTTGACAAAAAACAAACGGGGAAAAAAAACCAACCTAGCAAGCCAAAAAGCTGAGAAACTCTGAAGAAGAGAAACGTATTACCAAAACAAGATTTTTCTTCCAACATGGAAGTCCAACTGACAGTAGTTTTGGCTGCTACTTATATTAAAAAAAAAAACAAAAAACAAAAGAAAAAACAAAACATAACAAACAAACCAAGCCCAAACCCAAGCCAATAAAGACAAAAATCACAGGCAGAATCTTTGTTTCTCTTACATGATGTTTGCAAAATAGGTGAAATAACACAGGGGCCCAAAAACATTCAATTGCAACAAGTGCAATTCAAACCTCTGTTCTAAACACTGCAGCTACAGAAGCTCTCTACAACAGTTAATCAGCTCAGTTTTCAACATTCACACAATCTTGAAAAGCTCTCTATTAATTTAGTCCTCAAAGTATACTTCTGACATCCCTGAATAAATATAAAAACAAAACAAGAAGGCAAAGTTTCTTCTAAGGACAAATTTTAAGGAGTATCACCTAGCTTGTGCAGCACGTGAATAGTATAGTTATTACATATAAACTATTAAAAGTAATTTCTGTCAACATGGGTCATGTCAAAGTAGGGAGCCCATTTCATTCTTATCCAACTATCTCCTTTCAGTCTACCTAAAGACAAGGTCGTAGATCTTCTATATCTTACCTCATTTAAGTCTCTGATCTCATTTTCTGCCAAAGAAAGAACAGTCAAATTCTGAGGTAGGCAAACAGGGGCAGTGCGAAGCAAAGTTATAATATTTCCATGTAGCAACAGAGTCTATAAAATAAAAATATGGTGATGAAAGGTATGTTTACTCAAAACCCTCATATTTTTTGTTCAGGCAATACCTGCACAATACACACAAAAGAGCTATAATTAAGGCTTCCTGGTATCATCAAAATTATTTTTGTTTATTCCAAGGGAAAACTAATTTTTATATTTTAGAGAAAAATCTTCTCATTTGAAAATGCAGAACTGAAGTACAGTCACATTTACAAAAAAAAAGTATGTGGAAACATTTTTTCTCTACAGTGTCTGGAAACATTTTTTTTCTCTAGAGTGTTCATGCTGAGAGAGTTAATACTGTTTTGTCTTGATTCATGACGTGGGACAAGAGAACTGAGACCTACAAACAAGGTCTCACCACGTCATCTTTACCAAAATCATTACAGTGGTTATAGAAAAAACACTGCCTCTGTTCCTGCAACTTGAAAACATGGAAAAGAACTCTTACATGCTTCTCTCTAGAAATTATAGTGATCAATTAAAATGCTTTAAGAGTTAGTGTTTGAAAAATGAATGCTTTAAAAGGCAGCAATTTTCAAAGCAACTTACTTTATGCAAAGAATGTAACAAAACCAGAGAAAATAGCATCTACCTTCAGCGACGTAAGCTTGGAGAGATCGCCTAATTGAGCTATGTTATTGTCTGACAAATCAAGATGCTGAAGAGATAGACAGGAATTGATTTGTTCAATGGCCTACAAAAATAAAGTAGTTAATTACTCACAGTAACTCTTTTTTAGTTATTAAATAAAACCAGGTATCAACAATTAATTATTTCAAAAGCTAGAAAACACAGGATAAGTAACCCAAAACAAGAACCATGTTTTCACGCAGTTTCATTTTAAAGATGATAATCCTTCTCCTATTTTGGGGACTATTTCCCAGTCTCATTACATTTCAGTATCAAAGCTTTTATTTTTTCCTAGACAATTCCTGTCTGGAAGTTACCCTCATAAACCAGTAGGCACACAACTTCAAGATTTGTTCCAATCAAAACCAGAAACATATTCAGATTTCTTTGCAGCATTTTCGAAATTTCTACAATGCTATGTTCTGGAAAAATGTACGGAAAGACTAAATACTTTACCTTAATATTATTTCCTGCTAAGTTCAGCCATTCCAGGTGCACCAAATCCTTCAGCCCTTCCACATACCCAATACTATTATGAGGCAAGTTAAGCACCCGGAGCTTAGTCAGTTTTGCTACACCCATCATTCGCACCAAACGATTGTTGGCTACAGAAAGCTGCAGATTGACACACAAACAAAAGAAACAGTTTTAACTATTAAATTGCACAGACAGGCTTTTATTTTTAAAAATCTAATTCAACAGGAACTATTTCAATCTATGTATTCTATTTTCAAGCAAATAACAGATATGAAAATGTTTAAGAGCCAGGAAATAAATTACTGATCAAAGAAAGCAGTCTTCACAAGTCACTCTGCAAACTTAAGATGAAACCTTCCTCCTAGCAATAGCTAAATAAAGGAGAATGAATAAGGAGCCATGTCATATGAGAACAAGATTTAAAAATCGGAATTGCCAAATCATTGTGCAAATTGTTGCACCACTCCTGGTGTAAAATCATACTTGCTGTCAACTTGGCAAAGGACAAAATATATTTCACACGATTCAGAAAAAGTCCTGTGCTAACAGGACTAATCACAAACGTTTTAAAGGATAAATCCTGATTAGATGTACACATCAATAGCACGACCACCAAGCTGGCATACTGGTGAAGGTTAGCTGCTGCAACAAAACCCACCTCTCCTATCTCAATTTACCTTGTCTCTAGAAGCTATTAGGTGACTTCAAGTCTATCTGGAGGCACTTTCAGTGATAATTAGCATGGACTTGTACAGCTTTTCCCCGGAGGGATCAATACTCTGATTTTTGCAAGCACCATGCACATGCTTAACATTGTTATCACTAATATGCTCATGAACTTAAATGGACTGTCGCTAGTATTAAAATTAAGGATAAGCACTAGCAACATCAGGGCCTACATGAATCAATATGTTTACAAGATTACACAGATCCCTCCCACTTCATATTTTTGTATGTGCTATTTCTATATTAACCCAATCCACATGGCTTTTTTTCTTCTTCTAAATTAAGGCTACCAATCCTCTTCCTTTGTGAAGAGTTATGAAACTCAAATGGAGAGAAAACTCCTGCATGTATGTCTGCACATCTACAATTACACAGAGAAAAGATAAAACAAAGTTATTTTTAAGGTTACAAAACTCAGGTATTCAAAAGCTAACAAGTATCAAAATTTGAGTTAGTGACTTTTCTAGGCATTCTTATGATGTGTCCCCCCCCCCGCCCTTAGGCTTTATTTACTTCATTTTTAGTTACCTAGGCAACTAGCAAAACAGACTCCCCCACTACCAACTGTAGAGCTACACTGAAAACAAAGTTTTCTATTTTAGTTAGCCATCATTTATTTTCCCGTGAAGACAGTAACTGCTAAGTTACTTCAATTACATAAAATACTTATGCATTAAGGTCATACTATTTGGCATCACAGTACCATTATTTCATAGCAAATCCAAGTCAAGTAACACTGACCTGCATCAGATTCCTGCACTTCTCCAAGTGTTCCAGTTTAATTATCTGGTTTTTGTCCAGAATCAGCGTGTGAGTATCAGCATCGCAAGGTATGGTTGGACCCAGTTTTTGCAATCCTTGACCTGACCAGTTGACTGCCAAGCCTGAGATGGGAGAAGAAAAAAACAAGAGGAAAAAAATAAAAAAGCAAGCCCCAAAGTCAACACTTATATATGAGAATGTGTACTGCAAAAGCAAAACAAGATAAACAGATTTGTTTTACAATGCATGTAGATAGTTTGCAAATACAAATGAACTTTCATTTCCACGTAAAAATGAAGCAAATTACTTCATACCAAATGCATTAGAATAACTGATCCAATACTGGAAGACATAAATTCCAGGCCCCATCCCAATACAGAATTCTGGTGCAATTCTGGGAAAGTCAGTAACAGATCCTCTGAAGTGGGAAGCAGAGCAAAATTTCAGTAGGTAAATTTAAAGGTGTGATCCTCAAACCTCCAAATTCCAAAATCCCCATAATTTTTAAATTTTTCAAAGATTTCAAGTTTTGAGCAGCTTGACAACTACCTATGTGTAGGCACTATCTAAATTCCTGCTTATAGGCAAACCCAGAACATGCCTAGCACACCTCTGTAGGATCACACTCCACACACAACAGCACCCATATCTGTCACTAAAAAAAATTGTATAAAGGGGTAAAAGGGTAAGCAGCATGTACCATTTCATCAATCAGAATGTGGGAAACTTGATGAGGATGCAAACCTACAAACTTTACTTCCTGGAGAGTTCCATCAAACACCTTGCTAAAATATTTGAAGATTAGGGTACTTAACTCAGAAATGTGAAATGCCCATGTGACAGTCTTCAGCCTGAGGGAGAGAAACAGCCTTACCATAAACAAGTCTTCTAAAAGCTAGATCATTGAACAAAAGCCTACAGTTTTCTCTTTTCCTCTCTCTCTCTGGAAAAATAATATTAGCCTACACCACTTTTTAAAAGGGCAATCTAGGTCCAAACTCAGCATGGAGGTTTCAGTCTGTGAAATCAGAACTGACACCTCTCTGTTGTCAGAAGGTGAACGCTTAAGCTTCAGAAAAGAAACAAACTTAAGATTCAGCCCTCCCTTTAAAATTTCATAGAATAGAATCAAAGAATGATTAAGGTTGGAACAGACCTCTAAGACCATCAAGTCCAACTGTCAACCCAACACCACCATGCCTCCTAAACCATGTCCTGAAGTGCCATGTCTACATGTTTTTTGAATGCCTCCTGGGATGGTGACTCCCCCACCTCTCTGGGCAGCCTGTTCCAATGCCTGACCACTCTCAGTGAAGAGATTTTTCCTAATATCTAATCTAAACCTCCCCTGATGCAGCTTGAGGCCATTTCCTCTCATCCTATCACTTGTCACTTGGGAGAAGAGACCGACCCCCGCCTCGCTACAACCTCCTTTCAGGTCCTTGTAGAGAGCAATAAGGTCTCCCCTCAGCCTCCTCTTCTCCAGGCTAAACAACCCCAGCTCCCTCAGCTGCTCCTCATAAGACTTGTTTTCCAGACCCTTCTCCAGCTTTGATGCTTTCGTCTGGACATGCTCCAGCACCTCAGGGTCCTTCTTGTTAGGGAGGGGCCCAAAACTGAATGCAGTATTTGAAGCGCACCCTCACCAGTGCCAAGTATGGGGGCACAATCACTTCCCTACTCGAGCTGGCCACACTATTCCTGATAAAAGCCAGGATACTGTTGGCCTTCTTAGCCATCATATCACATCATATATCATCATGTTCCTATCACATACATTAAGATATGCAAACTGACTGCTGCAAAACCTAATCTTAAGTATTTAATTTATTGGGTAGGCAATGTGTCTAATTCAGAGCAAAAGACTCCACTGCAAGACTTCACTGGCCAAATACTTCAGTGCATCTCACCTTAAGATTTTGGTGCTTGTGTCCTCAAATTATATTGATATGCTAAACATTTCATATACCAGTAAAGCACCTAGTGAAATGTCAGAACAAAAACCCCATTCATATAGCCGTAATACAGCACAGGTGACATATGGGCAGGAGCAAATTGTAAATAGGCTAGCATATCATTCATTTAACGGAACACACAATTAAAATGTATTATGCAAAAACTGCTACTATATAAAGTTAAGAGCTAAACATTTGCCATCTACAAGGAACCTGACTCACTGGTACCATGGTGACACCTGCTAGTAATAATTTATATAAATTAAGCCTCTGCTGTGTGATTTACATACACACACCATTCTAGTGCTTGCTCATCTCTTACTATCTGCTCTGTAGATAAAGCTACCTTTTCCAGCAGCACATTCCAGAATATTGTTCTTAGCCTAACATGCATTATATACTAATATTCTTGCAGTTTGCAGGCTTTTAGGGTTCAGTTACACTAAGGATGGAGACAAACATTTTTAGTGTACCATTCTGTCGACTAGAGAATATGCTTTTCTAAGAAGCATCTCTGACGATATTTATTACATTTCCATTGCTTCTCAATCTCCCTCAAGAGTACTGAGTGAGCTGGCAGAGGAGCTTGCCAAGCCACTCTCCGTCATTTATCAGCAGTCCAGGTTAACAGGGGAGGACGCAGATGACTGGAGGCTTGCCGATGTGACATCCATCTACAAGAAGGGCCAGTCAGCCTGACCTTGGTACCTGGGAAGGTTACGGAGCAGTTCATCTTGAGTGAGCTCACCAAGCATGTGCAGGACAACCAAGGGGGTCAGGCCCAGCCAGCATGGCTTCTTGAAAGGCGGGTCCTGCCTGACCAACCTGATCTCCTCCTATGACAGGGTGACCCGTCTAGTGGATGAGGGAAAGGCTGTGGATGTTGCCTACCTCGACTTTAGCAAAGCCTTCGACACTGTCTCCCACAGCATCCTCCTAGAGAAGCCGGTGGCTCATGGCTTGGACAGGTATACCCTTCGCTGGGTAAAAAACCAGCTGGATGGCCAAGCCCAGAGAGTTGTGGTGAACAGAGCTAAATCCAGTTGGCGGCCAGTCACAAGCGGGGTTCCCCAGGGCTGAGTTTTGGGGCCACTCTTGTTTAATATCTTTATCAATGATCTGGATGAAGGGATCGAGCGCACCCTCAGGAAGTTTGTAGACAACACCAAGCTGGGCAGAGGTGTTGATCTGCTCAAGGGTAGGAAGGCTCTACAGAGGGACCTGAACAGGCTGGATCAATGGGCTGAGGCCAACTGTATGCAGTTCAACAACACCAAGTGCCAGGTCCTGCACTTTGGTCGCAACAACCCCATGCAACGCTACAGGCTTGGGGAAGAGTGGCTGGAGAGCTGCCCAGCTGAGAAGGCCCTGGGGGTGTTGGCTGACAGCTGGCTGAATATGAGCCAGCGGTGTGCGCCCAGGCAGCCAAGAAGGCCAACAGCATCCTACCTTGTATCAGGCATAGTGTGGACAGCAGGAACAGGGAAATGATCATGCCTCTGTATTCAGCACTGGTAAGGGTGTGCACAAAAGGAAATGGCCTCAAGCTGCATCGGGGAGGTTTAGATTGGATATTAGGAAAAATGTCTTTACTGCAAGAGTGGTCAGGCATTGGAACAGGCTGCCCAGAGAGGTGGTGGAGCCACCGTCCCTGGAGGTGTTCAAAAACATGTAGACATGGCACTTCAGGACATGGTTTAGGAGGCATGGTAGTGTTGGGTTGGCGGTTGGACTTGATGATCTTTGTATCATTGAGGCTGGAAAAAAACTTTATGATTCAAATCCACAGCCACAAGAGCAGCTCTGAAGAGAAGCAATGCCAAGCCAGCAGTACCAGAAACAGCCACACTCCTCTCTTTGCACGTTTATGAAGAAGGTACTACATGTTTTGCACTTAAGTAGCCACCTCTGTAACCTGTCACGGTTTTTAGTTGCTAACTGAGGCTGAACCACGATAAACCACTTGGTCACTTTAACTAAATAAAGAAATTTTGCATCTGCTCATTTATCCAAGTGCTTGTTAAAAAGATTTTCAACTGCCCATGCTGACCAAGGAGAAGGGCTAGGATGCACAGTATAGAATTACAAGAGCAATTCTTTTTTTCATGTGCGTGAGGTGTCCCATTCAAACTGGGGCACCCCAAATGTGGTTTTACATGTGGTTCTTATACCTTTATAGCATTCAGGTACATGATTTGACTAATCGCTACTTAACATACGCTACCATTTACAAAGCAACTATGTTTCTATGGCATCATTATCCACCTGATTCTCTATTGATCTAGACAACCCTACAGTTACTTATCTATGACACCAGATAATGGAAGGGTTTCACAGGCATGCTAGAGGGGCTAGGATATTGATGTTATCACCTCAGTTGTTCAAGGGTATCCTTTATCCTTCGTGGCCAGCTTTAAGATTCTGAGAATCAAAGGTGGTCCTTGTCTCAGGGACCAGGGCAGCTGTCCTTGTGATGAGCTCGCATCCTTTAGTTCACTTAAGCATGACTATTCAGTATACTATGTAAACTATATAAATATATATATATTAAGAGAGGTAATAGTTTCACACTACAAAGACTAATTGGTATAACAGGGAATAAGATTTTCCTAACAGGCTCTCAGTACCCAGAAAAACGTTTCAGAACTGCTTATTACTCATTTAGCAGGTATGTACATCAATAGACAAAACGAGGTTCCCACCTCAGAGGCTCACAGATTTTCTTTTGGCCTCTGCTCGCTCACCAAGTCCTTAACCCTCCAAAGCCAGACTTGCATTATTAAAACACACAGTCCTTTCAGACACAGCTGCAGGAGACAAGGTGCTGCCCCCCAAGATGTATCTACCCTCAACAGAAGGGAGCAAGGGGCCTTATTTCAAGCCCTGTCCTGCCTCCCACACGGCGGGGGGCGCACCCCTCGAGGGGCCCGGGCCTAGGCAGCAGGGGCAGCCCCTCCCGGCGCCCCCGGCGCCACATCCGCTGCCGTGCTGACCCCCGCCCCTCAGGGCGGGCTGCCCGGGGGCGGGAAACCATGCTGACCCCCGCCTCCTCGCCCCCCACTTTCCCGGCCGCTTGAGCCCCACTTGGGGACCTCAGATGCCAGTCGTCAGCGGAGTGGGGGGCGGAGAGGGGAACGGCCGAGCCACCAAAAGGAGGAGGCGCCCCTCAGCTCCCACCGGTCAAGATCCCCGCACACATCAGGGGCCACGGGGGCTTTCGGGACTCGTAGCCCGCCCCCGCACTACAGCTCCCGGGGTGCGCTGCGCGCCCTCGCCTCCCGCCGCGAGCCAAACAAACCCCCGGCGGTGCCCGCAAACCCGCTCGCTGACCCCGACGCTCCTCTTACCCCCTCCGCCCGGCGAGGCGGCCTCCGTCTTCCCCGCAGCCCCCACGGCCGCCGCCATGCTTCCCGCTTTGCCAACGTCGCCAGGCAACCGGGCGCCGCACGTTCGATGAGCTGCCTCACTTCGCCGCGGAGAAGAAACCCCGCCCTTTATTCCCGGTACGACGGAGGGTCCCGCGCGCGGGGCTGCCCGGCGAGACTGTAACCGAACCGGCGGGGAGCCCTGCCGGCCCGAGCGCTGCCGCAGGGACCCCCCACACGCCCGCCCGTCCCGTCAGGCGCGCGCGCGGGGGGAGGGGCGGGGCCGTCCCGGCGTGCCGCGCGCGGCGCACAGAACGCCGCTTACCCGTCATCCCCTCTTTCTCTTCGCCGCGGCCGCCGCCCGCTTCGTAGCCGCCACCATCATGAAGTAAGATTCCCGGCGGTGGTTCCCCCGCCGCCCCATCCGGGGCCATCCGCGGCCATCCGCCGCGGGGAGGCCGCCGGAGGGCCGCCCTTTGCCTTCTCCGTTAACCCGCTCTCTCCTCTCGCTCTCCTCTCCCGCGCAGGGTCGAGCTGTGCAGTTTCAGCGGGTACAAGATCTACCCGGGTCACGGGCGCCGCTACGCCCGCACCGACGGCAAGGTGAGGCTGGGGAGGGCCTGGGCGAGCCCCTCGGGGAGGGGGCAACCGCGGTGCCGAGTGGCGGGGACCGGCGGGAGCGGGCCCTGCCGGAGGGGAGTGTGGCAGGCCTGAGGGAGAGGCCGGTGCGGTGCTGGGGGAAGCGGAGGCGACAGCTGTCGAGCCTGGTCTGTGGGAGAGCCGCGCTCGTGCTCTAGCTTGGGAGCTGGAGTCGGGTTTTAGGTTGTGGTTCGGGCAGGGTGTATTAGAGCGTGTCGTCTAAAGTACCAGAGTTCTGTAGAAAGTGCTATTTAGGCGTACTGTATCCAGTGCTGAGATTTGCTGACGCAAACATCTTGGACTTCCAGATAACTTGGATGCGGATCATTGGGATAAAAGAGGGAAGAGAGCCCTTTCAGGCTGTCCTATCTTGTACAGATAGGCCTGTTACAAATAAAAATATGCATTTGTCTATCAGGAAAGGCTGAGAGACTTGCGTTTGTTCAGCCTGGAAAAGACAAGACTGAGGGGGGATCTCATCAATACCTATAAATATCTGAAGGGCAGGTGTCAAGAGGATGGGACTGGCATCTTTTCAGTAGTGACCAGAAACAGGACAAGGGGCAATGGGCACAAGTTGGAACACAAGAAGCACCACCTAAACATGAGAGAACTTCTTTCCTGTGAGGGTGCCAGAGCAGTGGCACAGGCTGCCCAGGGAGGCTGTGGAGTCTTCTTCCCTGGAGACATTCAAAACCCACCTGGACGCATTCCTGTGCCCCCTGCTCTGGGTGTGCCTGCTCAAGCAGGGGGTTGGACAAGATGGTCTCTAGACATCCCTTCCAACCCCTGCCAGTCTGTGATTCATACCTGCCAAAGGAAGGTTTGGGTTTTGGATAGCCAAATACAGTCATGTTGCTGTACAGCCTCTCCTGGGAAACAATAGCTAAGTAAATAGATTTAATGCTTGGGTGCTTTCCTGGGAATTAGCTTATACTTTTAATTGACTTGTATAGCTAATAACAAATCTGCCTGCTAATTCTGCCTATTATCTGGGCAAGGTCAGTGTAACTATGCAAGAAGGAACTGGTCACCCTGTGTTCCTTAGGCCACGTTTTGACTCGCTTACACATATGGGAAGTGCATAGTTACTTGGGTTCAGGCACTTGAAAAGTATGATGCTGGATATGGCTGTTCACGCTGTGCCTGGAATACAGTACAGTAGTAGATGCAAGTGGTAATTTGAGCTTTCCTCAGAAAAATGAAGCTGCTTTGGAATGCCGTGTAAGAGAACAGTTTGATCAACAGAACAAAATTCCAAACTTGAAATTTTTTAAAGTATCTTCTGAAGTTTTTAATTGTCAGAGATCCATAAAGAAATACAAAAGCATCACTGTTGAAAAACACTGATCCAAGGAATTACTTGATATGTTAACATAAACTCTGATAACGTCTTTCATAGAAACAAAGCTTACACAAAACACTTTACCTTCCCAGGTTTTTCAGTTCTTAAATGCAAAATGCGAGTCTGCATTCCTTTCCAAGAGAAACCCCCGTCAAATCAACTGGACTGTTCTGTACAGACGTAAACACAAGAAAGGACAGTCAGTAAGTATATACCAACCAGGCGCTCTAAAGTTTTCTACCAAAAGATGTGGTGGCTGGTCTATTAGAATAGAGGTAATTTCAGTGTCCTGGTGTGCAGCAGAAGCGTAAGCCATATATCTGGGATAAAGACTGGCCAATAATGGTGAAGTTGTGAGTGCATTGACATGAGTTTGTATGCTGCTTTACATTTGAAAGGTAAGCAGTTCAGCAAAAGCATTTTATTTGTATCATATCACTTCTTTGAGGGACCACTCAGAACCACAGTAGGTTTTAACAATTGTATGAATGGCATACGTTTTAAAAAATTAGTTTTAGAGAAGGTGGGTAATGCTGTTTAATATGCAGACTTTCTAAAAGCTGGGACTTGTAAAATTCCTGAATGGTGATAGCTTGGAGAGCTGATTTGGGCGTTAAAGGGTGGGGAACTATCACATACCCTTTTTGAAAACCTTGTGCTGTAACTTAGTAGGAGGTCTTTCCTATGTAGTTGTAATTGCATGAAAAAGATAAATTAATAAGGCATGTAGCATGAGGTATTTTCAGTGCTCTTAAACTTGCACAGCAAAAGAGCATTTAGAAAGGCTGATGTGTGTGTTATAAGCCAATATTTTTACCGGTTTGTTTGGAGAAGGAAGGTTGATGCTCAATGGCTTACACCACTGCCCAGCACTGTCAGCCCACTTGAAACAAGTGGGAGGTGTCTTCCTTTCAGAAGATTCCATCAAAATGGATCTTATCCCTCCCCCCTTTTTTCCTGAAACAGAAACCTGAACTTCTGACGTTCTCTAACTATTTTAATACCTTGCAAAAGAGAATACACTGTTCTTTTTTTAGCTGTTCATCAGCTTTGGCAAATCAAGAAATCACTCATATCCAAAGCAAGGAGTAGAATTCTACTTACGTATACAACTTTATAATACCTTCAGTGTTAATAGCAGCTTGGTTCTATAATTGTCTTTAGCCTTTTATTTAATGTGTTGTGATACTAATTGTCTGTCTTCTTCCTTTGCCACTTTAGGAAGAGATACAAAAAAAGCGCACGCGTCGTGCTGTTAAGTTTCAGAGGGCTATCACTGGTGCATCTTTAGCCGAGATTATGGCTAAACGAAACCAGAAGCCTGAAGTACGAAAGGCGCAGAGGGAACAAGCTATTAGGTGAGAAATCGGAGATAAATGGAGCTATCCCAGGCTTTTCAAAGATTATTAACGCTTTTCATACAAGAGCTTAAACTCTAGATGAGCTCCATGTTTTAAAAGTATTTTGTGGGTTTGGAGTTGTTGTGGGTTTTTATTTTGTTGTTTGTTTTTTTATCAGTATACTTGGAGGTAATACTGAGTAATCTCAGCAAGAGATGATAGCAGCAGAGAAAGGTCTCTTCTTTGTCCCTTTGTGAAAATAATAGCTTTTGTCACACACAGTTCTGCTGCCTCTGTAGTAGTCTCCCTAGAGGAGGGAGCGAATGCAGAGGATAGCCCTGAAATAATGCATCCCTTAATCTCAGGGAGTTCTTACAGTGCTGAGACAAAGAAACAGTGAATGGCAGACATGGTTAACTGTTACTCTTTCTGTGAATTAACAGGGCTGCAAAAGAAGCCAAGAAGGCTAAGCAGGCAACCAAGAAAACAGCTGTTTCTGCTGCAAAGGTGAGGTGCACTAGGTGGACAGAAATAATGAAATGGAATCTACCGTGTTTTAACGCAACATTCTGTTGCAGTGCTTAATTGGAAATTCCCATTTGTGTCTGGAAGAAGCATTTGGTTACCTATTTTGATCTGGAAGCACCTTAACCAAACTTTTGTACTAAAGTTAAGCATACCTAAACAGCTGAATAGAATGAACCTTTTTACAGAAGAAATAAATATTATAGTAAAACAGCTTTCTGACCATGTGTCAGATCCTGGGTAGCTAAAAACTTGTCCAGATGCGACATCTTCACTGTCTAGAACTTAGTAAAAATATATTGATGAATGCTAGCATCTATTTTATTATTACTTATGAATTAATACTGTATGTTGGCACCATACGTGCTGTAGGCTCACAGCGGTATGTGAGTAACAATCTGTTAACATGATTCTAATCTGATAGATTGTATTTCTAATTAATTCTAATCTGATTTAAATTGCCAGATTTCTGTCAAGAATCTTAAATACACAGGGATGCTTTCAGGACTGCAGATAAACTGCCTCCCTTTGCTCACGCTTTATTATTTCTCTACAGGCTCCTACAAAGGCAGCACCTAAGCAGAAGATTGTGAAACCAGTCAAGGTTTCTGCTCCCCGTGTTGGTGGAAAGCGCTAACTTGCCAAACTGTTAGTCGTGCTGAATAAATATCTGACTGGCTGTCATAACTTGTGCCATGTTCTCTTCAACTGTGTGAAATATACTGAAGAGAATTAATCTATAAAATAACCACGTCTGTGTTTGCACACTGAAAAACACAGTCTTGTCAGAAAACATTTGGTTTCTTAGATGATCTCCTGTACTAGCACACACTTCCAAAGTCTTCAGTGAATGACCCAGGTGGGAGGGAAGATGGAGCTGGTGTCTGAGAAGCTGTTCTTGCCTGAAGGACAGAACAGCATCTATGTCAAATGGCATAAAAAGAGGTTTCTAAGTTCAGAGATGCAAACTAAGGGGTGTGTGAAGCAGTACTATCTGTGACTTAAAAAGGCTAATGTACTTCTCATATTGTGGAACGCAGATAGCAAGACGTTGTACGGGATAAAAGGAGAAATAGGTTGAAAAAGGGGAGTGGATGATTTCACAGATGGCATGGCTGTTACATACAGAGGTTCAGATGCAACTCCTGGGTCAGGAAGTAAAAAAAAGTGGATTACTGGAAGCTGTTGTCAGGAAAAGGATGGGTGTGAAGGTCCTCCCTTGCGCTCACTCACTGAACTAAACTAAACGGGTTTCTGGACCCAGTTTCGCCATTCTTCTGCAATTATGATCTAATTAGCAGCACCTGCATCACTGGTAACAGGTTGAATGAGCTTCAAATGCAGCTGATGGTATATACTTCAAGCCCATGTACGTTCATATTTAACTTCCAGAATGCAGATAGGGGTTCCCATAGTAATTTCCCCCCCGCCCCCCAAGGGAACGGCCATCTGTTAAAAGTCTTCATGTGAATATGTATCTGTCTACTTTAGTAATTAGACTATGGAGACAGTGTCCCCAAACTCCACTGTAGTTTTGTTGGACAGTCATAGTCTTGGCAAAGCACGGTCCTCTGACTTACTAGATGCATGGGAGAAAAGTCAATCTCTATTTTCTGGATCAGATGCTTCTCAATTTATTGATCCTACATCTTAATGCCTATTAGCTTCACTAGTCAAAAAAGCAGCTGTCTTTTCATAGTTTTGCTTCCTGCAGTTCTTTTGGCCTTAAAAAAACAATGGCTGTAATGGGCACTTTGGGTTATGGGTTACATTTTGAGTTGTATCGTACTTAGTTTTGGGTTTCTTTATAAAACAGACATCTGGGTAAAGGTGGCAACCCATGTAAAACAGGTCTAGCTTGATTACATTAATGGAATGTGCAGCATTATTTTCCAAACAATTATACTTTTTGCTGTAAAAACCATAGTAGCTACTCATGTTTAGAATTAAATTGAAGGCTTTTAAACTGGTTAACACACTTGAAAGCAAAGGAGCCACAAACTGGAGAGGAAAAGAGGGGAAGGAAAGCTGCATGTTGTTACAGGGAAAGGAATTTTTGATCTTTTAAAACTGAAGGCTGAAAACACCACTGAAAGTTACCTATGCTAGTGATGCCTATATAAAATCCTGATTGTATCAGTGTCTTGCATAAAGCACCTGACATGCTACATGTGTGGTTGTGAAAGCTAAAAAGATGAAAGTGAAGATGAGCTTTTACAATCTGTTTGAAATACCCTTAATGATACAAAGGAATTGATTCGGCAGCTTCGGCTGCCTGGTGTTACTGCAGAGGTGCACGGAAATGCTTTAAGATTACTATCCTGTGCTGTTTATTCATGAGTTCTGACTGATACGGTGAGATGGAGTAAAGAATAACCCTGTCAGGTTACTCCTCTCACAAGCTATGCTTCAAGCGAGTGAAGCAGGCTGTTCAGAGCAGGGTGTTAACCTGGTGTAACTGCCCATTATTCAGCTCAAACATAGATATAATGCAATGAATTACCATGGAAATGAATGAAGCCCTTGTGTTCACCTAATGTGAAGTAAGTGATCCTCTATTAAATATTTATCACAAAAAAATGGAATACTTATATTTTTCACAGACCCGCCGAATAATTTAGGTTGAAAAGGACCTCTGGAGGTCATACAGTCCAACCCCTTCCTCAAAGCATGTCTGTTTAGATCTGGTTGCTCACTGAGCCTTGAACAACTCCAAAGACAAGAGTTTGCCTTCATCTTCTCTGTACCTCCTAGTGAGGTAGCTGTGGACAGCAGCAAGGTCCTCACAAAGCCTTCCCCTTTTTAAGGCTGAAAAAGGCCGGCTGTCGGCCTTGCCTCACCCGTCACGTTCTGACGATCTTTGCGACCTTCTGCCAGACTCGCTCCATCCCATCAGTATCTTTGTATTTGGGGGGATCATAGTGCTCCAGACACCGCCTCGCAAGTACTGAGCACAGGGGAAGGGTCGCCGCCGCCTGGGCGCGGGCATCCTGCGGCTCCTGCGTTTCGCCTCTCATTCTGGGGTGTAAAATAAAATCATGTCAGAACTCGGACAAGGAAACCCAGAAGCTGGCGTTCAAAAGATTTTCCTTCTTTCCGTTTACGAAGAGGGAAGAGCAGGCTCAGCGCACCGAGACGCGGCCGCTGCGCCGCCCTGCTCATGCTGCTGCAGCCGGCACCGGTTGCGCTGCTCCCGACAGGTGCGCTCACGCTGCAACCTGAAATCACGCTTCCAACTTTTTCGTGGCTCCTACTCCCGAGGCGATTTTGAGGCGGAAGCTGCTCGCTTCGGACCTCGGGCTATGACGGTGTTTATTTAGGAGCGTCCCCCGCTCCCAGCGCCGTGCCCGCCCTCATGGGCTTTGCCCGACTCCAAGATGGCCGCCCCAGCCTTCCACTTGGCCTCTCCTTTGCCCGGTCCCAAGATGGCGGCTCCGTTCCCCCACCGAGCTGCGCCTTCCCTCGGCACACGCCCCTTCCCCGCCCCCTCCCCTGCGCGCGGGCTTCTGACCTCACTTCCTCTTGTGCAGCAGCCATTTTGTCTTTCCGTTGCTGCTGCTGCCCGAGCTTCTCCCTCCCACCCGCCGCCGCTGGCCGCGAAACTCCAGTTCCCCCCCGGGCCCGGCTCCCGCCGGATCGGCCGCCTGCGCCCTCCGGCCCTCCTGTGCCGGGGCCAGGGGCCGGCGGAGGCGCGGAACGGCCCCGGCCCTCCTTCCCTTGGTGGCGCCGACTCTCCCCGCCTCGGAGGCGCCCCCGCGGACCCCCGGCGAGGGCTGGGGCGCCTCTTCTTCCCCGCGTCCCCTGGCCCGCCGCATGTGCCCCGCAGCTGCCTCCGCCCCGGGCGCCAGAGCCTGACCTTCCTCCTGCTCCTCGTGCCCTCCGGGAGCGGCGTGCCCGGCAACGTGCCCTCGCCCAGCGGGAAGCCCGGCGTGTCGCTGAGGGCGCCTCTTCATCCCCCACCCCCCGCCCTCCTCCTCCTCCTCCTCCTCCTCCTCCTCCTCTTCCTCCTCCTCCTCCCGCCACCCCTCTCCCTCCCGCCTCACCATGTCCAGCGAGGAGAGCTACCTGGCCATCCTGCGCTACCTGACCAACGAGCGGGAGCCCTACGCGCCGGGAACGGAGGGTAACACCAAGCGAAAGATCCGTAAGGCGGCCGCCTGCTACGTGGTGCGCGGCGGCACCCTGTACTACCAGCGGCGGCAGCGGGACCAGCAGCGCTTCGCCGAGCTCGAGGTGGTGCTGCAGGCCGAGCGCCGCGCCCGCCTCATCCGCGCCGCCCACCTGGCGCCCGACGGCGCCCACCGCACCCGCCTGCAGACATGGCAGGGGCTCTCGCAGAAGTACTGGTGGCGAGGTGAGGCGGCGGGGAGAGGGCGGCCCCGCGGCGGGAGAAGCCGCACCGGGGCCGAGGAGGGGGGAGAGGGTAGCCGGTGGGGCCGGGGTTACGTGTCCAGCGGCGCTGGGTCGGTGGCCCGGGTTTGTGAGGAGGGTGGCGGCGTGCCCGCGCCGGAGGGTCCTGTTGCCAGCTGACTGACTGGCTGGCTGGCTGAGGGGCGGGTGGGCTGGCGGGCTGACGCCTTGAAACACCCCGTCACAAAGTCTAGGCTGCGGGTCACTCCTTAAGAGGCAGGTTTTGCTCTGTGTGTTACGCCTTGGTCAGCCAATTGTCCTGTGGCTTCTTATTCAGAAGTGCTACTTTGAATATGTGGAAACACCAAGGGTGACTGTCCCCGTTCAGGTGTTGCATACAGCCACCTTAAGGTAGCGATTTCTCAACCTGTATGCTTTGCGTAGGGCAATAATTCGTTCCATGGGACTTAGTTCAGCTGTTAACCTCGTTAATACCTTTCCCAGCTAGCGTGTGGATGCTGTTCACGTTTAAACAGTGAAGCTGCCAGTGATGGTTCATAGTCTTTGCACTTGTTGTCATATTTGTCTCTTTCTTCCGATGAGAAGCCAAAAAGACCAGACTAATTCCCAGTTGGGTCCTGAGTGATGTCATAGCTGTTAGAAGCGGTAGTGTATGAACATTAATAACTCCCAATCAGGGCCTTCTTTCAGCTGGGCCAAAGACTTGGTATCTGCGTTCCCTTTGGATCTGGCGTTCTGCTTTTACTCTGATGCATACATTAAACAAATATCCTGCTTTTCAGTTGCCCAGGGCCCAGTTTCTGTTTGTACTGCTTCTCTTGACCTGCTTTTTTTATCCATCAGCCAGCAAGTCTGCCATTTCAGCTTTAGATTTCCCAGTCATAATTTGGAGGCTTTTTGCTCTAGCTGCAGCCTATCCTTTCAGTCCAGATCTCACTGACTTGAATATCTTTGATGCAAAAAAGGATTTGGTGTCTCAAAGTTGATACATCCATTCTGGATGGCAGTCTCCTTGTCTTTATCTGGGTTCTCATTGTCTGCCCAGTATTGGACTGTTCTAGCATCTGCTGTCATCCTATGCTGGAAACTTCCTTAATGGACCACAGTATATCTTCTGTATTTTAGAAGGAGGGCATTCTGTATTCTGCATCTTTTAATCTTATTGGTCACCTTTATTTGCATAACCTATATTCTCTTAATACTCTTGCACTGAGAATACTAAAATTCATGCCCTGCTTTCAGTTCAAACTTTGTTTCTTATGTGTGTCTCCTTTAAAACATCGGTTTCCCTACTGTTATAATACTCTTCTGCTGCTGCTAGTAGACAGCAGCTTTGGCCCAGTTATCATCCTGAGGTGGATGCCAGTCTGTTGCGCCTGTCTGCTCTGTAACTGGGAAGCCATGGGCTAGAATATGGCCCAGTGGCCAGGAAGGGTGTTAGGTATGTGTTTTGAAGACCAGAGACCTTCTGTCTTGAGAAATAGCCCTGGTTTCAGATTAAATCAAGGAAATGTAAAAATGTTTGAAATGGGCATGAATGTCTTGGGTCGGAATGACTTGGGTTACCCAAAGTCTGTGTTTTCCTGATCTTTAGATAGATATGTATGTGTTGGTAGTGCATCTCATACTCTGAAAAGGTGTGAGCAGTGCAAGTCTAACTCTCTGCCAGCCAAGTTTTTGAGCTGTGCTAGATTTTTAACTATAGAGACATAGCTGTCGTTATGTGTGCTTTTACATTGTCCTAGTGAAGAAAATTAATTTAGCTTGAAAGCCATACACTGAAAATGCTTTGGTACCTAGAAGAGGACCCTGAGCTTAGGAACTATCGAGTATCTAAGATCATTTAGTTACACTGCTTAAAGTACTGTTGGGAAATTTATTTCTTTAAATCCCCAAATCATAAGCAGTTGAGTTAAATCGGTGTGTTAGTAATATGTATTGGCATCATTGCATATAGCATGGTTGGTCCCAATTTTGCAAAAGTCCTTAGGTGAGCCTTTCAGTTCTTGTCCCCTTCAGTAAGGACAAGTTGAGATCCACTTGTGTGGGCTAAATGCAGGGTTAGGTTAAAGCTTTCATTGTCTTGGGATTCTTAGGGTGAATGTATAAATAAAAATACTTTTTCTAGCCTTAAAATCTTTCTAGGAGGGTCTGCCAAATATGGTGATGTTCTAAATGTTCTATCTGAAATTAATGACGGATTACAGTAGTGACGTACAGTATCATATAATGGTGCGAGAGGAGCAGAACAGGTAAAAAGAAATCAGAGAAGGGAAGTGTAGATGACTGACTTTTTCTCAGTAAGCTTGTAATATTGTTCTGCTGGTCACCTACATATTTAGTTATGTGTTTAAGGTAAATTGAATGAAGTTTAGGAACCTAATTAAGCTCCATTATTTTCTCTTAGGTATTCTTAAGCAGGTTAAGGATTACATTAAAGAATGCAGCAAGTGCCAGGAAAAGCTAGATCGCTCTAGATCTCTGTCAGACCCTTCTGAAATGCTGGAGGAACTAGGACTGGATGCAAAATCTCGTGAAGACAGTAATGAAACAGATGATGAACTGAGTAATACTGCATCAATCCCAGCTGCATCACCAAAGCCTGTGAAGAAGCAGCCAATAGCGAAGCATGAGCTTGTATTCGTAAGTACCATTGTTTACATCTGCATGTATTTAAGATGTTTGTTAATGTGTTCTTAGTCACATACTGATTTTCCATTGTCGTGATAATCTTGTAATAATAAGACAACGTTAATTTTGCTGAAGATACTCAATACGTGGAAACAGGTTAATGATATATATGACATGAAATTGATGATAGCACATCATCTTTGGAAAATAAAATCACCCCAACTCCTGTTTACGTATATAGGACCCAAGGGAAAATGAATGGCAAAAGTATAAGTAGTAAAGCATCACATACAAGATTCTCATGGACTCTATATCTGTTCCTTAATAAATGATGATATGTTTGTGTATGAAAATCGGGGGGGTGGGGTGGTGTCATATGAACATAAAGGCTTTTGAATCGAGAAACCATTTCAGACTGTAGCATTGAAAAATACAGTCAAAGAACTATTTGAATATCCATGTCTTCCCATTTTTCCAGTTGTCTGTTTTAACTGTGTTTGGAGGGAGGGTGAAACTTGATGCATTTAAATAAAGAAAACAATAGTAAAGTTAAGCTGTATATTATACAAGCTTGAACTGATTGTGCGGTTGCAGAAAATAATCCTTTTCTGTGTTTCAGTGTAAATGCTTAAAAAGGCACAGTCTAAATGTAATGAAGTTCTTATAATGTTGTTTACGACAGGTTGACAGTAAGGGCCTTGTGAAGCAGTCATCTTCCAAACATTGTCTGTCAGTCTTAAACCAACTGAATCAGCAGAGGCTTTCCAATCAGTTCTGTGATGTGACTCTGCTGATTGAAGGAGAGGAGTACAAAGCTCACAAATCTGTCTTGGCAGCCAACAGCGAGTACTTCCGAGAGCTCTTCATTGAAAAGGGCGCTGTCTCTAGTCATGAAGCTGTAGTGGATCTGTCAGGTGAATTGTTGTGGGTTTCAAAGCTAGAAATCATAATATCTTAAGTAAGGTATACACTATTTGATTCAGTGTTTTTTGAGTGTTCAAGACGACCAAGTATTTTATCTTGCTTTTTTCTCTCTCTTAATCTAGAAGTATTTTGTGTGGATTTTAATGCTAAAATGATCACTCTGGTTTTGCATAATCTGATCTTCCATATTGAATGGACTGTGGGATTTCATCTTAAAATTTCTGAGAAGCTTTGGATTTATTTTTTTTTACCTTGCTTAGGTGTGTTTTCTCCTTGTATTAGTCACAAACATTAAAAAAGGAACATAATGAAATGTGTGAATACATCGAGAGTGGATGTTGACTAGCTTCTCAGAGAGATGTTTAGCTGAACAAACACTTAAGTTGTTTCTTATGTCTGTGAAACGCTATTATACATGTTTCTGCTTCTTTCTCAAACCTTCTGGTACCTTGAGGATAGGAGCCTATCCTAAAATAAATGTTCTAAAAATAGCTTTGTAGTGATGAAGAATACTGTACAGAGCATGTGCCTACTGCATTGCTTTCTCGTTAGTTTCTTAACTGTATCTGTCTCTGCATGAACAATAGGCATGCACAAACAATAGATGTCTGTTCTAGTGTGATGGTCCAGAAGGTCCTCCAAATTAAATATTTGATTTGTGATTTACAGAACTGTGGAAAATTATACCCAATGCTTATTTTCAAGCATTTCTACCTATCCATCAATATCTTTATTTCATTACCACTTTCTTGTCTTATTTTTCTGCCACGTCAGTTTTTGCTTCAGTCCTGACTACTTTCTGAACGTAGCAGGCCCAGAAAGGCTTTGGTTAAATTACAGATAATCTGCTTCAAAAATACTGTGGCTCTCCCAGCATGCTGAAACATTTTTGTAGAGAATTTTATTGTGAAACTACCTCAGTTCTACTTATTGGAAAAGTTATCTGGCCTTACTTCCACATAGAAAATACACTAGGAGGATGCTTTTGTGTAAATGACAGTTAATTGAGTCTCAGTGGAGGGGCTTCGGTGTTAATTGCAAGTGTGTTTTTCTCTAAATTTCAGACTTAACCATAACAAAGGTGAACTGTTGTATCCATCATGGGATATTTTGGTGTAATTCGGGGCCATCAGTGTTTGCTCTAATTTCTTGTTTTATTCGTTGTAGGGTTCTGCAAGTCCAGCTTCTTGCCTCTATTGGAATTTGCTTATACTTCAGAATTAACTTTTGACTTCTGTAGTATGGCAGAAGTGGCCATGCTTGCCCGGCATCTCTTCATGTCAGAGGTCCTTGAAATCTGTGAAAATGTGCACAAACAGATGGAAGAGAAGCAAATTACGGTGTACCAAAAGGGAGATATTCAAACAGTAGAGTCAACGCAAAATTTAGCAGAGCAGACTGAAGTTGAGACGCAGCCTGTGGACGGTGCTGAGCAACCTCAGCTCGCAGCCAGTGAAGCGCCAGTAGCTGTGAATGGAGCTCCTTCCTCTGCTGGGACAGAGGAGGCAGCAGCACCCCAGCCCAACCTCCTGCCCCCAGAGCCTGCAGAGGACACTCCGGATGGTCTTTCAAAGCCTGTGGAGCAGTGTGAAACAGCTGAAAATTACATCAAGATGCAGCTGCTGGATAGCATTTCAAATAGCGCCGTGTCTGTTGTAGAGTCTGAGCAGTTGGCTGTGGAAGTCATGGACATGCAGTGTCAAGCAGAAAATGAGGCAGATGAAAACGAAAGTGGGAAAGCAAATGTGGATGCTGCTTCTGAAGACTTCTCAGAAGCTCTCAAGCAAAAACTTGGCAAACAAAGTAAAGAACAGAGCATTTCAGTTTCACAGCCAGAAAGCCTTGCTTCCAGCCAAGATGATACTTACAAAAGCAAGCTTCGCCAGCGTTCTGTTAGCGAAGGGGGATATATCAGATTGCATAAAGGAATTGAAAAAAAACTGCAAAATAGAAAGACAAATCCTAAATCTGCAATACAGCAGGTATTCTATCTGTCCTTAGGCCTGTTGTCAGTAATCATCCAGTGTTTCAAGACCAATATGAAAAGACTGTTTCCCAATTCCAAGCACTGTCTGGCAAAAGTTTTTCTTTTTTGAGCAATTAACATTCACAGCAAACCAAAGTAACTTCTAAGATGTGACAGTTTGGGGTGTGGGGATGTGGTGTGTGTGACACCAAACAAACATTGGCATCAAAATTCCTTTCGTATTGAAGATCTTTAGAATGGTCATTGACCTTAGCCCTGCTCCAGTACCTTCTCACGGCTTCTTATGGTTGGACAGAAGGTGTATCTTCTCCCTAAAATTCTTAATGATCTGGGAATGTAATTCTTAACTAGCATGTGTGTATGTCAGTTGTAGACAAATGTATTTATTAGAGAAGTGAGACTCTACATTTGTTAAGACTTAAAAATAGCATTGGGAATGAAATATTTGACATCCTGTGAAGATCTTAAGACATAGTCATAGGTCACAGTAGTGCAGCCCTGCTAACTTCAGACTGGGGTCAGTTAAAAAAAGGTTCGAAGAGCACTGGTATTAAAAACTCTAGCACTCAGACTTATTAAATGTTTAGCAATTGAACTAGTTTCAGATATTTTTTTTTTTAACAAAATGGTTGTCTTTCCCCTTCAGGAGCCTTTCCTCTTTTAGCGCCTGTGGATAGCTGACATTCACCTCACTGAGCTTTAATACATGCGTTTTTGTGACAGAGTAGTCTTTGCCTTACTTATTGCACATTAGCTAAGTCTTATGAAGAACCATTAATTTTCAGAGCTGTTCTGTCTCACATGCAGGGGGATAATTTGTTATCATTACAGCAACCTCATACGTAGAAATTGTAGCACTAGTCTTCTTTTAGAGATGGACAACTTAAAGCCCACATGTTAAAACTGGCACGATCAAAATATTTGAGCAACCTATCTATGGTGGTTGGAAAATGACAAGTTTTTGTTCTGTTTTGCATGGGGGAATATCTACTGTCAGGAACAGCTCCTGTTAACTTACTTTCCGGTTTTTAGACCTCATCACCAAGCGGCCAGATTTACAGACAGTGGCCACCTATCGAAAAAATAAATTGGTTTAGATAATTGCTCAGAGTGAGACACAGGAATAGGTTTTTGCTTTCCTAACTCATTTAATAGCTTTTAGCGTTTTTGTCTCATGCATCCCTCAACTTCCCCCCTGCTGCCATAGCACTGGATGTTGTATAAGCATTGGGAAGGAGTTGCTCCTTCTTGAGTTCCCAGTTTTGATGCTGGAAGAATAACAGGAAAGAGAGGCTGCAGGAAGAATGCTACTGACTTTTGAATTACAGTAATTCCAGTTGGCATGGAAATGTTGGGGATGAAGCGTGCTTTGTGTGAAAGGACTATTTTCCAAGCTCTTACTAATAATCTACTGAACAAAATTATTTTGGTGGCTTCACAATTTAGGCAAGTTTGCATAAGTTTCCAGAGCAACAGCAATTAAAAAGAAGTTAAAATGTTGTCTCTATGTTGAGTTTCATGTTGTTTTTAAGAGACATGGAAGGGCTAGCATGTTCTCAAAAACTCTTGGATACCTCACTTATTGAGAGAACAGGAAGAAGAAACGGGGATGCTTGTACTTTTTTCCCTTGCTTTATTCTCAGAAACCTGAAGGGGAGATACCTGATACAGGCAATTTCGGCCTCATTACTTAGTTTGGCTTTTAAAGAATTTGACAGCAAGTTTCTACAAAGGAAAAGGAGATTATCGGTTCCAGGTAGCACTGCCAATAACACAAAAAACCCCCCAAACCTACTAGTAAAGCTGGAATGCTCTTAACCAGAAAGAACTTCACTTAAGTATTGTAACTTTTTTTACAGGTCTTTAACAATTCAGTTTTTGCTGGCTGGTAACAATTAATTAGGCCACTTTTGGTTTTTTTTTTTTAATCTGATGACTTGTACTAAAGCAAATGTGAATCCTGAAAAAGGAAGGTGGAGTTTAGGAAAGGGTTGGAAACATTCGATGGAAATTGTGACTGGCAGTACTTTGCAGTTCCTCTGCAACTATCCCTTAGCTCTCACTTAGGCAGTTACTCGGGGCTGAAGAGTTAGTTGTCTCTGAACTGGTTAGTCATTGTCTGCCTACAATTATGAACAGTTTATGGTTCTAAAACAAGACCAGTTTTTTACCACCATGAGATCTGTAGTTTTAGAGTGAACTGAAAGGGAACAACTTTCTAGCAGCTAAGTCAACTGAGAAAAATTAGGTGATATTATAACACAGAAACATCAGCTTTTACTACTAATTTGCAGAGGAAGCATGAAATACATTGTAGTAAAGTTCATTCAAGGGTTATGTTTTTCCAACTTAGGTTGCCATGAAGCTGGTACAAAGGGGGAAAAAAATGAAACAGCCCAGGAGAGAGACCATGGAAAATAATGAAGTAGAAGCTCAGCACAAATGCACAGAGTGTGGAACGGTGTTCCAGCGGCGCTATGCACTTATAATGCACACACTGAAACATGAAAGATCTAAAGATTATAAATGCCCAGTAAGTAGGATTTTTTTTGGTCTGTAAATCTCTCTTTTGATGAAAATTCATCCAGTAATGACATTACTAATTACTTTTCTTGCCTTTTCACACATGTATTTGTTTTCCTTATGGATTTCAGAGACAGATGCAGCCCTGATCTCGATGGGATGGGGTAAAATGTTGTGCAGCCCCAGGGCCTGACAGCACCATGTGACATGGGAGTACGCTTGCTGCTCAAGACAGTGCTGATGTGGGCTTTACCTTTAACCTTACCAGTAAATTTGCAGCTGTGTTTAGGTTAGCCTAGGAGTTAGCCTCATTGGGAAGTGATCAGTGGTTCTGTCAGTAGCCGTAAAATTCAACGCTTACAACTATTAATGAACCTGGGATAAAATGCCTATTGGAGTCAGGTTATAGACCTAGCTAATAACCTTCAATTACCTTTTATTTGAAATCGTTTTGGAGTATTAAATGCAAAGTGAAGTTGTAATATTTTCTTTTCCAGTTGTGTAAAAAAGAATTCCAGTATGGTGCCTCCCTGCGAGCCCATCTTGTCCGGCACACTTGGAAGACTGAAGTGAACACTGCAGCTGCTAGTGTGGAAGAGACAGGTGCATCTTCGGTGAAAGGGAGAACTAAACGGGAATTTATATGCGATATATGTGGGAGAACTCTACCTAAGCTCTATTCTCTCAGAATACATATGCTCAAACATACAGGTGTAAAACCACACGCATGCAAGGTAAAGAGAAAGTCCTTTTACTCTGTAATCAAATTAGTAATGTTTTAATGATATTTTAGTATTGACACTCTGTCCTAAAATTTAGGTTAACTTGGGTAACTTCAGAATGGGGAAAACTACTGTAATATTCCTGATGAAAATTCTTGTAGTCCAAGACTGAGAAAACTAGAATGAAGCTGAATCATGAAGGTTCATATTCCTGTGCCTAGAAGAACGTCTTCCCTTGAGTATTCTTCTTTAACAGACCAGTTCTGCAACTGGTGCGAAATCATAGGCTTTGCTATCCTGGTTCCCAAGAAACACAGGAGGTTTTGTTATTTGAAGTTAAACATCTATTGCATAATAAGTTTTATTTGTCACATTCACTGGCTATGGATTTCTTTTTAGGTTTGTGGAAAGACCTTTACCTATAAGCATGGATTAAAAATGCACTTAGCTCTCCATGAAGTACAGAAACAGTTCAAGTGTGACTTGTGTGAAAAGTCTTTTGTGACAAAAAGAAGTCTTCAGGAACATGTGAGCATTCATACAGGTAAGTGATGAGGAAGAGGACCCTTTTACATGGGTTGGCTGTTGTGTGCTGCTGAACTTCAACATTGTTGTTCAGTGTCAAAGGAACTGTTTAAAAAAATAAATGAATAGTAGTTTTTCCGTTTTCTTCTACTGGCCAGGCAGCTGAGAACAGGGTAACTGATCATTTTACATTTATCTTCTGGGCTGTTTTACCATAGCTTAATATTATTATGCAGGTGTTCTATACAAGAACAGGGAATCGTGGTTGGTCTGTTCCTCTGGTTTTATGTATGTATTTATGCCTGTATCGTGTCAATTCAACAAAGATAAGCAGCAGGCTGGAATATTCTGGAGCACTTGCACTTCCAGCCTATCCTTTCAGAGGAAAACATGCTAAGCCAAACCTCTGAGAATCTCCATATGTTTTACAAGGCTTGCTGTACTAATACTGAAATTTTATAAATCCTGGTATCTTGAAAGATCTTAGCATGTGAAAGATGACAATGTAATAATGGAATATGAGCAGAGTTTGAAAACTGTAATGTGTGGAAATTGTCTGTGTTCCTTGTTTCCTGAGTTGGGGGAATCAAAAGTAAGAGACTGTTTCTATTAAGACAGGTTTTTCCAGAAATGAAGGAATCTATATTAGTACTCATCACTCCTAAATTGATGAACTGGAGTGGAAAAGTTTTGTTTTACGGTGGTGTTCCACAAATTCAAGATGTAAGTCAGCCATAAGCAATGCTGCATTACTGGAGAAGTTGCATAGTATATGAGCACAGGCAATTGGGGTTTTTCACACAAGAGGGCAATTTTTAAGGCTGTTCGCCTTCCATGACTAGTAGCTGCAGCATTGTATCTGCGTTTAAAAACATGCCATAAACTAATTTAGAGTTGCTTCTCCCCTCCCTGTCTATTATTACAGTGGCACAGACAAATTCCGTCCGTATGTAATTAAACCACCTTCTCTTTGTAGCACTGCTCTGATTACTTAAGATAAATTATTTGAGAAGGAAAAAAAAACGCTCTTACAAAGCACTGCAGGGACATGGAGACCTGGCTTCATAACATGCTTTGTTTTGGTTTTGTCAGGAGAATCCAAGTATCTTTGCTCCATCTGTGGAAGATCTTTCCACAGGGCATCAGGACTCAGTAAACACATAAAGAAACACCAGCCAAAGCCTGAAGTTCGTGGATATCAGTGTACTCAGTAAGTTGGGTGGTGGGGTTTATGGTGGGCTCTTTGTCTTACCATCAGTGATCCCAGTAATTTTAAAGATTAAAAGCAGCTCCTTGTAGCATAAGCTGTTCACTGGCCTGGAATAAGACTTTTAAAGTGTAAGAGTGAAAAATGCACTCTTGTTAATACATGCATTGGGGAGCAAAAGCTTGGGTTTTAACTGTTACCTAGCTCTAGTTTCATACAGTTCTTTTTTTAACGAGTGTGTTTGCATTTGTAGCTGTAATCAGTAGCTACATGGTTTTAAAGCTCCCTTGTAGGACAGATAGAGTAATAAGCTTGTCAGAGGTGAATAGCCTTCAGCTTGTTCTTGCCCTCTTTTACTGTGACAGTTGATTTCAGTTTAATTTTAAAACTTCCTGTAGTCCACAACGTCATGTACTTGTGTAGACTGCAATACACCTGCGTTTAGCAAACAGCTCTGCAGGAACATCATAAATTAAGGCTCACTGACTATTGCAGTTAACTTGATTAAGTGGTCATATGAGTTTTATAAATATCTTTACATTATGGACCTTAGCTTAGCAGAAACTCTGTAACTGGAAAGAGCGTGTCTCCTAGTGCATTAGCAAAACAGTGATACTTTTTCCATGACCAAGCAGACTACAGGAGAACCTTTCAAGTGACCTGCAAAAGCACAAATGGTGCTTAATTTCCAAACTGTCGATTAAGTGTCTGGAAAAGCCTCTTGGGTATTAAGAGGGGTTGTACAATTTATATGATTGCCTGTATGTAATTCATGGTTTTAACAAAAGCTTTAGTCTAAAGTAACTCCGGTAATGCCTGCTGCATGGTAGCAAACCCAGTATTTTCTAACTTCTCAAAACTCAGTTTAAATCTGTCAGCAATGTTTTTATTTAGTGCTCTGTAATGCTAAAAGTATCCATCTCCAAAATACAAATAATAGAGTTAATAGGGTCCACAACAGGGACAGAACTGTTTAGTGAAACATACTAGAGAAGGAAACCCAGAATCCCAGAGAGCACCATTTGAAGTGGAGCTGTCAGTTTTTCTAGCCGAGGAGGAGGTTGGGTGGGTAGCTCAGGGACCATCACCTTTCCTGCCCCCCCCCCCCCAAAAAAAGAAAGCTTTTTTCCTCTCCAGAGCACCCATTCTTTGGGAAATGTGATATTAAAAGTTTTGTTCCTGTATGGAAACTTTTTTCGTCTCAGATTCCATTGGAGGTAGGGAGTTCTGAGATTCCCTCATTCCAGAGGTTGATCAGCTGTAGAAGGTGAATCCTCCACCTTTGCTTGCTGGCGTTTCTCTGCCTCTGTCCCTTCTTGAATCATACAGGTATATGATGTTACATGAGGAAGAGATGCAGATGATCAGCCAAAGATACTGAAGAGCAGAATTTCTTTCAAAGGCAGAAAGCATGTCTTTGATCAGACTGACTTCTGTAACTTTCATACCGAGAGGAGCTAGTGATTACTAATTTTATATAGTCATACTATTGCAAGATATAGATGAAGGAAAACTAGGAATTTGTCTGTGTTTAGATGTATGCAGGCAGCAAGCTAAAGAATAAGTATCACCGCTTTCAGATGCTTTCTTGTAGGATTCTGAATTTGGTTATTAGTTTCTAAAAAAAATACATTTGAGCATTACAAACAACTAATCCCATTTATCTTTTTATCAATCATTAATCCTTTTTGGTTAAGAGAAGAAACAGTTGTTACTATCCTCATAAGTTTGTGTGGTATAATACAGATTTGTGACGTATTCCAGTTAGTTTGCCTTTGATTATTCCCCGTAAAAATAACAGAAAAGATATAGTTACCCATAACAGACAAAAGCTTTTCAGAAGTCCTCAAGTTATATTGCAGGCTGTCAGATAAGCTGCTGTTCCTTTTAATTTTCTCTAGTTTGGAAAGGGATTGTGCTTTATATAGATATTGATGTCACAGTGGGTGGTGTCTTCTCAAAGGCTTCAGTTGCCATTAAAGATGACAGTTCCAGTGCCTTTGAAATCAGGATCACCAAGACCTTTCTTATGTGGGATGCTAAAAACTTTACTGTTACAGGTGTGAAAAGAGTTTCTACGAAGCTCGAGATCTTCGGCAGCATATGAATAAACATTTAGGTGTGAAGCCATTTCAGTGTCAGTTCTGTGGAAAATGTTATAGTTGGAAGAAAGACTGGTATTCTCATGTGAAGTCTCATTCTGTCACAGACCCTTATAGGTAAGAGAAAATTCATTTTACAGCTGAAACGTACTAATTAATATGAGGTTATGCAGATCCACAGCTGGTCAATGAGGAACTGCCTAGTCCACTGTTGAAGTACCAATTGATTGATGTTGGCTGGGGTTTTGAGTACTTGAGAACATATGGGTGACTTCAGATAGTGTTGTCCAACTGTTAACCTGCTGGCACCTCCTGGAACTAATCCATATGAAGTTGTAAGAGGAGAAATATAATTGATGAAGTTAGAAGTGCTTTGTATCTGATCTTACGTCTCTAGAATGGTAAATGGAAGCTTTGTGGCTGTGAATAAGAGAAAATGTAGTTCAGTCCAACAACATTACTTCTAATTATAAAACTACTTGTCATGTGAGACAGTATTCCCATTAAATTTTGCCTACTGTAATCAAAGTGCATTTTGGTTTAAAAAGCATAAGCATAGAATAATCGTTTAAATAAATTTCTCACTTAACACATTTTAGGTGTAATATATGTGGTAAAGAATTTTATGAGAAGGCTTTGTACAGAAGGCATGTAAAGAAAGCCACACATGGTAAAAAAGGAAGAGCAAAACAAAACCTGGAACGAGTTTGTGAGCATTGTGGAAGAACATTCACACAACTCCGGGAATATCGGAGACACATGAACAATCATGAAGGTACGTAGAAACAAGTAGTCATGACATCCATCAACCCCTGAAAACATTATGGAGAAGGGGGTAACTGTTCCTTTGAGTCTATGTCCTGCGTTGCAAGATGTGTAGAAGTTCTTAAGGATTCTCCAGTTTTATGCTAGTCCTGGTTTGTCAACTTGCTTCCCATGATTCCCAGAAGTGGCTGTTGGGATTGTGCTAAAGCTGCAGTCGCACACAGGGTTGGTGACGATCTGTCCTTCTCAGAACTTTAATGGAAGGGGAACTTCTTTAGAAGTGATTAAAAGATGTATATCTGGCAAAGAATGGGATGTAGTAAAGGATTTTCCAGTTTGAAAGGTGCACACGATTAACAAAACGTTCTTCAAACAGGACAGTGATTGGCCGGATTTTAAAAAAAAAAAAAAAAGACCGACCACTGTTGGAAATCGGTCAGCTTCTTGATTTATAACAAGTAGTAAACTACATGATGTTTGGGGAAAATATGAAAACATTTTATAATTTAAAAAAAAAGTATGGGCATTTTTACTTTAGATGTGAAGTATGATATTGATTTTTGAGCATTTGGTTGTTACAGCTGTGTTGGAAGTCTATATATATATTCCTATCTTGGGGAAAAAACCACTTTTTTGAACATGTCTCTTTTTAAAGAGCTGTTATGAATAAATGGAAGAGCTGTCAAACTGTTGAAATAGAGATTTTGTGTTCATTTCTAAACAGAGAGTGTGTCCTGTACTGGGTGCCCAGCTGAAAACCCGGTATTGAATTTAGTGTTTGTCGCCACCCCCATGCCCCACTACGTACTGCAGACCACAGAACTCGGATGTTGTGAGGGAAAATAAGATCATACAAACAGCAGGGTGGCATTTGAACACGTGGTGTGGAGGAGGAGGGAAAAAGCCATAGATGGCGTTATAAGCTAACTAGAGCAAGTATTGTTTTGATGAGACCTGTGTAGTAAGATTTACGGAAACAAAGCGTGACTAGGAATGTAAGTGACAAATTCTATGAAGTAAAACATGGTTTCAGAAAGGCGTCACCAGCAAAAAGTGATTAGAATGTTATTAAGCAGTACATACTTAAAATAGGGCAGAAACTGCATTAAAAGGAATTCTGAAAAGAAAAAATTTTTGAAAAGTTAAATGTTAGATTGGCCAGAGCACTTGTGGAAAATCTTACCATTTAGTGTATTATGCTTGCATTACATTGTAGTACAGAAATGGTAAACAAGGTCTCTTTCTTACATGGAAAAAAGTTACAGTATTTCTCTGGTTCTTTTATACTGCTGTTCTTCCTGTCACTTCTCATCATCGCTTATGCCTGCTTCTGCACGCTGACGGTCGTATTTTCCTTGCTTTCCCGTTGAAAACAGGTGTGAAGCCATTTGAATGTCTCACTTGCGGTGTAGCCTGGGCCGATGCGCGTTCATTGAAGCGTCACGTGAGGACGCACACTGGGGAACGACCGTATGTCTGTCCAGTGTGCAATGAAGCTTACATAGACGCCCGGACGCTACGGAAGCACATGACCAAGTTTCATAGGGACTACGTGCCCTGCAAAATTATGCTGGAAAAAGATACTCTTCAGTTTCATAACCAGGGGACGCAGGTGGAGCATGCCATCAGCATTTTAGCAGCAGACATGCAGGAGCAAGAAGCCGAGATCAGCATTGATGGTGGAGAGATTGAGACTGTGGTAGTGACAGGAGAGACGCTTGAAGCCATCGAAGCGGTTGCAGCTACTGAGGAGTGTACATCAGTCTCTACTCTTTCTGACCAAAGCATCATGCAGGTGGTAAATTATGTGTTGGCGCAACAGCAAGGACAGAAGATGGCTGAAGTGACACAGGCCATTGAAACTGTAGAAGTTGAAGTGGCCCATGTTACAAAGACTGAATATAGTATATGAGAGGGCAAGAAGGGTTGAGGTCTTATGATCTCTGCCAGCTAAGTATTTAACTGGGTATCTGAGGCGTACAGCGATACCTACTTTCAAACAGTTAATCCCCAGTACTGAATGTCTTGGTGATGAAATACTGCACTGTGCATTACAGGGGGGGAAAAGTTAAGATGCTTCATTGTGGGCCAAAGCTTTGAAGGCTAAGGTTTCCACACAGGCCATAACTGTAAAAAAAAAAAAAAAAAAAACCAAAAAAAAAACAAACAAACAAACAAAAAAAACCCAAAAAAACAAAAAAACACCAAAAACAGAAGAACAAAACAAATATGTTGGAATAATGTTTCCTGTGTCATAGAGTATGTATCTTGCTGTAACTTTTAAAAAATGGAAAAAAAACCCAAAACCAAAACAAAAACCCCAACAAAACAAAGAGGCTGCACTAAAAACTAGAAATGCACGGCTATCAGTAGCATTTTTTTACTTTTGTTTTTATGTGCATTTCATCAAGTTTGTGAGCAAATTACCTGTACTGGATTCTGCCTGTTTACTCCCCAAGACAAGGGGATGTTAGAATGCTTCATGCAGCGAGTGGTTCGCGTGACCTGCAGAAAATGTGAGGCTTTTTACTTTGGGTAGATGCATGATTGCCAGTTGGTGAATCCCAGTTTTGAAGAACTTACTTAAATTCCAGGGTGGTGGGTGGCACGTCCAGGGTTCAGCAAAATGCTGTAAAATGTCTTACAGATGGTGGGCAGGGGTCCACTGGAGTCTGAGCAAGGGGTCCTCTGAGGTGATTGTGACTTTAGGTTGACCGGAGGACAGCCCGCTGCAGGGAGACTGCTTGGGGGGAAGTAAACCGCTTTTTAATTTGAAGCGAGGAGCTTACGCTTCATCCTCTGTGCACAGCTGTGTTTTGTTCAATGATGTTTGGTTGCGTAAAGGAAGCTATTGCCTGCGTTGTGGTATGTATCCAAAGCAAGCAACCTAATGATGGATGTTTCTAATTCTGCGTTACATTTGATGTAGAAACTCTCCAATGAAAAAGGTCTAATGGCACACCACTTTGGGAATATAAATATACTGGAGGAGGTCCCGCTAGTTACGATCTGATCTTGTCTTGTATTGTGTTGAAAGGAGGAGTCCTGGTAACTCCCAAATGGGGGACACAGCAATATCAGGATGGAGAACTATGAAAACCTTACTATGGGGTAAAGATTTAAATTTTCTCAAAATACCCAAGTCTCCAGAAGTCCCTATTACTGCTGCTATAAGAAAATACTTCTTGGGGCAAGCTAATTCCTGGCATTGCACCACAGAGATGGAAAAATTCTTACTAGGTTTTCCTGTGAGGAAGCATGAATCACGGCCATGCTTGGCCAAAGCTTCAGTGTCTCTGATTTAATACCACAACCAGTGGTATCTTAACCTGTACAGGGTGCAGGTTCTTTCATCGTTGTTTGTGTGGGAGTTCTTTAAGCAATAAACATGTTGGTCGAGGTAACCGGATCCGCTACGCACATGAACAATCAGAACTGTATTCTTTAAAATGTTCTCAGTCTACAGTGTTCTCCCGTTTCCCAACTTTGACAGCAGCAGGCTATCCAAGGAGCCAGAAGCCTGTAACATTGCAGGGTAAACTTGGTAAATAAAGTTAGGTGCATGTAACTCTGTACTACCTGTGAAACAGACCCGCTGAACAGAATCTAAGCAAAATCTGTGACAAAGTAATCACCTCATTTGAATTAGCATTTCTGCCTTTCATCTTATTTAACTCTTTGAGTATCTGTCTACTAAGCTACAGAATGGACTGGTTTTTTTTTACTTTGCAAGTGTGTAGATAAGCAGTTGTTTGAAAATTTTTTAAGCAACATGTAGTTTGAGTTCCGGCCTTGGATCTGAATTAACCTGTAGATTACTATTTCAAAGGTCAAGGTCTTCCTGCAGAGAAGTAACGTAGTTATTTATACATCCTGCAGCCCTTTACAATGGTATGCTTTTCTAATTACCAAATGGAGTAAAACTAAAATGAAAACTTAAAAAAAAAAAAAAATACTGCTAGCTGTAACTCTTGAATTTTTGTATGGTCAGGAATCTGGAGATAGCCATCCTGCTTAACGTTACAATACTGCCATTATGATGAAAAAAGATTTAAAAGAGCACTAGGTAAACTTTAAAAGTTACTTAAATGTTTGTACCTTGCAAATAATTATGTATTACTAAAGTGAGGAAATGTTCAAGGAAAAATAGCTGTAAATAGTGCTAGAACATTATTTGTATATTTAGTGTGTTACCTTACAAGAAGAATATTACCAGCACCTGAGTTTAACCTTCGGTGCATTTATTTATTTGCCCAACCTACGGAAGAGACAGAAGTGAATCTGCATCTCAGAGCCTTGTTTACCCACTGTAAAAAATGCTGTGACTTGATGGCCTGCCATTTAAAAATGAAAAACAAACAAGCAAACAAAAAAAAAAAAATCACAAGAAGTGGTTTCCTGAACAAGACTCAGCCAGGAGCATCAAGGCTAAATGTTGCGGCACCCCTCTCGTAGCATTCTGTGCCTTACCTTTCAGAAGGGCATGAGGTAAGTAGGGAGTGTCACCCTTAGCTTTGCTGTTCCTGTATGCATGAAGTTGCCTTATGTTTTAATTTAGATTTCAGCTCTTCAAGATGTTCACTGCACTTCTGCAACCTATTTCAAGTCAGACTGCAAATGTGCAATTGATGTAATTTGATTTTTTTAAATAAGGATCAGGAGACACGTCCATTTATAAAATATTCCTAGTGAATGCCTGTACATAACTGATTTGATCTGTACATTCTGCTGTTTTTATTTAGTGTTAGATGTATAAAGTTATGATCATTTCTGTCATTAAATAAACTGAGCTTTGCCATGAATTACTCTTTCAAGCAACTTTCTTTTTTGGTCGGGGGGAGGAGTGTTACAGAATTATTTGTTCTGCTTCAGTATTTAACCTTCCATATATAGATACATGTCTGGTCTGAACGGTTCTAGTAACACCCAGGTTTTTCTCTTTGGGTTTTTTTTTCCTGAAGTCTCCTCATACAAATCAATTTTTTGAAAGGAAGCCCACTGCCCTCCTCAGTTGTGTCAGACCATGCCTATACCAGAGCACAACATGAACGAAACACACTACATTTTCAGGGAAATCACTTTGGCTGCAAGACATGAGTGGATGAGGCTTCCCCTCAGCCCTCTGATACCCAGCTGTAACCATTTTAGTTTGTCTCTTAACTTTGGGTGGCAGTATTGTACAGACAGCAGAAGCAAGCATCCTGCAGCACTTCTGTCTTGGCCCCTGCTCAAATATTCGTCCCGGAGCAGAGGCCGTGGCTTCAAAGCCATCCTCCTGTGTTGCTCCCTGGGCTGCAGGACAAGCCGTACAGCTGCTTCCCCAGCTCTGGGCACGAACAGTGGGCTGTGCCCTTCCATTTGCTTTCAGAGCCACATTCGGGCAACATCCATGTTGCAGAGAAGGTGATTGCTTTTTGTGGTTCACCCCAGTGCCCTGGGGAAATGCTAGGAGCGTCTTAGCCTATTAACGCTTCTGGGAGCCTCTGTGGGGCACCAAGCTAAGTGGCAAAAGGCGGAGTGCTGAAGGAGCAATGGGGCCTACTGTTGAACAAATGCTACTAGATAGGGATAGAACTAGTGTTGAACAACAGCAAAGTGATGCACGGATAATTTTTCCCTACTTTGTTTCCACTGGAGCCCAAACCATGTCATTCACAGCTGTTTAAGGAAGAGCCATGCATTTCTAAATTGGAACAGTGTATATATTTAATATGGTAACATTGAGGAGCCAGCCTTACACTGCTGCTGACAACACGGTGGAACCTTGCACCTGTCGAGCAGTTCTTTACTGAGAAGAGCGCCCGCTACTGCAGGCAAGAGGCCGCAGGTCACGTTGGTGCCAGCCTCAGGCACAGGAACACGCTTACAGGTCCAGCGTGATTCTGAAGGTACTTCTCAGAAAGCAACAGTTTGCCTTCCACCCCTACAAAAAGTCTTGGCCTTAGGGCAGTATTTCTTGTCTCGGGTAAAGCCTTACAGATGGTGCCATCAGTATTCGCTTACTCACTGCTTTTAGTGTCGCCCAAGCTCTTGTCACAGGCCTCAATTTTACATGTGACCAGGACTGCGTTAAACAAGCATCTGAATAACAAAAATAAAGCACAGGCTAAGATACTTGCTGGTTTTGCAATTACTCTTTACACTACGCTGCTGTAGTTGATGCCTGCGATTCCATATAGCAGGGGTTGGTGTAGGTACGAACATGAAAGGCTGCCACGGTCACACTTCTTTCACAAAAGCAAAGGCAGAATAACTATTTTATAACAAGCTACTGAGCACAAGCCAACGCTTTATATGCAACTACTACGCTTACAAATTATGGAAGGCTGGGGGAGAAAAGGAGA
The DNA here is from genome assembly GCF_949628215.1 of Phalacrocorax aristotelis. Lineage (NCBI taxonomy): Eukaryota > Metazoa > Chordata > Aves > Suliformes > Phalacrocoracidae > Phalacrocorax > Phalacrocorax aristotelis. The sequence continues at coordinate 124,376,629 of NC_134276.1, forward strand.
GATAATTATGTTTTTATTACGACTTGCATTACCTTAAATTAATACACTTGTACTGCAAGGAAAACATAAACATAGGCTCATGACTTGAAGTTTCAGTGGAGCGCTTGCTACAGAACCACAGACGCTTTATTTGTGCATCCGTCTCATCAGGAAATCCAATCCCAAGAACCAAATTTAAGAACTAAGTCACAAGATTAGCAAAGGTTTTTAAGGTCTCACTATACGCCACCGAATAAAAAAAATACTCTGAATGCGAGCTGTGACAGCCACTGCCATGCCTACCCACTCTACCGAGCCTCAAGGTAGCTGGTATATGTATCTATACCACAAAAAGTGTGCACGGTAGAGTTTATAAAGGTTTGCTTTGGTAATGGAATCTTGCTTGGACTCCCACCGCTACGGACTTTTAAGTGGAAGTCCATAAAGAGAAATCTAACACGCCACATACAGGCTGCAAGTGTAACAGTTCATGTTTCATGCTTTTAATTCTATGGATAACTATGCATCTATCCTGAGGCGATGGCTCCAAATTACTGAACGCAAGTAGCTTTCCAAAGCGAGCACTACGTAGTTTTTAAGATGTCGATATGTCAAAGTTAGAGAACAGTAGGAGATCCCTTTGTCAGTAAAACCAGAAGAAATAAGGAAGGTGTTGATAGGATAAAGTAAAGAGCAAAATGTTAATTGTCCAATTTTTATGGTGTTATAGTGACTCTTGGCAGAGGAACTAGACAAATCATGGTGACTTTAGAATGTAACCTTCGCTTTGGTAGCTTAAGGGCAAAGCTACGAAGCATTCCTCAATTTATAATGAATTAAAAAAAAACCCACACAACTTCTTTTTGCAGAAGACCTTTTAAGGCCACTGACTACACAGACAAAAAGCCTTCCTGAAATTCTGTTGCTTCTCCAAACAGATTTATCTTATCTTACAGCAGCCTAGAAAGAGTTCTAGTTACACCAGTGATTTCCAAGAGTTGAAAACCTCATTTTGCCTCCTCAGGAAGCAGAAGCCGCCACTTTCTCAACAGCTGACTTTGCCTCCAAGTCGCCTGACAACACGCTTTGGCAAAGCCGCCCTCAGCACGCAAAACCCCGCATGGTCGCGCGAGTTCTGACAAGGCGGCGCTCTACAAACCTGGCAGGCACAGAGATCAAGCGCATCGGGCCCGAGCGCAGCTGTGGCCGCTGCCACAGTGGTCACAGTAGGGCATGACAGTTGTTGGTTTTGTCAAAGTTGGCTGAATACTGTAATTGGGTCATCTATGCCATGGGAGCGAGCCCATGAAGTTAAAAGGGCATCCATCAGTTGCCCTACAGACAGGCTGGTTGGGTACTTCTTTCTGCTGACAAAATGCAGATACTAAGGATCTGGGCAGCCCACCTCCTGCGCGGTTAAAGGAGTGAAATGAGGTGTGTCGGGGGCTACAGCCAGGATTGCCTGAAACACTGCCACTAGGAGGTGACTGCATTTTCGTCTTTTTTTTTTTTTTTAATTATTTTCTTAATATAATTAGCATTAGATGAGCTCTGATCCGTTTGCAACCCAGCAGGCTCAAAAGCAGTCTAGCTGGGGTAGCACAGAGAAGGTTACTGGGTAACTACTTATACCTTCACCTAATGCCTTGAATGTTTTGCACGCTGCTCAGGTGCTAAGTAAAGCTTTACTGCTAAGCAAGCACAAGCCTTTGGAGATAAAACTGCACAAGTTACATGGATAGACATTTCAACCACGGATAGGTAAGGTATACATAACTTGCTATACTAAGCAGCTAAAGGTCTCAGCATATCTCCTGGAAGCACTTAAGATAGCTAAATCAGGCAATTTACCACAAGTTTTAGAATTCCCAAGTATTCTTAGAAAAAGAACAAAAAAAACCCCAAAATACACACGCCCCCCCCCAAGAGGATCTTAATGCAAAGATCACGACTACTGTAACAAAAGCCCAGAACTACAAGTGAGGTTCTAGCTAACATTTGCCTTGACAACACTTTTCAGATCAGTTCCTTCCTGCAAGCGTCAGACATTAAACACCAGCAGACACCCTTGCAGCTACAAGATCATGCTTGTCAGGCACTCAGTCCTGAGTGGATTTAGGCCACCCTGATCAATTTTCTTCCATGAAGCACTGAGAAGGAAGAGAAATCATACATCGAGTGAGGCAGGATCTCTGCTCACCTTCAGCTGAGATCTAGAAGCTGTTGCAGTCTCTCACACAGTCTAGGATTACATTTATGGACCCTGGGAGCAAGTAAGATAAATATAACTTTAGCTCTCTCACTTCCATGGAAGGTATTTCCTAGCGTGTCTGCTGCTCTTGCCTAGCAATTTCCTAAAGGATTTTGAAGTACCAGAAAATCCGGTTGAAATGAACATCTGCTTCAGCCAAAGATGTGGAAGACGTTGTTGGTGGCAGGTTAACTAAAAAAGAATAGGTCCCAAAGTCATCCTCCTATTCTTACTCAACATTCCCTTTTGCTTTTTCCTAATACAAGTGACCGAGACAGTATCAAGTAACTACTGAGGAGCGAGATAAAATTCACTGTGAATTACCACTATCTTAAAGGGATTTATTTCAACAAACATAACCACATGTAATAAAAAGAAGTAAAAAGTAAATGCTTCATTTTGCCTTGCCTAGTTCCAGTAATGCCCAAATCAGTTTTGGAAGACCTGAAAGTCAGTTTTGAAAGTGTTTTGTTTTAAATAAACCAAAGATTTCTGCTACGGAAAAAAAAATGTATACGTTTTTATGTTACGTTTATAACAAGGCTTTTAAAGAAAATAGTTACAGGTATTCAACTGCATCAGACTTCAAAAGAAAAAAGATTACACATACAATACAAAAATACAAAAAAATATTTTTTAGAACTTACAAACTCAAAGGTCTAAGTGGTAGAGCTTTCCTAAAATTTAAAAAAAAAAACAAACCCACAAAACAAAACCAAAAAACAGACCACTTCAAGATGCACTTTCCTTTCTGCACTCGCAGGTTCAACCTTAGCATGAAGAAAGGTTTTAGAGGCAGGATGAAACCAATTAACATGTTGAATTCTACAACCAGTTCCAGGCTGAAATTCATTTAGTGGCCAACACTATCAGGTGTTTGAGTTTAAAAAGAACCTTATGGTTGGTGGGGCAGGGAAGGAGGCAGGGGTGTGTTGCTGTTGGTAACTTTTTGTTTAACAAACTGTTTGCTAGTAAAATGTTTTAGAAAAACGTGATCTGAATTAGACTGAAATTTAGACAGTCCTTACCAGGTTTGAAATCCTACAGCACCCTTCTGCAGTGTGAAAGCCAGGAAATTAAACCGACCAGACTAATGTCATTGTTGACAATTACTGCAAAAGGCAGGCAGGTTGGAAAAGGTAGAGTTTTATTTCCAAAGCTGACACTTGTCAGAAGCATTAGGACTGCAAATACAGTATTTTTCTTTAACCTGATAGTGTCCACTGAGGCCACAGGCATCAAGGCATTCTGTTTTAAATGGCAAGACAGGGAAAGTGCATCTTAGTTTTTTCATAGTTAAGCAATGAGTTACTGATTTTTGGTGTGGCTTTTGTTCCTTCTAGGCATAGTAAAGAAAAATATTTCAACCAAATGTGGAGCTTAATGTACATTAGCTTGTCTTTTTGGTGGTGGCTTTTGTGTACCACGAGGAAAGGCTAACAAGCACTACTCAAGGTAATGATTTAAGAGGAGCACACTGAAAATACTGGTTTACCTTTGTAGTGAATATTCTTTACAGACTGTATCTAATATACAGACAAGGCCCATCTCCTTAGGATGAAACAGGCCACAGAAGGTTACACATCCTACATGAAGTTTTAAACAAAATTAGAGCTAAGTTACCAGAGCCACTCAGAGCAACATAATTCCTAGTTTGCAGAGACTTAACAAAAGGTGACTGCAGGGAGAAAAAAAATCCAGGTTCTTATTGTTTCCTGCATAATTTTATATTCAAATTAATAGTCCAGTAACACTTCTAGCACAAGACAATGCTCACTTTCTTTAACAGTATTCCTAGGAGTCAACTGTTTTTTCTGTTACGAAGAGGGAGCCAGAAGTGAGAATGCCAGAGCATTCAATGTTAACCTGATTAAAGAGACAGTAACCTTTTTCATCCACCTTAATTAATCACTGACAAAAAAAAAAAATCTTAAAAAGGTACCACTCCAATTTCTTTATTATCTGTAACCTTTTGAAACTAATCACATGGAACTACAAAATTAGCAAATGCCTTGAAATCTGTATACAAAACATAAATTACCTCTAATTTCAAACTCAGTTATTAGTGTACCACTCAAAATCTTAAAAAAGTGGCTCCAAAGATAGTCTTATACCATTCTTAAAAAAGGAAACTGTTCCTTTAACGTTACACCCTCCCCTCCCCCCAAACACCCAACTCTCAAATCCACATCATTTAGTTATTTTCTTGGTCATGGACATTTCCAAGATGAGATTTTATATTTCGTTCCCATAGCTTCTGGTTGTCAGAAAAACCATGCTTTCCTTTATTGAAGGAATTTGGTCCTGCTGAGGTTGGTGTATCCCTGTGAAAAGGAAAACAAGATCAGTTGAGAAAATCAGTTCAGCTATAGTAGTTTGTGCAACATGACACTGAAAACACCAATTTCAAGCCCAACCTGCTGCCAGAAACTACCACACATTTCTCTCTTTCCTTCCACAGCCTCAGGAGCCCTCACCATTAGCAACTGTAAGGTGCCACAGAACACATCTCTCTGTAGCACATCAAGACACAGCAATGAGGTGGGGCAGCAGAGGTGGGAGTGGCAGTAACTCCTGCCAGCTGTGAAGAATTTGTTGCAAGAGCTACAAAATTGAGAATCCAAATTTGCTGCTGGGAAAAAAAAAAAAAATCCACTGAAGAGTAGCGAGCCTCCAGGGGACTGGCTTTAAAAGCAGTCTATCATGATAAACATCTTTAAAGTATACATGCTCAAAATTCATCCCTAACTTAAATGAAGCCTCCTCTGAAAACATCCCTATTCATTTTGGGATTGGCCAAAGAGTCACGTTTGTGGCAAACAGAAGAATTAGATATACTTGTTTTAAAAGTAAACAAGCTATGCTTTATCCCTCTGGAAGAGATGATTCTCATCTTCCTCCTGCATGGGAGTTTAAAGATCTGAGCAGACTGCCCTACTTCAAGGCCGTTTATAAAATGGAGAACAAGAAAGATACAAAGTTTAGCTGCAAGCAGTAACTCCCACCTATTACCTTTCCAAGAAGCTAGCTAGCTTCTATTTAATATAGAATTAACTTCCTCAGAAAGAAGGCAGCAAATAAGATTGAAAGTGCAAACGTAGATGTACTACTTTTAACATACAGTCGAAACACTGGGAAATGTTTCTATTAAAGTTTTCTTGTTTCCAGAGAAACAATTTTGAACCTAGACAGGTGTTCTCATACAATAGCCATAACCATAGTTAAAAGCTGACCTACCTTCCAATGTTCTTCATGCGCATCTTGGCTTCTGGAGGCATTTCTTCTGGTTCACTCTACCAGAGAAAAAGGAGGTTAGAGTGCAGCTGGCCACTATCCTTTGACCATTTCAAACACTTGAGATGATACGGTATGGACTACAGCCCTACAGGAAAGCAAAGTGACATAGGACAAAACAGAGGTCCTACACAGTTATAGGAAGAAATACAAATTGCTTTGTTCAACTCTGTGTAAGATGGAACAGTAACACAACAATAAAATATTTAGCAAACCAGAAGACGTGCTACTTTTCTTTGCCTCCCCTTTATCAAGCCCAGGGAAAGCAACCATGAATTGAAATCATGTTGTGCATCTCATTTTCAGGGAAAAGTTACCAGCACTTTAATGATTTCTTAAATGAACACAGAGCTACAAAGTTGTACGTTCTTAAACAGAAACACAAGAGATGTTTCTAGATTGAAAATCCCTGACATTTATGTAACAAGCCTCAAGCAACCCACTCTCCCTGCCTAACTCTAACCCGCACACTGGTACTTTAAGTCGTGTTGACCACTAGCTTGTTACTCACATCTTCATCTTCATTGAAAGCTGCTGCTACGGACAGAGTTTTTGGAGCAAGGGTTGGAACAGGCTCTTTAGGCTTCTGAAAAAAACCAAATGCACAAGTAAAGTAAATCTACTAACTCAAAACAGCTACCCTTGGTATTTTAAATATTTTTGTAAAATGAAGTCAAACATCTTCATTGAAATGGGCAATGAGGGGGGAAAGTGTTTCTGTTTGAATCAAGCTGAAAAAGGTTTCTCTCTAAAGAAAAAAAAAAAGGCTGTTCGTTTGTGCATTATAAACTCTGAAAAGCAAGTTGAGACCTCTCATATGGGGAATTGTTATAAGCGAGTCTTAACTTTCTAGCACACTGCAGGGGTATGCAGCCACTGGTGCACAACATGAACAGTTAAATCAGAACCTGAACAAGTTGTGGTATTCAAAATTTTACTATGTCACCATTTCCATTATTCTTTTGGAGTATTCTTAACCATTGATGCCAGGAAGATGAAGATGTTTATTTTCTTGTCTTTTAAAAACATAACAGCTTTCTGGCTTAGAACAATTCAATACTTTTTAACTAGCAGCAGCATACATCACACAGTACGATTAATATAAGGCTCCATGAAAAAGTATTATTTTGATTTCCAATACCTTCCTCTATTTAAAGTGTAAGAAGCTACCAAACCCTCAACAGTCACACATAATACAGCAGAGATGATACTGAAAGTAACTCTGAGACCACTATGAAAACAGAGTCATCACTAACAGTTTGCATCTACAGTGCTACCGATTATCTAAATCAGTCACATACAGTGCTTCCTCCAGTTTGCATTCGTTGGTGATTATTTCAGATACACTCAGAGTTTCGAAGCAGATACTGCAGCAGAGTCCTTATGCAACTGTCTACAGCTACTCCTCACCAGCAGTGCACACTGTATAAATATCGTGCCATTTTTTAAAGCGTCAGCTCCACAGGAAAGGCTCACATACTAAGGGAGTAAAAATGACTAAAAAGAAACAGGATGAGTTTCAGCACTGTCCAATCTGCTGCACTGCCAGCCACCCACTAAATTCAGTGAGCCAGAAATCCTGAGCCAAATTTATTGCCACTGGAAGTATCTTCCTACACGAGAAATCAGAGCTTGCTAGTGTCTCAGAGAAGGCAGCTTTGTCAATTTTTCCGAAGTCTGAGCTGACCTGATTGCACTTAAACCCTAGAATGCTGCCAGCCCAGATCTCATCTCCCTCCCATCTCAAAATAACAGAGCACTCTTTTAATCTTTTGCAGATCTGAAAATGCTGGCATTGCAGGTGCAAGCCTTTCATGATTACAGTTTGATTTTAATCAGGACAAGGATTTACAATGCATCCATCATAGTGGTACGTGGGAAGTGTAAATGAACTGTATTAAATAGAGAGGCAGCATCTGCCTTGCCCTTGCCCAAGCTAATAGACGACTGACTACTTTGGTAGTAAAGAAAAGCATCAGATTCACATCTGAACAAGCACAAGGATACCTTGTACTGGACAATAAAGGGGATCAGAATTCTTAGGAATCTATGTAACAAAGCCTCATCTCTTGCATATAGGTATAAATGAATCATACTGACCTTGCAAAGAACAGTCAAAGTCATTGAAAAATAAACTATAGCTCCCCACACAAAAATAAGATCTTTGGAGTGGAAGACGACCTATTAAACCATCTCGGAGAGTACTTCCTTTCTCGTAGCTTTAAGCATCCTATGCAATAAGGCTCCCAGCACTGATTTCAAAGTAGCTCGAACAGTTTAACAAGTCTGCTCATTCCCCTTAGGAGATTATTCCAGGCTTACCAAATCTCATTACAAAATTATTCTGTATGTTCAAAGATCTACAGTTCATTTCAATCAACTCTTATGCTTCCTGAGATAATTGACCTGGTATTAATCACCTTGAAGTACTTACACATGCAAGACTAGCTGGCCCCGCAACACTTTCTTGAACTTTATCCAAGTTACCCACATGCAATCCAAGGCTTTTCTTCTGCAAGGAAGCCTCCCCAAAGTAACTCCCCCTTTGCCTCGCTTCCCTTAAAATTAAAAGCCCTCAGTCAACTTACATTTGCTCCTAGTTTGATGGATATTGCAGATGCCTTCTTTGCTGTCTGACTGCCTATGGAAAATCCAAACTTGGACATTTTGGCAGGAGCAGGCTTTGTGGTGAAGTCTTCAGCTTCTTCATTAGCTGCCCGTTTCTCTGCGCTGCGACTCGAACTTTCTCCTCCATTACTGGAAGAAACAGTCTTAGTTTTCACAGGTTTTTCTGCCTCTTCTTCAGGTCCTGGTGAAGTCGAAACAACTTACCAAGATGAGCTATTTTTACTGAGCAGATTGATGGGAGCAGCAACCTCAAAAAGCATTATACTTTGGGTGCAACAGGTAAGGTGTTTTTAGTGACAGCGGTTGCCACCAATGTACATTTAGTGGACAGCAAAACACAAAGAGAAGAAGAAACTGCAAGCACTCCACTACTTGTAAAGAACTTCTTGTGTATGAGCCAGGAAAACAATCTTGAAGCACCATCTCTTTATTTAGTATGGAAGTCAAAGTTCATGTAGTAAATTAAATGTAGATGACTAAATCTTTTTAGGGTTTAAGTTGCCATAGATAAGCTTTCATAATTGGAATCCCAAATCGAAATCTAGAGTAGATAATCTAGGTTAAAATTAATTCTACTAAATTTCTACATAAACATGTCCACGCCAGTCTCTAGGCTTGTCTGGCACAACTCTAAAATCATGGAAGTAACTACAGTGAGGCCGGCTGTCTCAATCACGTTTCAAGTCACTGCTTGTCCGCATCTCATCTGTAATAAATCTGCCAAGCTCTGCTTGAGGAAGGAATCAGCACTAGAAAAACATATATATATTTCAACTTTTCTGGTTTTGTAGAAAGTCATGAGAAACATAGCAGCTCAACAATGATCCACAGAGAAAAACCACTCAAATCACATTTGCACTCCTATACACTCAGCTTCTTCAGCTACACCAAGAGACAAAGGTGTCCTCAGAAAACTCATACGGAACATAGTAAATACTTCAGCAAAAATACATTCTGCTGCTGCTGCAATAAGCAAACCACTGCAGTAGCAGAAGGGGGGGGAAAAAACCCAAAACACACGCATTGAGGAATGGACAGGAAAGCACTCATACTATCAGCCTAAGAAAAACTGAAGCTAGCACCCATTCCTCATTATATCAGGCAGAGAACAGGACCCTCCACACACAGCAAATTCAGACCATTGGGGAAAAAGCTCTTTGCACTGCTCTCTTAATAGCAAAAAGCTATTAGGTAAGATAGAGCAATGGGAGACAAACTAGTCTGAACTGGGGGTCAGCAAGATTGTAGCTTAGAAAAAAAAAAAGGAAGCAAACAACATCAGGAGAAAGAAAAACTAAGGACACCATCTATTTAAATTTTTCTTCTACTTCCCAAATCACATGCAGCGGAATATACCCTTTCTAGCCCACTCTTCTGGCTATCAAGATAAGTGATTGGAAGAAAAATGGATTTATTATTCACCTTTGGAAAGGCAGATAAAAAATAATAGCTCTAATCAATGTCACTCTATTAAAAAATGGTACAAGTCTGCACCACTAGGAATTTGACCCAGAAAGTACAGATATAAAAGTGATAAACAAAGGAGGAAAGAGAAACAAGCAAAATTTATACAAGTGACCTTGGGTACTGGTTCCTGTCTTAGCATAGTTTTCCAAACAGCAGTCTGCAAGGCTATGTATGAGAAGCTTTTTACAGCTAGTCCATGAAATCACATTTAACAGAATATCCAATTACGAGTCCAGTCTAGGTACACTATAGACTGTAAGGTGATTCTAGGGTAGGTAGAAGATTCATTGGCCTTCGAAGTGTTGGAACTGTGGGCCTAAAAGTCTTCTTTTTCATAAGATACAAAATCCACAGCAGCCCCAACCTAGGGCACACTGGACTAGTCCAGGTTCCTAAGCTAATGCTAGCTTGAAACTAATTACACTACAGCTTACTACTTTGACTGCAAATTCTAGAATATTGGTAAGCACAAGATGAAGTCTAACACAATCTACGCACATCTGTTTTCTCACCAAAAAATTATATAGCTTCTCTCTCAGAATTAGCTCCTATCACCGCTGCACTCTGAATGTTATTCTTCTAGGCTCTACCTAGGATGAACTGCAGACTGCTGAAAGAAATAGCTTCCTTACAAAAACTCTTAACTCGCTGAAGGAGCTATAAAGGGCATAGGGCAATTGGGGTAGGCGGTGAGGGAGCTGTTGTGCTGTCCCGTTTCTACAGGTAACAGGTACAAATTAAGACATCTATTATCCATTAAACAGGTCTCTCCCATCTTCCATGCCAATGCATATACATTTTTCACAATATTAAGGCTTCTTTACTTTTCCTAGAGATTTCAAGGAAGCCATATTTTGCGTGCGGAAAGCATCAGTACCATTTTGAACACTAGTCTGACCAGTCTTCTTTTCATGGATTACAGCAATAAAAAGCTATTTCACATATTAATTTTTCTCATGAGTGTCAACAAGCTAAGTAAGTGGACAACTTTCACTGTCTAGGTTTAAGTGACAAGACCGACAGTGCTAATTGGACAGCATTTCAGGATCTCTTGCCCCTGGGAGTCTGACCAGTGGTGGTGGTGGGAAGAAACCAGTCACAACTAAGTCAAGTTTAAGGTAAACCCCACCAATCTTGGCAAAAGCTAAAGACTCTATATTGCTTTCAAAAATCATCAAGGAGTAATGATCCTTCCTTAGGGCCAATGTACCATAACTCATTAAGATCATGCTCCAGCACACCAAGCAGTACACAAGACGGTACAGATAACTGACACACTGATGCTGCCCAGTTACTGTATTACTAACACAAAAAAAAACCAAAACCCAACCACCCCAAAAAAACCTGAGATAGAACCAAGAGTCAATGAACTAGCTAAAATCAGGTATTACTGTTCATATCTTAGTGATTATCAGAAATAACAATCACTGTTGAGGCTACACTAAGTGGTTTACAAGCTTGATTTAATCTTTCAACAGATCAGAGAAATGCCCTCTGCCACAGATATACTTAAAAAATAAAAGAAAACAGCAGGAAAGGGAAGCTCTATCTTAGCAAAGACACTGTCTTCTCAGTTCTAAGCCGGGGAAGAAAGTAGGAAAGATATGATTAAGAATTTTAGGAGAACTGATAATAAGTACTACAGAAAATAACGAAATTTCCAGTCATAATATAAATAATATAGAACCAAACAGAAAACTTGCAGATTGCTTCCAAGAAAGGAAACCGGGGATGCTTAAAACGGGAGATAAGGAATATTCACTGTACCTATTTTTAAAAGGTACCACAGCTGTTAACAGCTAATCTTTAAGGCGTTGTCTTCATCCTTGCCAGCAGCAACAGCCACATTTCTCTCAATACACGGCAGAACTACTCCGCATATTTTTTTTTACCGAGAGAGAAACAACGCATTTACGTGCACAAGGAGAAGCTGTTAGATTTGAGGGGGGAAAAAACCAAACTAACAAAAAAACGGTCCTGTGAGGCTGAGGCCGACCCCCAGGCGTGAGGAGAGCGGGCCCAGACCGCGGCCTCCCCTCCAGCGCAGCCCCCGCAGGGCCGGGCCGCCCCCTCTCCCCGCAGGGCCGGGCCCGGCACGGCCCCACACGGCCCAGCCCAGGTCCACCCGGCCGGCCGGGGGCGGCACCCCGGCATCCCCCCACCCGCCCCGCAGCTCCGCGGCGAGAGGCGCTACGTGTTCACCTCCTCCGGGCTGCGGCCGCTTCGCCTTCTCCCCCTCAGCTCTGCCGTCCGCCATTTTCCCCCGCCTCTGCCTCCGCCTCCCGCGCCGCACATGCGCATGCGCGCCGCCCCGCCACCACCCCTCCGCCCATCCCTCCCCACGACCATAGAGAAAGCGCGGGCCGAGACCAGAGCGGCCAGGCCGGCCCCGCCTTTCGCGGCGCAGCGGGAATGACGCGTCCGGAAGCTCTGCTTTCTCAGCCGGCTAGGAGGGCGGGGAAGCTTCGAGTGACGCCACTCTGATGCGATTCCGGCGGGTAGTCTGGGGGGGGCAAGGGCGAGTGACGGGACCCGGCGCACGTGGGCACTGCTTCCCTCCCGGGGGCTGGGTTGGAGGCTTAATGTCACACACTCCCCCCACCCTCCCCCCCCCGCTGATGTCACACGCAGAATCCCCACGTCACTGGTGTTCAGGAGAGCCACATCCCTGCGCAGCGCTGGCGTCTGCCGCACTCAATGACACAGCCTCCCCACTGGTCATGCTTTAAAAATTATCTTCCATGTTTCACCAACCTGAGCTCAAGCAAGCAATTACGTCATTTTTTCCCTCCCCAGAGCAAAAATCAGTCTGCAGATCAGGAAGAGGATGTTTTTATGGAGAAACAGCAAATAACAGGAGGCACAGCCCAGCAGCGCACAGCTCTGCCTTGTCCCTTACCCATGTGAGGAAAGAGGGTCTGTTTGAGCAAGGCGGCTGCACACTCACACAGCCAGTCCTTGCACCCAAGGACTTGGCAGGGAGCTGGGAGGCAGCCCTCAGCCGCACCTGGCGTACTAACCCGGGATGAAGCTGTGCATACTACCCAACCATGCACAGCCAGGTCTTTCTCGACACCAGGGGTTCACCACACCCAGAGGCCCCTGCGCTTCACAGGCAGAGAAGGGTAGTGCTGGGGTAGTGCATCCTCCACTTTCTAACCCCTCCTCACCACAGAGACCGAATCATAACTAACTCCAGGTATATTTGGAGCCTACCCTTCAAAATTACATTCCCCACTCATAGTTTTTGAACTTTCAGGACAAAAGCCACCATCAGCTATCACTGACTTCAAGTGTTGGGGTAGTCAACTAGATTAAATCAAAAAGATTTAAGCACCCGTAAAGGCACCAAGGAATCCCTCCTCCTCCTCCAGACTGCAGAAAGGATTGTATTTAACAACACGCCCAATGCAGCCCTGCAGCCTCAACACAGACTTTCACAGAGAGACCAACGGACACATTTTCAGCTGTGAGTAGTACAAGACCCTCTCCTCATGTATTTACTAAAAGAACCGTGTACCATCTGAAAAGTTCCAGCACTTTGGGAAATCTACATTACATGGACTGAAAACACAGGCATTCAGGGATAAATGTCTTACACAAAAGTACACAAGGAATTTTTTTGGCAGGGTCAAGAAAACTTGGATTATTCCTTCCAGATAGGGACTCAATTTGTGCCAAATAGAACACCCAGAACCAAACAGAGCAACGCCCCGAACTCATGCTAGGTTTAAACCATTTGGTTTTAGCCCGCCTATCAAGAGTCAATTAATCTACACCCAATAGAAAATCCAGGAAGTAACGGGGAAAGGTCTCTTCTATTTCCCCTTAGCTAACTTTTCAGAAGACAACCGTGGATGGCCTCCACCTGCAAACCCAAAGCACTGAGGTATGCTCTGAAGAGCCACCTTTGCATTCGCGCAGTCACCCTTGTCCCAGCATGACTGAACTGAACAGATTTATATTCTTTGTACAAGGTAATTTTTTAGGACCCATTATCTCATTTCTCTTACATAATTTCAGTCATCTGTGAATAAATTCAATCAGCTGGAATACTAAGGTCATTTTTAAAAACAATCCCTGACAACAGTCCTTTCAAACTTGACCAACAAAGGCATTTTTAGAGATAAATAGCTGAATACAGTTCCAGAAGTCCCATGAAACTGGAGCACTGAAGGGCACAGTTTCCTCGTAATAAATCATTCTCTTCCCCATCACTCTACTTTTGCCTTAGCTTCTTAGAGTAGTTCTTGGCAAATAGCTTCCGTACTTCTTCCTGTCTCTTTCCAAGTTTAAGCGCGTTAATCAGGTTTAAGGTTTTTTTCAGTTCATCCACAGGCTTGCTTACAAAGCTGCAATATTTCCTTTTCGGAACAAATTCCAGAGCCTTCTTCCAGTCTCCAGTATCTTTCAAGGTTAATAAAATATGCATCATTTGATCCAGAGTGAGATTTTTGGCACCGGAGCTCCAAAGCAAGTACTTCTCCAACGGAAGGGCTGCAGTCTCCAGCCCCAGTCGCTTTGCCCGTGCTAAAGAGACTCCTGTTTTTATGCTCCTGTCAACCATTGACCCAATGATATAGATTTTATCGTGGTCAAATGTTTTCATTACTTTGGGAGAATCAGCAGTCAGATAGATAAGCTTATCCTTTGGAAAGACATCTGTGTAGCACTGGTCCGTCACAGTGATAAGCAGTTTGCCCCATGCCTCTCTATAGTGCTTGAGAAATTCCTTGTGATAGAGGCTGTCATCTTTGAAGTTACAGAAGTGGATGTGGAACGGATCCATGGACCTTCGATTGCAGCCTTCACTGAATACTATCTGTCTCACTGTATTTGCAACTTCTCGGATGGACATATCTTTTTCGTAAGACATGTCAAATACTAGAGGTTGGCCGAAGACCATAGACTGAGCAACCCTCCAACTGTATGTTTTATCCATACCACTGGTCCACAAACACACAAATGAATTCCTCTTGGTCTCATCAGTTTTTGAAGCTTGCTCTTGTGTTTCCAGCCTCCTTTCCCTTTTCTCATCCATCTTTCTTTTGTCATTTTTCTTGTGAATTTCTTTGAGATGCAAATATTTCAAATACTTCTTTTTGGCTGACTTGGAAGGGCACTCCATAAAGGTTTTTAGCTGTTCTTCGCTGATGTTTTCTGGAACCAATCTGCCAGCCAGTCTCCACATCTCCAAAAGCTCACGTGCAGCAGCCAAAGCAGAAAGCTCCTTTTGCTCAGGGGCCGTCTTACTGACTTCTTCTTGCAACCCAGACTTCATTACCTTCTTCCACGCATCTAAATCTAGTTTTTCTGAGGGACTGCATGAATTGTCCTGCTTCAGGCCAAGCGATAAACTCAGAGTTCTACTGAGCGGTAACAAATCCTTTTTCATCCCATGCTGTCCAGCAAATGGAAGGACAGAACTTCTTACTATTTTTTTCAGAAGCACATTAGCAGACTGCATGCTTAGGCATGTGCTGTGTTCAAACAGTTATCTGCAAAACACCAATAAAGAGGGGGTTAAAAAAGACAACTGTCAGAAACCTTAAGGAAAACACACACAGATTTTCATCCTTAATAATGCTGACAATAACTCCCTTCCTGAGGAATACTAGAAATTCCTGCTTCCACTATTACTTTCCTACTGTTTTCTAAATGAAATTAGCATGTGTGGCACTGCTGTGAAGGGACATGCTTAGCTCTGCTGCTTAAAACAGCTATACTTACTGAAATTCAAAACATGGTCAAACAACCTTTAAATATTGTACGAGATCTATTTAGATTATCTGTATTGCGTGACAAGCAAGAACCTTCACAACCAAAGCAGGCAAAATGGTGCATGGAGACCAAAAGTATTTTTATACACGTCCAGTGGTGCTTATCTACTTTACCTATACTGTGAAAACAGACAAGATGCTTCATCTTTTAACATTTACTGGCAAATCTCTGTATCACAGAAGACCACATTTTTGCTTTCACCATTATATTTTGGGAAAGCTCTACTGGCAAACTTTAGTACTAAAGTTTTTCCTCTTCTATGCATTTCCACATTTCAGGTCACCGAAACTACCAATGCTGTAGTTTTGCTAAGCCAACACTACTGCCAACAAAGGCACCCTCATGTCCCCTGAGCCCCTTGTTCCTGGGTCTGTCAGCAGCGCAAGCACTTACACGGCCACACTATGAGCCAAATAAGAGAACTGATCTTAGGGACAGCTAACCAGGAGGTGGAGAGAGGGGGGGAAGAAAAGCTAGTTATCATCCCACCAAAATGAGTTACCACACCCTATTCACCAGACACCTCCTAGAAAGGAGAGGAGATGGAAGCATAAACTAGTCTAGGAAAACACCATCTTTCTTCTTTTTGCTAAATTGCCTGTCAAGTTGATATTGGTACATAAAACTACAGACATGAAACCAACAGTCCCATTAATTTCATACACATTTGTATTTAAATGTAACAGGTCTGCAAAAAGAAAAAAAAAACACCACAGAATGTTTAATATTTTCCTTGTCCTATACAAACCTACTGAAACAAAATCAGTGAAGTTTCAGTGTTTGAGAAAACACAATTTGGCCAAAACATAAAAATTAGCTCCAGATTTTAAAAGCAAAATTCATAATCTCCCTAATAACTTACCACCTGAAAATAATTTGATATACAGAAGAACAAGTTAAATCTAATTTTGGACTTTTAGATATATACCTGCCCAAAGAGCCACAGAAAAAGCAGTGTATTATTAGGAAACATTATATAAACTGGCATGCATTTTACAATACTGTAATAGGTCAGATGGGTGACTGGCCTTTCATTTTCTGCTGTTATTAAGACAAAATGAACAAAAACCCCTAAGTGTGTGAAGTTAGGAGAAAATTCGTAAGTGTTATGATAGAGGCGTTCATAATTTTACATTTCAGCGTTAAAGATACTGGCAAAAGTAATAATCAAAAAAGTATGTTGTCCCACTTAAAGGAATCAAGGGATGAGTTCCTCAGTTACCTTACATTGCTGGAGCGCCAATTAAGCCAACAGCTGAATGGCAGATTTACACAATCTAAACACTCAACAACAGCTTTTGATAAAAGCCAAGTTACCTTTCAGTGTATCCAACATTCACCCTACCGTGTCATTACTACAAGAATGACTCTAAATCTCTTTGAAGATCCTAGATTTGTAGGACTGAAAATATTTCTGCCACTTTTTTTTTTTTTTTTTAGCATGACTTTACTGTAACTAATCCCAGGAACAGAAAAAACCTTCGCTGGTGTTTCAGAGTAACCCAGTTAATTCCCCCGGCCCCGGTGCCGACCCCGGGGTTGGCTGTCGGCAGCCCGGACCCCCTGAACAACTTTTAAACCATCCCGCAACTGAACCGAGCGGCGCCAACCCAGGTAACGCCTCACAGCGCCGCGCCGCGCGGCCCTCCCGGGGACACCGGCGGGGGAGCGCGGCCTCCCTTCGGGGCACTGCGGCCTCCGCTGCCGCCCGGACCCGCACCCGCCGCGGAAAGCTGGGTTGGGCGGCAAGGCAGGGAGGCGGGAGGGTGCTCCCGGGCTCGCCGGAAGGCACCGGCGAGACGGGGAGGGAAGCGCGACGGGGCACCTGGGGCGACGGCGGGAAACACGGGGCGAGAGAGGCCTGCCCACCCCCGGCGGCTGCGCCCCCACCTGCCCGAGCTCCGGCCGCGCTGCAGCCCGCCTGGCCTCCGTCTCGTCCGACCCGGGGAGGGAAGGGAAGGGAAAGGAAAGGAATCGGGCGGCAGCAGCGATTAACAGCCACGCGGCAGCAGCGCCCACCCCTCCGCCATCTGCAGCTCACCCCCAGAGGAGCGGCCCGCGCATGCGCAGGGAGGGGCCGGTCCGCCGCGCTCCTCGGCTCGTCCTCCGGGGTTCCGCGGCCTCACGGCGAAGGTTCCGGCCTTCTCTCCTCCCGCCGCCCCGCCGGTTGCGGTGGTGCCCCGGGGCCGGCCCGGGCCGGAGGGACGGCCTGCACCGGGAGCGGCCTGCCGCTGCCCCCGCGCGGGGAAAGCGGTTGAGGCGGGCGGCGGGGGGAGCGTGTTGCGCCTGGGCCCCGCCTCCGTGCGGGGCCAGGGCCGGGGCCGGGGCCGGGGCCGGGGCCGGGGCGTGAGGCGGGCGCTGGGGCCCGAGGGGCGTTTGTCAGCCTGGCGGGGCGGCCGGTGACTTCGCTCTCTCTCTGGTTTTTTTTTTAATAGCGTGGAGAAGTTTCGCTGATTTTTGACGCAGGGTTTGTTGTTTTTACTAACCGTGAGGTGGGGGTTTCGGTGGAAGCCGTGGTCCGTCGGGATGAGTTTTCTCCTGCCCAAGCTGACCTGCAAGAGGGAGGTGGATCAGGCAATAAAAAGCGTGGCCGAGAAGGTTTTGGTTCTCCGGTTTGGAAGAGATAACGATGCTGTTTGCCTGCAGCTCGATGATATTGTAAGAGCGATTTTTTTTAATTTATTTCAAATAAACTCTGCTAGTGTATGTTGTGTACAAGACCGTCATATGTTGCTTTTGGGTAATACAGTGTCTCGTGAAAATTTTGGTGACAAATATTAAATAATACTAGATTCGTAAAATGGTTTGAAAATCAAGCAAATGTTTATGTTATTGTAGGGGTGTACAAAGTGCTTGAAGTAGATAAGACAGGATATCCTAGCCCTGCTTAAGCTGATAAGACTTAAGGGAAACGGGCTTTATGAAGCTTGCCACCCATTTTCCGCTTGTCTCTCAATCCATTTGCCATCCGTCTTTCTCACTCTTTTCAGCTTGCAAAGACAGCACACGACCTAAGCAAAATGGCGGTCATTTACCTGGTGGATGTGAACAAGGTTCCAGTGTACACCCAGTATTTTGACATCAGCTATATTCCATCTACTGTATTTTTCTTCAATGGACAACATATGAAGGTTGATTACGGGTATGTTGTCCTACCTGGCGCTACGTATTATGTCTGTAGGAATTATCCATCTTTCTGTATGTTACCGTGGATGGGGAAGGTAACGTCTGGAAACTAACATTGTCGCCAGCATCTGCATTGGGAACTCGGTAGGAAGCCAGAAGGACGTAAAATTAAGAAGTATTTTGAAACATGCTTTGATGTCATAAGTAGGTTTCAGCTGTGAAACATGCCTGACTCTGCAAAAAAATAGTATGGTTAAAGCCTTAGATATGGTGCTGCACCTTTTTGGACTGTGGAGGTCACAGTATATTCCTGACTTGGTTATGCCATTACTGGTACAGTTCACTCTTTCAGAATGATGATATCTTTCATTATACATCTTTTCTTGTCTTTGGGTATTTTTGCTTTGAACACTTTAACCTTACAATTCTACCTTTGTCTTACATTTAGGTCTCCAGATCATACCAAATTTGTGGGAAGCTTCAAAACAAAGCAAGACTTTATAGATCTGATTGAAGTGATTTACCGTGGAGCAATGCGTGGAAAGCTTATTGTGAGAAGCCCTATTGATCCCAATAACATTCCTAAATACGACCTTCTGTACCAAGGAATTTAAAGGGTTGACCTGAGAGAAAGAATTGTGGGAACGATGTTCTAGATCCCTTTTTTCCTTCAGCCATTTTTAGCCACTTCTGACAATATGGGAGAGTTTGAGCATTTATGTGGAAGGATCATATTGGTCGTCTTCTGGAGACAGACGTTCTGTCACCTTATACTTCTCTTGTAAATAAAGCTACATGTTTGTGCATAGAACTCATGCAAGTGACTATTCTCTGAGTTGCATGCTGACCAGCACCTACAGACCAGGCAGGTTGTATGTATCCTCAGTGACAGCATCTCCAGTGCAGCTTTCTAAAGTGAACTAAAGCACCATGTAGTCTATTCATTGTCTATTTAGTACATTTTTCATTCAGATGCAATAATGGTAAACCTATCTTTATCTAAAAAGCTAAGCTTACTCTCAAGAGCATTCAGCTGACTGTGCCTTTCCAATGGAATTTTGCGCTTTTACCCATTACTGGATAACGGGACAGGAGCTTTTTCAAGTGGTATTAGAAATGACTGAAACCTGAAATGGCTATAAACACAGAAGGGAAGCTGACACACTCTTTTTTTTGGTACCCAGTATTATTGTTTAACTGTTTCTTTGTCTGGGTGGAAACTGAAGGTGTAGGACAAGGTTTTATCATCCTTCAAAGCTCTTTTGCAGCCACTGAGCACTTCCAGTTCCCACAGGATTAAACTGGAAATTCAGAATAACCATTTTGTTTACATTGGCTTTAAAGGTTATTTGACCTTCTGCTTGTATAAATTGCAAACCTTGAGCATGGACATTTAAAAACTCTCTCTATTTCCCACCTCTGTTTAAAATTAAACAGCTGAGAGAAAACAGCAGTGTCATTCTTTTGCATCAGTTTGGTAATTGCAGGTTGCTGGAGCATTGTATTTCTATGGCAGCTCCTGCCCAGTAATCTCACTGGCTTGGTTGGCTTCAAAATGGAAATTACTTTAGCTTGTGCTCTCATGTTTGGGGCTTACCATCTCTGACTGGAGGGAAGGTAGGTAGCTCCCTGAAGTGTCGCTCAACTTCACAGTGAACGCTTCAAGGAGGAAGGTGAATGTTCCAGCTCTTGAAAGATTTTAAACACTATATAGTGTATAGTGGGGAGGAAACAGATCCTGTACATGCTTTTGTGTTATGGACTTCTCCTTTTAATGAAAGCTAAGAAGCGAGTG
Source organism: Phalacrocorax aristotelis (assembly GCF_949628215.1). Lineage (NCBI taxonomy): Eukaryota > Metazoa > Chordata > Aves > Suliformes > Phalacrocoracidae > Phalacrocorax > Phalacrocorax aristotelis. Next base: position 124,396,950 of record NC_134276.1, read on the forward strand.
TTTTCCTGATAGTTTAGTCTGATCATAGAGCCATAACTGCAGAATGTTTATTTTTAAAAAATGATACAGACCAGAGTTGGTATACCTAAACATCTTTATTTTGTGCAACTTCAGATTTCACAGCTAGCCGAAGGCTTTCAACAATGCATTTCTTTCCTAACAGTTAACTCCCATTTGTGTGTTTTTCAAAAACAAACTAGCTTCAAACTTAGAACTGTAAGTTGCTCCACAGTGAGAGGAAGGTCCTTAGATGATCGAAAGGTGCAGGGGTGGTTAGGAGAGGAAGAGACCACTACCAAGAATAAATCAGTGTACCTTTAGTTATTGCCTCTCTTGCTTGCGCTGCTTCTGGTTGCAACAGGTGAATGCCTAAAGGCTGTCATGGTCTTGGCTTTCAGCATGCTCTTCAGGTACTTAAAGATGGCATGTAAGCAGCAGGAGGCTGCCAAGTCATACTTTTCTGTTCCAGCAGAGACAGTAGGACAATTCACTTTCATGAGAGAACCTACAGCTTTACCTAGAGGCTTACTGTTTGACACCCATTCACGGCAGTACTTCTGTATCCATTCTTGTATTTGTGGATCACTTCTAGTCTGGTGCTGTATGTTGTGCACGGAGTCAATGAACGCCACAGAGTACACTTTATTCATTACCTCCTGTTTTCTCTGCACCAGGAGATCGACAAACACCAAGCCACCATAGCCATGGGCAATGAAGGCCACATTCTCGGCCGCGCTCTTTGAAATGAAATGATCCCATACATACACGGTGTGTTCCTCGGGGCTGCTGCTGCCCCTCTTGGGGATCCACCAGATGGACCGCGTAGGAGGCAGTGATTCTCCCCTGGTAGAAAAATTTAACTTCTTTTCAGTCTTCACATCAACAAAGTTGTCATTGGGATTCAGTACAATCACTCCCCTATGGCTTTGAAGGGCCATTTTGATGAATGGAATTTGTGTTCCATGTTCCAGACCTTCACTGACAATCGTCCTTTGCCCCCACTGTCCGGCACGGAAAACTCCACGGTCTTGCAGAAGGACAATTAGGCTTGAGGAACTTGTTAGTGCATCCTTGCTCATGAAGAAGAAACTTCTTGGTTCATCCTCTGTAGCATCAATGGGAATATAAACTTTCTGCAGCATGCAGACTCTTTCCAGGAGCTCATAAACATAGTGGGTAATCAAATGTCCCAAAACTTGATAGCGTTTATGATTCTGCTCATGTGCATTCTTGTAATAATTGAAAACAAAGGACTCATTTGTATCCAGATGCCTCAGTTCACCTTTTACGTTGAAGTCGTACTTCAGTTCCTCTTGATACTCTGAACCATCTATTAGTTTCCTCAAGCTTAGTTCATGCTGTATTTGTAACCACTAGAAATTAAGACGACTATGTCAATGTAGTAATAGGCCTCCATACAACACCTACCTAAAGAAAACCTATTGTATTAGGATTCAGATTTAAAAGTGGTTACAAACAAAATACTCGTTGATACAGACTATCTCTTGGCAGCCTGCAGGAAGCCAGCTGCTTACGGAGCCTCTCACAGATTTCAGTTGCTAAATTCCAACAGCAGTACATTAATACTAACCTCACCAGTTATTCGTTCATCCTTGCAAGCACCTGCCACACGGAAATTGTGGGATGGATGACAGAATAAGCTAACCACCATGACCCAGGTAACAGGAAAAAAGGAAGTCCATACAGCAAACTTTCGTGAGGTTAGATGGAGGTCTCTGGTTTCAGCTAAGATCATTTTTCAACTGGTATGACCAATCAACTGATCAGAATTATACCCAGAAGTGGTTTCCATGCAACTGAAAAGTGAAGCTTATCATAACCTTCCTTTTTTCTAATAACTCTTCACTCTATTACTGATTTTCCCTGGCTGTAGAATGGTAAACATGGGGTAACCTTCAGTATGGTTAGAATCCTGCTTTTATAGGATTTTTTTGTCCTAACAGCAGAGGTTTGCAAGCATTAAATTCCCACAATTATCAGTATTTTTAAAATGAATTTATCACCTTAAAACAGTAATGTTGTTTTGGCAAATGGTTTATATGAAGTTTTGCCAAATACGTTAGTACAAGCTACTAAATTTTTCTTGCTGAACTGACAGAGGTTTTTAAAACACAGTAAATCCCAATACTGTGTTAAACATCACTATGTTAAAACTCATGTACCATCTGATAAAGCTGATTACCAGACAGAAGGTGATCTGAAAATTTTCATGTAAGTGACTTGAGCTGTAACCCACTTTCTTTATGGGATGCAAGTTTCTTTGAGTAAGCTGCTTAGCATATTGAAAATTATTACAGTTCCAAATTTAAGAAAAAAAAAGTCTTTGCTTTCAATAGAGCAATACCATATACCTTTTCCTTTTGAGCAATCTCCATTGGGTCAGAGATGTTAAGTAATCTCTTCAGGGTCATTCCTCTCTTCTGCCTAACAGAGAGGAAGCTAGAAAATGCTACCACCTTCATTTTTATCTCATAAGTACACATAGGAAAGGAAAAAAACTCCAGATTTTACAATATATATGAATGATTCTTGCCAGTTTCTTGGACAAGAAATTGCAAGTACACACCTTCATCTGTGATTTTTTCATTCTGCAGGAAGGCAGGAAAGACACAAAGGAGATGGGAGGGCAGTCTGCTGTACTACTGAAATGTGGGCAATTCCCACAAAAGAGGTAATATTTAGTAGGGAGGAAGGAACATATTCATGTTGTTTTCCCCATGCAACAAAGCGGGAGAAAAATGGACATGGTTTAAGGAAAGATGTCTGTGGAGAAATGCGAAGCACAGAGGAAGCATTCCATAACAATTAGGAATAGGTAAATGCAGTTTCCTCACAGAGCAGCATGCCGTCCTATGGTTCTTTCTGTCCCTTTCTCTCCACACCCCCAAAAGGTTGGAGACTCTTGTTTCCCAATGGAAAGTTACCTTGCTCTTACTTCAGCTACTAGCAACAACATTGCTTTTTCAGTTCCAAAACAAAATAAAGATACATGGTGCCAAATTAAACACTGTGTGTATGTAATATTGAACAGCTGCTGAAATATCTACCTCACAAAGCATTGTGAAAGGTTTCTGAAGACTTCAGGAAGCAGAAGCAAAAAAATACAGTTTTATAATCAGGCATAGGTATGACTTCCCTTCCTAAAATTGTCTTCAAGGTGCAAACTGAAAAGTTTTGGGGCAATTTATAGTAGGTTATCACTTAAAAGGTGACTTGAATAGCAGCACCTTAAAATCATATACTTATTTTTCTGGAGGACTGATTTTATCATAGTAGTGCTACTTATAGAACCAAAAAGCACCTATAGGTTGTTCTAAGTAGAGCTGCATAATGCATTTACTTTTTGGCAAATGTACTTTCTAAATCTGTTGACTGATGCTTGCGCTTCATCATCTATACATAAATGCCATATTCAAGGGTGTTTATTCCAGCAGCCTTTACAATCACTATTTTGATTTAAAAATATTACCATTGGGGTGAGGGGGAGAAATCCCTCTTCCCCCAGCTTTTCTGTTTGGATTATAAGATTCTTCAGCTGTAAATTCAGCCAGTGTTTGTTACGGCAATTGGCATATTTGAAACACTATTACAGTATAAGCATTACTCTTTATGAGATTTTCCATTTAAAAACAGTTTCCTCTATTCTAGTAAAGCCCAACATTACCGTATGGTCTCCTGTAAAATCTGCCATCATCATGGATGGAAGTCTTTTTCGCTCTGGGATTGTAGGCAATTTCTCTGCATGAAAGAAAATAACTGCATCTTAGTTCAGATTTCATTATTTTATATACTTTGTTCTGGGGTGTATCTATAAAATGTACCAGTTGCTGATAGCTAAGCCCATCTGAAGTGTTTCAGATAGCTCCCAGGCATAAGCTAATATCTCACATTTGTGATTTACACCTGACCATAGATTAAAGCTAAACCTCTTTGGTATGAAACTAAAAAGTTGTCCAGACTGGTTTTGCACAGCTTCCCATTACCTAGTATAAAGGCACTACCAAGAGGACAATACAAAAAGCTGCACACAAAACTTACACTTCTGAAGCTACCCTAGAGAAACAAAAACCCAAAGTCTTATAAAACCCAGCAAATAAATCCTTGTCTCCACCTGGCTATGGAAGGATTTCCAAGGCCATGGACTGAAAACCGCGGTGACAGCTGGGGTTAGGAGCGGTCGAGGGCGCCCAGCTGTGTGAGCTGCCCCCCGGCAGAGGATTAACCCACCTTCTGGGGGGGGTTCCTCTCTGACGGGGGAAACGCGGCCAGTGCGGTACAATTTAAACCCAATTCCGTTGGGTCGTGTGTTACTTCTTTAAAAATACCGAGGTTTCCTTGATTGCTTCCACAAATTTTAGCATTTCTCCCATTTCCTGAACGTTTGCTAGCCTGTGTATCCGTTGACTGTAATTTATTGCCTTCGCAGAACTACCAGTTTTGTTACCGCTAATCAGTTTGTCAGGTGCAGGTTGATGTGTGTGGCAGCACACCTGTGACGCTATAATTTGCCTCACGCCATTCACATGTTTTTTTTCCTCTCAGCGGCTCAATTTCAGGCTAAACCCAAGAAGGTTAAAAACCGGTGAGGCACAGCTGCGAGGGGGAGGTGGGCGGGGAGCAGGAGGCGGCGGGACACGGCTGAGGAGAGCAGGAGAGGGTGGGGCGGGAGGCGGTTACTGCCGTTACGGCGCGGGCAGAGGCGGTGCCCGGCCCGGAAGTACCAGGGGAAGCTGCGCAGGCGGCAGCGGGGCCTGGGTAAACAACAAGCGGTGGCGCAGCCGTGGCGGTGAGTGTTGTGCGGTGCCGCTGGTGTCGCTTGCACCCTGCCCTTTAGCCGCTGACAGGCGGGAGAGGGGGTGAAGTTATCCGTGGCCCGGCGGGTCCTGCGCGGCCGGTGTCCCCTCTGGTTGGCCGGGGCTGGGCTGTTCCGCACCGCACGGGGTGTCTGTTGGGAGTGAGCGGCCGGACACGGGGGTGGGATGGGATGTGAGGGGAGGTGGCGGCGATGCCGTTGCTGCTTCTTTGTGAGGAGGCCAAGGAGAGAGTACTGAAGGACAAAAGTGCTGCCCCTCGGTCCGTTTGCTGGTGGGAAGCCCGTTCCCTTCCTAGCGTGAGGGACCGGCGGCTGGGTGAGGAGCTGGAGGTACGTGGTGGGACCCCGCTCTCCTTCGGCTCGGGGGCGGGGTCCTGCGGTGACAGCCCGGGTGGTGCCACCCCTGAGCGGTGCTTCTCTTTCCCTTCAGGGCTGTCAGAAGGCCCCTGTTCGTCGGCTTTTCCTCTTTGTAGGCGTCGGAGTAGGCAGTAGTTTGGCTTTTCTTTAATACTCTATAGGTGTTGCTGTTCTCCACGCCGAGGGACTGGAGCTGTAAGTTGAAAAACGGCTGAGCTAAATGAAAGTCTCTTGAGAGACTGAGCTAGCTGGAGGGTTTGAAGGTCTTACTGGAGTCATACAGAGTATTTGTAAAGAGAATCAACTCCTACGAATGCTGGAAGCTCTGAAGCTGTGTTCTTCCACTGAGGAATTTTATCTGTTAACAGGAATCCTTGAACTTTATCCTTGGAGCTCCTGTAGTCTTACAGATGCCTTCTGTGACTCCTTTTTGCTTTATTGGTAATGTGCTCGCAAGGGGATGAACTTAAGCAGTAAACGCCTTTGCTAAGGCTGAAATCTAGTGAAGATATTAATGATTCTGTCCATGCTGATAATCCAGAGCCCTGCCCAAGCATGCATGTGTCTTATATTGTGGCTGTCAATGAATTTTTACCAAGGTCTGTAGTGACAGGACAAGGGACAATGGTTTTAAACTGAGAGAGGGTTGATTTAGGTTGGACATAAGGAAGAAATTTTTCACAATGAGGGTGGTGAGACACTGGAACAGGTTGCCCAGAGAAGTTGTGGGTGCCCCACCATTGGGCATATTCAAGGCCAGGTTGTATGGGGCTTTGAGCAACCTGATCTAGTGAAAGATGTCCCTGCTCTTGGCAGGGGTTTGGACTAGATGCTGTTAAAGGTCCCTTCCAGCCCAAACTGTTCTATGAGCGAGTTTTCTTTGTGCTAGCTTGCTCAAAAATGATTTTCTTGTTCTCGCTTAGTACCTACTACTGTGGCCCTGCTTCCTTCTGAATAAATAACACTCAAATAGTTAAACTTATTTTATATCTTTTTTTTTTAGTAGAAAAAATCATGGAAGGAAGAACATCATCTTCATGTCATGTAAGTGCAAGTGTTCCTACAATTTGCAACAATTTACTTGGGGGCTGTGGGTATCTTAGGGTGTTCTGATGTATTTGCACAACCAAATTCATCCTTCAGTAGTCCAGCTTTATCTTTGTTGGAGCACTGTCTCCAGAGAAACAGTTTATTCTGGTAGCAGTCAATAGTAATGTCTGCTGTTAAGCATGTATTAATACATGATAGGTTTAACATGATTGCACATAAACAGTGAGTTTTCAAGGATATTTTAAGACCTAAGCTAACATGTAAAATATTAAGAGTAATGCTCAAGGAAGTAGAGCAGCTGTGTGACTGCATCATATTTAGTTATGAGCAGAGATGTGTTCAGAGACTACTTATGCTACTGTTTATTTTCTCTAGAATATCCCCATTAGTAGTAGTTTTTAGCAGTGGAAGCACTGGTGAAAATAAATTGTAGGCGGAGCAACTGGTTTGATCGGGTAAGGTCTGGACTGTCTAGTGTTTTAGAAAAGCTGTTTCCAGCACCTTGTTTATGTACTTTCTATGACCCTTGCTCCTACAGGTGGGAACCTTCAGAAAAGTACTGCTGGTTTAGATGAGGAGTCTGCTAAGTGCTTATGCATGTGTATGTGTTGAGTTAGTCACTTTCGGTTGGCAAAAAGCTGAGGCAACTGCCTATGTTGATCCTTACTGTAGATACAGACCTCAGCTGGTGACCTCTTGACTTTGTGCTTGTTCTGTAAGTTAATTGTGGGCATCATCTTAATGAGTGCAAGCATTGGGAAGATATTGTACAATGAGGTAGAAATTTTGCTGATGAATCCATCTGTGCTTTTTATCCCTTTCTGTCTGTCCATCTCTTGCTGTTTTCTGAGGCTGACCTTACTTATTCTCAGTGTTATCTGTTATGCTATTACAGAGGTTACCTGAACCTCTGTAACTTTAAATGCATGTTAGAATTGTAGATAAATACATGTTCTTAGGAATCTCATAACAGAAACCACTAGTCAGGCAGCAGGTGGAGTTCTGAAGTAAGAAGTTTGTACCTGGCTATTAAGGTGCAGATCAGAAGAATGCATTCTGAGTGATAAAACGTGTTTATAGGCCACTTCTCAAAAAAAAAAATAATCAAACAATCCAATTGCAGATGTTCTTGAATAATAAAATGTATATTTCAGTCCTTAAATGTTGATTGAAAGGGAAGGGAGGTACTTATATTAGGAGTTGTTGCCTGTGCATAACATTTACATCATTTATAATTTGAGGAATCCGTTACTTACAGGCATATTTGTTATTACGGTGTTTGACCACCAAAAGCAGTGTGAGGTATTGTATAGATATACAGGTCTAATTCATAAAATAAAATAAAATCTTTCAAAGAAGTGTAGAGAAGGAATAGAAGCGCAATTCAGACTGAAGGATTATCTCATTATGGTACAGTATGCTTCAGTTATGGTCTGTCTGAAGACCACCGACAGACCTAATGAATGCAGCTGCTGTGTTAATTATTAAGCTGTTACTGTCACTGTTCTAGAGTCCTTGCTTGTAATTTCGTGTTACAAGGTAGGGCATCTGGCAGCTTGCAAGTTAAGTTCATAATACACTTGATACTGGCCATCATATGGAGTAGCTTCAGCTTTTTCCTGGCTGAGATAGACTCAGTTGTCTGAAAGATGTAAATGTTGCATTCCATCTCTGATATGTTCTAATCTGGTCGTATTTGCAGTGTAAGGTTTTGCTTCTCAGAATACCTGGAGAAATGGCAAGGCTCGCACTTTTATTCTTTCAGTTGATAATTCTTTAACTGGTTTAATTAACTGATAGGAAGTGTCACCTTCTTTCTGTGTTGAGATGAACTGGTAGGAATTTAGTTTGACGATTTTTGTTTTGAATTTCAATGCATGAACATTATTTCCGATATATTTTTTCTGAATTGGTTGATTTCTATACATTACTAACTGCTTTATCTTTCAATAATTACTTTCGGAACACTGGTTCCATTTTTGTGAAGGTTGGCAGTGACAACAGCTGATACATTGTGGTATATTGATGTGAAATTATCATACCGAAATACTTGCACTATTCTAAGACATAATTGCTCTTCATCTTGAATTTTTTTCTGAGACAGCCAACCTGGTGTGACGTTCATTGTGACACTCAGCTATTTTGTTTTCTTTTTATTATTCTGTAAGCTGAGATGATTAAACAAGAGTATGAACAAATCAGAGGGAACTAAGAAAACTTTAAGGGCCAGTAGATTGGTTCTTGCCTTTTGAAGTTGTTGTAAAGTTAATGGAACAGGAGGATCTTTTTCTTGCTTTTAAGACAGTTAATATATTAAAACTAGCTTCTCATGTGGTATGACACATGATTTGGGATCAAGCATCAGGGAGCAATGCATTTAAATTAGTCACAGGTCAGTGGATCCCTTGCAAATTTGTTATTTTGCCTGACAGTTAAGAAAATTTTGTGCATGGCAGTATGTCAGCTCATAGCATCAGTGGGTAACTTAATTTTATCATGTGTGTAACATCATCTATTTTCAGTTTCGTATACCAAAGAAGAAAAAAACCACCAAGTCAGAGGATGTCCAAGGTCAGTCCCCTTTGGCAAGGCTCCCAGGCTCCCACCATTGGGACCACCCTTTAAAAGAGGTAAAGAGAAGTTCTTCAGAGTGTAAAGTGTGTAGGAGAATGTTATATGGGTTTTTTGTTCTAGTTTGGAGGCTGGATTTTTTTCAATATGAGTGCTGCCTTGTGACTGATATCTGACCCAGGTTGTCTTGGATACAGGTGTGGAGGTCTGAAATCTACCTGCAAGCATAGTTACAGAAGTGAAATTCTCAGTGCTGTGTTGCCAGCCTAAAGCATTAAAAAGCAGAGTTGGTCTTCAGGTATAGATTGAAATGATCTTGAAAAACAGAATTTAAAGGCAAATACAATTTTTTCTTAGTTAATTGTCTTCTGATTCCTGAACTTTTATATTCAGGTGACTTAATCTTTTTGTTATGATATGGAAATAATTTTTATGTTGAGTTTTCAACTAGTCATTATTTTTATCCAAGCGCTTAAACCTCAAGATAATAAATACTCGATGACTTTTGACAGAATTTTAGGTGCTAATACAGAAATAACTGATTCTAGTATTAAGACCAAAAGACTGGAAGAATGTTTTTGTGGCATTTATCATAAATTACTGTCTTGATCATCTCAGTCTGTATAGAAGCAAATATGCTTCTACAAATCTGTTCCAAATTCAGTAGGCATTTTAGAAATGCCTAGTTTTAGGAACGTATTTTGCTACTCTTGACTCCTTCAGCTGAGCACCAAGAGTTTGTTGCTGTTTGTAGTGCTTTGAGTCATGGGTCTGGATAAACAGGCTCCCCCACAGAGGAGTTCTAAAAACCTAGTGAGGCAAGTTAGGAAGTTTTTGGACTTGCGGTAGTGGTGATACTGTGAGCCAGGTCTCTTGGTAGGCCTGATTATTTGAGCATGCTGCAGTACAAACTCACTGCGTGGTTGTGTTCTATACTGTTAATAGTTTAAGTGAGCAGAGCACCCAATTAGAGTCAGGTTTTGAAGTCCAAAGTAAGGTCTCCTGTGGTTACTAGCAGCAGCCTCTTAGGCAGAGCCAGTCAGCACTTACATGGAATTCTTCCTGTCTTTCTGCCTCTAAAACCAATGACTAGACTGGATGAATTGAAAAATACCTTTTTTCTTGTTATTTCCTTTGTATCGTCTATATTTCCATTTCTTATTTTTCCTACATGTGTCTATATTTCAGACTTATCCATGTGGTTGAAACACTGACTAGTCTTCATATTCTGCTTCAAAAGAAAAGATTGCTCATGAGGCATCATAATTAAAAGAAATATTACTGGTTTACCCATAGGAAGATCTGTCCAGATTGTATTTAGTGTTGCCAGTTTGCTCCATGTGGTTTGAGAAATTTTGTTGAGCTTTTAGTGATTTGGGCATATAGGTGTCTGACATGCTTGAAGGTGAAGATGATGTTTGAAGGCAGGAGGAGGGGAGAGCACCTTCAAGGCAACCTCTTGCTGCCAGCTGTTTTAATGATGAGGGTGTTTTCCATTACAGAGTAAGCCCCTATGATAAGGCAAATATTAATTTGGGATGCTCCGTTCAGATTTCACTAAAGAATGCCAAATATGCGTGGGCATGAATTTTTCAGATGCCTTTTTAAGCCATGCTTAAACAGAAACGAAGACAAGTTTGTCTGGTTTAGCCTGACTGGCATAATTTTCAAACACCTGTTTGCTTTATTATCTTTTATATTTTAAAATGTGAGGAGAGATGAGGAGGTAATGGCAGAGGGAGATAGGTTTCTGGAATTGCAGAAATAACTATATGACCTGGTGGGGTTTTACTTATTTAGTTTGAAAATACAGCTGCATTCTGCTAAGGTAAGAGAACTTGGAAAAAGTAGAGTCTTGCTGTTGTGTTCCAAGTACCAAACCTTCAAATTCCTTTTCCCTCTCAGAATTTTATATCTTTGAGTGGAACATAATTTGGTTAAATGCATGGAGTTAAAGAAAGTAGAGGTTATCTTGTGTAAAACAGGCCTAATATTTAAGTCTCTGAGATGGTCCCCCTTTAAATAGGGAAATAATTGAATTGTCCTGTACTGTCAAATTTCTTTAGGAAGAAGAAAAGTTGTATTCAAGATGAGGTGGTATGCTTGATCATTCATTGCCAAATTGTTGTATCTACTCTTTGTGGCTCTGCTATATTTGATCAGTTGCATTGTTTCAATGTCTGGCATTGTTCCCTTTTTCTAATGTAAGATCCATTATGACATTTATGCCTATTGGAACCCACCAATTTTATTTGGTTTATTTCAGTGGAAATTAAGTGCTAACAACAGAGAACCTTCCACAAAACGAAAAAGGCAAAAGGACCGTGGCAGACACAGCTCTAATAATGAAGAATCAATTGGGTAAGGAGTCCTCTCAAAACTATGACATTGTGAACGCACAGAGAACAACTAATCTTTCTTGAAGATGGGTATTACTGGACTCTAGCTAACTGTGTCATGCAGAGATGGTTTTCAAGCTCTTAGGTAGCCCACCTTCGGAGAATCATGTTCCAGTGACGTAATGGCATTGTCAGTTATGAAGCAACTTTTTCTTTGTGGTAACACAAGACTGCGACATCAGAATGGGAATGCAACACTTACTAGAGCAATTACTGCTAGCTGGCCTGCTTGGAATCCTGAAAGGTGTTTGTTACTCTAAGTGTAAAATATCATTCTAGCCCTAGGTATTTAAGAAGTTGCCCAGATTATCTTTTGCTTGTCACTTTTTTCTCTATAGTCCACAGTCATTAAGCTAGCTTTATCCACTCTTAAAAACAACAAAAAAAACCCACCAAGCAATATGATGATTAGTAGGGGGAAGGCAGTAAGAAACTAGAGGTGTTTCACCTCTATGTTACAATCAAGACACCTAAGTGAGTAAATAAAGCTGCCCATGTGCTGCCATTTAGGCTCTGTTGCCAAGAGCAAATATCTGGGTTTCTTTGAGATGCTGGCAAATTACTTAAAATCATCTCTGTGAAGCTGTCAGCTAGATAACTGTTTATCCAAGAAAATTTTGAAGCTGCAAGTGCCATAGTTGACAAATAGAAATGAAAATGGAGGATTAGATTCATTGGCAGCAGCTAGGAAGCATAATGACTTCATGATTTAATTATATTTATCTTAAAGAAGCAATTGTTAGTCCACAAATCATTTCAATCTAAACAAATATGAGTATGCATTCTCTGTCCCATTTTCTAACTGGAACTTAACTTGACTGTAAGGAGGGGCTGTTAAAAACAAAGTGCAGGTGATTTTGACACTGCTGAATTTGGAGTTTTTGTGACCTCTGAATAGTCATCATTTAGCTTGGTCTTTATATTCAGAATGCTTCAAACTGTTGCAGGGAAGAGCTGAACTAATAAAAGATTCTGAATTTATTTTTCATACCTCCTCTGAGGCATAGGTGTCAGTTTACGTGGAGTTACCTCAAAATGCTTCTCTTAGTAACTTTAACTGAGGGAGGGGAGCACATAGTCAACCTAGCAGAATTTAAAAGCTATGTTAGTTGTAGTTTCCTGAGTTTTAATTAAGCTGTGAAATAATTGATATCTGATCTCAATCTCTAAAGGTCTTTCAGTAAACTTTGAATTGACCTTTCAGTGTTGAGGAGCTTTAAAAAGAAAAAAGCTACCTTTTGGTTCCGTTACATATTTAATTTGCTGTTACATGTGTTAATTTTGATACATGAGAGTTTCAAGCAGCATGTGTAGGTGTTCCATCATTTTTACCAAAATTCTTACCAGCACATTAGTGAGGAGTGATTTAGACTGTAAAAAGACAGTAAATATTCCGATATTAAACCTATGCCTTCTTCACTTCCTCAGAAAAAATGTGTGTCTAGAGACCAGCTAGAGGTTCTCTGTAAAATAAACATTGTCTACTGACTGCAATAAAGCTTGTTTTAAGTATTCCATTTGGGTACTCAGTGTTTCTCAGTAAGTCAAAATCAACATACTGACCTTGTGTAATAAGTAGAAAGAGCGCACAAGTTCTAAAGAGGTGGTGTGTGTTTGAGCAAAAGTCTGAGAAGTGACAAAACTCAGAAGAGGTAAGTGGCATGCCAAGAATCTTTCTCATGTATAAGTTTCTCTGCTCCTTCATCCCAGTGAGGAATTTTTTTCATTTGCTTGGAAAAGCAGGAATTAAGTCTTAATAACAAACTCCTGCTAGCTCCTGATGTTTTAAAGTAATCTTTATTGATAGGAGCTAATCTCAAATATTTGGGGAGGCATGTTTCATCTAAAGCGTTGCTTGAGCATTGTTATTGCCACTTAGTTTTAGTCAGAAAGGACAAAGTGGATGTATTAGCACAAACCCACCTTCACTTGTGTTTTTAACTGAAGTTCTGGGTTACAAAATCTGGTAGTTGCTTGCTTCTGTCAGTCCTGCTGTGATGCGAGACCATGAAGGCTAGAAGCAGCAACCACAGCTGCTGTCACTTGAAAACCTCTGCTCATGGTCTTGTGAAAGGTCATGGTCAAGGGATTTGCTCTTGATCCTGGACAGGGCTCTCAGGGCAGGTTAGTTCTCTAGTCCTCATACACTGGAGGTCTTTTAACCTGTTTTGTGACACAATCGTAGGAACACGTAAGACTGTAATGAAAGATGAACAGTTCAATTTATTAGTGTCATTGCAGAAAGCTAGGTGTGGTATTTGTGTAATTGGTCAATGTTATGTATCCCACTTACAAAACTTTTTTTTTACTGTCAAGGAAAGGGATAATGCTATTTCAAGAGTAGCTGTCACCACCTGGAAACAGAGCTTAGAGGTGTCAGCTGACCTCAGCTGTATTACTCCTACATTCTCTGAGAGGGAAATAGAGGGGAATAATAAAAACAAAAAGGAAACAAAATAGAACACTCTTTTGAAGTTCAAGCTGCTTGTCCTCATCTGTCAAGTATTCTTTAGGGGTGGGTGGGAAGAGTACTTAAAAAGACTACCTAAATAAGATGTGTGTGATTCTTTCAGCTCAATATTTTTCATGTTAACTGAAACACAGGTCATGGCTGAATCAAGTACTGACCCTGTTTGCCATAAAAACCTGACTGCTATCATTTACATACTGGTTCCCCTTGCCCTGGCAAGTGCATTTTGGCAGTAACTTCCTGGTCCAGCAAAGCAAGGATATTGGTAGGGGTGTTTATGTTTGGTGTTAAAACATTGACTTCTAATCATCTGAAGAAAGGCCAGGGCCTTGAAGTAGGAGGAGAATGGATGGAGGCTTTTCTTCTCAACAGGGTGTAGTCAGTGAATGTGGCAGTTGGAGTTTCCCATTAATGATAGTGCATCGGGAGGCCAAGGACCTCCTGAGATGTGCATGTGCTGCAGAAGCTTAGACGGCTGAATACACATCAAGTCTATCAGTGGCTTTATTCTGTAAATCCAGGACAGATGTTCAGCCTTTATGGGACCTGATGGAGTGACTCTCACATGGTATGTGGCATCCCACTGTCAAAATATTTATTTCCCAAAACCTGGGTTTACTAGTAGAAGAACGTAGGCATGAAGATGGTGGTGCACAATTAATAATAATTTACTCCAAAAGGAGTCAGTAGTGTCCAGGTCTCATTTTGATCACTTTCTAAAGCAAATTTGAGCAATTTGGAGCCAGAGGTTGCAACACTGGTATGTACACAAATATGACCATTGAGAAAGGAACTGGATCTAGCAGCTCTGATTACTAGGTGAATTAGAGGTCAAACATTTTCCCCAAAGGGGTACAAACAGTTAATAGCTCTTGGTCCTCTGCTCTGTAAGGTAGGATAATCCTTTTTTGCTTGTGAAAAGTGATATGAGACTTGCCAGGAGCAGCTAACAGCATCTTTCATAATGTATATTTTTTTGTCTGTTCCATCCTTACATGATCAGGTATGTTTTCATTAGTTTTGCTTACGTATTTTATCTGTTTTGTGGAGGTAGATAAGGGGATACAGTAAGTAATTTAGAAATAAAAATAATTGCCTTTGGTTTTCCTTCACCAAGATGCCTCCAGTCTTACTGTTGTGTGGGTTACTTGCTGGGTCTGCTGGTGGGACTTGCTTTTAAATGTATACTTTGCTTGCCTTTTTTGCTGCTTGACACTAATTTCTATCTTTTGAAATGTCTTTTGCATGACTTGCTCACTTTATTCTGTGGACAATTTAACAGGTAATTTAGGGATCTGTGTCCCAACCATCATTTACAGATGTACAGGTTGGCTTAAGTGTAGATGTTTTTCCTGAACCTGTTTGATGCCCAGTCTTAATGACATGATTTGTCAAGAAATGCCGACAGATGCCATTCCTCCTTTAGACAGGGAAGCCAGTGAAAGCTCTGAAGCCACTGTACAGCTCTGGAGATAAGGTCATAACCAGCTCTCCTGTCAAGGTCTTCGGTCAAAAACTGGTGCCACATAAGAAGTGATGCCTTAGCCTGGCGCTGACATCTTTAAGAATAGACAAATGTATACTGTTTTCTTCCTTGTTCTTTGTTTGAAGGTTCCTCTCCTTTGCACAGGTTTCCAGTGCAAAGCTAGTTGCATGGGTGTGTGTGTACTTTAAATTGTAAGATCATTTTTGCAAAGATACTTGCTGAAAATGTATAAACCCTATTTAAATCAAGGGAGTGGGAAATGTTAAAAGTTCTGTACCTAATAACAATCAATAAATCAAATTATGGAGGGATCCGAAGCCTGTCGAGGTCTAGCCTGATGTGAATGTGAGCAAAGGATGTCAGACCTGAGTTTCCAAGGTGGCCAGCAAAGTATAGGTAATGAAATCCAGTTTCACTGGAAATTCTGCTTCTGGCTCCTTTAGCTCCTGCTCTGGGCTTTCTCTGTCATGGTGGTATTGTTAAAGACCCTAAAGGTTGGAACCTTTCTTGTTATCCTTACAAGTCCTGATCATACAATTAAAAAGACTCTGTGACCATGTATGTTCCCACCAGACTAATTATCTTGCAAGTTCAGGCTAAACTCAGTAAAATATAATTATGATATCTTGTGTTGGAAAAAAAATCTAGCATTTCTGCAATGTGGAATGATGAAAACCAAAAGAATTTAGGTCTGGGAAATAGACTGTTAGGCTCGGTGTAATTCTAGTGAGGAGCACTGAAGTGTTGCATAGAGAATAACACACATCATCTCATGGTGCTCTACGGGAATGATTTTAAAACACTTTTTTTTTAAAGGAGAAACAATTTCTGATTCACATCTTCATGTTGCTAGGGCCCGCTTCTGCAACTGTTTTGTATTTGGAGGAAGAATGCCATTTAGATAAATCAAACCTTGAAGTGTAATTTCAAGTCCTGCTAGAGGAAGAGGGGAAGTATCTGGCTTAGTCTTTCATTGCTTCATCTCTTCTGGTACCCCAAAAGATGAAATGAATTTCCACTACAGTTCTTTAGTAACTGGGCCTCTAAAGTAGTTTCGTCCTTACTTATCTCTGAGGAAAATAAAGTACAAGAGTGAATGTCTAATTTCATAAGATGAATTTGCATGAAGTATGTGACTTTCACCTTGAAATTGCTTTTAACCGCTTCAGCAGTTTCTTGACAGTATAATAGGTTCTGCTGTAGCTGAATTCTGAATTTTTATCACATTTCTTAAACGTGTATATTCTTTATTTACTTTATTGCTTATATACTCATAGCTTGCAGTTGGACAAAAACCAAATGATGTATAATTCTGGTCACTGTAAGCTCTTCTGATGTATTAAACTATGGTTCATGTATCAACTCTGAACATTTGAGAAGCCTGGAAAAAAGATAGAACTTCTGATTTAGCGGGGACTTCCATAGAAAAGTAAGTCTCTTGCTTCCTGTGCTAAATCAAGAGCGCCATGTGGGCTTGGTGTATGCTCACTAGGCTGCTGCAGTTGGGTTCCACCATGTAAGACATTAGTGTTACTAAATTGTCCTTCATGACCTGTATTTGCTTTGTAAGCTTTTCTGTAGCTAAAGCATATCTTTAAATGAAACTCCAATGTCTAGATCCTTGGGAGTGTAGAACAAAACTTTTTTTTTTAAGGTCTACAGTAGTCAAAACACATGCTCAGGCTCTGTAATACAAGTACTGAAACAACAGATCTTTGCGTTAGAAGTCAGAGTTTACACAGGCCTAGGTAAAAGAACAAATGCGTACCTGCCTTTTTTTGATTGCCTAAACGTTCTGGAGCAATCCTGTGGTTTAGGTCAGTCTAATGAGACTGTTTTTGTACATATGACTTCTAGTTGCCTTCATAGAGTCAGTCTCACTTCAGAAACCCTGGATTGTTTCCCTCAGTGTTTGGTTGTGGTGGTTGTTTTTTTTGTGGTGTGGTTTTTAGGGTTGTTTGGTTTTGTTTTGTTTTTTTTTTTCAGACAAAGCTTTAGCTCTCTACCACTTAGTTTTTCTTTGGGAAACTTCTAAGAGAAGCCAAGAGAGTAGAGGAAACTGCCTTCATTTGTGCTTAAGTTACTTAGCTTTGAATGGGGGCCATTTATTGTCCATAGTGGTCTCCAAGGTGTGGTGTGTGCAAGAAAATATATTGGGGTGCAGGAAGGGAATATTTTTTGTACAATTAATAAATAAAATGTTTTTCATCTTTATCACACCCTTTTAAAAATTTCTATTTGTGTATCTTATAATCATTAGTACATCTATATAAATTACAATTAATATTGAAGGTGCATGCTCAAAATATTTTTACTGATGGGATGCATGATCAAAAAAGCTTGGAGACCACTGGTCTAGGAAATGCATAGCAGAGCTCTAAGAGAAAACAGATCATTTTATACACATGATGGCATTCAGTGATGCAAATCTCTGCTAAGATTGTCCAGTGTTCATAGCTTGTAAGCAAGGTCTTCAAGCTGTGCTTAGGAACCTTACTGTATTCTCAAGTTCAGTGAGGGGTCATGTGTCTTGTTAACATGGTAAGTAACCAGGGAAAAGACAGCATGCAGCAACTACTGAAAGAGCAAAATATAAGGATTATGTGAAATGTCTTTTCCAAGTTCAACATGTTTCACTAGTACAGCAGTTCCAAATTTCTTTTTAGGTTTGAACATACCTGTTCTTCAGCAGTTTTCTTGCCATACGTATTTGTTCACCACTAGGTACCATGTAACCATGCTGTTGAGCTGAATGCAGCATGTCAGTGGGACAACTATAATTTCTTAAAAGTTGCTTGCACATATGTCAACCCACTGAGGAATAGCAGCCATTTGCTTAAGAAACGTCACTGCAGCACACATGTAACAGCTATGTGAGTACTAAAAGGTTTTCTGTAGCTTAAAAGAAGGATTCTTGCTCTGCAATATGGAGAATTTCGTTTGTTAGCAAGACATGGAATAGAAAAAACAATTCTCGCCTCGGTAATCTTTTAAAATCAACAAACGAGTCTGAACTTCAGTGCCATCTTAGGACCAGACCTTGGAAAACAAGTCCAATTCTCATCTGTTTGAAAATAAAATCAGTCCTGACAAATCATCTACAATATATAATGCTTATTGGCTTATAAGGAAACTGTCCAAATTACTGGCCATTCTGCAGGATTAATTCTTTATGTGAAGACTTCAGTACCAATCTAGCAGAGTCAGCAATGTATATATACTTGTTTAAAGAATTTCAGTAGGGAGTTTTTATTAACTTTGTAATTCATAATTGTATGTTATTTCTTTAGTGAAACTGAATAGAAATCAGTTGGAGCCTCAAAACTGAGAGGTTATGCTAGCTTCTTGATTTTATTTTTTTCCTTTCCCCCAGCAAGATTGTAATCTTATTTGTGATATAGGAACCAATAATATTCAAGGTTCTAAAATAAGATGCCAGAATATGAGTGCTTGTTTTCATATCCTGTAAATGCTCAAGTGTACGCTTCCAGAATAGTTTGTAAGGCCATAGTGACCACTTCAACCTCTTGCAATAAAAAGATGCACCAAAATTTCCATGCTTCTGCACTGGAAGTTTACCTCTTCAGAATCACACATGGATGTGGTAGTGATTGGTGTCAGAAGAAGAAACCTTGAAAGGCTGTCCTGATCAAGGGATGTGTTTGTGATTCCTCCTCTCCAAAGAGAATTGCTTTGTAAATTGTCAGGGAAGTGAAGTTAATTGTACTGAAGATATAAGGTATGATGCAGAGACAGTAAACTCATAGAAAAGCTTTTTTGAATTCATGTGACTTAAGAAGTTCTCAGCACCCTATTATTAATTATTATTGTATGTATGGCAGGCAACCCAAAGTTATCTTGACGAATGTCCTGAGGACGAAAATAGGAAGAAAATACACACAGGCGCAACTTAAAACTGGTGCTGATTTGTCTGACGCTGGCAAGCTGCAGTCAGATCAACCACCCTCATCATCTGCTGCCAACCTAAAGATATGGCAAATTTTAAATCCTACTCTCCAAAGCCTTTTTCTGTCTAAAAGGTATGTTGTCTTCGCCTCATGTTGCTGAACAAAATCTTCTTTGCAGATGTTTTATCATGAGAAAGTGTTCTTCATGGTACTGCAGCTGTCTGTTCATGAACTATAGTCTCATTTTCATGCCATCTGACTTGATTGAATTCCCTTGTACCTGGTTCCTTTTGATAATCATTGAGGGGGATGGTACCAGGCATGATGTAGTGCATTTTCTGATCAGATGGCTTCTAGATGGTCCTGTACTGACAAACCAATTCTAATTCAGCCATTGGACTTTCAAAACGTTTGTGGGTTTGTTATTCTTGTGAAAAGAGTACACTTGCATTTAACGGCCCTTTGTTCTCTGAGGAGGGATCGAGGTGTATTTTCACTGTTAACAGTTTCAGACCCCTCATGAAAATACAAAACTGGCATAAAGGGTCAGAAGAAAAGCATTATCAAGTCCAGTGTCTTCCTCCCCGGCCAAGCAGTGGTCAACTGCAGATACTCAGGGAAAAGTATGGCTAGAGTGAATGCTTTTTTTCACTGAGTTTTTTCTCCAAGCTGCTGCTGCTAAACAGTTTAGGGGCTTCCTTTGGAGGTTACATCATATCAATCCTCATTGCATATCACCTGTGTGCCTCTGCAACATCTTGTCTGTGAGGTGGTCTCCTGATTAAAAACAAATGTACATCTCTCTGCAAGAGTGCTCCCCAGACATCATGCAGTCTGTGCTGGAATGTGCTTCGTGGATAAATAGACAATAGGACGAATATGCAGTTAATACCTAAAAGACAATGTTGTTCATATCTGACTCAAAGAAGTCCATGACACTACTTCCTAATCAAAAAAAATACCTCCAATGGAAGTGGTAGAATTTAAATCCCAGTTGAGAAACTAAATGGGCTATACAACGAGCTGGCTGCAGTGGCATTATATGAAAAAAAATTGTGCTGCTCTTACACATCTGCTCAAGCCGGCAGTTGTATCTTCATATTTCCATTTAGTTTCTTTTTGATGCTTGTCTCTTCTAACACTTGCAGATGTATTTTGAGCCTTGGAATTGCTATTCTGTAGAATTCCACCTGGAAGTTGAGGAGGGAGAACAAAATCTAATGCTACTTTTTTGTGTGTGCTGCTTTTCTATCTGTTGACTAAGTGCTTGGGAAAATTCAGTCTATTTTACTGGAGGCTTCTTGTTCACAGGAAAATCAAGATTGTTTGCTCTACAGTTCTGAGAAAAGCGTACAGATATTGCATGAAAGCTATTTAGAGATAAGCATTTAAGACTTCTTAAATAATACTTGGATGATGCATTAGAGGCGATACAGTGTGAATTGTATCAGGCTAAGGTGAAATTATGTGGCTACCGTTTCTTATCCTGGTCTCGTGTTACTTTTTTGTGTTTATCTGCTTGCTTTGGATTTTAAGTTCCTCATTGAGATTTCTTTTTTTGTTCTTTTTTTTTTTCCCTACGGGACTGAAAGTAATGATGTTTGATTATTAAGCCTCTAAGATACATGAATTTAACAAGAAGTTTCTTTCTCTAGATTTCAGTATAGTACTTATGACTTACTGTTATATATGTGGCAGGCAACCCAAAGTTATTTTGACAAATGTCCTGAGGACGAAAACGGGAAGAAAATACATAGACAGCCATGTAATAATTGATGCAGATTTATCTGATGCTGACAAATTACAAGCGAGACAACTACCCTCGTCATCTGTTGCCAGCCTACAGACATGTCAGATATTAAGTTCTCCTCATGACAGTTCTTTTCTGTCTGAAAGGTATGTTACTCACTACTGATTTTGCCAGTCTTCCTGAAATGACATAACTTTACAATAGAACAGAATTTCCCTGAAACAATTTTTGTTATACTCTTGTCTTGAAGCAGATCAGTTTCCTGAATGCAAGCTAACGTGCTGCTCCAACAGGCTGTTTTAACATTGCACTTATTCTGATTCGCTGTACCTGATGATAACAGGCAACTTTTCATTCATAGAAGTAATTTCTATTTACAGTAGATCAGTGTTTTTGTTTGTAAAGATGGCGATGTAATCCAAACACATTTAAGTTGTTTTTGTCTCCAGAACCAAAATCTGTTCATGTGTTCTAGTATTATTTCAAGTAACTTTGTTTTTTTCAAAATTTCTCCAAATTCCTCTCTGATAGCTCTTTTCACATTAATCCATCAGTGTTATCAATTGCAATGGAGTGCTGTTGTTTAAGGCCTCTGTGTGTGTCGTCTTATTGCTTAACATCTACTTTTCCTTTTCCTATGTTTAGGTTCACTGAGCATCCAGTAATACTTGACATATAAAACTAGCAGAAATCAGATGTTAGAATTATATAAAGTTTGATTTGGTCTAAGATGGCAGTTGAGTTCAGAATAAGCTGTTTCCTCTTGTCTCTTATGGCCGCCTCTGTACTTAACAGCAAAGTATCCACAGGACCAAATAGGAAGAAATTTGAGGGAAGAAAACAAAAAGAAGGAAGAGTGATTTGTGAGGGCAGGAATAATCAACAGTTTCCAGGTTAAAGAAATCTTAAAAATTCTTGAGAGAAGTCATGTTCTTCATTCTGATACATGAACATCTGACAGAACCTAAGTTAGTAAGAATTCCTTTCTTTCTTTCTGTTGGGGTCCCCATTGCTGCTTAAATTAATCTGACAAATCTGTAATTTCAGTGAGGGATTTAGAACAGTTTATTAGACTGTCTCAATTTATAACTCTTACATTTGTTGCTAATAAATAGTTTTCCATAACTTTAGGCTGATTGAAGCGTGGGGAGTTTATTTGGATTGTTTGGGGGGGTGGGGTGGGGTTGTTTTACTACAAAATCTTTAAGATCTGTAATTTTTAATAGTCACTTTTTCCATTTGGTATTGTTTTGGATGTTTATAGAATCATAGAATATCTCAGGTTGGAAGGGACCCATGAGGGTCATCATGATGGGAGGTAGTGGGTTCATAGAGAGGAAGACATGAACTCTTGTATGTAGCTTTAAACCTGAGGAAACATTTTGTATATTTTTTTTTTATAAGCTCATATCTGAAGAGCGTCTGAGTCTTATGTTAAACACAAGAATGGTTTGAACTAGTCAGGTTTTTAGGTAGTTGGTGTACTCAACTTGCTTTAGATTTGGAGTGGTTCATTGCTTGAAGGATTAATTTTCTGTTTCTAGGATATGCTTTTCTAATGCATTAAGTAAAAGGCTTGTTATTAGGAGGATTTTTCACCCCTCCCCAGTGACCACCATGTTAGTGCAAGTTGTAATAGATGTCACATGGGAAGTGGAGAGTTTAGGAATTATTTCAACACAGATGTGGTTTGATCCTGGTCACGTCTCTGTAACTAAGGTCTGTGCATAAAATACACTTGGCACTGATTATTTTGGGGTCTCTTCTTTCAGAGGAGGGTAAAAGCTCCCCTCTTACAATGGTTATGTATATATACGCACATGGCCATATAGAGCCTTTCATATCATCAGAGTACCTAGAATGCATGCTCTGTTTTAGTGAAAATCGTGCCACTTCTGTACTATGGAAATTTCAGATTAAGTCAAAGAATTGTCTGTGATCAGAACAGGGTGGTAATAAGTTGACCTTTCTCTATCAGCTAGAACTTGCTGTGAGTTCCCTGTTTCCTTTCTTGCTTTTGGTATGGCAGAATTGGTGGATTTTGCGTTGCTTGTTCACTGCAACCCAGAGTGAAATGTGTTTGCTGAATTTAGCACTGACCTATCAGTATAACTAACGAATTTGAGGTAGGTCTTAAATGTGAAAAAAACTTTAAAACCTTAAGTGTGTTTTGTACATGTTTCTCATGGCTATTGAGAACACTTCAGTATATACTGCCATAGCTCTTTAAAATACACCCCTTAACAGATATGTGCATAAGCTAAACTGAGTTATCAGTGAGTATTGGAAGTGAAAATAAAATGTGCGAGATTTGTGTGTAAAATAAATATGTTTAGGGAAGTCAATGAGCTGAAACATTCCTATTGAAATGTTTCCTGTTGTTGAAATGCCTGAATCGTGATGTTGGTGTAAAACAAATGCTAAGAAACACTTCAAGGTTTTGTATGGTCTTTTAAGGCAGTCAAATCTATATAGCTGTTATGCATACAAACGTTTAAGTTGGGAGAGGGATGTGGGTTCCAGAATCAAGTTTCTGTAGCAAGGTTATTCCTGAAGTAGAGCTGCCTTATCTGTGGAAGACTGTCTTGTTCACTATACAGAATGAATAATAGCACATACCAGACACTTCTTCTGTATATGGTGCAGTTCATGATTTTTCGTGAATGGAAAGATAATCAGTAATTTCTTCATGGTGCTTATATACTGTTCATCATTGCAATATCAGAGCACTTGGGAAATCTTTGTCTTTACGGTGTTCCAAAAGAGCAATGATACTCCATTCTACAGATATGGCACTGAAGAATAGGCATCTGTTCAGAAAGTGTCCAACAGTTTTGGGTATCTAGTAAGAGATGTCAAGAATGTTCTTTCCCGTGGTTGGTGATGTTCTTTATGGGTCCAGGCTCAGCTGGCAGTGACTTCAGTCATTCTGGTGATTGCTTAGCTCTTTGCAAGTTGGAGACTGCACCGTTCTGAGTTAGGCACATTATAAAACAATGAGCACAAAATCCCTTTGGATTAAGTGAGGTGGCAAAAGGAAGAACGGAAGAGATTTTCTAGAGCAGCATTAAATTGTTTTATCTATGAAATCTTCCTTATTTTCTTTTTATTTTCCAACTCTCACAGAAAATGAAGCAGCATTGATGAAGGTTAGTTTCTTTTACCTTGTAACCTTGATAAATTTTTGGAAGTCTTGCGTACTGAATGTAATTAAACTCATGTGAGAAAATATCACATGGACATATAACTAAATGTTATCCTATGCATACAATAGAAACCAAAATACAGTTATGTAGACTTCTGTCAGGTGTAACTAGCCTCCAGAGAAGTTGAGAGTATGTTTGCCAGATCAGACCTCAAATGTGAGGATGTCATACTGTTCAGTCTACCAGTACCTCCAGAATCACAGACTGGTAGGGGTTGGAAGGGACATCCAGAGATCATCTCGTCCAACCCCCCTGCTTGAGCAGGGACACCTAGAGCAGGGGGTATAGGAATGTGTCCAGGTGGGTTTTGAATGTCTCCAGGGAAGGAGACTCCACAGCCTCCCTGGGCAGCCTGTGCCACTGCTCTGGCACCCTCACAGGAAAGAAGTTTTTTCCCACATTTGGGTGGCACTTCCTGTGTTTGACCTTGTGCCCATTGTCCCCTGTGCTGTTGTTGGGCACCACTGAAGAGAGTCAGGTCCCATCCTCCTGACACCCACCTTTTAGATATTTATAGGTATTGATGAGATCTCCCCCAGAGTCTTCTCTTTTCCAGGCTGAACAAACCCAGGTCTCTCAGCCTTTCCTCATAAGGGAGATGTTCCAGTAGCCCCCTGATCATCTTGGTAGCTCTCAATATTCTCCAATTTTAAAAATACTAATAAAATAAAAAAACCCAAACTGATTACTTTCTTGCATGTCCTTTTTAGAATGAAACTACAAACTCAGCTGAACGCTTGTGGGTTGCCTAGTTTCTTGTACTGTAAACCTTTTCTGTTTGTTCCTCATTCATGTCCTGTCCTCTCCCCTCCTTCAAAGGCCTTTTTGAGCAGGAATTTCTATTTAAAATCTTTGGTCATTGCAGGAACTTCCTCAGTGGATCCTATTAGTAGTTCTAAATCTAAATTGGAAATATACTACATTGCCTCATTCCCACTGCATTAGTGAGAAAGGCAAGGATACACTCAACTGACTGTTGTTCTCTTTTTTTTATTACATGTTCAAGTTGCAGTCATGCTTTACATCAAAATAATATTTGTGTCTTATGTCAAGCATGTGAGATTTTCATTCTTTGTTCCTTTTAGAAGCATCTGTTTTCATTAATAATGTCAGAGTATCTGTGTGTTTCCATAACGGGAACTTGAATTAGTTTGTGTTTCATTTGCTAAGCTCCACATGCTTACAAGAGAGGCAGAAGTTTGTGGTCCAACCAACTGTTGTGTATGTTGGGATTTTTATTCAGTGCTCTTTAAAAATTAGAGATCAGTCATAGCTAATATTCCTTACAGGTCTGAGCATTGCCTGAGAAAGACAGATGGTGATCTGTGTAAATTGACCAAGGCTTCTAAGGAACCAGAAAAAACCAATGTCTTCAATTTTAGAAGATGGGAGCTGCAGAAGAAAGGTTTGTAGTGAGCAATAATCTGGCATTTAAATATGAATTTTGGAGAGTGTTGGGAAATTTTCTTTTTTTTAGTCTAGTATTATGAGGAGAGCACAGGAAAAAATAGGCTTTGCATGCAGTGTATGTGTTTCCTCAAAATGCAATTTTTTTTAGAGATAAGGTGAAATATATGAAGTAGCTGTTTTTTAAATAGGAATAAAGCTATGGTGTATCAGATCTGTGGAAGAAAAAGGAAACTGAGGGAAGCCTCACAGCACCATTATAATCCTGATTTTATTAAAAGTCTTATACACTCAAGAATGTAATACATTAAAAATGCTCTAAAGGTTTGTGAACCCTGCTAAAATGTTTATGCTATATGACAATATTGGTATCTATGGCTGAAAAATTATGAGCTCTGTGCGGAGTGTTCAGGGAGAACATACTATCTTTTTAATACTGGTTAGTCATATTTGCAGATTAGAACAGGAA
This sequence comes from Phalacrocorax aristotelis, assembly GCF_949628215.1. Taxonomy (NCBI): domain Eukaryota; kingdom Metazoa; phylum Chordata; class Aves; order Suliformes; family Phalacrocoracidae; genus Phalacrocorax; species Phalacrocorax aristotelis. The sequence goes on from NC_134276.1 coordinate 124,422,857, forward strand.
ATGGAGAATATTGCATCCAGCAGAAGATAAGACTGGAGTATGGAGTACTAATTCTTACTTTGCAGGCAGCTAATTGTGCAATAATAATCTTTCCTTAATTATTTTAGGGAATATATTTTGGCAGCCACTCACAACTAAAAAAGGAAAGAACTATCTTGGAAGGTATCTGCTTCCATACATTTTATTTAAGTCGTAGCAGATATAAAGAAACACAGAGGCTTTTAAGGATAACTCATTAAATAACCTTTTTTCCCTGTCACAGAAAACAAGAACTATGATGAACTGGGAAAGAGGAGCAGAAACGTCATCAGCACCACTCCTAGTCAGAAGGAATTGGGCTCTTTTGATTCTGAGAAAAGGAAAAGAAAATCTAGTGGTCATATTTCTGATGATTGTAATGCACACATTCCAGAAAAATCACTTCTATTGTCTGTAAGTTACACTGAATTTTAATGTATATGTTTTTGTACACAAACACTTTAGCAGCAGCACTAGAAACATCCAAAATAAAAGATTTACACCAATAAAGAGGTTATCTAGGGACACTGTTACACCTGTTGAGGGAAAGTAGTTCAGTGGTGCCTCAAGAAGAATGAGTATATGTACTTCCATCCACAACACCAGAATATGCTGCTTGTAACAGAAAGGTTGTAAGGGATGAGTGACAGTGTTTCCTTCAGACATGAGTACAGAGTAAGACAATTTTTGAAATCCAGCATCCAGCTGCTTAAATGAAGCTTCTTTCACAGATGGTATGGAACTAATTAGGGACTTGTATCCAAGAATTACAAAGTATACCTGGGGTTATTGAAACCTTGCAGATGTCATCTTTCTCCCTCCTCCTCAGTCTATAGTATCCTTCCCTAAAGTTTTATTCTTATCTGTCATTAAGATTTGGAGAAAGAAAGAAAAAAGGCTGAGGGTGAACACAATAAAGGCACCTCTGTGATATTCTGATTAAAGCCCCACAGAAGTAGGTGGTTGCCGAGTCCTGTTCACCCAGTTGACCAGCTGACATTTGCAAAGTAAGGAATATTACTGGTCTTGAATGAACGTCACAAGACATCGGTCTTTCGGTGTCACAGTGAGAGAGCTGCTAAAAAATCAGAAACAGTTTCTTGTTCAGTTTGAATGGGCATCATAGTAGACTTTTAAAAGGTTCTCCCTCATACTTTTATGTAATAACCTTTGGAATAAGAGGAGGCGGAACTTATGCTGACTTGAGCTCTAGATGCAGCTGCATTAAACTATAATTATTCTGTCTAGCACATAGCTAAGTCTCAGTGATCGCTGATCTGAACCATCATGGAAATATCAAGAAATAAATATGTATCCTGTCTCCGATTTCTGTTTTCTAGAAAGAGCAAAAATTGAGCTCAACTCAGTCTCCTGGCTGCAGAACATGGTGTGAGGATGGACAAAGTTGCACATCTAACACAATTCTGATGCCAGATTGTATTCCACAGCCATTAGAGAGAGACTCTAAAGGCATTTCCACGTGCAACCACTTAAGGCTTGGTCACAGCTGCACAGAGGAACTTGGCTCAGAGTCTCCTCCCAGAAATTTGTCCGAGAAGCAATTTTCTGCCACCAGAGACGATGTGATTTCACCACGAGTTAGTACCATCAGGAAACTCAAGATGGACACATCACAGTACCTGAGCAAGCTGCGGAACAGAATCTGCAGGGGTAATCCGCAACTTGTTTCAGTTGATCCAAGTATGTACTGTGCCTGTGCTGCTGACCATTACTATTGGTATACTTAGGTACTAGGAGATCTCATGCATGACTGACTAGTTGAAACATACGGAACAAAAAATTGAAGACAGATCACGTTGTCTGTAATGCACTGTGCAGGTTGGAGAACAGCTGGAGTGTAGAGGGTCTTGTGCTTTAGAAGCAGGTTAGGCAGCAGGATTTTCAAATTCCGTTCCTTATTTTGCAGCTGATTTTTGTGGCTATGGAAAATTCAAGCTTATACTTTTTAATGATGCTTAAACTGAGAAAAAAATATTATCTCTTCTTTGAAGCAGCTATGTTGTGGCCTGTTTCCTGTAATAATCAAATAATTTTGAGGATCTTGGGTAAAAAGTGTTAAAGGTACAAAGCAGTACTTATTGCGTACACTTTAATGCACGCAGGCCTTGACTGGTCTGGGCAACGTACTTTATTGCATACCACAAGAGAGAATTCTTTGCCACAATGTTCTCAAGTCTGCATCTTGTAGTATACGTATACTTCTTTTTTCCTTTTTAGTTGTTCTTTCCAGTGATGATGAAGAGGGACCTTCTGAGCCAACATGCACAGTGCTGCTGCAGGATAAAGTCTCTGACAATGAAGAAACAGACCAACAGCCTGAGTTTGGTTTCTCAGCAAAGCAATTGGAAGACAAGATGGAAAGTCACACAGAGCTGGTAGTCCAGTTTTTGGCCTATGTATTTGTTGTGCCATCCCTTTAATTTATTTCTTCAATGTTTGGGTGGGTTTTTTTGCAAGTTAGAACAAAAGTGAAATGCTTAGAGCAGATATGATTAGTCCCAGGAACAAGCAGTAGCTACAGTAATTTATTTCACAGATAGAATTCTGGACAGTCTTTAGAGAAGATATCTGGCTCTGAAGCTTTGAGTGTTTTTGCAACAACAGTGTATTTCGTATTTTGAAAATAAGCATTTGGAAATGTTTAATATTACAAAACAGGATCAAATAGTAATCTGAGCTAGAGGTGAACATGAGGAAGAAACGTTTGAAAAGTTGTTTGGGTCTTTTTTTTCACACAATGTTTTATACTGATTGTAGTTCAAGTCAGTAGTTTCTTCTTGTCATCCAGTCCTCTGTTGTAATTCAGTGCAGGGAGAAGTTCAAGGATCTTTGACACCAGAGAGGGTAAGATTCCCTTTCCTGTGTGGTTAGAAGTGAAATTTGAATCTAAAACTAGCCATAAGGTTGTGACCCCATTTTGGATTGATTAGCCTTGTGGTGCTTGCTGTGACCTGGATTTGGGTTATCTCTGTAATCCTGAAACAAGTCGGAAGAGCCATTGCTGCCTCTTCTCACAGATGCATCATTTTAATCATAAGCATTGAATTGGATTCTGTACCTTTGATTCAAAAGAGGGGTATTTTTTGTTGCTCTGTTGTTTGGGTTTTCACTTGGCTTTAGATTAGTAAAGAGCATGGGTTATGTCTTGGCAATGGGAACCTTAGACTTGCAGTAAGGTACTGTTATGCTCTTAAGGACACTGTCAGTGATGATTGCAATAACATTTACAGCTTTTTAATATGGAATTCTTATATGGAAGTTGGCTTTGGGAGTAAATTCTTACAAACATAAAGAACAAGTTCCTAAGGCTACAGGAGGGAAGTTTTTCATTTAAATCCCTGTAGTAAACATTTTTTTTCCCCCCAGTTTTTAACAGAGTCAATTGAAGATAAATGTCCTATCAGCTTATCTTCTGGAAGCACACCTAGAAAAAAGATGAACCTAGCATTGGATGTTGAATTTGATAGTCTATACATTGGGAAATTTAAATGGTTATCAACAGGTCCTGCTAGGGTAAGTTCTTATATTATGGTGATATTTTGAGAATATTTAAAAACTAAAATTCTGGTTAAGCAAAGCTAACGGTATTTAGTGTGGAAGCACAGAGTTGATTATTGTTATTGCACTTAGCCAAAGCAATCTGATGATAGTGTGTAGTCCATTACGTCGTATGTTTTGCTTGCTGTCAGTAGAAAAGCTAACTGGGGTTATATGTAGCCCCAGTTTTCAGAGGTAAAGGTTCTGTATAAATGGTGTACTGGAACAGAAATCGTATTTAGGAAGCTTTTCATGAATTCTAATGGAAAATAATGGTCACGTTAGAGTTACTGTCACTTGAAAAACACCAATTACTTTTGTCAGAAATAGTACAGATATTAGAATAAAGTAATCAATAGTGATCAGAGTTCAGATATATACTATGCGCTAATCTTTCCTTTTAAACAGAAAATTGCTTGGTTCGTAGTTTTAAAGAGCATAGAAACAACACTAAAAGAATTATTGCACAGGCAACGTGCTACTCACAGGGTGTAGAAATGTAACTGAAGGTGTACTTTAAATGAAGTACCAACTGCAGGAGTTTCAACAGGTCTTTGACCAGGCTCAGTCTGTATATTGCAATTGAGAAGCAAATGTTTGAACACATTTATCTTTTTTGCTTACAGTAAGACATTTTGGATTGTAATGATAACTTTAAATTTTCAAAAAGAGCAGCTTTGTGCAGCAGTTCTCATGCTGTAATGAAAATATTTCTTGCAAATTTCCTAAATAAATATGCAAAAATAATTTGAGGGATGACTTGAAATAGTTTTAGAAAAAATGGTTTTAGGTGGAAAGTTAAATTTTTCTTTGGAAAAAAACAACTTTGTGCTTACTGTGGTAACATAAGAGAAACCTCTTCACTCAATGACAGCCTTCTTTCAGTGACAATAAAGCATTCTTTATTTAGCTGACCCTTTTTAACATAGCAGCAGTGTAAGTGGAAACTTTAAAGGCCTTTGAATTAAAGGTTAATGTAACTAGCAAAGTAACACCCCAGTGTTGGACTGTTTATATAGTATCCTTAATTCAAATAATACAGCTGAGAGCCTTTATCATGGGGTGCTTACAAGTAAGCTCCTGTTGTCCCAAGTGTTCATAATTTTTTTCTTCTTCTTAAGGAGCCTGTGTAGGCAGCTCCACAACTTTCTGCTGATTGCTCGGTACTGAGCACTTCTGGAAGTCAGTTTGCTGCCATTTAGATCCTGCAGTATGTATTTAGGAGTGTTTTATGTGGAACAGGCAATATTAAGTCTTAAATTAGGCATATTGTACTTGCCAGTGTTAGGTTAACAGTTGCACTTCATGATCTTAAGGGTCTTTTCCTACCTAAATGATTCTATGATAAAATTTTCAGTTTATTTGGCTATAAGCAAAGATAATTAAAAATTTTTACTTTGCTTTGATCAATCTGTAAAAAGCAAACTAATTTGTATTTTTTGGAATCGTATTTCAGTTTACAACCAAGGAGATTACAATCCCATTTCAGGGTAAGAATTTTTTTCTTTAGTTTTCTCTTAATTAAATCTTTCAACTATAGCATTAAAATAGTATGTACTTTGATTATAAATTATTCATAATCTTATTTGCTTTCACAAAGACATTAAATAACTTCTAAAATTTACATTTTTCAACAAATAGAAGTATTGGTGTCTATAGTGTAAGCATTTGTAACTTACCAGCTTCCTACACTTTTAAGGTGAACTTGTAGTTTTAATGGCCTTGCCTCCCACATTCCTGCATATATTAAGTGTTTAACTACAGTTAATATGACTGCATTTTTTTGAGGCGAAACGTGAATCTTTTCAGATTAGGGTTATAGACCTGTAAGTTTATTAAAGAAAAAGGCATGAGTTGACTAAAGCTAAGAGGAATATAACCATAGATTTGCATTCAGTCATTTTCCGAAGATGATGTGTTATAACTTTGGTTTACATAGTTTGATTTAACTGATTTAAGTATTAAATTCTCAACACATTTTATGTAATGCCAGGAATAAAATCTACAAGTACTGTTTTAGTAGACTATGATCATATTTAGTCTTAGTATGTAATTACTATAACATGTATGACTTTATAATTGCCTGTGGTGTGAAAGATATTTTTAATTCTGTTTCCTGCAGTAGCTCTTAATAAGAATATTACGCTGACAGTGGATACTCTGGATCTGAGGAGATTTGGCTTATGGAGAAGCGGTGGTGGCTGTTTAACAACAACAATCATTTTCCTTTGGTTTTCTGTGGATTATGTAGAAAAGATTGAAACCCAATTAGGAAAGTTAGTTATCAGCGAACCATGTGAGTAACCCCTTTCCTTAAATGCAACGAAAAGGTCTAATGTATCGCATGTCAATAAAGTGGTTATTTTACAGTTGTGCTTCTGGAATACTGAGGAAAGCCTATAGCTTTTTAAAGACCAGTTTTGATTTTCTAAAATGCCTCGCTGTACTTGTATTTGGACGAAGAATCTAACATAATGGCATTCAAAACACTGCTACTTAGTAGAAAGACCTTGTAATACAGTTCAGTTGTAATCTGTGTGAGGAGGCCTTCTGAAACTAGGCTTGTATGTAAAGTGCTTCTCCCTTTAAAACAAATGGAAAGTTTTAAGTGTCCTTCCTCTTTAGTGATGTATATGCTACACAAAAGGCTTGTCAGCTAAAGGTTGCTTTGATCTTTGACAAGGCTGCATTGGGCCATTGCATTATTACTGGAGAAAATTTCCACTAAAGACCAAATAGGCGATTTACTCTGTAGGGTCTTATGGACTGGCTCTATTTGTTTTTCTAGTGTGAAGGTCTGTAAAACTGAATATAACTTCGGATCGAATATTCAGACTGGCACAATCACACGAAGTTTTTTACATTAGCAAAATGACATCTAACAAAATGGTGATGTCAGAGTTGCCTATCTGAAATTTAACAGTATGTTTACCCTGTACAATCACTACCTGTATGAAGAAAAATTATAAGTTATGTCCCAAAAGCTGACCCCACTAGCCTCTCATCCTTAAAGACACACAGGCAATCTCACAGCCAGAGCTGTCCATTAGGGACCTGCTCACCCCCTGGCTCCCAGGGCACTTCACCTGTTCACCTAGTTTGGCTTGATCTTCGCTAATAATCACACACTCACTTGTACACACGTGCTCACTCCAGTTGCTGTGCTCAGACCCCCATATAGGCACATCGAATAGAGGTTCCCTTACCCAGGAGAGAGTTACAAAGGAATTTAATAAGAAGACAGGGCAGACTGCGCTGATCAATGAGCATGGCAGGGTCAAACAAGTGTACTGACTAGCAAAGTATTTAGATGCGACTGGTCCTTTTTATGCCCTTAGACCTCCATTCTTCCACACTTGTTCCTCCCTAAATCACTTAAGTGCCTCCCTTTACCTGCCTTTGGTTCTTCCCAGAAACATCCCATAATAATTCCTGTGCAATCCCAAAATACTATTCCCCTGCATCCCATCCTGTGTGCTGCACGCCTCAGCAGCAACCCCCCCTCACTCTGAAAGGTGCTCTGGCATTGACTCATCTTGAAGGGTTTCAGGTCTGCACCCTGGGGCTGAGGCTGTCCTGCAACAGCCCTGGGAAGGGCCCAGACCGGGTGTCCCTTCCTCAAAGTCCTTAGTTCAGGTTTCTGCCTGCCACTGTGTCTCTGTGCTCTTCTGGGCTTGTGGAGGTGGGCCTTTGGTGGGCTGATGGCCCCTGTGATGAACCTGGCAGGGTATTATTTGGGCTCCCCTTCCTGCCGTTGTCTCTCTATGCTCCTTTGTCCGTGTTCAGACAAGTTTTTATCACATAACCTAATAGTTAATACTACCCATTCTTTCCTTTTTCCAGCCAAATGTAGTGAATTTGTATTTCTTGAACTGTCCCAACCATTCGCAGAATGGGAAGAAGACAGACTGACTGAACTGATTACAGATGTGAGCAAGAAGAACAGAGCACCAGATCTCCCTGACTTTTTGTCTTTGAAACAAGCATTACCCTTGTTTAAGGATCTTTCTCCTGAAGAGAGCTCTTTTTTGAGTTCCAATAAGGATCTACTAAAGCAATGTATGCCAAAAAAAAATACCTCAGATGCCTATCAGCCTGCAGTTCAGGTTAGTGAGTAGCTGTTGCTTGATTCATCACCACCTGTTGGCATTCACATGTTCGAGTAAAATTTAGATCAGCCAGTTGCAGAAAAGAAATTCTTTCTTAACCCATAGCTCAAAAAAAAAAAAAATCAGTCATGTTTGTTATTTCTCTCTCACAATGGGATAAGATTTGTGGTAAACTAGGTTGTGTCCACAGAAAGATAGCATATAGAACTCATGATTAAGTGGCTAATAACTGAAGCTTTAGGCTGGATTGAGGTTGTGTATGCCTAGAACCACAGGGATTTCCTGCCCATGTGGTGTCTCCAGGGCAGCAAATTTGAAGTTAATCAAGTAATAAGTGATGGAGTAATTTTTCAGTTGAACTGGAAGTGAAAGGGTGCAGCAGAGGAGCAGCTGTGTGTCTTGCTCATTCTGGACACCTCTAGACATTTTTGTAGGGGCTCCACAGCTTGAAATGCCAAATGATTCCTAAGGCTGCTGAGGAGGCAGGGCTGTGCAAGTTAATGTGTTAATACACCTCCCTCTGAGGAGTAAATGTCTCAACCCAATCCCACATCATTGTCACTTCAGGAATTACATGTTTGTTCCCATCAGTAAAAAGCACAGTGACAAACAGATCAATCTAGGAACTTAAAAATCGAGCAAGCCAGTTCAAATCTGTATCATTTTTAGGCAAATTAAGAACTAGATTTTCAAACATTCCAAGCATACATAGGTGCTACTAAGACAGTCTGATACTTGTCTCTGTCCTTTCAGGTCCTGTTTATTCTCCAATCCTAGTTCTGCATCAATCGGCTGAATAATGCTTAAACTGTTTTAGGGAGAGGTTATGAACAGATGAAGACCTGTCATCATTTTAGAAGGGACATAATGTTTTTTATAGTCTGAGCAATGGCACACTTGCCTAAATACTGGTGTTTACACTTATGCTCTCCAGCAAGATTCCTTTCCAGTGATGCAGGGTACTCCTATGGACTTCAGGCTTGGTTTTTCTGTGTTCCGTTTTACATATCAAGCTGTGTAACACTTTTTACTGTTGTTATTGTTTGAAATCTTTCTGGTAGGAATCAAAACGAAAAGTGGTCAGGCCCAGTTATGCCCTTGCAAATACACAGAATAGTGGTTGCTATTCTATCTCTCTGTCCTCTGCGCTGAATGAAGAATGGGAAGAAGTAAGAGAAACTGGAGCAGTTAAGAAGTAAGTCTGTTTCATATAAATGAGAAGGTGAAAGTAAAACAAATGGAATAAAAGCATCTTCTAGCTGATTTGAAAGTGCTGTGTGAAAGATGGTCTAGAAATCTAAAATATCACCAAGTAGGAATGTAGTCATTCCTGTTTCCATCCTAATAGTTAATGGACAAAATGGATGTGTTACACGATGATAGAAAATCTCCCAGAAATTAGAGAATACCTGAATTGTGACTACCAGCTCATATCAGGGATGCAGCAATGGGAGGGTAGGGACCTCATGGCCTCTGTGAGTGTCCATCTAAGTCCATATCACAGCAAAACTCTTGCTAACTTAAGATGAGCTCTTTTTTAATCTAAACAATGTTTTCTTTCACTGTTCTGTCACACTCAATCTATTTAAATTAGTTTGTCATACAATTTACTAGTTAGTACAGGAGCTTGGTTACCAAAAGACATTAGAAAATAAGAACACACAAATGTGTAATGCAGCAAGATATTATGAGAGTGCTGACATGCTTCAGTTCTGTCTGCACTAGCCTGTTAGTCGTCATACTTCTTGTACGGCAAGCATTAGCGAAGTAAATTGCTCTTAAGAGCTCTTCCCCTTTGCCATCGCTGTTTTTACTGACAGTATAGCAGTTGGTTTTGTTTCCACAACAGCAAAAATGCTCAGTTCATGGTTTTGCTTAAGTAACATAGTCATTAATCTAAAGCTTTTTAAATACATTTAAAATATTACCATTATAAGTAACTCGGGTAGTTTCAAACAGCTTAAAGTACATATGCTGCATGGTGGCACGGTAAACCCAAGTTTCCTGCTTGGAAATGTGGGAGTCCTTATTGGAATCTTAATAGAAAATCAGTGTTCATTCATACCATTTGAGAATATGTCCCTAGTATTTCTTCCCATTTTATATAGCCATTTGCCAATTCTATTAAAAATAGAAAACCAAAATAAAGGTTAAAAAAAATCGCCTCTTCAGAAATTTTCTTAATATCAGTGTGCAGTGGGGTGCGTGTTTCTTTTATAACACTGAACTATTGGAGAAGGAAATGGTAAAGGACTTTCGAGTTAGTCAACAGTTTTGAGAACTACCACTTTTAACAGGTTTTCTAGAAGATCTTCTATAGGTGGAACAGCCGTATTAAGAAGAATGTCATGTAAAACAGTTTGTCACTGTTGTAACATGATATGTGTTTTCTAGTTTAATTGTTTATCCACCCCCACCTGCAAAAGGAGGACTGGGAGTCACAAGAGAAGACCTAGAGTGCTTAGAGTATGGAGAGTTTCTCAATGATGTCATCATTGATTTCTATCTTAAGTAAGTAATCACAGCCTTAACTGGACCCTTCTTTCTGGATCCTGATCTGGACTTGAATGTTAATGTAAATGTTCGTCACTAAATATGATGCAACAGTTTCAGAAGTAACAGTATGATGAATTTGTAAGTTGGGCTTTATTAAAGCTTTTATGTAGTCTTAGCGGTTTCACTTTTTTTCTTCTTGACCCTCTAAAGGGCTGTGATGCATCCCAGACAGAATAGCTGAGGGGAAAAAAGCCTTTTGGTGACCTCACAGAATGGAAAGTGCTGAGCAGTTTTAAGCAGGCAGTTGAACAAAGTAGAGGGTCTGTACTAGGTAGTTTATGAAGTCTGCATGAAGTGGAGCATCCTCTGCTGTTCTGTGCAAGAATTCAGGAATTCTTCTCAGGTACAGCTCCTGCAGAAAGGAACACAGCTAATACTTCTTGAGGAAGTTGTGCTTGGCTTACCTGCTTCATGTCATCCTGCTGAAGTTGCTTGTGAAAGCAAGTGTTCCAGAACCAGCATTGTGGGCCACCATTCCCTAAACCTGAGCTTTGTTTTCCCTGTGCTGACTTAAACCTAAGCAGAATTCTTGCCCTTTGGAGGGTTGTCTGTATGAATTCCACTTTGCTTGGCATCTAGCATGGCTGCGGTAACTGTGAGCAAAGGAAGCCAGTTAAAACTTCTTGTCTAGAGAAGTGGGAAAGGGAACGTGTACCAGAGTGTTTCAATGTGGTTTTACAGCGCAGCCACCTGTATTTTGTTCTAAACTAGAAATAAATAATGTGGCATGGTCCTCCCAATAGCTGCAGCTTCATGTTGCCAGAAGAGGAAGGTCTGAAGAAAGGAATTCAGTGTAATCATTGCAGAAGCCCCTCTGCTTTTTAAATTTGTTAGACTTCCCACATTCTGTTTTCATTGTGTTGCAAGCTGTGTCATGTATGACTGTGTTGTCCAAGCCATCATGTGAAGCTGGAGGCACCTTGTGTAGGATGACTGCAATTATGAGAGCTTTGGCCTTCTAGGATGACAGAATAAACACTCAAGCTGATGTTTATAGTAAAATGATCAACCGTAAAGTCATACAGAATGAGTACCTGTAGAATATTTGTCTTAACTTTCAGATGTGTAACCTGAAGAAGTAAAATGGACACTTTATAGTACCGAACTCTTCTGTGCTTTTTGTATACGTGTGAGTGCAACATTCCATAGAGTTAAATTTGGTTAGGTTTTCAAGCCTGTCTTAATTGCAAGGGCTAGAAACCTAACTCTAAAAATAAATCCAGAAGCCTAAACACTGGAGCACAAATCTGAGATTAAAAAAACTGCATTCTTAGTAGTTACTTGGCTTTCACATACTCTGATGTCCACCCATGTGCATATTGAAAATAGAATAGAGAGAAAAGTTTGGCATGATCAGCGGCTGTGAAGGCAACTGAGCATAAGTCATTAAAATAATTGTCCTTCTTTTTTATTGGTAATGGTACTTTCTAGAAAAGGAATTTAATAATTTCCTTCTTTTTCCTTTGGTAGATACCTCTTGTTGGAGAAGGTGCCAAAACATCTTGCTGATCGTACACACATTTTTAGTAGTTTCTTCTATAAGTGCCTGACCAGGACAGAAAAAAACTCTGAGGGGGATCTCAATGTTTCGTAAGTTCATTTCAGATGCCATCATGACCAGAAGTAAGCTATCTATTGATGCCACTTGGAAGTTCTGTGGATCATCTCCTAATACAGCACATAAAATAGTAATCTGTGTTCCCCAAAGCATTAGTCGTTAAAAGTTGTAACTCACAATCTAAGTATAGTGGTGTTTTTCATTTGAAATCTAAGTGTGATTCATACTGAATATGAATGCAAATTTTATTACTTTTCTCCAACTTTATCTGAAGCTTTACTTCAGACAATTATTTATGTATTTTGATCTTTTAATGATAAACTCAGTTTTGCAAGGTATGCATCATTTTAAGAAATTTCTTTTTACATATTGGTAATAAATTATTGTCCAAATTTTTAGTAAGAAATTTTTTTACACACCAGGTTTACACATTTGTTCTTAAGTGCATGAGCGCACTGGAATTGGAGAGTTTCACAAAAAGGTATCATTAAGAGCTCAAGAGCACTGTATCACGTTGTGTGTCCTGCTAAGTATATAAAGGGTAGGACCATCCCTAGCACACTTTCTGTTCCATCTCCATGCTCATGTCTGAGAGTGGAGCTTGCCCTGCCACATCACTTAAGTGATGATCTACCAGCAACTTTCATTCAGTTTTCATCATTCAGCTTATCGAAATTGTTTGGGTGTTTTTTTTTATTTCTCTCAAGTGATTTTTCTTCGGTTATCCATGAAGTCCCCAGGTTTTTCACTGTACTGGCAAATGAGGCCGCTGGCACAGAGAGCTATGCCATCTTGTTTGTTACAGTCACTAGCGGGTGAAAGCTATGGTGAAGGGGGATAAAAAACGCAGCTTCTGTAATATTTTCAAAGATGTCTCAAATTGCAGGAGCTGTGCTTGAGAGAATGTCTTCCATTATTTTTCTGTCTTCTGACCCTGAATGTTCTGAGGTGGAGACTAAATTATCCATGTTAAGAATACTGTTGTGCCTTGATCTGATTCCTTTTACAAGGCAGGACTGTTCATAACCTGCTTGAGGAACTAGAATGGCACTCTTAATTCACCATATTTCAAGGACTGTAGCTGATCCAGATCAGGAGATAGCTTTGGAAATTCTAGTTTTGTATTTGGGCTTAGATGCTTACTTTATGATTACAAGTAGTTTTGGTTTTCTTTCTTTGTTTCTGTGGGGTTTTTTTTATAAATGGATAGTGGAAAACTGGGCTCTGTACTGTTGTAAATGAAATTAGCCTCAATTTGATGTAGCTACTTAACTTAAAGACACATTGCTTCTCTTTCTTTACACTGCTTAACCAGTAGATTGAGGAAGCTCCTTCTACGAGTGCTTTCCCAGGCTGCAAACATGCCTTCCCCTTTTAAGTTCCCAGTGCTTCTTGAGTCCTGTAGCAGAGGAAGTTTGCAGAAAGTCTTCACTTAATGCTGGCCCATGCAGAGTCCCGCAGCAGCTTGGTTTCCATTCCTCACTCCTTTTCTCCCGTTCCTCCTACAGTGAAGTTACGTTTCGTGATCAAATATCGGGATGGAATCAGAATGGTAATAGGGGGTGTCTCCCCAGTAGAGTGAATTTTGCTTTCAGATCATACTGGAGTAAGGTTCTATGAATCTATGGTTTCTGTTTCAACTTGTGCAAACTAAGAAAATTGAAAATCTAAATTTAGGTTTCTTCTCAAATTATTCTTATTCTCCTAGTATCCTGTCTTCATACTTTATGTCTGTAGGACTAGAAATAAAATGTGCTCCAGCATTTAAAGCTCAGGACTGGAGGGGATCTGTTTCAATTCTGGCTTTGCTGCAGGTGTGTTGCATGACCCTATGCAAGGCATTTAGCTTTTTCCTTCAAAAGATAAGGTGGTTTAGGCAGGTCTTCAAAAGTGGTATTGTGAATTTTTTACACTGGCTGGGATTTAGTTGAGATTTTTGCATTTAGTATAGTAAATAATAATTACTAGACAAATAACTGCAAGAAATCCTTTCAAATATATGGATGATGATTTTTCCAGAAGAGTTTAAGATGGTTTGGAAATGGCTTGTTAGTCACTTAGACTTCGTGGTGTGCTGATTTTTTTTTTTTTTTCTGTCAGGGAAATTTCAAGAGTAAATGAAAAACCCATTGAGGGATGGGGAAGATGTAGGAATACTAATCCCTATCTCTTGCTTTAACTAAAAAGAACAAATCCGAACAACAATTGTCATTTGGTTTCTGCAGAGTGGCACAGAGAAGACATAGAAGAGTAAGAACATGGACTCGTCATATAAACATCTTCAGTAAAGATTATATCTTTGTTCCTGTGAATGAGGAGTAAGTCTATGTTTTAGACAGTTTCTGATATTTAAAGATTTAAATATTTGAACGTTGTGGTGATAAAAAGATTGATGGCTGTAAGCTTGGATCATTGGAAATAAACGCATTAGATTTTGAAGAGGTAACAGGTGTGGAATGAGTAATTTTTAGTCTTTTCAAAAGTTAAACTTTTTATTTAGTTGTCTTCAGTAAAGTCTGCATCACTGGTTTTTGTTTTAATGAAAATTGCATTTAAGTATTTTTCAAAATAATTTGTGTGGCATGATGATTCCTGTGTGCTTAAGTAATATTTCTATTAAAAAATCACAGCAACTCATAGTGTTAATGGATCAGGAGTAGTACTTCATGGTCTGTGCCTTGGCCTAGTTGAATAACTGACCTCTGTGTGGAAACTCCAGTAAAACTGAAGTCATTGAGAGTCACCTGTGCAAAACAGCTGTAGAAAGAAATAAGGCTAGAGGGGTGTCATGCTCAGCTATATTCAAAACTGGGATCACCATCTCAGATTATTTTCTTACTATTTTTTTCCTTTTTTACAGTGTGGGATGGGTGGTGAGAAACTGAATAATTGCTGTGGTGGGTTTATTGTTTTTTTTTTTTTTAAGCAGTTGATACTTACTTTTGCAGTTATACCACAATGCAAGATAAAAATGAGTGAGAGGATTAGTACAAGATGCCATGAAGGAACATGGCAACGATGGTTATGTGTCGTTGAACGGTTGTGCATGAGGTCTCAATGTTATAAAAACTTTTCTTATCCTTTTCAGAACCAAATGTTACAGTTTTGACATGGTTTTTTTCCCCCCCCTCTCCCCACTGCTGGGCAGGTCTCATTGGTACATTGCAGTTATCTGTTTTCCTTGGTTAGAAGAAGCTGTGTATGAGGAGTGTCCCCAGCAGAATCCATTATATCACCAGCGTCAACAATCTTCACTTCGGTCAGAGAGTGAGAACACTAGAACTGATTCAGTGTTGGCCTTTCCTGGTAACTGCAAGGATGAAGAAGAAATGGATGCTAACAGAAGTTTATTCTCAAAAGGTAGGTAGTCTAGAAGAAAATTGTCAAGCGTACACAGTTCTAACAGCATCTTAATTCTTGAAGGAGAGAGATGGCATCTTAAAAAGTATCTTATACGTCAAGATTGATGTAATATGTTTTTGTATTACCATGCATAGCAAGGACTGTGCTGCATTCTTGTCTGCAGCTCTGGAAAATATTGGAAGGGATACATAAAATCAGTGGTTCAGATCCCATCATGAGTGGAAAGTTCTTGGATTTCAGTAATAATTTTATCAGGAAGGAAGGCCCTCAGTAACTCTGCTATTTTGAACGTTCAGAGGGGAAGCAAAATTAGTTTATACTTCATTGCTGAATTTTGACTATTAATAGTCATGAATTTGAAAATTAAAATATTTCCGTTAGGAAATAATTTCTTAAGACTTTTAAATTTATTCTTTTGTACTAGGTGGCAATGAAATTGCTGCTTCTGCTTCAGTCCTGGATTCAGGTATTTCTAAAGTAAGTGCCTTTTTGTACTGACAGAGGAAACATGTATCAGTCTATTTCTGAAGGCTCTGAGACTTGACCAAGTGATTTTGCGTCATCTTTTTTGCAGCAGCTGTCGACATTTGTGTGGCCTGTGGCATGTGCAAGGCACTTAGAATTAACCTAAAGTCCTTCTCTGCCTACCTATCTTGCCTATACTATGCTTTCACATGTTTTAAAAAATTATTTTATTGGTTTCTTCCATTCTGAAGTAGGAGCTTCTCTGGCTTTACCATTAAATCTGTGAGGACATTTGAGTTTATAATTGTTGTGGGTTTTTAAAGGTTATTTTTATTTTCTCTTGTCCCAGATCTCCCTAAGTAATTCCAAAAGCCAGATTTGTAAAAGGTACGTTTCTGTTTTCATATTGTATCATTAAGTTATATGAAGTTCTGCAGTCATTCAGTTATTTGTCATAAAGCCACAGCTGTAGGAATGTGTCCATTTTTTCATGCTTGTTCAGATATTGATGCTCTTTTCAAGCTGTATTCAAACAAAATGCTTGCTTCAGTAATGTTGGTAATGAAAGACTGCAATGATTTGTTTTTTTTGTTGCATACAGGCCTTGTATACTCATCTTAGATTCTTTGAAAGCTGGTTCTGTGCAGAAAACAGTTCAGGTTTTAAGAGAGTAAGTAACTACAGTTTCTGTATATTAGAAAGAGATGCTGTTGGTCATATTTTATGTTCAAAATACTTTTCTCTATAAAGGCGTACATCTCTAATGCTAAAGGAAAATCCTTAAAGAGCCACAACGAAGAAAATTGTAATAGCAGTACAGCAGCTTGTGTGAAAGGCCTGTCTTTGTACCGCAGCCCAGCTATAATGCAAAAACTGTAAAGTGGACAGTCTTTTTGAAATGAAAAAAAAAAGATTAAAGTAGAGGGGAGTTCGGGTTTGTTTGGGTTTTTTAATCCCTTCTGGTTCAGTAATGGAGGGTGTTTTTAAGGGTAGGAAAACAGATCCTTTAAAATGAATACTTTGAAATATAAATGATTAATTTTCCAAAGGGCTGATCATTAATTTTTTTTGATGGAGCTTACAGAATTAATGTTAGATCCACTCCTATCTATGTCCAAAAAAGTAGAAACTAGCCTGAAGTTGTCTGAAAGCTTGATGTGTCAGTACAGTTGTATCGGAATGGTATTATTTGTTTTGAAAAGAGAGTAAAAATATATTCAGTCTTTTATGTGATAAATATGTAAGTATAGAAGAACGTCTTCAAACTTTCAGTACTTTTACACACTCCTAATGACTTCAACATCTATCAACGAATTTTTAAAAAGTTGCTAATATTAAATAATTGAAGGTAAACAGAATTGTTCTTTTTGTTCTCTTGTATCCACTTTACTGAAAGGAACAAAAATCTCTAAAACAAATAGTACGTCCTTGTAAAAGTAAATTCTTCAAAATACTGTGTGAGGGTTAGGTAAGAGTCAGAAATTTTTGTGAAACCATCTTTTCCTTAGGTAGAGAGGGTTCCCCAACATGTGTGTCTTGAGAGGAAGAATGAAATAGCAATTTTTTTCCCCCTTTTTTTAATCTCTGTGGGATGTATTAACTTAGTGCTCTATGCTTTGAGCTACTCCTGGGGTTGATATTCCAAAGAGGGTGCTTTCCTGAAGTTCAGAGAGCTGTCAAGAAAAGTCAGAAAACAGAGGTGATTTATGGAGTTGCAAGATCAGGGGAGTTTGGGAAGCAGACCTCTTATTCCTTCAGTTTGCAGTTAGACCCTGAAAGCAGAAGTTGAAGGAAACTGATGCAGGGGTTCCGTGACCTCTTCTTTTCCTGAGTTGATTTTTGTTGTGTTTTGGGCAGTGGTCAGGCTCAAACAAATTCATTTTGAAGTCTACAGTCGTAGGTTCTTGCAGTTTCTAGGGAATGTGTTTCACTGAACTCTCTTCATCTTTGAATTTTTTCATGTTTGCTGCCTTTTCACAGGTGCCATTTTCCTCAAAGGTGTTTTGGGTGTTACATGTATTTTTATTCTCAGAATTGCAAGGACGTGGTTGGGGCTTTTAGAAATCAGACACAAGGTCTGACTTTAGGGAATTAAAAACATATACATTGAGTCAGACTTTATGTCTGATTTTGCACAAGCTCTGAATCTTTGCAACTCTGAGTGAAGTCAGCAAAATATAGGTAACTGTTGCCTTTGAAAATCAGACCCTTATGCTTTCAATCCCATCTTCAAAATCAGTGGCCGGCCCGGAATGTGGGGTCAGTGAGTTGCTACTGAAGCACAAGAACAACAGAAAAGCCTCGTAACAAATAAGTCATAATCATTAAAAAAGTGATCCCTTAAGGCTTTTAACGAGTCTTTGTATACCTTGCACACTTGTAGGTTGCAAGGGTTATATTGGTGAGATTGTAACTGAAGTTGTTCATAAGGTGAATTGAAGGGGTTTTTAAATAGTTTGCTTAGGTTAGAAAGCTACTGCTGGCCCATTAGAATGAACTCAGGAAAAATCTGTGTGATAGCCAGGAAAGACTACTTCAGTTCTTCCTTTAGTTAAGGTTTAAAAATGTCCTGATATCCTAATAGCTTGAAGAAACTCAGCACAAATTACTTTGTTTTTAAATAACGTTGTGCATCTTTGTTTCATATATTGCATATTATGTGGTAGAGATGTCTCTGAGTGTGGTAGAATATTGGGTAGTGGAAATTGTTTTCCTTGTATGAATTTCTTTGTCAGATTCTGTGACAGAAATTGGTTAAAGCTGTTTTAGCTTTTTGGCCAGCTCCAGGACAATATTGAGTAGTATCCCAAAATGCATTGAGCTTGGGAGTTTTCTCAATTATTTAATCCGTTTGCTTGCTTTCTTTTGTAGGTACCTTGAAGTGGAATGGGAAGCTAAACGAAAAACGCATCGAGTTTTCAATAAATCAACTATGATTGACCTGTGTCCCAGGGTGCCTAAACAAGATAACACCAGTGATTGTGGGGTCTATTTGCTGCAATATGTAGAAAGTTTCTTCGAGGTACAAATGGAGTATAAGTACAAACTTTGAGTACAAACTACCTTCCCCTTTCCCCAAAAATCACCTTAAATCCAAAAGCCTACTTCTGATGGAAATAGCCAAACACAAAAGCCAGTGATGCTCAGCCTCTAAAAGCATCACAGCCATTTGAGGAAGAGGAGGTGAAACCCATTCTTCAAGTAGTGGCAGGGGTCTTTGTTTCTGGAGCACAGTTTCTAATCTGGGTGTGTTGCTTTTACATTGACACATTCAGTATCCCTAACTATTTGGGTGTATTTGGAGTCTGTTCAGTTTACACGTTTCTGGCCTACAGATATTATAAGGGCATCTTCTGTGTACGTCTCTTCTTGTAGCCTCTCAAACCTTGGTCAGCTTGTGCATTGGCCTTTGAGTGGCTGTGTAGGAAGCAGCTTCTCTCTGCAGGGAAGGGGGGATCCTTAAAAAGGAATGCACAGAGCTAAAAGAGCCTCTCTTTCCTGTTCAGCACATACCTCTAAACATATGCAGATGCTGGGCTTCAGGCATTGTCTTTTAGGGTGTCTGCAGCTGTTCCTCCCCCTGATCCAGGGCACTGCTCTCTTGCTCTGTCCTTTGAGTGCCTCTGCTTGTTTGATGCTTATACATGTGGTACACATTCTGAGAGTCCTGTGTGTGGGTCCTTGGCCAGCAGACAGATTTTTCTTCTGTAGTAGAACAGATTGCGATTGCAGAGCGTCTCTACCGTAATGCACACAGCATGACAAATAAATGTGAGAAATTAGAGATACGTGTGCAGTTGCAGGGCTATGATCTTGTTGAGATCACGGGGACGTGGTGTAGCTCACATGGCTGGAGCACTGTAGTGGATGGATACCGGCTCTTTAGGAAGGGCAGGCTGGGAAGACAAGGAGGTAGAGCTGCCCTTTATGTGAGAGAGCAGCTGGAATGCACAGAGCTTTGCCTAGGGTTGGATGAGGAGGCAAGCGAGAGCTTATGGGTAGTGATTAAAGAGCAGACTATAATATGGCTGACATAATAGTGGGCATCTGCTGCAGGCCACCTGATCAGGAAGAATAAGTGGATGAGGCCTTCTGCAGACAGCTAGAAGGAGCCTCACATTCACAGGCCCTGGTCCTTGTGTGGGACTTTAACTACTCTGACATCTGCTGGAGGGACAACATGGAAGGACATAAGCAATCCAGGAGGTTCCTGGAAAGCAACGATGACAGCTTCCTGACCCAAGTGATAGAGGAGCCAATGAGGAGAGGTGCTCTGCTGGACAGCATACTCACAAGCAAGGAAGGTCTGGTTGGGTATGTAAAGGTCAAAGGCAGCCTGGGCTGCAGTGACCATAAGATGATGGAGTTTCAGGATCATGAGAGGACGGACCAGGGCAAAAAGCAAGATCACAAGCCTGGACTTTGGCCTCTTCAGGGATCTGCTTGGAAGGATTCCATCGGATAAGGCCCAGGAGGGAAGAGGGGTCCAAGAAGACTGGTTGATATTCAAGGAACACCACCTGCAAGCTGAAGAACAGTTCATCCAAACAAGCAGGAAGTCAAGCAGAGATGCCAGGAGGCCTGCATGGATGGATGATCAGCTCCTGGTGAAACTCAAACACAAAAAGGAAGTATACAGAAGACAGAAGAGGGGACAAGTAATCTGGGAGAAATATAGAGACACTGTCCAAGCATTCAAAGATGTAATTCAGAAAGGCAAACCCATCTGGAGTTTAATCTGGTTGAGGGGATGTCAAAGGTAACAAGGTCTTCTATAATTAGGTAAGCAGCAAAAGGGAGAGTAGGGAAGATGTGGGCTGACTGCTGAACGGGGCAGGGACCCTGGTGATAGTACAAGAGAGAGATGGTGCTATCGGAGCAAGTCCAGCAAAGGGTCACAAAGATGATTAAGTAGTGGAGCATCTCTCCTGTGAGGAAAATTTGAGAGAGCTGGGACACTCAGAGAAGGGTCAGGGGGGTCCTATCAATGCATACAAATATCTGAAGGGAGGGTGCAAAATGGACAGAGTCCTCTCTTCAGTGGTGGCCAGTGACAGGACAAGAGGCAATGGATGCAAATTGAAGCACAGGAGGTTCCCCCTGGATGTAAGGCAAAGCCTTTTTTTTTTTTTTTTTTTACTGTGAGGACGACCAAGTGCTTGTACAGTTTCCCTAAGAGATCTTGTGGAGTGTCCCTCCTTGGAGATACTCGAAAGCTGTCTGGACCTGGTCCTGGCAACTGACTGTAGGTGGCCCTACTTGAGCAGGGTGTTTGGACTGGATGACTTCCAGAGGTCCCTTCCAACCTCAGCCATTCTATGGTTAAGTGATAGATGAGTTGAGCTCTTGTGTAGGTGGAAAATTAAATTCTTTACCAATGCTTTTGAACTGCCCATTCTCTAACAGTGGGATCATGTTCTGCTTGCAGAAGCAAGGTCAGGACAAGATGGTCATAATTTGTCCTAAACATACCAGTGCTCATGGACCACAAATCATGATGTATTTTTCACTTTGCTTTTTTTCACTTTTTGTGAAAGTAAAATACAAGCATGACAAAGGAATGAAGAGGGAAAGAGGGGAAAAAATTGACTTTGGCAGATCAGATGTGGTGTTGTGGTCTTGCTGCCAAACCTGCCAACATGTCTCAGCCATTTCAATTTGCTATCCTCTCTTGTTCTGAATTCTCCCCTCTCATGTCCTGCTAAAACTACTAGCATTGTTCTTGTTTGTTTTTTTTTTTTATTGTCTTCTAGCAGACAGACCAGCTCATGACAGAAAAGCACATGCCCGTGGCAACAAAGCCTCGTCGTCCTTAAGTGCTGTATGCTTGATCCTGCCCTATAGTGTGATTGCATGTGTGTGTGTTGTGACCAAAGTGCATCTGTCCCTTGTTAGGTATCAAGAGTATGTCTAATTGTATCATAGTACATGGAATCTGCCTTGAATATGTGCTTATACTGATGTATCTTTAAGAGAAGTGGTGATAATCTGTTTGGTGTTTACCATGAGTAGCTTGTGGGAAGGGTATGTATGTATGTGATTACCACAGGGGAACTGGAATTTGACTTTGAAGCCTGTCACTGTCTCATGGAAACTTGTTTGTGCCTTCTTGGTCTTAGCGGTAATGGAAGGGTTTTAAATTCTTTTCAAAGGTTGCTTTAGGAAATTCATGCTGTAAATATTCCTTTTTCTGTTACCAGAATCCCATAGTTAACTTTGAAGAGCCGCTGCAGCTGGAGAAGTGGTTCCCTCGTCAGTTGATCAGAAGCAAAAGAGAAGAAGTTCGAGACCTGATCTTGCAACTGCACTTTCAACAGCATAGTGGCAGCAGCAGCTAATAAATCTAATAAGCCAGACCTGGCAAAGAACATTGGTGTATAAAGTAACTGGAACTCTGCTTAGCAGCATTTGGGCTCTTTCTGCCTTGCAACGAAGGAGAGGAAAAAAAAAAAAAAAACACGAGAAGTATTTTGTTTGTTCACTGTGTATTTATTTAAAGAATTTTTTTCATTTGGGTTCTATGGTCATAGAATGCAATTGTGGGGGGAAGAGGAGAAGGTTGTAGATAAGAGTGTAAATATGTAAGTTAAAACTAATACATATGGATTACTAATTGATTCTTTACTTGGAATATGAAAGCTGCATACAGGTACGTGCCACAAGGATGTAAAAATATTGTCATCTTTTGGAGCCTGGTCTTTACACTTCTATATAAACATGGATGATCATGTAGGAGTCAGGCCTGAAGACAGGATTTTGACCCTACGCTGTGTGTCTCTTGATTTTGCAGCTCATACAAATACAATGAATACTGTGTATTGTTTTAAGGATCTAATATTGACTCTCTGTAGAGATGTGTGTGGTTTTTTGTTTCTGGTTATATACAGAAATAGTCTGCATGTGTCAGAAAATTCTGCCAAGATTGGAGGCTGCTGGGTTTTGACACCCCCACCCCCACCCCCCCAGCATTTTCATCATAAAAATTTATTTCCGTGAGTGGAAGATATTTGCTTGAGAGTGACCACTGAAAGCTTTTAAAGTTGAGAGCAGATATCTTAAAGTATTGTTTATGAATTGTTTTTCTTTTCAGATTTTAGAAGAAACCTTGCTCTCAAAGTACATGCTAATACAATATGCATAGGCAGTAGATTTTAAATCCTATTTGCCTTATTTTTGGGAGTTATACCTGTGAATCTTATGGCATTGCTTGCGTTATAAAGGCAAGCAGGTTGTGGCTCAACAACCTCAAAGCTGGAGGTGTTTTAATGAAAAATAAGGCCCCTTTCATTCAAAAGGTCATTATGTTGTATATAATATGTCTTTAAGAGATGTAATTTAAATATAAGACAAACAGGATTTATGCTTTGCACAGGAGACATGAGTAAAGATGCCTGAATATTTGAGTGTTTGAACTCAGAATTGATTTGATAAATAGCACAAATTCATTGTTGTCTTAATATTTATTTATTTAGTTTTTCCTCAAAAAGCAATCACATAAAACTTCAGTAATGTTTTGACATGTTGCACACTTCCTGTAGTTACTGTGCACGATAGAAGGTGACTGTCTTAAGAGGATACTTTCTCCTGTTCCCCACTGTAAGTAAACTTAATGTCATCACACCCTTTAGAAGACTGTGTGTCAGATTAACCACCTGTGTGTCATAAATGTATCTACAAAACCAGAGCTCTTAAAGCTGGAAGTAGGCTAGAGAGTTAAAAATTGAGGGCAACCCAAAGATGTTCACATCTTCGTGGCATCACAGAATTCTCAGGGCTCCTTCCCTCAAGACCACTCTGAAAGCTAGCGTTTCGAAAATGCAGTTACTACTTCAGGTTCTGTACAGTCGTCCCAAAAAGTTCCCCCCATTGTTTCTCAAACCAGGAAGCGTTCTTTCTGAAGAAGAGAGGCAACTTTAGAACAAAGTGATTTGCTGAGCGCAGTTACCTTTTGTATAGCTGTGATCAGCCTAGTGCAATTACTGTGTAGTTTTTGTCTTTGTTTCTCCTTTAATTCTAGGGTTTGTCACTACCCCGTCACCAAAAACTGTCCCCTCATCCCAGAGGTTTTGTGGCTTTCGTCACCTAAATCACAACATCAGCATTACTTAGAGGGATAATCTGTGTATTTATTGTAAGATGAAAGATGAAATGCAGAAATGTGTGCCCTTTCTCTACATCTTTTTAATTGATGCATATTTTCAATGTTTCCTTGCGACAGATAGTTTGGGCTTTTTCTTATGGTAAAGTTAGTTTTTGTCATGAAGTAATTTGTTCTTTTTAAGATCGACTGGTTTATAGATATTTAAAAGCAAAAGTCATGTAAAAAATTTTCTAAATTGGTTTTATAACATTGAAGGATTGCCTTTGTAGGTTTGTTAGATATGTGCTATGAGGATGCCAATACATTTGATATTAAAATTATCTCCAGAAGTTGCTGAATGTGATTGTTACCGTTCTTTTTCCAGCTGCCACCAGCAGCCAGTGAGCTAAGCCGGTAAGATAGGCCATCTTACTGCTTTTAAGGTATATACATAGTATGTGTATCTTAACCCAATTTGTATCAAAGTGATTATATGTTCTTCAGTCCTCATAAAGGCATGCCGCTAGTTCACAGCTTCTTGTGGCAAGCAAGGCTGCTTTTTGAATGAAGAGCCTTGTGATTGCTTGCTGCAATTAGACTAACAGTCTTGACAGCCTGAATGACTAGCCTCGGAAATGCCTGCATCCACCAGCCACAACCCACCACTTCCCAGCCATTTGCATTTAACAGACGTGAATGCTAGGAGGCGTCTGTGGGAAGAAAGTTACTTTCCAGGTACCTTCGGGCTTCCTTTGTAGTTGCTAGAACTCCCCAAAGGTAACTTCTAGCATATGTAAGGCACCACACTGATGCAGGGACCTTTTTGCACATCTCCTGCATCTCCGTTGCCTGTATTAATCCCTGTTTAACTGAAATGGAGTGGCATGATACTTCAAAGCACGCCAATCTTTGTAAGGCTCTTTACCCTACACTGTGTAACTTTGGTTTAAAGGCAATTAATTGTGTTCCAAGTGTTAAATGTAGCTATCAGTTTCTTTAAAAGAAACTCTTACATTCTGGCTGTGAGGGACCAGAAACTGGCTTCCATGAGTCATGGAGATCCGCTTAAGGCACTGTTGGCAAGCATGATGCAACAAACAAGGTGGAAGAGAAGTAACCTGAAGTAAAAACTCCAGGAAAAATATAAAAAAGACCCTAGTTATCATCAAGGGCTGGAGAAGTGAATCATGAAACTGCAAGTGTCCTCTTCTAGAAGTATCTGTGGACCGCTGTGTACTTCCTCTGGAATTGCAGGCATAGGTTAATTGCAGTCTGTCTGTCCTTTCTGGGACATGCCTCCTAGAATGTGACCCTGAAAGGAGCTTGCAGTACTCAGTACTACACCTTGCACAATAATAAAGACTTAAAAGCCATGGTAGTAACACTTCCGATTGTGACAGGGAAACAGAATGTTGCTCCTGGCAAACCCCCCCACACCACCACCCCCCACCACCCCCCCAAAAGAAGTCTCTGGTTTCTAGATGGAAGAGCGAGAATTGTAGAATGAGACTTGGAAGGTCTCGGGATTGAAAATGCTTCCGTTAATGGGTGAATAACCAAGACTAACAGCAATAGTTCTGTCCAACCAAACTGAATTTGGAAACGCTGTTCAGAGATGAAGCACAGGCACCGTGATCGCCTCTGACTGTTGAGCAAGGTAAGAGATGCTTACCTGATCAACAGTTCAGAAAAGGAGGAATGCTGAGAATAGGCTTACGTTACAAGGACAGCGTAGATAATGGAGTGTTAGATCATTTTGGTTGACCTTGCTTCCTGATTTTTCTCCTCTGAATACTTTACTATGTGGTGGAAGAAGTGGCAGTGTGATAGGCTATGGTGGGCTGAATTTGCTCAGCTGGAAGGCCGAACAGCCTCAGACCTCGCTTATTTCTTGGGAGACAGTTCCTCAGAGAAGTCTCCGGGAGCGCAAGTAAAAAGTGTTAATGGTGAAATGCTTGGCCACAGCAACCACAGACACAGAACAAGTGAAAAGGTTTTGTCTAAGCTAGTTTTCTCAGCTAAACTGACTGGGGAATTTCGTTGGTGAGTCCTGTCAAATGCCATAAAGTCAGTTGCTGTAGTCCACTCACAGGAGACAATTTATAATCTTGGTATTAAGCCCTGTAAGCTTGGAGATAGGGAGTGTCTGCCATTATATGGCTCTTCATTAGAGGCATTTTCACTGAAGCATACCTTTATTTTGTGTTGTTTAGCTACAGAGGAGTGGCTTTAGCTCTTTGAATAAATTGCATTTGAAAACAAGGAAATTATTTAGAACAGCATGTGTGCTGTAGCAGAATTGCAGTGACCATCACCTTGTAGAGGACTATATTTCAGCTTAATGGCACCTGCCTAATGAAAGTGCATGTCCTTTCTTTTCAGAAAGTTGTCTTTTTGTTTCTGGAAGTACTGATGTGACCTTGGCATGTTACATCCCTAGGGTTGTACTTCCCCCTTTTTTCCCTTGCAAGTGCATACTTTTTTCTAAGCACTTTGAACAGATATAATTTGGCTGCTGGAAATAAAGAATTACGTATCTTCTAATGCAAAGTATTACTGTAAAAGCTTTAGACAAATCAAGGGAGGAGTTAATTTTCTAAGGTTATTTTGGAAAACTATTGCAAGAGTTGTTTTGCTTAAGAAACTTTAAATTATGAGAATTATCAGATGCATAGGTAGAAGTTTACACTTTAAGGACCTGTAAGCAGGAAGGAGTGATGAGGGAGGAATGAAAAGGAGACTGAAAGCAAGGCCCTCCTTCCAGAGGAGGGTCACAAAGTTGGTGGAGGTTTTAGAAGAGAAACTGTACAAGGAGTGGCTAAAGTCACTTGGCTTGTTCAGCCTGGAGGAGAGGAGGCTAAGGGGAGACCTCATGGTGGTCTACAGCTTCCTCACAAGGGGAGGAGGAGGGGCAGGTGCTGATCTCTTCTCTCTGGTGACCGATGACAGGACCCAAGGGAATGGCAGGAGGATGTGCCAGGAGAGGGTTAGGTTGGATATCGGGAAACGGTTCTTCCCCCAGAGGGCGGTGGAGCCCTGGAACAGGCTCCCCGGGGAGGCAGTCATGGAGCCAAGTCTGATGATATTCAAGAAGCACTTGGACAGCGCACTCAGGCAGGTGTGAATTTTGGGGTTGTCCTGTGCAGGGACAGGAGCTGGACTCGATGATCCTTGTGGGTCCCTTCCAACTCAGGACATTCTATGGTTCTATGATTCTATGATTGTGCTTTTAGTTGCACATTTTGCTGTAAGTGTAGGAGATTTTCAGCTGTTGCAAATCTAAATTTCAGTGCTGAAATCAGTGTTGAATTTAGAATTGATAGCTTGAACCAATACCAGTGAAACTGAATTTAAAAGCTTAAAATATTTTATCACACAGAAGCTGATATAGCCATACCATAGGAAACAGATTTTGACAGAGATATAAAGCAGGTAGTTACACTATTCACATTCTGAGTGCCTTTAAGTACTTTGCTGATGAAAAAACCAGCAATGCCATAAATCTGAAGGCTCTCCAGGAAAACTTTTAATTGGGTTTCATACTCTCACTGAAGCATGTGTATTCTGAGAATTTTCTCTCAAAAAGGATTAGTTGTCATGCGTTCTTGAAGCATTCATGGCATTGAAAGCACCAGTCTCTGCCGAGGATTAAAAAAAAAAAAGGCTGGTCTGGGTTGTTGAATCCAGGATTGTAATAAAGGTACCTGAGCTAGCCTCAAAAGTTGCTCTGTCTACCTAGAGAGGTAGAGTAGGATTTTGAAACAGTTTATGAGCACCAGTGTAGTGTTGTTCCTGTGCCTCCTATCATCAGGATTGTTCAATTTACAGCTCCAGTGTGGTGTATTGCACTTGGTGCTGCTGCCAGTATTGTAGTTAGCTTGACAGAACCAACCTACGTGAATGCTGCTGGTTTGATAGATCCAAAATGTCTGATTCTAAGAAAACTGTTTGGGAGTGTCGGAGCAGCTCAGTGGTTTAACTTAAAGTGTAGTTTAGTAGCTTTGTTGAAAAACCAAGGGAAATACGTTATTGTTTTGAAAAATACCTACCGGAGTCTATGTCGGAAGACAGAGCCAAAAAACAAAGGTGGCTTTATTTGATTCCTGTGAGTGTCCTCTGTGTAATATCAGGAATTACCAGCGTGATCTGAGTTGTTGGAGTTCAGCTGAGCAGCTAGAAGAGAGGAGTCAGCACTGTATACCTAAGGAGCTCTTTGTAAATGCTCTGCAGACTGTCATCTGGGAAGCCTTGGGAATCCAGCTTTGAAATATTTATGCAAAACCACTACCAAAAATAGTCACTCCAGACAAAGCAGCCGTTTGCTCAGATTGATCTGAACCGGTAACAGCAAGTCCTGAGTTAACACCACCCAGGAGACAGCCGCGATGGGTTTTTTCTAGCGATCCGAACGCCGTCTGCCACTGCAGGACTGCTTCCATACACGTTTCCGCAATGAGCTGACCCTGGACAGGAGGGGAGCAGAGATTGCTGCTGCTTTCCTGCCCTCTGTCCTTCTGCAGCTGTTCTTAGCTGATCATCTCTTCAGGTAGCTGTACTAATTTCTTCCTAATGCTCATGTCAGATAATACCTGAACAGAGATGAAAGAACTGCAACTTTCCCTGGCGTTACCTGTGGGGGAAGCACTTCTTCTGGGATGCGAGGGACAGTGGTGTAATAGCACAAGCTTTTCTGCTTTAGCACAGGCTTGGGCAGCAGGGCTGAATTAGCTCTGTCACCAGAAGAAACAGTCCTACAGGAAGGCTGCTGAGGTGTTACCTACATATGTATTGGTGTTTCAACGAGTCAGGGCATTTTTAGATACGTGTATTTGTACAAGCAGAAGACAAGCACGCTGGGATCTTCCACTCCAGACTGGCATGCTCCCCCTGATGTTTTGTGGTCAGCAAGATTTTAAAGAAGGGCAGAAATTGAAGGGCCAATGAAAAAACATGGTTAATTAAATGTGAAAGGTGCTGTCCTTGTTTGGACTGTCTGGTAATGGTATGACAAGCTCTGGTAAAGAGCTTAGCTGGCCAGATTAAAATTAAAAAATTGTCTCAGTCCATCTGCTAGCTCCAAGGAGTTTACTTCCATCACCTTTTCTTGTTTCTTCACTAAAGTGGAATACTGTCCTTGAAAAGAATATTCCCAGGATGGCTTGGCTGGCTTTTTTTACCTAATGTTTTTTCCAAAGATAATTATATGTGACATCAAGACATTTTCAAGACGGGTAATGCTCTTGGTTGTTTCAAGGATACGTTAAAGGCAACAGCTCTTTTGCTAAAAGGGATTTTCTTCTCTTTTTCTTGCATACTGCTTTTTTTTTTTTTTTTTACACAAATAAGTATGTTTGGCTTCATTTGGAAAATCTTTCTTTGCTCTTCAGTTTTGGGAATGATTAAAGGTGATCTTCAAATAGTTTCAGGTAAGGCAGAATCTTATTCATATTCTTGTTTTCAAAGTTTGCCTACGGCAGAGCGTAGAAATAAAAATACCGCTTTGCTTTAATTTGCAACAATGGGGACTAATACAGAGGAATGTTTAGTCAAATCTGTGCCATGATATCAGTGTAAATATGGAGTATTTAACGGTGATTTCCAGGAGTTATTACTGTATATTTGTGTTGTTTTGGGTGTAGATTGTAGCTATGGGAGGCAAGTTTTTCAAATTTTGAGAGACAGTAAATACTGTACGTTTGTTACTTGGTGCTTTATTTCTTTAATAGTTTTGTATTAAATCTTAAAAATTGAGGTTCTGTCTTCTGCTTGTGCATGCTGAAGATGTGTCAGTTTGGGTAAAGAGTGGGCTGTTGTCTTAGTGACCTCTTTTGTTGTTCCCTTCTCCCTCTGATGTACCGTCTGGTGGTGGCCTTGTGCATTAGAGCTGACTATTAATACACCATCAAAATAACCATGTTCCTCTTTCAGTCGTCAAAGTCAAAGGTGCTATTGACTTTGAGGTTGCAGAATAAGCTCATATTCTGTGGGATGAAAAAGGCCGTGCAGTTATTACTGTTCTTTCTCTAATAAATGATTCATTGTGATCTTTCTTCAGTCATGTTTCCTGGGGAAAAAGTGAAAGTTGAATTAACTAATTTCAGATCAGCTGACTGCTGACTGTGGAGGATAGAGAATTAGATGGTCAGACTAAAACCAGACAGACACATTCTCCCCTCAGCTGTAATGTTTCCTCTAGAGTGATGTGAACAACTAGCGTAAGGCAGAATTTTTAAAAAAAAAAAGCTAAAGCTGATGAGCCGTTTTTGTCCCCACTGCAGTGGGGTAGGGACCTGTCTCATCGTGGTGAAAGGTGTGTTTGCAAGTTGTCGATTCAAGCAGCTTTCTTGATGCAAGGGATATAAACGTTTCTTGTGGAAAGAAAGTGTGGAATAAGGGGACTTATTAATTAATTAATAACTTATTTCATTCCTGGCCCTGAAAGCTTCTAAGTACATATTTATTCATCAAACAAGCCAACCACAGAAGGGAATTCAAACACAGAACATTAGCATTCAAAGGGTTAGGGCTTTAGGTTATGTTATCATTTGATGAGATGCTGTAAAGAGCTTAAGGCTGTTTATAACAGTACAGTCATACAGTTATGTCCTTCAGAGACCAGAGCAATGGCATTAAGATACATGAGATGATCGCATCACTATCTCATCTGAGAAATTTATGTGTGGTTTTAATTTTACAGCAGAAGGTTTTTCAGCTACAGAAGGAGGACAGGCTAAAGACAAGTCACCAGCCCCTCAGCTCAGTGGCTGGCAGTTGGCAAACCCTTCTCAGCCTCCTGAGTTGAAAAAGCTTAATGGCATCGTGAAGGCTGAACAGGTCAACAAGCATTTGCTGTTACGAAGGAAGCGGTCCATTCTGTTTCCCAGTGGAGTTAAGATCTGCCCTGATGAATCTGTTGAGCAGGCTATTGCCAACCATCTGAAATATTTCAGGCTCAGAGGTAAGTGACTGTATGTCTCATGGGTAATTAATAAAGAACGTTTATTTATTAAAAAAAATGCATTAAGCTTTTAAACATAATAAATACCAGGCCACAGGAAACACATTGTTACCCAAGAAACTTAACTTTCTGTGATAGTCTTCCTTATGAGAGCTGTTCTGAGCTAAAAAACCACCTGCTTACACATACATATCATACAAACTTTCAGTCCCTGAAACCACAGTTGGTGTTCAATAATTACTCATCCTTTCTCATAGAATACTTTGAATCCAAAGGAAAATAGGTGTTATGTACAGGTTAGCTAAATGACAGAGCTTGTTTCTATTTAGTGTTCTTCAGCGCTAGCAAAATTCACTGACAGATCTTCCAGAAAGGATTCATGTCTGAGATTGGTGTCTCAGCCATGTGACACTTGACTGTGGCTGGTTGTGCAAAGCATAGTATGTTCTCTTGTCTAGAAAGCCAACCTCTGTGTATCCACCTGTAGTACAATAGGGGTGAAGCCTGTCTTTTAAGATGTAGAAGTTGGTGTGACAGAGCTTTCTCTGAAAACCTGAAATATTTCCAGTAACAGCTTCTTTCATGTGATGAAATAATACAGCAATATGATGTATTTTAACCCTTCTGTCTGACAGCATTGGAATGGGGCATCGAGGTCCTGCAGCACTTTCTGGTATTTGTGTGTCTCTGCATTGTAGCATTCAAACAATTCATAGGGTCTTAACGTGTTTGTACATAATTAGTGAAAAAGAAAGAGCAGCTGTCACCTAAAGGAGAAGGAAAGGTGTTCAGACACACATGTTTAATGAGACTTTTTTGAGTGCCTATAGAAGAAACTCACCCGGTAACTAGTTTATTCACTTAAAGCAGTGAAAAACATTTAAAACGAGAAGTTGCTGAGTGCCTGTGTAAAAAGAAACGAAAAGAATGTATTTGGAGAAAAAAAGTGGAATTATGGGATCAGAGCCTCATTCAAATATGGATTGTGCCCGGATTGCAAGGGATGTTGATGTTGATGATACAGACAGTTTGAAAGGCTTTGCAAGCTTCTTGTAACCTCGTAACACTCAACTATTCTTTGTTTTGCTCAGAATGATTCCATATTATGCGCTTTAACTGCGGTCACCCCTCAGTTATCTGTAACAGCAGTATGGAAGGGCAATACCAAGTAACCAAAAGTGTGAGTGGTAAAGAAGAAGGAAGATCTGTAAATTAGGTTGTAAAAGCTTAGTTAGAACTTAGTAGTCCTATGTTAAACTAAAAATCCACCTAGTCCATCTGCTTCCCTACGGGACTTATGGCTGCCGCAATCCTCAAGGATTTCTTGAGCAGAGATGCTATGCCCTTAGCACTTCTATGCCCTTAACACTTTTAATTTAAAAACGTAGGAAAAGATCTCTGCAAGTAGCAGAGGTGACTTTCACTAGCAGCAAGACAAGCAAGGTCTGGTTCAAGCAATTTGGCACCTTCATTCTGTTAGCAGCTGCACCACAAGTATTTGGTGATGTCTAGTTAATCACATCCTGAGTAAATGCACTCGAGGTAAGTGACAGTTGATGATGCTGTTACTTTCATTCACAGTAAAGCTGTTCCTTGAGTGTTATTTAATGATATACCATCTTTTTCTTGAAACCATGTTTTTACTAGCTCCCTGAATCAGTGCAGCCATAGAATAGTGAGATGGACTTTCTTGTCTCTGCGCTGTCAATAAAATAATCCTAGGAAAGAGTGTGGTTACTGTTCAGCACTCAGAGACCAGCTACTATCAGTGATTAGAAAAATAACTGACCCCACAAGGGAGTAAACACGAAGGTACACAGAATCTGTTGATTTTTTGTCAATCTCAGTCTGCGTTGGGTTTTTTTTCTGTATCTGTTGAGGTAAGGAATGACTTTAATATCCCATACTTTCTCTGGAAAGGATGGTTTCAATACTGTTTTTAACACGTGTCCTTTTAAATGGTAGTAATGTAATGGTTCCTGCTGGAAGAGTCGTGTAAATCTAGTGGTGGCTCATAGCTGGACTGCTGCGATGAACACAAAGTACGTCCAGTGGGCAGCTGGAGGTTTCACAAAACAGATTTTGTGGAAACCTAATAGTGGGATTTCAGACAGTGAGTGTGCTGTATGTGGTAATGTTGATTGTGAATAATGATGTTCTTCACTGCTGACAGGGAGATGGTAGCCCAAGCCCCCATCAAATAAAAACTATTGAATGAAAAATAGCTATACCTGCTCAGACCAAAAGTCTGTCAGGACCAGTTACGTCATGTAGACAATTCAGTGAATCTGTCGGTTTCCTTTGGTGTAAATTGCTGGTAGGTGGCTGAGGATTGTAATAAGCTTGGAAACTGAATTAGCCAGACACAAGATAAGGATTTACTAAACACCATGGAAATAGTAAGCTGACGCAGGCAATATGTTTCTTCCCCTCCCCAGACTGTTGGCATATTAGGAAAAATTGGGTCTTATTAACATAGAAGGAAGTTTCTGTGTTTCTCCACTTCCTTTCTACTTCATTGTTGAATTTGCGTGACCTTAAACAAATATGTATAAAGGACAACGTTACTGCAGTGACAATAAACTTGATCCTGCAGGTAACTAGGGATTTTTGCACACCATTTTTCCTGTGTAGGATGGCAAAGGCTTGAACATATTCACTGATATATAAAAGTTATAAGGAATTTATGTAGGTTGCATGGCTTGCACTGTTGTGTGCTTGCACTATTTCCCTATCCTATGCTTGTTAATTGGGTGAAACAAAGGCTGCTGGATTTTGACACCATGGCTCAGGGTTAATACTGCTGCTCTTTGTCACCTCAGAGATGTCGTTACTCTGGTGGCTAGTTGTCCTAAATTCTGTTTGCATTTTATCCTACTGCGATCCACTCTCTCAAACAATTCAGTGTATGTGAGTGAGGGAGTACATCATCTTTTCACGTGACTAGATCGGATAATATCTCTGCCAGAAACGTTTTTGTCAGCCAAAGCTTCAGGTGAAGCTGGAAATCTGGAGTGTTTAAAGATACTGACTAAAGAAGGAAGTAGGCTGTATTCTAGTGTGTCATAGCTGATGAGAGACAAGGATGTTTTTAAACTTTGGAAAGAATAAAAGTTATTTTTCAGGAATGAAGTTCTATGTATGATTATAATCCCTAGATTTGGTAATCTTGGGCGTAGCACTGAGCTTTCTCATTTCCCCTTTCTTTGGCCACTTGAAATCTATTTACTGAAGTGTTAGAAATAATGATGTTCTGCACATGGACAGATTTAAGAGTGAAGTTTCGATTTGATGCTGACTGTTACAAACTATTCAAATCTTGTTGAACAATGGTGAACGCAATCAGTTAAAAGTCATAAAAAGTACCTGGCTAAAGAAGCATACAATAAATATGCCTGGCTGAGTAAGCCTTTTCTCCTTGTTTCCCCCTCATCCTTGGCACTTACTATGAGAAGCTCATACTCAGCCAATATATTTCTGAAGTTCATTTGTAGGAGGTCTAGTCCTGTCTTCCTCTACATTTGAATTTTTATATGTCAGCATATGCTACTAAAAAACTTTACTTTTCCCATGAAAGGCACTCTTTTGCAGTTACTGACATATTACTGGTGAGAATAGTTTATATGCTAGAGTTTAGTGGTTAAAGAAAAAAATCTTTCATGTGGATTAGCCGATTCACATTCAACTATTTTAATTTAAAATCCTGGCTTGTTGTGTATATTGTTTAAGGGTTGCTGCACTCTTTATCAAAACCCATTACAATTGAGCTATTCAGTTGTGCAGAAATTGTTAGGAGGAGTTGACTTCATGTTGCCTCAGAATAGAATATTCAGTCTGATTCAGTGCTCCTGGCCACTGTACATGATTCAACTCTTAAGAAGCACTAATGAGATTTAACTGGGATTAAACTCCAGCACCACCCACTTACACAAATGGCCAGAAAGCCACCCTACCCTCTACTAGGTGCCTAGTGCTGTCATGTGGTGCCCCTTCTGTTAACCTCAGAAATCCATGAGGACAGACTGAGTGTAATAGGCTAATTGTCTCTCATTTGAGAGATAAATGCATCCTGAATGGTAAAGCTGGAGCCACAAAGGCACTGTATCCTACCCAGGTGCATGAGAGGTAGCCATACAGGAGAGTTTGAGGGGGAGAGAGAGAGAGAGATCATCTCATCACAGGCCATAGCTTGAGGTTTTGAAAACAATGATAAATTCTTTAGGAAAGGAAGCTTAAAATAAACTTTTTTCACCCCTTCCTGCAGATTTATAGGACTGAAAAGAGAATGTGCCTGCCTATGTGTATTTTTTTTTGCTGAAATACAATTTATCTTAAGCTTTTCAGGATATTATCTATTATTTGTAAGTATTACTTCAGCATAAACACTGCATTTGAAGCAGATAAGCTCCCAAGGGCTGGGCCTTTCAGCGTCCAGAGTAGATATGCTGGGATTCACACTGTCTTACTATGCCTGGCTTTCTGAAGCAGCCTTTGAAACATATGGTGGCCTTTAAAAGTCAAGACCTTGCCTACTTTAAGTACCTAGAAGCTTTGCTCAAGTGGAATTTTGCACAAGGGTCTTGGCCAAATATGCCGATCGTTCAATTTTTCCTACCTCCTCTGTCACCTTGAAGATGATTATCTCAGTGATGAGTTAGGTGACTTCTAATCTGAGGCATTTCAGGATGGAGTACATACAAAGTATAGTGTATACATGCAAAATGTACTTTGGGGAAAAACTGCAGAACAAGCATTCTCGTTTGCATTCTTGGTTTGAATTCTGGTTGATTGCGTCAGTCAGTTACACGTCTTCTGCATACCTACTTACTTTCCTGTAGACAGCTGGAATGATTGCATCTCTGTAGGAGGGAGCCTTTCTTTATCTCATAAGCCTTCATTTTTTAGCATTTGAATTATTCAGAGGAAAATTGCAAAGTAGCCGAGAGATCAGTTAACACTAAAATACAAGTTATTTATTACTGCAGCCATGGGATGAAGGAAGTAATTTTCTAGAGGAGCTTACCTTCCCACCCACGTGTAGCTTCAAGGCTCTTAGCTTGCTGCCTTAAAAGATTGATCTCGATTTTGTGATGCTTTTAATCAGTATTGTTTGCTGGGGATTAGAGGCCTCATCGCAAATCCTATCTTCTCCAGGGCCTGGTATTGCTAATGCTGTCCCATATATCTGTGCCTGTGGCTACCCCTGTAGCAGGCTAGTGAAAGTTTGGTGTGAGATCTAGCCATAAAGACAGTTTCTTCTCACGTGCCCTGAGGGCTGATTTGCTGTTCAGGTGGCATGTGTCAGCACTGCTGGGTCTGCCCAGCCATTCCTTCCTGCTGCTGGCAGCGCTGGCTGCTTGGCTGGCTGGTTTTCAAGGATTTTGCAGCTAGTCTTAGAAACATAATTCCGGGAAAGATTGTCACACAAAGTCTGTAGAGTGGAATTATTTTACTTACTAATTGGAGTATGTTAACACAGCATACTGTACTAAGCAAGCGGTTTCAGCCATAACTCTGAACTGTTGGGCTCCTGTCAATTTATTGTAAGCTCTGATGTTGCAGTTTTTTTCCCATTCCCTATCTACTTTAGACATTTCCTTTTTAAAATTCAAAGTTGTATTGCTAGTCAAAAAGCTTACTGGTAGGCCTGTTTGCGATTTCCCCCCAGCCCTCTCATTTTCTATTTTGGTTTCAAGGAGTTGCTATTTTAAATATTAGTCAAAAGTTGCTTCATTTATTGTCAACAATTGTAGATAGTATAATGTGGCACAGATACTGGTAAATTTCTGGAAGGTCAGAAAGGATAGTGAATTATTTTTATACAGTAAAATATAGTTATTTACTGAAGCTTCCAGTCAAGTTCTGTTTAACTTTTTTTACATTTTGATGTCTCCAGGTTTTATCTACAGAGTCTCAGAATGCTTATAATCCAGTTACAAAAACCACATTTTTCTTATATGGGAGTTCTCAAGAACTGGTTGATAAGGAACTTTGAAAAACTCCCTGGCCAGCAGATAGTCAAAAACCTGCCACAGGGGTGGGCTCCACCTTCAAGTTAAAAGAAGCTTAATCACATTTATTATGGAACTCAAACGCGCTGTGAGGGAGGTGCCTCTTCAGTTCCCTGGGTGGCCACGTCAGTGAAGCCAGTTCTGGCTCCCTTTTCAACTTACCTGAAGGAGAGATGGGAGATAGAATCATGCTTGTCTCTTTACATAAGTGTGATTTGAACCACACTGTATAAACTTTGTTGTTCTTTTGCTGTGCTTATACTGACAACTCTCATCTAACTGTGAAACATTGAAAAGGCATATGAGAAAGAGAGACTGAAACAAAATTGTTCCTTATCTTAGCCAGGCTATGAATTTGCCCTTGAACACCATAGAGGTAAGCACGCTTGAGGATGGTTCTTGCATTGAGCCCTTACAACCTGGATTTGTTATCCTGCAAAGCAATCCCCTGCTTTACAAACTGACCAGTTGGAATAAACAGGACAATGACAAGACGGACCACGTGTCAACAAGGTCGCGGGGTGACTGTGGCAAGCAGGTCACCATGGCTGAGGA
Source organism: Phalacrocorax aristotelis (assembly GCF_949628215.1). Taxonomy (NCBI): domain Eukaryota; kingdom Metazoa; phylum Chordata; class Aves; order Suliformes; family Phalacrocoracidae; genus Phalacrocorax; species Phalacrocorax aristotelis. The sequence continues at coordinate 124,460,088 of NC_134276.1, forward strand.
TGCAGTTTCCTGGGCAAGGCTAACAGAAGTGTTTAAATGGCAGTTGTGGTAGATGTTTGCCTGGAGTTTTTAATCTCTCCCTGTGTGTCAGAACTAACAAACTCTTAGACTACTAGGGAGAAAGAAATGGACCAGCCTTTGCCTTCTGAATATGGAAGCAATTTACACCATATTGTCCAATTTGTTGCTGCTCACTGTAGTGGAAACTGCTCAATGAGACACAGGCTGGAGAGGACAGAATGTGACTCCTTATCCACATTCCCTTTCCTCATTCCACAGAAAATATGACCCTGTTGTGGCCGCTTAGATCTGATTAATGGAGTTGGAGCCCACAGATGGCACAAAGCCTTTGGGATTGGAATTCAGTTGGGTGTCTAATCCCAAATGAAAGGACACACAACAAATCCTTAATCTATTGGGAGCTGATTGGGACAATTGTTCATACAGCAGCAGCTTGTATTCAGGCAAGACACTGTCTCATCACATTTATTTTAAAAAAAGATTAAACTTATTTAAGAGCATTAAGGAAAACTGCCTTCAATTATTACTGCCAATTACTGTCAATGAGAAAGCCAGTCCTTTGCCATTTGAAAACTGTAGGATTAGACAGTGCCACTGCAATCTGTTTGCAGGCTACTGCCATGGCTTCATCTCTCACTGATAGCCTGCTGAAGACTTATCCCAGACACAGGGAGTAATCTCTTTGCAGCATTGCTGCTGTGCAATGTTGCACCTGGAGTGAAAGATCCCTTAGTCAGATTGCAGGGTACAAGTACAGCCAAAAGAAATGAGAGCGAGTGGTATTCCTTAGTGTAGGCTTCTGGGTTTGAAACTAGACTTGGGTCTTTTCCTGGTCTTTTCCAGCTCTTACAGGTGGGATGGTAGAGAGGATACTACAGATGTTATTCTGCTTCAGGAAGCTTATTAGTACTCCAGCAGGATCCAGAAATCCCAGAGCAGGATTATGGCTTCACTGAGGTCTGTGCAGAGGTCATATGGAAATGTGGTCCCTGCGTCAAAGTGTTTGCTTCCTCAGCTGCTGAGGAAGCAAACATAGCTTGAGGGGTGAGAGGGTGGATGGATGGATGCTTGTAAATTTGGCTATTTATTCCTGATTAATAAAGATGCATAAGCAAAACTGATTGGAAGCATCTCCCATACTCTTTACCCAATTACTGTTCTTTACAGAAAAGGTTAACTACCTGGAAGCTGGAGGGGTGCTAGAGTAGTGATATACTACTGACAGTTAATCATGCAGAGTTTGAGGACTGTATTCTTCTCTAGTCATACCTATCAGATGAGCTACAAGACTAATCTCTGCGTAGGAAAGCTGTCAGGAGTGTGGCACGGAAATGAGAGAGATCTGTGTATCTGTAGACTTCCACAATGTAGAATTGGTCTCAACTGCTCTGATAAACTGAAATTCGGGGTGGAGAAAAGAACTTTTTCTGCATGGTGCCATCCAGCATGCCAGAATCAGCTAAGCTTTAAGGGTGCTACTGCAGGTGAAAGAGTTCCTTAAGGGTGGTGTTTATAAAGCCTTTGAACTTAAGAAAAATGTCCATCTCTTGGTTGAATGAAGGTATGTTTCCGTATGTGATCTATGTGTTAAGTTTTACACAAGTACATTTAAGCGATTTTGGAATTCAGAATACAGAGTATCAAGAAGCACTAGCAGTAAGGTACTGGTTTTGGCAGCCTGGAGTGTATTTTCAAGCTGATGGAAGAAAATGACTTTCCAAAGATAGATTCATGGTCAGCCTCCTGTAGGGTCTTGCTTATGACGTCAGGACTTTCTCTGGATGCAAAGCATTCCTCTGCTGAACTGTGTGTATATATAAAGTAGTGAAATCTGATTAAGGCCAAAAAGCAGGTTTGTCTGCTACTACTCTGAGCTGGCATCTGCTGCAAGTGATTTTGAGAGTTGTTCTCCTTTTAACGTTGTTCTTTTCCAGGACACAAGGAAAATCCTATAAATCTTCCTTTCTTCCAGTTATCCTGGGTCACAGAGAGGTTCTCGCTTGAGCGTTATGTGACCAACTGCTCTGACTGGCAAAGAGCACGTGCAAGATAAGGAGGTTACTGACCATAGTACAAGATAATTTAACCCTTAATTTGCAGACTATCTGTTCAGAGATGTCTAGTTCTTTCTCTGCGCATACATGCAGTAAGGTTGGAGATTGACTTATTTCTTAGCGTATTATGTTGTTGTGTCGTCATCCTGCCTTGTTTTTCAAATTATTAATGCAATTATTATTTCTGAAACTTATTTTAAATTCAGTATAAAGGTGAGTCCAAAGGAACTGTAACCAACTGAGACTCTAAAGCTTTGATCAGTGCAACTATCATTCTTATGAATTAAGCTCCAGCTCTACTTTCTGTGAGGACATTTTCCATACTCTTTAGGTTTTCTAAATTTTCTAAAAATTTGACCCATTGAACAAGGGCAGTTTCATTCCATGAAAATACTGTTGTTCTTGATGGTTGTTAGCAGGCAAGTGCACTCTCTCTTGCTCTCTTTTTTTTTTTTCTTTAATGAAGTAATTAATTACTTCAGTAAAAAAAAATAAAATCAGGGAGGGAAGTAGTATGAGTGTGGAAGACCCACCAGACCTTCACTGTCAGTCTGTGGTGGCTTGACCCTGGCTAGATGCCAGGTGCCCCCCAAAGCTGCTCTATCGCTCTCCCTCCTCAGCTGGACAAGGGAGAGGAAATATAGTGAAAGACTTATGGGTCAAGATAAGGACCGGGAGGGTTCACTCATAAATTAGTCACAGGCAAAACAGACTTGACTTGGAGAAAGTTGATTTAATCAGAGTAGGATAATGAGAAAAAACCTAAATCTTAAAACACTTTCCCCCTCACGCCTCCCTTCTTCATGGGCTTAACTTTTCTCCTGAATTCTCTACTGCCTCCTCGCCTTGGAGTGGTGCAGGGTGACAGAGAATGGGCGTTCTGCTCAGTTCCTCACATGTTGACTCTGCTGCTCCTTTGTCTGCAGGGGGAGGACTCCTCACACTCTTCCCCTGCTCCAATGTGGGGTTGCTCCATGGGAGACAGTCCTCCATGAACTTCTGTCTCTTCACAAACTGCTGCAGCGTGGGTCCCTTCCATAGGGTGCAGTCCTTCAGGAACAGACTGCTCCAGTGTGGGTCCCCCACAGGGCCACAAGTCCTGACAGAAAACCTGCTCCAGTGTGGGCTCCTCTCTCCATGGGGCCACAGGTCCTGCCAGGACCCTTCTTTGGATGTATCCACCTGCTCCAGTGTGGGGTCCTCCACAGGCTGCAGGTGGATCTCTGCTCTACCAGTAACCTCTGGGCTGCAGGGGCACAGCCTGCCTCACCATGGTCTTCACCACAGGCTGCAGCGGAATCTCTGCTCTGGTGCCTGGAGCACCTCCTCCCCCTCCTTCACTGACCTTGGTGTCTGCAGGGCTGTTTCTCTCGAATATTCTTACTCCTCTCTCCGGCTGTAATTGTGCTGGATCTTTTTTTTGTTGTTGTTCCCCCTTTTTAAATACGTTATCCCAGAGGCTCTGCCACTGTCGCTGATGGGCTCGGCCTTGGCTAGACGTGGGACCATCTTGGAGCTGGCTGGCACTGGCTGTATTGGACATGGGGGAAGCTTCTGGCATCTTGTCACAGAAGCCACCCCTGTAGCCCCCCTGCCACCAAAACCTTGCCACGCAAACCCAATACACAGTCCCTTCAATGCCTTACCCGTTTACATGTAAGTGTATAGTCACTGTATTCTATATACTAATGTACTGAAAAGCATGTGATGTTTGGACAATATTATTCTGGCCACCCAAGCGATGGAAGCACTCCTGTTGTACTAACACCAGACCTTTCTTATGCCTTCAGTGTGTCAAGAAACAGTCTGGGAGGTCTTCAAGACATTCTGGGATAGACTGCCAGAGCGTGAAGAATATCACACCTGGATGAGCCTCTGTGAGGAAGGAACGATGAGTATCTTTGAAATAGGCACGAACTTCAGTCAGTCTGAGGAGCACCGGAGCCTGATTGTGAAGGTGGGTGCAGCGTTTGGCTGGTGTTTTCTTATGAGCAAGGGCATAACGTCCCACTGTAACATGCAGCTTGGCCTACGGCAGGCAGTCACGTGGAGCACTTAAAATGGGCTGGCATAAGTGTCCCAGCTCTTGGATCCATAGTTCCGAGATCACTTCCACAAACAAAGTTGTAGCTGATTTGACGGAGGGAAAAGCAATGATGATGAAGAGAATGTTGTCTTCAATAAGTATGTTCCTGGCAAGTAGATGATGTCTAGACCCTTTGTCTGAAAAGGCAGCATGACACAAGGCAGGCTGTGGCACGTTGCCCTCTGTGGCACGCAGCAGCCTTCCTGCTCTGAACTGCACATGGAGATGCCTTTGGCTCAAATGGCTCTTCAAAGCAGGAAACTCTGAGCTGTATTTCTGATGCTACTAAGACATATGGCAAAATTACTTCTTTGATGTTTTATGCTGCAGTAGGTTTGTGATATCTGTGCACTGCAGCCTGACTGAAATGAGTGTGACTATAAATATAAAAAAATTTAGTGTCCTATAAAGGCAAAAGATAACATTGTTACCATAGGGAGTTGCAGAGGTTAAAATCAGAGTATGTCTGTAAAGTAATTTAATTTAAAAATTGCTGAATATCTTGGTGTATTCTCTGTTATTTCAGTTGAAGCAAGCTTATTTTAGCTTAAAGCAAATTAGAGCATTAAGCTAAAGAAGCCTATCTCAAATGAAATATGAAGGTGTCTCTTTAGGAGTTTGTGACTTTTAAAATTAAGTTCTTAGTACAAAATTAAGTGCTCAACTTTGTATGCATCTAAGCTACAGCAGGTATCTTAATTTCTCTGGATAAAAGGCTGTCTTAAAATGTACGGTGGTGTGTGTATCTTTAAGGTTACAGTGTCTTCTATTTTTGCATGCTAATGTATGAAACTTGTTGTTAAGTCTTAAATGTGTGATCCCATAGAATCAGTAATGTTCTGCTAGCGTGGATTTTTGCTTTCTGCTTTTTTATAGACTCCTATGCTAGGAATGTGTACCAGGGAATGTTGTGTACAATGGAGAGAGGCTTTTTTTTGGAGCCTGCATGTTAGTATTCACAGGTGGATGCTAGCCAAAGTTTGCTTCTATGATGTCTGATGGTACTGTTGTCCTTAGAAGGCGTTGCAGAAAGATGGAGACAAACAAAAATCATGTGAAATTTTTACTTGCACGGTGAATGTGTCAGTGCTTTATGTAAGATTTTGGTAGTGAGATGATCTGTAGTGGGAGCTTATTAAAACAAATCAGGATGATTCTTGGAAGCAGGATAGCTTCCCACTGCTGCTTTACCTTTTGGGGTACAATCCTTCAGAATTACAGTGGAGTCAGATAAAGTGCTCTGGGTTTGATTTATTCAGGTGGCTTATGTTTAATTTAAATTTTCTTTCTCTTGTAAATGGACATATTCCCTTCAGTATTGCAATATTCTGGAAAAGGATTGTTCATCCTTCTCTTTGCTTTCAGCATAGTTGATAAAAGGTGACAGTTGTTGGGCTGATCTGATGGGAGACTAGTCTGTGTTAGAGGGATTGAATGCTGTCACCACTGTGCTCCACATAAAATGTCATAATTCTACCAGGGAACTTTTTTGAAATAAAAGCCTGAATTCAATTTAAATTTGAACCCAAGACTGAAGGCAAGAGCACTCTATCCCTTCCCCCAGTCAGCCAGCTTCAGATGGTCTGATGGTATATTTTTGAATACTCAGGTCAGAGTGTGGATTTAATTGCTAACTCAACTACTGACTCACTCTTCTCATATGTGCTAACGCACAAAATGCTTGTCAGTGTGAAACCTCTTTGAAGCAGTTCTGAGAACACTAAGTCCAAACAGATGCAGCAGTTAGGATTCTGCTTTTAAGAACATCCTTCCTCCTGCTAGTTGTTTGCTCTAGTCTAATGTGGTAAGAGCTGGGGCTCAGCCTGTAGAACTGAGCACCCCTTCTAAAGCACTGTGTCCTACCCTCTTGTTCTTTCCACTTTCACCAGCTAAATTGACCAATTTGCATGGCTAAGCCTTTCCCTTACTTGTGGGATTTTTCTTCTCTCATTACAGCATGTTCATGGTCAGCTGTTGCTGTATTTTTTTCATTCCTTAGGTTTGATCTATAATGTGCTGAGCGCTTCTCACCAAAGGGTTGCCATAATTTCGCAGTGTGCACGTTACTCAGTAGCGTCCATGCGTGATACATGTGAATAGTCTACACCCTCAATTGCTTAAAATGAGGACTCATTTCTGCCTGGCACTGCAGAAAAGCAGCATACATGGTTGGCAGTAGTTCTTTGGCTATTAAATTGCCTTCTGTTTAGTGGTAGCTCTTTGTCTGGCCATTACATGCCTCATTAAATACCACTTTTTTCTAATCTTCCTCTGCTCTCCAGTGTCTGTGAATCATCTGTGGTTCATTTCAGGAGTTGAGAGCCTGCAGCTGATCAAATTTTTTCTGTTTTCCTTTTGGTATATATTGGCTATTACTGCCATAGCATTGATCTGCTATCTCTTTCGTATTGTGTGTGTTGGCAGCTTCTGGCAGTCTTGTTCTAGAGTGTCTTTCTGTATTACTTTTTGGTAGTTGGCAACATGAAATTCAATTTTTAGAAGTGCTGCATGCCATGAATTTTCCCTCTTTCTCTCAAAAGGAGTTCAGCATATCTCAAAATTAGGCAAAATAAACCTGTGGGGCTTGCTCTCGATAAACAGTAATTCAGCAAAATGATTGCTTTCATGCTGTTTTTGTTGTAGTGTGGAGTTTGTTTTGAGCAGTGTAATTAAATGGCACTTCATTAGCCTTCCTTCCTGGTTTTATTTTTTCCCCTTTCCTCTAATCCCTGGTGATCATGGTCACACACCTACAGATGTTGTAACGTCTGTTCCAGAATGGCATAATTCATGTAAATAAAATGTTCAGTCTCTAATAGTCTATCAAGAAGACTTGACTAATTTGGTGGCGGTGAAGGCATATATAACTTGAATTTGCTCTTTTGCCATCAGATGGCTTCTACTGGTAGGAGAGGTGTGCTTCAAAAGGCAGTGCATTTGGTGCTCTGTAATAAGTAAGGGATGCACCGTATGTTGTCTTGGAGAGTTGTGGCCTGCCTCTGTGTGATACTTAGACATATGTGTGTGTGTATGTATATATATGTACATTACACAGTAATACATAATATGTATACTAAGTTTTCACCAGTTCTTAAAGCAAATCATCTGCCAGATTTTCAGAAGAAGCAGATAAACAGATTTATGCTAACCACAAAAAAATTAAATTTAAATATTCTCCACCCCCACCCCCCCAATTCTTTCATTTTACTTTCTCTGTGATCATGGTAAATGAAAGTACTTTACATAGAATGAATCCCAGCCTAACTAATTTCTTTGGATATTAAGTAGATTTACAAAGTGTGGGATTGTTATCCCTCTATCTCTTTTCAAATCTTGGCAGAAATGGAAAAGGAGAAGGTAATTCCAATACAAAGGGAAGTTTTTCTTGCAGTATATTTCTTCGTATAAACCTTCCTTCGTATAAATTACTGTGGCGAGTCACGACACAGGGTCTGTATTCATGCACAAGCAAAGCTGAAGTTGTTTATTAACAAAAGATCAGCCTTAATACAGTCTGTCTCCTGAGCTAGTGGTTTTCCCTTCTCTCCGCCTCTGAATGTGTTCTACCACACTGCTCCTCGTATTTTATAAACACAGATAAGCGCGCTCTCCTGCTTCGGTGCTCCAGCTGTGCCCCTGACCTTCTGTCCCGCATATCAAGGCCTCAGTTCTGTGTTTTTTGTGGGTGGTTTTTCTATCCCACAGCTTGCTTCCAATAAGGGCGATGAGATCTCCGGTGCTGTCACGGGAGGCCACATTCACTTTCTCCACAAATTACTTCTGCTTGTGTTCCTTACTGTGTAGTTGTATTTCAGGGAGAGAATAACTCTGTATTATGTAGAATGTTCTCATTCATCCCGTTCAAGTGGTCGTTCTACACTTCGGGCCATGTATGTCGGGAATTCTGATATTACCAAAACTTGCCCCCACTCTGCCTTGTGACTGGCCGTGTTCACACTTCTGCTAGATAATTATTCAAAAATCCAAGAGAGGAGAAACACAAGGAAAAGTAACTTGATTTCCTGGGAGCCTTATACTTGCTACAAGACTGAAGCACTGCTGTCAAACCAGCACAATCTGTGCTGTCCATAGGAGTGTTTACAGCTGGCATAGGATATTCTTTGTAAGATGCCCACAGAGCTGCTGGGCACATTTCTTTTTTAACTTTATAAATTACTGAAATAATGCAGCAGTTCTGGAGTAACTGGTTGAACTGTTTTGACACTTGCTTTCCTGCTTTTTCTGTCTTTTAGAGAAGACTTTTTTTTTTTCTTCTGTGTGTTCTGGAGATTCTACAAGGAGGGTTTTTTTAGCTACAAAAAGTGTCTTCCCTGCCTGCTTCTTTCTACAAATTTTCTTTAATTCTGTGCAGCTTATCATATGAAATGAAACCAGAGGTTTGAATTTTCATATGCAGCCTATTCTTATATTACATAAGTAGTTTAAAGGAGAGTCAGTTTCCAGGGCGTCCCTTGTTCCTTCCTTTAACTGCTGGGAGCTGCTTACCAGGTGTACGATCGGGAGGTGGTTTGGGTGTGTGGTGAGCTCCCAAGCTAGGCTGCTGGTGCCCTGTCCTCACATCCAAGAGCTTCAGTAGAACAATACAAACTTCTGCTTCCCTCTGTGACCTGCTGGGGCTAAGAAAAGCGGTTGGGGATGATGTTTGCAATTTTCTTTTGTATTTGTAATATTTCTAGACAATGGACTTATTGCAGATTGAGAACCCAATACTGTAACAGTCAAAAGAACTTTTCTGTGGACTGGTTGGCTACTTTGTCTCCTTAGCATGCTGAGGGATCTCTTAAGGTTCCTGACCAGTTTTTGGATCTTCTCACAACTTCCATAGAGACATCTGCTGCTGACAGTGATTAGGACGAAGAAATTAAGCTAGGTAGACTAAAGCCTCACCTCATGTATTAGGTTTTTTCTTTTTATTTTTTCCCTTTTTTAAATCCTTTTAGTTTCAACCACACAAAGCTCTGCTGCTGCTTCAGCCAGAATACAACTGGAAGAGGCATACCACACCAACCAGGTGCTGTTGCAAATTTTATTTGTGGAAGAGAAATGTCAGAAAATTGGTGGCTTTGTAGTGCCTAAGCAAAATTTTGCACACCTTGAGGCTCACCAATCTGTAGCATATACAGAGCAATTAATATAAGAAGTTGCAAGCAACATTTTGTACAAATTGCATCAGAAGATGCTGCACAATGTTTAAGTGTGAAGGAACAAAGTTAAAAGAACTGAAGGTTTGAAAAATATGGAGTATTAGTAAGAACAAAGATATTTTCAAGAGGTTCAAAAAAAGTAAATGTGAAGTCAAGCACACCCTTATGTAGTTCGTGGCTCTTCAAAATCAAACCCAAAACCACAGTGTGCAGAATAGACTGTAAAAACTCAGCTTCTGTTGCAGGATACGGATGAGTACCTTTTACCTTGCAGGTACCTTGACTGCTTACATTTTTTCACAGAGCCTCAGGTGATTTCACATTGACTAGTATTACATATGCTTATATAGCAAGAAACAATGTCAGCTCTTGTTATGAATATAATTCATGAAGGTACTGCAATAAGAAGAGAAGGAAAAAATAGTTTCTTTCTAGTGAATAGAAAACAATGTTATCAAGTCATGCTTATATATTTTTATTTCTATTTTTTCATTAGCCTGATGGAGTATCACAGGAAACAAGGGAATAAGGCACACGTGCATGTCCAGCATAAGACTTTGTTGTTGTTTAATACAAACTGTATTTTGACATTTGGCTATAGCACACACTGACATTTTGAAGGTAGCCTTTGGCTGTGGGGAAAAAGAAATGTTGGAGATTTTGTTGGGTGACTATTTTGAGTGGTCTTACAGTCTCTTGTTTAATACGCTTTTGATTGCCAGTGTGCTCTGAACCTAACCCACACTGATGTGTCTATCACACAGAATAACAACAATAATAACAGAAAAACAAGTAGGTAGACTGCTGTGCCTATAGGCCCAGAGGAATAAAAAAGTGACAATCAGAATTTAGAATACATCCGGTACTGCTGTGTGGGTGCCAAGTTACTGCTGGCGTGTGAGGACCTCCTAACTCCCTGATTCCCCAGCCTTGGCCACGTATTATTTGTGGCAGTCTGAGCCCTTACTCCCATGAGAGAAAAGTCCTAAGCAAACGGGAAATGTAAATAAAAGTGAAGAAGTAACTTCTTCCTGGAGCAAGAGACACAAGTCAGGGCCATGCCAGCTGCTGAACCCTGGTTTCCTTCTGCATAGAGCTTCTTCCCTTGTGGTGATGAAGCACAACTACTCAGCAGTCCCTGCCAGGAGCTAGTCTCCGAGTTGTTAGTGCAGTGGATACCTTGAAATAGGTCTAATGGTATTCTTGGTGGGTGGTCTGTTCATAAAGGCACTTAAAGCAAATTTCATCTGCTCTTTCACACACTTCACCCCGCCTTACAGATGCAAAAAAAATTTCTTCTGTTGCCCTCCTTTGAGCCGTTATGTCAGATTTCCTTCACTCCCTTTCTTATCCCCACACTTACTATTCTCCTATTGGCTTTGGATCTTTCTTTTTGCATTGCAAGTTTTAGCCTTCTCTAACTTAAGAAGAAAAATCCTCAAACCTCCACTACATATATGCAAATAGATTAATTAGCTCCAGTTGCTTCTCCAAATCTTGCCTCATCTCCCTTTCATCTCTTAAGCTCTTTCTATGTTAATTTCCTCTCTGGTCACTCTCCTCTAGTTCCAGCCTAAATCTTCCTTTTCAGTCTCTTTCTGACACCTGGCACAGCATAGAAACTGTCAGCCGTGGAGCCTGTGCTCATCTCTTTCCAGGCAGAGCTCAGAACCCATATTTTATCCTCATCATCCTTGTCTGATCAGCTCCTTTACTTTGCAAATCTCTAGTCCTTCCTTGTCTTCCCTGATTCGTACCTCATTTCTAGACAACACCACCTAACACACCCTGAAGAATAGCTTCTATGCTGAGAGTTCACCTCTGCTGTGGAGCTGATTTCTCTTGGACATACTGGACCCTTAGCTTGTTTCTGACACCTTCCCATGGACCTCCGGTCTTCGTTTCAAATTGAACATGGCTAAAACAATTTCTGTTCCACTAAGCTTCTCCTGCTATCTCTCCTTTTCCTCACTGTAGACCATATTTTCACCTTATTTGTCAGGGCTGTGCCTCAGAGCACTGCTCTCCATCCTGGCCTTTCCTTCCAGCTTCAGTTCTGGACATTGTCATCCATTTCCTTGAATTCCTTCCAGTGCTTTGGCCTTGCCTCCATGAGAGTGTGGTTCTGCTGCACACAGTGGTGGGATATCAGGACAGGCAAAGAGGGAATCATTTCTTGGTATGACTTGTTGGAAATAATGTGTACAGGTAGGTTAAATCAAATATGCTTGGTACAATCCTACACAGATGGGATTAAACTAATATGAGATTATTTAAGATCTCCTTGACATTTCCTCCACCTTCGTCTCCTGCCTGGAATTATCTTCAAGATATTTTGTCTTCTGCGCATAACAATTGTCTCTTAGGATCAGACAAGAGTATCCTGTATAATTGCTTTTCCTGCAAGCTCATGAGCTGACAGAGGCTCGTTCATCCAGTTGGTACTGTATGTGTTTTGTGGCATTGTGGTAGACTATTTAATGCTACGGACTCTTATTAATTTGTCATAATTTTGCATTATATAAAACTAACTGGTCTGTTGACAAAGGGAAGCACTTCTGCAACTGATATTAAGCTCAGCTCCCAGCTTTAGAAGAACTAGTTATGTTATGAAGGTCTTGCTTCAAGAGAACTAATTTTATACAAAGCATTGGCCAGAGATAGCTTCACTGAGTAAAAGCCATCCCCTCGAGCTTTGGTGTGGTGGCTGCTGCTGCTATGTAGAACTATTTATAGATCCCTTTAAGTATTCAAAGGGTAAAGATGTTAATTAATCCTTGCAGATCCTTGTGCGGTAGGTATGTTTATAAGTCATTCTTGATAATGAAGGAACCAAGCCAGAGAGGTGAGGTGATTTGGCAAAGGCTATTCTATACTAAACGAGAACCCAGGCCAATATCAGAACTCTAGAGCCCTTGGCTCCAAATCAGGGGAAAGAGGTGCCTGTTTGCCATGAAATTCAAATATGTCAGTGCTTGCCCCCACCCCAGACTGGAATGCAAATTAGACATTTAAGAGAGAGGCAGGCAATCACACTATACTGGAGACCATGCCAGTTTAGCAATAGGGGCATGCTTAATTTTCACATCCTCGGCTGAAAAGAAAACAACCCAAACAAACAAAACAAAAACATGTAACATTATAAAAAACAAGTCTTACATTTCAGTCTGTAGGACTGATATAAAACGTGTCAATCTGTTTTTCAGCCCTCTATGGACTCTAAGAAACTGAATACTGGGTATTGAGATCATACTTTCTTTTTCCATTTACTGCAAAACCTAAGATTTTTTTACCTGTGGCATAAAGCTGCAAATTGATAATAATCTCTATGCAAGCTTTGCATTGGCATATGGGTTTTAATGGATGAATCATAATTCTTTTATCAACCTATCTGTAATTTACAGTTCATGCTTTTGTTGTTGTTGTTGTTTTTGCAATAGCATCACAGCATTATACAGCAACCAAATGTAAGGGTGATAATATTTACTGTTATTTCTTAAAGCTGCTGTTCAATCCAGTGGGAGATTTTGTCTGAGAAAGAATGGTGAAAAGTCAGGTCATTTAAACAGTCATTTGAAGCACGTAATCCTTTATTTTATTTCACAAAAGATGTGATTTGTAATGAAGAGAGTATATTCTGTCCTGAACTAGGTGAATTAAGGAATAATCCAGCTACCCTACTCGGAGGCTGCTATTCAAAGCCAATCATACAGTATTAGGCTTTGCTAGTTTACCTCAGAATTGGAGCACTTATTAATTTGATGCCTTTTTCTTTTTAATGTAGGTGTGGAAACAGTGTGTTATGTTTGTTATTCCAGGCCTTTGCCATTAAAATAATAATTTGGCATTTCAGGTTTGGTTTTTGTAAGTAGTTCTTATAATTTATTGAATAGAAGATTTGGAAATAACAAGACATATTGGTTAAGTCCTGGGACCCAGGTTTGGGAAAGCTGAGTGCCACCAGCTCCTGAGGCTGCCCTGCAACAGAGCTTTGGCCAAGGCAGCCCTCCCCTGGGATGTCTCGTTTCCGTTTTCTAGGAAATGATCAGGACTATACTGACCTCTGCTGACAATGGCCTTTGTGGACTAGTGAGTAAAGCTGCTGGGTATGGACTACCAGGTGGTATTAAAGATAAGTGTGGGGCTCCTCATAACCAGGTGTGTTTTTTAAGAACACCTACAAACTGCCTTGCCTGAATATGGAAGAAAGTCTCTTTTATCTAATGAACAAACACCTTTTACTAAAAGGGCTACTTCTTATATATAACTTCCCAAAAGCTTGTAGAGAAGGGAATCAGTGTCTCTGTTCCTTGTAGATCCCAGTGCACTAAAGCTGAGTACAAGCACTGTACCGAACAGTGTAATGACCTCTTAAAAAGAATACCCAAAGCCCAGTACACTTTTATTGGCCCTGAGTTAGATTTTTCACTGTTAGACTACCTAGTTTTGCTAGTTTCTTTTTGTCACTTAAAACTGGTCTTGCTCTGTCTTAGTTTTCGTTTAATGGACTTTACCATGGTTTAACCCCAGCCAGCAACTGAACACCACAGAGCTGCTCGCTCATTCCCCCACCAGTGGGATGGGAGAGAGAATCCAAAGAGTAAAAGTGCGAAAACTCGTGGGCTGAGACAAAGACAGTTTAATAGGTAAAGCAAAAGCCATGCACGCAAGCAAAGTAAAACAAGTAAATAATTCTCTGCTTCCCATGGGCAGGCAGGTGTTCAGCCATCTCCAGGAAAGAGGGGCTCCATCACACCTAACGGTTACTTGGGAAGACAAACACCATTACTCCCAACGTCCCCCCTTTCTCCTTCTTCCCCCAGGTTTATCCCCTCCCAACTCCTGGTGCACACCCAGCCTGCTCACTGGTGGGGTGGGGTGAGAGGCAGAAAAGGCCTTGGCTCTATGTAAGCGCTGCTCAGCTGCAACAAAAACATCCCTGTGTGTTATCAATGCTGTTTCCAACACAGATCCAGAGCATAGCCCCATACTAGCTGCTATGAAGAAAGTTAACTCTACCCCAGCCAAAACCAGCACGGACTTGTACAGTAAAGGTTGGCCAAAGGACATGCTGAAAAGCAAGCTGACTGAAATTAGTACTTTGGCAAGCCCTCCTCAGGCTGATATCCAGGCTGCCTGCTGTTTTAGTTGTCATTGCACTTACTGTCCACAGATGTGCTGGAAAGAAGAAAAAGGTAGTCATTGGGGTGGCTCCAAATCAACAAAAACTGAACTTCTAGACTTCCTTAGAATCGCAGGTGAAGAGAACAAGCAGGCTAACCTGTTCACAAAGTCTCTTTGGCCTTTCCCCTCCTCCTTCACAAGAAGATTCACTGGGGTAGCTTAGAGTGTCAATCCCTAGGTCACTAAATACACATGGGTGCTTTGCAGAGAAGTTTTCAAAGTGGAAATACAATTTTTTAAGTTTATTGTAATTTAACTTCAAAGTAGATATTTGAGTTGATCCACTTTGGGCTGAAGTTTTACTGAAAAATATATCTACATTGATTATGTGAAGAAAGCCAGCACAATAAACAATCCACCAAACGATCACTTTTCCCCTAAACCCAGAGAGAAGCAGAAATTTTGTGGCTGGACAATAATCTTCTATAAGCGTTTTGTATTCTGTTCACATCGGTACAGCAGCAGAATACAGCATTATTCCTCAACAGCTATCACGTTGCAAACTGCTCAGGATCTTCCCTGCTTTTTGTGGGGTTCCCACTGACGTGCCTGTGACTCCTCTCTAGAACCAACATCACTAACAACAGGAGAATTTAGATGAAAAACAGGCTAGGAGACAAAGTGGTATAAACGGCATTTCAGTTCCTTTTACCTTTCAATACTCAAATATACTTAGGGTTGGTTTGTTTGGTTTTTTTCCAGAAACTGTCCTATACAAAGGAAACAATGGGCAGGTGAGTATCTGTGTTTTCCTTGCATTTTATTCTGCCTGGAGATAACGGCAGGGCTGAGTTGTGACATTTTGTAACCTTTTCTCTTTTTCTTGTCAGCTCCTGCACCGATTGGTCATGTGGGTAAGTCATTTTCCCTTTTTAAAGCCTTGTGATCGGTCCTTTCTCCAGTTCTTGCTGCTGCTGGAGTTGATTTGTGCACTGAAGATGAACAAAATTCACCTTTGTGCAATAGGGCACATAGAGAAGTATGGTGGAGAAATCCTGTGGTTCTCCCATGTGAACCTCTCTCGGGCTGTCCTAGTATGCTTGACATGCTCAAAATATCTCAGCCAATCTGGGGCTTCTACTTTTGCTTAAGAATGTCATCACCTTGGTGGCCGTTGGGCACAGAGGCAGGCTATTTACCTGAAGAGGTTTACTGGGAAAATCCATTTTGGGAAAGAGGTATGTCCATAGTTACTTGTGTTAGTGTTCCGGTTATCCTGCAAACCTTTCCCAAAGACTTTAAGGTAGTCCTGGTCATCATTACAAAACACAGAGAAGTGGAATGTTTTTGAAATGCTTTTTAAAAAAACTTTTGAGAGGTGTGCTCTAAAAACACAAGGGAATTGGCTGCTTGGGCTCTTCACACTTTTAACATGGCAATAAAAACAAAAACTAATCTGGATTATGGCTTCTTTTTACCAAAGCAAACCTGAACTTGACCTGTTATTTTCATGTCATCTTTGAACTGAAAGGAAAACCAGCACAAATTATTATTCCTCCATTCGTACTCAGAACTTAATCTAAGCTGTTATTTTTAAAGCAATTAATACCCAAACAACCCAGTGATGAACTTGTCTGAAAAATTGGCAGATTCAATTCCCTGCTTTACTGGATGTATAAAGTTATGATAAATAGGAGTAATTCGTGTACTGGGAAAAGTAATCTCTTAACAGACTAAAAAAACCAAGCAAAAACCCCACACAAACAAAACCAAAACCAAACACCCCCCCACACCTCCACAAAAAAACCTAAACAACTTCCCAAAGTAGGTATCTTTATAATGATTTCATAACCACCACATTATATATTAAATTTAATAATGTGAGATAAGGGCAAAAGTGATTCCTAAGAGATTAGTTTCTCTCTACAGTGTTGAGCTGAACGCCCCTCTGACATAAGTACTCCCCGAAGCTTCCAGGTCAACTGGGTAGCATACATCTGTTCAGAACTTTCTTTACTAGAATGCAACATTGACCAAATTTTTTATATGAATTTATTTTCAAAGAGAAAATAAATACATAAATAAAAATCTTGTAAACTTTATGGGTCCGATTCTTTCTCATTAGCATCAGTCATTCTCTAGACTGGCTCTTTACTGAATGGAACCACATTTTATTTATCAGAAAATGTGTATTCAGAGATACAGTTATCTCAGTTTGAATGTTGAAGACTGAAAAAAAATCATCTTTCTGAAGAAAGTTTGTGTTTGAAAACTTACTGTATTCCTCTGTGTGATTATTCTAGTAGATGTGGAGATATATTAGAGGAATTAGAATCAACGCTAGTTAATCTAGAGTCCCTGCGTGCACTGGACTAAACAACCAAAGAATGCAAAAAGCCCAACATTTGATTGAAAGGTGGATCAGAGTGATTAATGTTGTACAAAAGTCATCTTATAGAGTGCTTTGTGACAGGCATTAAAGGGGCTGTAGTAGGCAATTGGCAAGCTTTACCCAACTCCATTCACTGTGGGGCTTTATTGCTCTCTCTCAAAAACATACTGCTTTTACTCCAGTATATATTACTTCAGATTGTTTGTAGTGTTAGGATGGGATCTTTATCACTGTCAGTTTAAACTTTGTTTTTACTATATAGCTTCCTTTAAAAGTTGTTGTTTGTCTTGTGCTTGGATGTGATAGCGAGTTATCGCATAAAGAGTGTGATACAAGACTGAACCAATGAGACAGAAACAGGTAGATTTGCTTTGGATAATGGAGCATCAGGAATAAATTAATATTTATTTTGGTGAAATGAAAAAAACCCAGAACCCTTATTCTAAGATAATTCTGAGCACCTCTGAACCACAAGGTTTAAGTAGTGAAGTTTGTAAGCCAGGGTCATATAAAGACATTGGCTGTGATGGGTAGAAGATGTCTCATCTAACTTCAGACATCCTCTGTCAAGAGGAGTGAGTGAGCCATCTCAGTATTGCCAACACCCAACACTATTATTTTCTGAAAAAATATACTAGACTTCCCAGTACACATCAGAATGAAATGAAGACCTTTTGAAAATATTCTGGGAGAAATGGGAGTAAGGACCTGACCTGGGATCACCCACAGTCCTTAAGGCACAGTGTGGGAAATCCGGCATCAAGCCCTTCCTGCACAGAAGGAGACGTGAGGGTGCTTCTGGCGTTTCCTGGGCAGTGCCATAGTCACCTGCTGACCGTGTGTGCAGAGAGGCTGGTCCAGTGCAGGGCGATGCAATGCTCTGAGCATGGCAGTATTGCCAGCCAGCTGTGCCATCTGTGTCAGAACAGGGAACCGACCTGGTCTCATGTTTCAGGGGATGGCAGGACTATTCTAAAGCATCAGCTTTACAGATCTAGCTGAGGCTCCCACATTGCCAGGGAAGGACAGGCTTCTCCAGAGAGTGCCTTGAAGCAGGGGTCTAACAGAGGTGCTCTGACTTGTCCTCTGGAGAACTGCAGTTTCTCTGATGACTGTGCAGAAGCATTTCAGTTTGTTTTCTACAGTATAGCCCAGGCACAAGAAACTAGAAGACTGTTTTCTTTTTATGAGCTTTGACCAATCTGCTTTTTCCTGTGAAAAAACTGGGGGTCCATTTCCTTAATTTGAGGCTGATCTGGAACAGAAGACAGACCCTGGATATCTGTTTGTTATTTTTAACTACTCTGCCTTTCTAGATTAAAGCAAAACTGTGCTGAAAGCTATAAACAGCTGTAGAATTGAAGCTGTGCTTTAATTCATTTAATGTGCCTTATAATCCTACCTAGATATCAATGCTGTGTTTCCATCTAGCTGGAAAAACCTGTGGTTTCAGCTAGTTAGATGCTAGGATAGTTTTAGTGTAGCCTACAGAAAGGTGGCTTGTATTTGTGTAATTTACTTCCCAGAATAACTCACAATCCGGCATTACTGACGATTGCATAACGGCAGGATGAAAGTTTGTTCCCGTAAGGCTAGTGCGTGCATTCACGTAGGTTAAATGCTCAGCGAGCTTGGCCTTTAACGGAATGGAGGGATTAAACTAAATACCACTGAGGAGAAAACCTCAAAGGGCAGGTAATATATGGGACATAATCCAGATGTGTATAGAGCAGCCCAGCAGACACTGTAGAGTTTTGCCCCAGTGCATGGTGGTGGGGCACTATATCAGCTAAAGACTTTTAATAATTGCTTTATTCAGTAGGTTATTGGGACTTTATGTAATGAGTTTTGCTCTTTTAATGTTGGAGAACATCTCGTGACAATAGGGCAGTTGTTTTGTCTAGTGCCTGTGGGGGGGTCAAAAGCCAGATCTTGAGAATCAACTGAAGGCAAAGTAGTAAAACAAAATTGTTGGAATAGAGAAGTATAGCTTTTGTGTCAGAGCCTTGCTTGAATACCATATGCACAATAGCATACTGAAGAAAATATAAGGAGTATGAGATAGTTGAAAAGGATGAATATAATGCACTACTTTTTCACTTCTTCAGAAGCGGCTATTAATGTCAAATGAAATAAATAGAAGCATGTGTCCTTTCTGAGTGGTGCGTTCTGATTCTGGACTCGCTGAAATCAGTGACAGTAAATCATGTCTGGACCTCCTTTGTTCTGTCAGTGTTCTCTGCTTTGAAATACACTGGCAAATTTAGGATCCATATTTCATCAGTGGTGGCAGCAACGGTTGATGATGTATCAACTCGAATTTTGTACCATTTATCTAAACATGCTTCATGAAAGAAAAAGTGTGTGTCTTCCATGCTGGGATCGATTCAGCTGTTCAGCAGTTCTGCCTGCAGCGAAGTAGAAACATAACTGAGCTCCTTTACTGTCTGCCTGTGGACTTGGCAACAGTATTGCTTGTTTCAGGAATTTTTGAGCATCTGCACAGCTTTACCCCATGTGAAGAGTTCCACACTGCTCCTCTTCAGTTGTATATTTTCTTTTGTGCTCCCTACTGTGAGGTAGCAAATGTGAAAGGTATGTCTTGCTTTAATTAAAACTAACAGAGGTAAAAATTGAAGAACTACCTAAAGGAAAATTAAGACAAACGCAAGTGTAATTCGAAAGGAAAAGAATCTGAATACAAGGCTCAGTCTTGCATTTTTGTACTTGGACAAAAATACTTCTGAAACTGCATACTTAATCAGTTCAATGACGTGATTAAAATATTTTAAAATGAGAAAATCAGACCATAAAATGCTTTTTCTTTCTTTGTGCAATATGAGCATTGAAATAATAATGTTTAAGAGAAATAAATTCTTGACATAGCAAATTAGACTTCAGGATATTCAAATTGATAAATAAACTGATAGATATCCAGAATGCGTAGTACAAATCTGAAGATGTTACCTTCTTCAACCACATAGTTGAGTTTGTGTTAAAACTTTAGGACTAATGGAGAGAAAAACATAACAAATAGCTTTATAAAATTTCATGGGTGGGTGAAATGGCATCGCTGGTGTCCCATTTGACAGGTGCAGAGTTGTATTTCTCCTTAATAGCACAGTATGGTTGCACGTGGAGAACTTGTTTAGGCTCTACATTTGCCTATGAGTCAATGGGACATTCCGTGCTTTGGTGGACTGGAACCTATTGAGTCTTTTCCTGACTGATGTCATGCAGAAGTACTTACCATGGGGTTTGAAAAAGGGGAATACAGGCTGTATTTATGAGCTAGTTTTGCTGTATTAATATGTATAGGCTGTCTCTGTTTGCTTCAGATCAACTTCTGAGGCCCTTATGGGTCTTACACCTGCCTGGGTCCAGGTATCTAACAGAGCCGTGTGATCTGAAACCAGTTGTTTCTGCCAAGGAAACACAGTGTAGTGTTGCTCATTCTGCTGCTTAGACATCTGCTTGTGCATATTCCTTCCTGCCTTTCCATACATACGTGTATGTTTTTATATTTTGCTTACTGCTCAGCCAAGGTGGTCCAGGGCATCACTCATGCAGGTAGGACAATAGAAATTACATTTCATGTGTATGTGTCTCAAATTCATAATAAGCTCTTGCTGGAATACAGTCCCTCCACCTGGAATAGCTTGCTTGTGTAGGTATAGTTACAGACTGGGCCCTGGATTAATCCTTGGGCGGGGGGAAATTCCCCAATATTTTAAATGGGGTGTCTGAAGGGGAATTTGAAGCTCTGTTTACCTTGAAGAGCACTGTGTTCAGGCAAATCAGTATATGCATTGTCATGTGCATTTTGAGTGGCTTCCTTAGAGATACCTAGTACTATTGCTGCTTTTTTAGGAGGTGAGTAGAGTGAGCATTTGAAAAATTAAAATGCTAAGGTAAAGTAGAAGGCAAAAAGAAATGGATGCAAAAAGAAAGCAAACCTCACCATTCTGGTAAAGCAATGAAAAAACAATGATGTTCTGCATAAAGCGAGGTAGGTTATAGCACAGATTCTTAAAACAGTATTTTTATCCTCCTGAGGAAAAGTGCTAACTGTTTATTTGACCAAATTCGGTACTTGACTGGTCTTGCTTGGTTAGATTGATTAGGGTTTTACTAGGTGTTATTTAAGCACTTGGCTTTTAATTTTCAGCCAGCTGTGAGCCAGAATTTTGTCAGAAAATTGGTTAGCTCTTGGGGGCTTGTATTTAAAAGCCCCTCTGTACCAGTAAGAACATATTACCTGGCCTTGACAAGCCTGTTACTGCTTAAGGTGATCGGTTTGCTATGCTCTAAATGACAGCTGCCTTATTCTCACCTTGTTTTTCAGCATTCTCACGGTTGCTCATGGCGCAGTTTGGTTTGTGGTTGCTACCACGTGGCTAACCCGGTGCCTAAGTTGATGCTACAAACCAAAACGCTCTGTCAGATGAAGAGCTGCTGATCATTTGAGTCAATCACAGTGAAAGTGCCCTGGGACCTTTGAAAAAATGGAGAATTTTATTTTGAACATCTATAACCAGTAATCCAATCTAGAAGTAGTGCTCCACTCTAGAAAACTAATTTTAGGCTTTTCCATTTGCACCCGAGTAGTGTGATTTATACCATACTATAGCATTCTGCTTGTTTTTTCTTGCCTGCTTTGAGGATTTTTCCTTTAAACACTCAAGCAACTTAGTTAAAATTGATCTTGCAGTACTGGGTGCAGGAGCCCAGGCGCTGGCCATGAGGGCTCCAGGGGCGGCCTCTGTAAGCAGAGGCCAGGGCTGCCTCATGCTGACACAGACGGTTCCAGCTGGCTCCAACTGACCCACTGCAGGGCATGGCGGAGCCCCACAGCCACGGTGGTGGCATTTCAGGGAAAGCATGTTTAAGAAAGGGCAAAAACACTGCATGGGGAGAAAGAGGAGGGAACAAAAAGAATGAGAAATGGTGGCACAGGGAATGCTGAGGAGGAGGCGCTCCGTAGGGGAGCAGGTATTCCCTGCAGGCTGTGAAGGACTCATGCTGGAGCAGGTAGACATTTCCTGAAGGAACCGCTGCCCCCACAAAGCCCACACCAGGTAGAGGAGTCAGGAGTGAAGCTGAGCCTGGGGAAGGGTGGAGGAAAGGTGGTGTTTTAATGTTTGTTTCTCACTACCCAAATCTATTTATATGCAATAAATTAATTTTCCCTAAGGCGAGCCTGTTTTGCCCATGGAGGCAAAGTTATTACTTATTCTGGTAAGCAATCTTCCTGTCTTTACCTCGGCCCATGAACTATTTCATCTTATTTTCTCCCCGTCCTGTTGCGAAGGAGTGAGAGAGTGGCTGGGCAGGCATTTGGCCCTTAGCCAAGGCTAAGCCACCACAGAACTGGGCCCACAATTCAGTTGGTCAGATAGCCTTTTAGGTCCTTTCAAGATGCCCTAAGTTACAGTACACATCTGCAGAAGGCTGACAGGTATGATGTGGGATCCGTGGGCGACCACTGCCTTCTGGAGCAGCAGCTGGAGGTCAGGAGTGCCCAGAAGCCCCTCAAAGTGTACTGGGCACTGACCCATGGGCAGCTGGATTGAATGCTGTGAGTCTGAGGTTGAGCTCAGAGCCTAAATTATTCTAACAAAGCAAATCATGTTTCTCACTGTCCCCTTCTCAAGAAAAGGGGGTTGATACAAGGCTTAGGTAATGCTTACATATGGGTTTGAGCACTTCAGCTGAACAGAAGGTTACAAATCCTGTAGCAGAGTTGTTTCACTGCACATCACTGCTTTTGTTGAGTTTTTACTCTGACCTTAGTTACACTAAAGTTTGTAATAAGTAAATCTGAGATCGTTTCAGTTCTCCTGAAAAGTAGAATCATATTTGCTTCTGAACATACCATCATTAAATATGATGCACTAAAATGCTTTATTTACTTATGCTGTAATTTCTGAGACTCTGGTATAAATGTTATCTAATGCCTATTGAAATCAGGAAGAGTAACGCATCCTTGGAGTTGGGTGTATTTAACCGGAAAATATTACATTTGACCAATTAATAATTAAGCAATAGTTTTAGTTTCAGTTCTAAGATGATAAACAAGTAAGGAAACTAATTCCCTCTAAAATATAACCAGCATTCTTAAGAAAATCTAAATCCTTTTAACAGCGGATTTTGGTAGTTTGTTTTGGGTTTTTTTTTGGTTGTTTGTTTTTTTTTTTTTTAGCAGGAAGAAGTTGATGTTTTATGAATGAGTTACTTGTGACTTTTTATAAATGTGTGATGGCAATGGCCGAGAGGATAAGAGAGGATACCTAGTGTAAATTATACTTGCTAGTAAAATTTGGCTTTCCAGTCTTGGAAATCATTCCAAGATTTACTGAGGTTATCAAAGAATAGGTAGAGAGTTACCTTGCGCTGTGCTGGCTGAAAACAGGTAGCAATGTCCACGAGATGGAAGCAGACACAAGTAACTCTACATTTCGAAGCTTGCATAGAGCTCATCGCCATTAGTTGTTCAGGAAAATACATGAAGGTTCTGTTTAAACTCTTGAATAAGTATTTTATGCTCTGTTCATCGGGAGATGACTTTATTTTTCATTGATATTTTATAATTGTTATGTAGATCTCACCCTGTCAGTTTAACATTCCCTGAAATTACTGTCTTTTAATCATTATGCACAGGACTAGCCTGTGCCTCCTGAGAAAGGATGAGTGAAAAGATTCTTGGCTTAAATAGAAAATTAATCAGATTTGTCTTCAGGTCTGTTTATTGGCAAGTGCCTGTGGGAGGCAAGGGGAGAAACAGCATTTGAGATGTTAACTCGGTGAAACTGTTTGATCATATGCTTGTGCCCCGGTATTTTTAGTATGTACCTTTGGATCTGTTTGGCTGGCTGGTGCTAGAAGCCTTTGATTTTTGGAGCAATACAGGGACTGATCATACATCCTGAAGGAGGTAAAATATCCATCAACTTTGACTGGAGTTTTGCTTGACAACAGACTTCAAGAGCAGTAATCTAGCATGTGAATAAAAAAATCAGACCTGGCAAGGCTAGGAAGCATGGCTCACGTAGTATCAGCACTTGCATATATTACAGTGAAGACCCCTTGCTGCAATGCTTATTTTGAGGCACAAGTATGACCATAGAAAAAAAAAAGAGTTCCTTTAGAAGTGAGAGACGTGTCAGTGCAATGAACTTCAATGATTTTCTGAAGTCTGAAGTTTAGTTTCTCTCCAGCACTTAAAATTCCAATCTTACAGATTGGGCTGTATATATTAAAAATATGAAAAACCTGAAAAATAATTTTTTCCTTCATTCAGGAAAGACTCATTTCTGTCAGAGCGTGTCTCCCAGTCTTGCTAACTTGATAGTTGCTCAGGGCTTACAGGAATGGCCCTAAGGAGTTTGGGTTTACTCTAAGAGCCATGTCAAAACTGTTAGTTCTTCTTCAGGCTGACAGTCTTCATCTGATTTATATCTGAAATGTTTTTCTTCTCCACACTTGGCCTAGAGCTGTTTTGTGTGTGTGTGAATGCAATAATTGGATTTGGAAACTGATGCCCTTTGAAGATTTCCAAATAAGCATGGTAAAAGTCATGATGAGAACAACCCATCTTCTTGCCGTCATTTCAGTAGAGTTATGATGTTTTAGAGCACTGGAGAGTATTTCTAAAACTGAGCATTTTATATAATATTACAGGTGTTATCTTTGTGTTTTTTGCTCTGGTCTTCACATTTGCTTCCTTTACAGAGCTGCTACAAGGCAAAATGTATTTCTGGGGGGGACTCTGGGTCAGTTGGAATATAAGGAGGTTAGCAACCCGAAGAGGCTGATGATGTGTTGTGTGATGCAAGTGAACCAATATCTAAGGTCCAAAAGATTGCAAAAAATATTGCAAAGCCTAATTTTTGCAATGTTATCAGCAAAGTAGTACCATTGCAAATTTCTTCTGCAAACATGTTTTTTGGTGTAGCAGCAGAATTGCAGATAAATCAAAAACTACTAAATCTATCTCACCATGTCCAACTTAAATTTCTAATTTTATTTTTATTTAGCAGTAGTGGGACTCCAACTCCAGCGTCAGATGTTGATGTTACCACATTGAGAGGTCAGTTTTCATCCAACTCCTGTCAAGGCTGATTATGAACTACTAGAAAATTGAGAAATTTGATGGTGTTTGGATTTCAGACAGAGCTGTGAATTTTTCCATCTCCAAGTAATGCTGTTTGTGATGGAGATCATGTTATATGCTGACACTATTTTGTTATTATATGACTCATGAAAATCCTACTTGAGAAATTAGTTCTGTACCCTTTTTATTGCACTTAACTTTGTGTTCCCAAAAATACATCTGCTTAGACATAGCATTTATTCTGATTAGTGTATTTGATACTTCTCCTCAGGCTCTTCAGGTGTTTCCTGTGTTGTTTCTGTCGTGATGATGGGAATACGAATGAAATTTTACTGTTGGCTAATGCTTGCTGAACTGCTTCTGTCTGTATCTACATGTACATGGGTATAAAAAAAAAAAACCCAAACAGAATAATACTGCTGTCTTTCAAACTCAGATGCAGCTGCCAATGTTCTTCCCCCCCATGAGATCTCCATTGAGAGTCCTGCGGGTGGTACCGTCCGTGAGATCGAAGATGCAGACACTACTGTGAGTGGGTTTTTTTCATTTCATTCAGCATTCTATTGCCTTTCCTAAATAATGCTCTTTGTGATCGCTTGCATTTCCTGGTACTTAAAGGTGTTGTTAGCATAGTGTGTTAATACAAATTAAGATTTCATAAAAACAGGGCATGACCTTTAGGAAGTTTAAAAATAATTTCCTGGGTAGGTATTTTTCCATTTGCAGACGGTTTGCAATGCTGCTTCCCCCACAGTGAGAGAATGGATCAGTCGAGCCATCAGGTGAGGATTTTACTAGTGACATAGGACTAGACAGGGAATGCCTAGGGCTTTTGAAAGCTCCAAGAAGAATGTGGAACATTATTATTCCTATGGAAACACAGTCCACCTTACATTGCTGTAGTAGTGTTTCAGGGGTCTGTGTGGTACAATTGTGTAGGGCAGCAGAGAAGTGGCCTGGATTACCCTGAAGGTTCCTTCTGATTCTCTGCTCCTTTTGCTCTGCTGACATAGATGAACTTTTATTTATCAACTTACAGTCAAATTTACCTTGATATTGGAAAAAACACCTCCCAACACAGGGAAGCCTACATCAGGTACTTAAAACGTCTATGTAGAAGAGAGCTGGCTTTCAGAAGTGCTGACCGCCACATAGGTCCCAGGGAAGTATTTGCTTCCAGGAAACAGCTCCTCTGGATTAAAATTTAAGCCCAAACTCTAGACTCCAACTGCAGTATTTATGGGCCTACATGACTGAAGAAAATTTTGCAAACCAGCAGTATGAATCAACTGGCTTTTGTTTTCTTATAAATATGAATTTCTCACTGGATTTACTGAGAAGCTTACAAAGTTGTGCATGCTGCATGTAAGTAGAAGATGATTTATGGTACTGGGTTTAACTGTGCATTGTTCTGTAATCTAGTATGGGAATGAAGCAAAACTGGGCCAAACTGTACTTTCTTGTAGAGCTTTTTAGGGCTGATGGACCTCTGATATTGTGCTTCCAAGAATATGCATATGAAACAGGCAGACAGCTTCTGACTCACGTCCAGGGTTTGACTTTGTATTATGCACTAAGAACAATTGTGGCTTGGTCCCGTGTACACCATTGTTCTTTTTTTTGAAACAGAACTGCTTGAAGTCTTTCTGCCTGAGCAGAGAATAGGACCACTTGTTAAATCAGAAAGAAACCGGAATTAGATTGCTACTGCTGCTACAGTGTTTTCACTCCATACAGTTACATCACACCTCATCACTGCTCTGTGCAGCCAAAATGCATTGCAGATTACAAGACCAAGAGTGAG
The DNA here is from genome assembly GCF_949628215.1 of Phalacrocorax aristotelis. Lineage (NCBI taxonomy): Eukaryota > Metazoa > Chordata > Aves > Suliformes > Phalacrocoracidae > Phalacrocorax > Phalacrocorax aristotelis. The sequence continues at coordinate 124,486,847 of NC_134276.1, forward strand.
CAAAGCTCATCTTCTGCACTCATATGTTGACTTTTCTTTTGGCTTTGGGGTACTGATAAAAGATTGAAACTACATGGAGTTGCAAACATCCATATAGTAGCAACACATATATGCCTGCTAAGTATGTATCTCTCAAACGCTAACTAGCTTTAAGTAGTGTACTAGTCATTCTGGTTCTTAATAAAGTTTTCTAGTCAAAAAGGGATGGGGAGAGGCAGAGAATTTAACTAATAATTTTTACAGGGTCCCTAAACAATGTGTAAGTTGCTTGCTGGTGGCAGCTAACCTTTCTAGACAAAAAGTTTTTCCATTTCCTGCAACACACATAACACAGGCTGCAGTCTTGCTGAAAAGGTCTGTTTTGTTGGCTTTTTTCCTTTTGAAGACATTTGGCTAAAGTTAACTTAAGCCAGCCTTCCCTCCTCTCTCCCACAAATCCCCATTTTTTTTAGTTTACAACAAAACCATGAAGCAAGTTCTGTTTTTTCTCATGTCTTTCAGTATACCACAAGGAACAGTATACTGGTTGTAAAATATTAAGGAACCAAACAGAAAGTGTTCTTCGTGTGTTGCTCAGGCATTCAAATGAGATTAAAATTTAGAATTCACTGCTGCCTGTTACAGCCATAATGGCTACACACTTCCCTGCTGCATTGCACAGCCGCTGCCACAGGGCTCCTTGGGCTCCTGCAGGCCTCACAGTTGAAGCCCACCAGTTTAACTCAGCAGAGGTCCCTGCAGGCCTCCCAGTGCCCATTGTATATGTGGGGGGATCCTTCACTTACTGAGGCTGAACAACACAGAGTGTTGTTCTGAATATAGAACTTGGCCAAGTCTTGTTTTCCAGGTGGGACAATAAGTAGGGGCCTTGTGATAAATGGGTAAATTTTGGGTAAATCAGCCTACTGCTGACTGGGCTTAAGTGATGGTGTATCCGTCGTTGCACTTTGAATTGCCTCAAGAACATCCCACGCAACTAGCTTTCTGTTTGTAGCTGAGGTCACCTAGATGCACTTGCACTAAAGATGTGCAAACAGAAAACGGAATTATCTGCAATACAAGAATTCTCAAAACAATTCTTGCTTAGTAGACTGCCTCATTAGTTGCCACCTCTGTCCCTAAGGTTTCATGAGCACCCCATTATAATGCAAGGCAAACAGGTATGCTGATGGCTGAAGTGAGCATGCTGCGCTTTGGACTGCAGTTTTCACACGCCATTAAGTATAGCCGTGCCCATCAGTGTGGCCCACCAACGGTGCCTTGGGGTGTTCCTGTCCATGCAGCATTTATGGAGAGGGCTCAGGTTTTCTGCCCCATCATGAGCCAGAGAAACCTCCAGGTCTGCAGCAGCTGGAGAATTTTCTGGCCCACATAAGAGAGATATTTGGACCTAAGCTTAGGAATGTAGTGTGCTGTTGACAGATGTCAAACCAGGTGTACATATACATATCTGGGGATGATTTTTACATGGAGTAAATCTGGCCTGTGGTGAGTAACGAGGATTTATTTATTGGAAAAGAACCAAAGGGCAAAACAAAAAAAGGGCATTAAATCACCTCTTTTTTTCTCCCTTCTTCCCTTCCAGATCAATAATGAGATAAAGAAGCAGGATGAGAAGCTAGTGAGACCTGTAACTGAGCAGATGATTGAGTTCAGCATTTTGATTGTTGGTGAAAAGTACAACGAGGAGCTGAGCGACCCAGCCACTGTGAAGCATCAAGTGCTCTCTGAACAATTCGTTTCTCAGGTGATTACCTTCCCTGACTTCCTTTTTCCTGGCTCTGCAAAGCCATAGTAGCATGTAGCACCTGTGTTAGCACTGCCTTTTTCTCATGGGCTCCACAGAACCAGCTTAAGGCTTTTGTTGCCTGAAGCAGGCTGGAAAATACTCACCCACTATGAGAATACTCTGTTTTGTCTCACATGCTGCCTTTGTAGTGGAGTGCCATATGCTGTGTGTAGCATACCAGTTGCCAAAGACAGGTTACTCTAGTTTTCTTCTTGTGCTTCTCATGGAAAAGCCTGCTATCGATTTTGCAGCCAAAAGAGGTAGAAGTATGCTTTTGGGAGGGTCAGAAAGTTATGCTGAACCCCTGAATGGGGACATGCTGTAAATGGGACCTTTCTGAGGGACTGCTTTCTCTCTCCCCACCCTTTTATTGTTTCCTTAATTTACTTTGCCTCGTGTTAGCAAAAGAAACTAAGCCAGGTGTTATTAATAAATGAAAAACATTTCCATTTCTTTTAGTCCTTTTAAAGAACTATTTCTAGCACAGCTAGCTTTGGCCTTACTGTCCTTTCAGAATTTTTCAGTACCTCTCCCTGTCAGTGTTACTGCAGTAGAGCTGTTAAGCTCAGAGAAGTGACAAGGTATTTGTTTGCCTCTTGATGCAACTTCATTAGTTCTTAAAGTTTTAGGACTTGAAAATCTTAAATTTTAAAGAAGTGATTAACATCTCTCTAGTGATCAGTCTGCCTAGAGTTTATTTCAGTGCTTTCCAATCTCCATTTGTCCAGTTTGAATTCTTCTGTAATGTAGCTGGTTTGAAACTGGGGAGTAAAAAAGATAATTTGAGGGTCCTAGCAAACCAGCCTGCCTGCAGTCCCAAATGGCAGGACGTGAATCAGCTGCAGTTCAGAGCTATCAACCTGTGCTGAGGCAATGCTGGAAGGCAGCTCGAGTAATGCGGGTATAGCACAGCATTAACGTGGAGTGCAGGCAGAAGGGTACAAGTCCATCTGCATCTGCCTATGTGGGTGTGCTCTGGGTCTCCTACAGAAGCTGAGCACTGAAATGGGATTTAGGGTATCTTAACGATTACACGGTGTCCAGATTTTGGACTGTAGAAGAAACTCTGGCATCAATAAAGAGAATCTGCCTATACACAGTAGGGGATAGGTGGGGAAATGGGAAGAAGTCGCAAATGGCAGAGCTCGTTCATCATGTCTGCTCAGGAGCGGCATTTTGAATGAATTGTTATGCACTGCAGTGAGATACTCTGAGGCCTAGGCTGCCAAGACAACTTTTGCTCCTCTTTTACGCCTAGGATCAGCAGTGCGTGTGAGCACACCTTAAAACCCTCCAGCCTCTGAAGAGTTCTTAAACACATGCTTAAATCCCATTGGAGTCAGTGGGAATGAACCATGGTTTAGACTGTTAGGCAACTGCTTCAAAGAAAAAATACATATGTAAATATACATATAAGAATATATATATTCACATATATGCATGATTTATTAAAACTTGATTTCAAGTTAATTTAATTTTAATTACTATTCAATATTTTAATTTGTATGCTACAAAGTTACTGGCCCATCAATATACAAATGCATATTTACAATACGATCACACTGCTGTCTCCTAACTTTCCTCTCCCTATTGTTTCCATTATTTTTTAAATTTTGTTTATAATGATGGCAATTTTATTATCATCATTTTCTTGGGGCAGAGAGTTTGTCTTTTCTTTCTCTTGGGAGAGGCATCTAGGATGCCATAGAGCAGCACATCATGCAGCTTATCTTTTCTCTAGCTTTGCTTCCTTCTTAGTCCCATTTTGTTGGGGTTCTCTGAATCCCTTTTACTGGGGCTAACCCTGTGCCAGATCCTGGGCCATATGGGAAAGAGATGTACTCTTCACTGTAGCCAAAAAGCATCACCACAACTGTCACAAGTTGCTAGCATAGGCTAGAGGTCTTAATTTTCCTAGTTGTGTGGCCAAGCAGCAATGCCATAGTGTGTGTGTGTGTGGAAGAAATGTCAGACGGGACAGAGTCCACCTGGCACATGGATGTTCCATTCCTTTGATCCCTTGCCTGTTTTTCTCTGTGCTTGGATAAAGAAGCTCTTGAAAAAAAGAAAGTCAGCAGCACTTCGATTGTTTAAGTCTCACCAGAGACAGTTTCAAAACAGGGAGACTGGGGAGGGGAAGAAGAATTTGAGGAGTAAAAAATAATCCTCAACTGGCAAGGATCTTTTGGGAGGAAAAAACGCAACCCCAAACCGGCATAAACCTGCAATATCCTATTTCTTGTTTTTGTGTCATGTAATACAGTTGACTATTGAATTAGGCCTGGATGTGCTACCATTTTGCTGCCCAAAGTCATGTTTTCTGAGTAGCACTGCCGATCATTCCTGAGCCCTTTGTATATTTAGGACCGCGGAGATGTGCTGTGTTTTGCACTGTGTAATGCATCAGTGCCTCTCTGAGGTCCCTGTTCCTATGGCAGCCACTGTTCGTCTTGCTTAAGTTGCTTCGGTCCAAAGCATTTTCCTGAATTCTATTTAATCCAGAGAGGTTTGGGAGGTAATGGTAACCTTTTGGGCAGAGAAGGGTTTGTGCTGCATAAATTAGAGAAAGAATGTTGTCTGCTATAGGCAGTGCAGATCTCTGCAGGGCCTGTATGATGTTGTTCTTCATGCTTTTCCTTCTCTAATAATGAAACAATGTCACCAAACCTCTTCTTCCATAAAGAGAGAGATTATTCATCCATTTTTATCCTATTAGATATAACAGCTCAGATACATTTTTAGAAAACATCGAAAATACTTCCTGATTTTTCACTAAATGAATAGGGTGGAGGAAATCTGTGTTCTTTGTTTTTCCTTCAAAATAGATGGAAAGTGTATTTGAAGGACTACCTGGATACAAAAACATCCGTGTCCTGGATTACAGGTAAAAACATACTGATGCATATGTGGTGATTGAAACTGATCATGTATCATGGTTCCAATGTGCTAGCATCATACTTGGAAGAATGTTGGGCATGTGTGTGGGGGTTCCCAGGATGTGCTAAGCAAAGGACAAGTGCTTTCATATTGGTACCTCTCATACAGAGGTTGAAATAGAAATACAGAACTGTATGTAAATGTAATAATCTCGTTTTTGCTCCTGGCATCCACCAGAGAATCTCACATGATATGCTTGCCTTGATTTTAAGACAAGGCATTCTTGTTCAAGATTCCATCCTAAAATTAAAAAAGATCTTTCTAATTTAAAGTCAGTATCTGAAACTTCTTCAATACTGTTGACATGTCCTAGTATTAAACAAGGAAGAACACAGAAACCTTTTTGGAAGACTGGTGTATTTAAATTATTTTCAACTTCTTATTGTTAATTTTGGATGCTCTAAAGGGTTAGTGTTTGAGATATGTAAAGGTCTTTCTCCCTTTGATCAAAGCAAAGTTGGTGAATAATATGATAAATGATATCCAATGTTCTAACTCTTTTTACTATTATAAATTTTTTTTAAAGACAACTTTCCTCAAATCAATTTGTACATTGGAATGTCATTTTAAGTTATTTTGGGAAAAAAGGGATCCTGCATATTACGCATCAAACATCTGATTTCTGAGTTTTGGGGTATGTGGATCACAAATCCTGATTTTTCTTGAATGGGCTGGATATACCTTTCAGAATCTAATGAGACTGCTCATGAGTTAACCTAAATTGTGCTTTCTTTGAGACTTTGTAAGCTGTGTTTCCTAGAATTTATTGGCTGGAATATTCTAGCTAGAATACATGCAGGTAACAAAGCAGATATAGTGAGAAAGGTTTTATGGTTGGGACCCTAGACTGCGTTCAGTCTCCAGCCTGGGAGGTAGCAAAACTTTCCATCTCCGTATCTGCAGTCAAATACATTTGCAAGTTCTTGATTCATTTGAGAAAACAAATAAAAGGTTGATAATTCTGGCAAAGTACCAGAGCTCTGCTCTGCTGTGCATGACAAAAAAAAAAAGTGTTTGTAAACTAACCCTCTAGGTAAAATTAGTAAGCCTTGATTTTCTTGGTATTGATGACAATTTATCTGCATTATTCGCAATAAGATGAGATGGCTCTGCTGTAGGAATAGGAAATATCTGAGTTCAGTAAAAGCAGAACAGTCTGTTATGTAGCAGAATAACTATGCAACTTATAACCATTTTGCTGTATGCTTTTTCAAATTTATGTGCCCTGTAGAATACCAAACCAAATTTGTTAAAGATAGAAGACTTAAAGGAAATTGTAATATTGATTTAACAGGTTTTGCTATTGTGTTTTGTTTTATTTCTGTATTCAGCTCTCCTGAGGAAGACAGGTAAAGACAATATTTTTATATATATATTGTCATAATAGAGATGGAAAAACATGTGTAGCTGGAGGACACTGTTTGGGGGATTTGTAGTTTTGGCTCCAGAGCGAGATACTTATCCAGTATAAACATTATGTGAGGGGGTTCTAGCAGAAATTCTGAGTAACTGCTCTGTTTTGATTACAGGTAAACCTAATTTGCTTATTTAAGTCCTAATCATAAAAAACTATGTGGGGAAAACTTTCCTAAACACAAGTCAGCTACTGGGCTACCTTGTGTATAGGAGTCTCTTCTGTGAAGAAAACAAAATTGCTTAACAAAGACTCCAGGTCTTTATACTTTGCAGCAAAGTCTTGAATAGATCTGCGATGATTATTATTATAGAAATTAAAGTAGGTAGGAAAAGCATAGTTCTCCAGCAAAGGCCGAGTAGCCAAGTTGGCTTAGCTACTTCAAGGCCAGAGGTGCTGCACATCTTAACAGTAGTTTTACAAATGTCTCTTAGCAGAAGATGGGATCTTGCTGGCCTTCTTTTTAGGTAGACATATTCAGGTTAAGCATCCAAGATTTTCTTCCTTTGGTATTTTAAGAATTCCACAAGACAAAAAATGAACTGCAGCCTTTAACTCACTGGGTGCATTATTCATTTGTGTATTTCTCAGCAAAGGCGTAACCGGTTTCCGCAAACAGTTTCACATTTTGATTTTAGAAGAAAGGCTAAAAAACACAAATGTCTTCACAAACAATAGTGACTTAAATCCTTCCTCTACTACTCTGCACTTCTGCAGGCTAAGTTGCCAGCAACTGCTCACAAAGGTTGTGTTCCAAGCACCAGATGTTTTAGCCCTTTCCAGACAGACGATGGTGTCATAGTTATTAGGAATTATTAAGTGCAACTGACAGCACAGTTGTATTAAATCTAAATGTTACTTTTGAGGACCATACTGTATTCCATCTTTGCTGTGCCTTTTCACTACTGCTGTCCTTTTTTATTTCCTCTGCTGACAGTCAGTGCCCATGGTGAGCCCATGGTAGGCTCCTTTCAGAGCCAGAGCCAGCAGCAAAACTCTAGCAGGCTCCTGGTTTTAGTCAGTGTGTTTGCCAATTGTGTCTCTGTTGTACCTGGTGACGGGGCTTTAGAGACTTCTCTGAACAGAGCCATTACTGTAGCAATCCAGTCCAGCTCTGTGGAATAAGGAAAACCTGTCTTTGGAGCACGTTTTTCTAACACTTCATAGATCACTTCATTTTTTTTGCTGTGCCCTGTGTACAGCCACACGTATGTTATATATTTTCTAAAGCTCTCTTGTGCTTCTGCCCAGTGCATGGTAAATCTGATTGCTACCTCTGCTGTCATGTGGGTAAGGACGTCCAGATGTATTCAGGACAAGAAAATTAAGAAAATGGAGGAGAGTTAATATGAAAAAATCTAAGATGTACAGAGATACAAAATTTTTTTAAGAATGGATAATCAAATAAGTCTAGAAAAATGTTCCCAGATATAAATACTAAATACCATTTTATTGCTATTAAAGACATTACTTCAAGCAGATTGACACTGCACGCTGGCAGTGATCAGGGCTCCCTTTTGCTACTGCATATTGCTACTATATACAGCCTGTTTTTTTCCAGGCTGTTTTCATACCTCAGGGCCATTCCTGTCATTGGTGTGATCTTGAAATCATCACTCACGTTACTGCGTGCTGGTGGGCCCCACTAATGATGCTGGCAGAAAGCCAACGTTTTGGTCTGCTTGTGATCTTTGTCCCATTCACAAGTAGAAATACAGGGCTGGGACCAGGCCAGATGTCATGTTCTGGTAGCCTTTTCCTTGGGAACTTTGCAGTGGTTGAAAGCACAGGCAGGCAGACACAAGTGTGAAATGAATTAAATTGCACTTATCTAGAATCCTTTAAAGCAATATATTTTTATATTAAAAAAGGGTATTGACTCAGGTTCTTGGGGAAAAAAATCATAGTGTTTGCTATACGTTGGAAAGCCTTGCATCTCTCAACTGTGTTCTCTTTCTCTTTGTACAACTGAAGTGGGGTGGAAGTTCACTATGCTGTTACATTTGACGGAAAAGCCATCAGCAATGACACCTGGGACCTGATCAACCTTCATTCCAACAAGGTGGAGGACAACTCCTTTACGGGCATAGAGGATAATCCAACAGCTGTGTATACCATCAGTGATTTCCGAGACTATATTGCTGAAAACCTCCAGAAAAATGCCTTGCTTGAAAACAGTTCCTTGTCTTTAGACCCTAACTCTCTCCAACTTACTAATGGTGGGTATTAATTATCATGCATCGGTGGGCCACATGTCTAAAGCTTTATACAATAAATCTGAGACACGAATGAATGATTCAGCTGCCCTCTGAATAATTAAAAAGAAACAACAAAGACAATTGTGTTGTAGCTTGTGTTGCTCTGATCTTAACCAGATCAAGTCATTAGTAGTAGTATCCCAGCCTCAATCCATCAGATTAGCCTCTTTTTTTTTCTTTGACACTGAGGTTTGTGGCAGGCAATTCCAGTAATACTTCCAACAGTTAACAGGAATAGAAGGGCAAATGTGGTTCACATGATGCAAGTGTTGTCCTTGAGCAGCACAAAGGAAATACCTGCTTTTTGTTGAATATTCAACGAACCTGCTAGAGGTAGTGGAGGAGTGCTGTCCACCCCTCTGTTCTCATCCCCTCTGTTCTCATCTGTTCTGTACTTCTGGTCAGTGAGCTGGGGGCATTTCCAGAAACATTGTCTCTCTGGCAAACTTTTTGAAAAGACTTTACTCACAAATCTGAGGTGTGGGAGGGCTTTTCAGTCAGTCTTCCAAAAAAACTTCTTCACACTGCTACTGCAGCCTTTAGATCCCAAGTATTTATATTTCCACAGTGAAAGAAATACTACACCCTACACCAGAAGACCCTTCCTGGATTACTGAGCATCAGGTTGTGCTGCAGCGCCCAGAGTTCGATGTGAGTATGATTCTGAGAGGTGGCCTTTGGACACATTTAAACAACTTAACTGAGTAAGGCAGAATTACAGCCAACACCCAGAGGGTCTCTATCCTGTTGTTCGTGCAGAACAAGTAGTAATGAAGGCACACCATATACTGGAGTAAAACTTCTGGTCAAACCTCTTATCTGGTAATTTTATATCTGTTGCTCAACAGTTTTCTGTGATCATCCCATATTACACGGCAGTGCGGTGTTCCTTGTTGTCCGGTCAGGTCTCGCTTCTTAGGCTTCCTTTGTCTGTTTTTCATGTTTAGACCGTAAATTGCTCTAAAGACATGATTCTTCCCACAATACTACCTTTCTTTGGAAAGCGAGAAATAGATATAAGCACTAAAGCTGGCCGCTAGAAGAGATAAAATGGTAGGTTTCATATGCTCCTTTTGTTGCTGTATTGCTTTCATTGAAAGTTCTCAGTTCAGTCTTAAAATTATGTCCATCCCCTTAATGCCAGCAAAGGAAACACAGAAAAATAATTGGCAGCAGTTTATTCTTTTCCACCCTCTTGAAATTGTAATTATCTCCTCTGATTACCTCTGGAACAAGCCAGGGCATAGACTGGAGTTCCCCATTGGACAGGAGACACAGTATCCCTGACCACGTCTGTACAGTGCAATGGGTCTTTAAGCAGAGATACCAAGTTAGGTGCCAGCAATGCTGACATGGAGTTAATTAGTTCTGCCGACAGCTAGAATTTCTAAATGGTGGAGCATTGTCTGGGCTTAAGGATTTATCCAGTAGGTGTCTGCTCTGCACTCTGTTGTGTAACACAGATGTGCCTTCCAAGGACAAATGAGCTCAGTTTATGCGACAAAATCCAGATCCACCTACGTTTGATGGCAGGTTTTCACTAAGTTCATTTTGAGATAATGTGAACACAGACACATTTCATTTCAGGCCAACTTCTAAAATCTTTATCGAAGCAAAATTCGTAGTCACTTCACAGAACCCAAATATTCTTGTTATAACGGTCACAGGTATATCATCCTTAACTTTGTGCTAGTTTTGAGTTTTAAAAACTAATTGTTGATGTCTAAAATGCAAATTCATATGAATTTGCCATAAATGGCTTAAACATGGTGACAATAAACACAAATTTAAGTTAACTTTCAGGAAAGTCCTTTCTCTTTACTAGACCTATCTAACTAGATCAAAGTGTTACAGATGTTTATTTTAGTAAGACAAATAATTCTGCCATCTTCACATTCTATCTACGGATATTCTGACAGATATGCAAGCAAGAAGATTTTAGAATAAAGGTAGCTTTGCAATAATAACTTTCTGGAAGTTACGTTTTTCTAATCATGGACTATGAATAATATCATCATCTACGGCTTCAGTCAAAAACTGATTTTTACAAAAGATATTGAGTATATCAAAAAACCAGCTGTGTACAATCTGCAATACACAGGTATTTTGGGAAGTAACTTCAGATAAAATTAGAGAAAATCATAAACACGTTCAAACAGTAAACAAGGCTGAAATGATAGTTGTTCCTACAGAGGTCAAACGTTTATGGTTCAAGTAGATACTGTTAAGTCGAACTGTAACCTATGACAAAGAGTTTTGCTGCTATTTTTCCTAGCTGATGTGAGAGTAAGTTGGATTTGTATTATCATACATACTCATGACATAATGTGGGAATGTCATGACTTCACCATCTAATTGCTAGCAGATTGTACGAACTAATCATTAATTCTTTTCTTTGAGCTTTACAGCTCTCTTAAAAAGTGAAGAAAAAATCAAGTCTAGTTTTTGAAATCTATATTTTCTTGTTATTTCTCTTGAGTTGTAACAGGTAGAATGCTCTGGCTTGCTGAATACAATGCCTTTCTGGCAGCAGAAAATGGAAAATTAGGGAGGGGGTTCTGTGATTGCAGTCATCTGTCATATTTGTAAGCCTTTCAAAACTTGCCAATATGATATTAAACTTGTTAATATAATATATTGCACTGTAACAAGAATATCTGAATGTTAGTTGTCATAGGAACATCTATCCACATTCAAATAAATGATGAAGTGCAATCCCTGGCAACTAAACACTCACAGAAAAAAACAAATGTATTCAGAGGCTATTGCTGGGAGTCCTTATTCATTCTTTATGGAATTTGTATGTGTAATTTGTTTCTAATCTTGTACAGTTACTTTTTTTTACAGCTTTATTTATAGGGGTCAATTTTGCCAGAAAAGATAATTGCTAGAGCACATGTCCATATGGTATACCTACTTTTCAATTGATTGTTACCACATAAATGAAACAGCGTAAGAAGGAGACTGTGGTAGCAGAAGTGGCTATAAAAATGTGATCAACACAGGTAGACAAATAATTAAATAAAAATACCTCAACTGGCTTGTTTCCAAAACGTTCAAATGCAGTTTGAATGAAGTTGAAAATTTAATTGACCCACATTTCAACCAGCAGTAAAATTTGAAATGGAGAAGTATTTGTACTCTTCCTGTTATTCATGCTGGTCAAGAAAAAGAAAGAGATTAGACAGGAATGGTGAGCTACTGAAATGGTAAATCAGTAGTTTGTTTTGAACTGTAACAAATATTATAGAAACCTGTGTCCACTGCCCACTTAACTTGACTAGTCACCATCAGCAATTGGTTAATTTCTTCCTGAAATTGGCAATTTTTCATACCCCAAAGGTTTTTTGTCCATATAAGACTATTGCACAACATGCGTATGTGGGCAGATGTCCATGTGAAGCACTAATTCCTGAGTTTTATGTAGTCAGCTTGATTTTGTAGCCTTGACCAAATAACTTACTCTCTTCATTGACTTTTCCCAGTATAATTCCCTCTTGAGACACTGTGGTCATAGATGAATGGTCAGAGATGAAATGTGCTAAGTATTCTAACTGTAAACCAAATAACGATTGGCGTATGGAGTAGTAAGTAAACAGTGTGAAAACTGGAGATTTAAAGACAAGTTATTTTTTCACATTTCAAACAATTCACAAACTCATTGTGCATACTCTTTGTTGTTCATCACTACTGCTGAGTGATTTTTTTTTTTTTTTTTTTTTCCCCCTGCACAGGCATATTGGCTTTGAGACTAAAGTTATTGCAGGTTATAAATGCTCTTTTTTTACATTACGGTCTTTGTTTCCCTCCTGGGTTCTCATACCCACATACTAAAAGATAGCAATGAATGACCACAGGGCGTGTATACATTCAACTTCAGTTTCCAAACTGTCTTCTGTATCATAGTAACTATAGAATTGTAATTACCATGTTGATTATGTAGTTGGTGTGTAATAGCTGCTAAGACCCCTTCATACCTTAGGAAGGCAGGCAGTACTGTCTGAATTTATCTCCAATTTAATTAGAAATAGACAGATCCATTTTACCAGTTAAGAAAAGGAAAGGAGATGGTGTGGGTATAGACGGTAAAGCTCTTAATACTGTAACTGAAGCTGCGCTCCAAACAATCTGAGTGGCTTCTATCCCTTTTTATTGGACATGACTGGACATGAAATGTATGTCACAAGGATGTGCATTTTACATGTACATTGCACATAATTAGTAAAGGGTATATATTTGCCGGTCCTCCCAGTTTGGCCCCTCCTGCTGCTGTGCATTCCTTTCTCAGAGATGCAGTAGTACCAGATTTTGCTGTTGGCTGCTGCTAACACCCTTCGTGTGTTCAACCCAATGTGGACAGCTAATGCTTCCCCTGTAATAGTGGAAATATTAATAGTGGATTTATGTTCCAGGACAGCACCTTTTTAGCTGAACGGCCTTCAGCAGATGAATCAACTGTCAGCAATACCTTGCCCTTTGATTTCACCAAACCAGATTCTACTTTGGATAGTGAACAGTTCAATGACAATGAAATCCAACCAAGACCAGAAAATGCGGACTCTGAAGCTAGTTTGGCACCTGAAGCTCCGCTCTCCTCAGAGGCTGACTTCACTTCTTTGCCTGGTGGGCTGAATTTAGATGACGAGAATTGGACTCCTCATTTGGTCACTGCACCAGTGTTAGGGCATGATTCTGTGGACTCTCCGGAATGGCTTTCAGACCCCAATTCTTTAGATGGTAAGTTAATGCCATTGACTGAAGCTTAAATTTGGATGCCAGTGCTTCCTGATACTCACCAAAGGTATAGTTCACCAAAATGACTTCACAGAAAGGTCTAAAAAATTGGATATCTTTTTTCTGATAGTTTTTACCTTTCCTATGTGCATGTATCCAAGAACAATACTTTAAGATAAAATGTTTGTAACAGCTCAAAATGCCTGTTATCCCTTCAGGAAATGGTATGCACATGATACTTGTTTAATTGCACAAAAGTACTCTCCTATGGGGCATGTTTAGGTGATGTTATGCAGAGATAACCGATCTCTGAAGTAGACTGACTAGCCTAAGGATGTGCCACACAATTACTGCTTTATTGCATACTCTGAAGTCTTGACTTGGCCCATAGAATATCTGAATTAAAAGTGGGAGAGGTAAACAGGGGTCCTTCTGACTTCAGCATACAAAGGCCAGGATGTATCACTGGAAACGTGGTGAACACAGATCTACAGACAATAAAATGAATGGCATTTGACACTTTTTATCATGAACAATGACTCCCACAGCATCCTCCTAGAGAAGCTGGTGGCTCATGGCTTGGACGGGTGTACTCTTCGCTGGGTAAAAAACCAGCTGGATGGCCAAGCCCAGAGAGTTGTGGTGAACAGAGCTAAATCCAGTTGGCGGCTGGTCACAAGCGGGGTTCCCCAGGGCTCAGTTTTGGTGTCAGTCTTGTTTAATATCTTTATCAATGATCTGGATGAGGGGATCAAGTGCAACCTTAGGAAGTTTGTAGACAACACCAAGCTGGGCAGAGGTGTTGATCTGCTTGAGGGTAGGAAGGCGCTACAGAGGGACCTGAACAGGCTGGATCAATGGGCCGAGGCCAATTGTGTGAGGTTCAACAAGGCCAAGTGCCGGGTCCTGCACTTTGGTCACAACATCCCCATGCAACACTACAGGCTTGGGGAGGAGTGGCTGGAGAGCTGCCCAGCTGAGAAGGCCCTGGGGGTGTTGGCTGACAGCTGTCTGTACGTGAGCCAGCAGTGTGCCCAGGTGGCCAAGAAGGCCAACAGCATCTGGGCTTGTATCAGGAATAGTGTGGCCAGCAGGAGCAGGGAAGTGATCGTGCCCCTGTACTCGGCACTGGTGAGGCCGCACCTTGAATATTGTGTTCAGTTTTGGGCCCCTCACTACAAGAGGGACATTGAGGTGCTGAAGTGTGTCCAGAGAAGGGCAATGAAGCTGGTGAAGGGTCTAGAGAGCAAGTCTTATGAGGAGCGGCTGAAGGAGCTGGGGCTGTTTAGCCTGGAGAAGAGGAGGCTGAGGGGAGACCTTATTGCTCTCTACAGCTACCTGAAAGGAGGTTGTAGTGAGGTGTGGGTCACTTTTTTATCTCAAGTAACAAATAATAGGACGAGAGGAAGCAGCTTGAAGCTGCATCAAGGGAAGTTTAGATTGGATATTAGGAAAAATTTTTTCACTGACAGGGTGAGGGCATCAGAACAGGCTGCCCAGAGAAGTAGTGGAGTCACCATCCCTGGAGTTATTTAAAAGACCTGCATATGCGGCACTTAGGGACGTTGTTTAGTGGTGGACTTGGTAGTGTTAGGTTTATAGTTGGACTCAATGATCCTAAAGGCGTTTTCCAATGTAAATGATTCAATTATTCTAATCGGAAATTATTTTTACTTTTAGGGTTAGAAGATACTGGACTATCTGAAAACCTTCTTTTGCCTTCAAGTCCTCCTCCTCACCTCATGCCTGAAGAACCTCCATCTACAGATGATTATGCAGTTCCTCTGCTTTCTGCACCAACAGTGGCCTCTTCATCAGTTATAAAGACTGATATTAAAGAAACAGTATCTGCTGAGAAGGAAGTAGTAACTCAGGGTAGTCCTGCAGAAAGTAACAATGCAGACTCTGTGTTGCATGGGCCTGTGGAAGAAATTCATTTTCCCTTAGAAGTACACCCTATGGAAGATGAAACCAATATATATCTCAGAGATAGAGTTATATATGATGATGGGTCTGGGTCAGCTTTTGATGGTTCAGGAAAAGAAATGGAATCAAGTATTTGGCCTTGGGAAGAAGCAACATTGGAACCAGTGTTCTACCCTGGTCCTGATAGCTGGCTTGAAGATGACAATGAGTCTTTGTTAATCAGAACTGAGGATATTCCTGAAGGCATGATCTTAGACTATATTCTTAACTCTGGGAACAAAATAGATGATGATCCTTCCAAAGATGAGAATGAAGGTATGGCCAATATAAAGGATGATTTCCTCAATGAGTCTGAAATATTTGTCATTCCAGACACTACAACTCAGCAGGTACCTCTGTTACATACAGAAGAGCCATCATCTATGGAACCATCTACACAGACAGAAACATCGGGGATGTATGATTCGTTTGTTAAACCATCCTTGGTTTTGGAGCCTTCAGTGGACCATTCCTTTGTAGACATGCCAACTGGAGAGGCCTCCGTCTCACTGCACAATGCAGGTCTGTCTGTGGAAGATAGTCTCCCTACATCTACAGGGACCGTCAGTATGGAGCAACCTGAAGAGTCCAGTGTAGGTCAGAGCATCATTTCTGAAGCAGTTGAACACCAAAATGAAGACAGGACAATAGTACAAGAACTATTCACAGCGGGGCAGTCAGATGTAACTGAAGTCGCTACAATAGGACACTTGGACACAAGCTCTTCAGAAAGTATTCTGACTGCAGATCCTTCCACAGTAAAGCCTGATGTTTCCACAGAAGTGCAGCAAACCCTAGATTCAGCAGCAGTGGAGCAAGACACTACTGGATCAGTGAATAAACTAGCTGATGTTTGGCCTACTGATAGAGCACTAGAATACTCATTAGATCAGACAGTGCAATCAGCAACGCTGACTGCCACTCAAGTTTCAACTGCAGTTCCTTCTGTAACAGATCAGGCCACTGTTCTAGAGAGCTTTGCTGGGCAGGGTGGTACAGACCATGACGCACATGTTTCCATGAGCTTCAGCACTGTTATGAACTCTTACGTAACAGTGAGCGTAACAACAAGCACTGTCGAGCTTCTGTCCCATCTCCCTTCTTTGGGATCCACGGCATTGTCATCTGTGGCTACCTCAACAAAGCTGGAGGATGAAACGACGAGAGTCCTGGATGTTTCAGTGGACCTGGATCATGTGAGCACTGTCCACTTTTCCCCTGAGCTGACTGAGGAGGGAAGGAGCATGACTGAAAGTCATCTGGAGCTAACAACGCATGTCCAGTCCACAGAGATGGCCAGTGTGGCTTGGGCCACACATGAAAACCGCAGTAGCACTCCTGTCCCGTCACGAGCTCTAGTTGTGTTTTTCAGTCTTCGGGTTACCAACATGATGTTTTCAGAGGACCTGTTCAATAAAAATTCACCTGAATACAAAGCATTGGAGCAGCGCTTCTTGGAACTAGTAAGAATCACTTCTATGCTAAATGTCCATTACCAGATAGACAAAAAATGTTAGTAAATAATCATTTGCTCTCTTTTGCAGAGAACAACTCAAGACTGGTGTTTATAGATATTGTGTCCCTCCATGGAAAAACTCTGTCTGGAAATGGGGTGTTGGGGTGGTGTGTGTTGTTATTCCCTCAGTAGTCTCTCTGAAGTGTAACTTTTTAGTGCTGTGGGCCAGATGCTTTGCTGGTGTCAATAAATGTAGTGGTGTAGCTGAAGTCCCTATGACACTCCCCCTACCTGCTTCCAGAGTGCTCTGTATTTAGTCTATAGGGAAAGAGAAGTAAATAAACCGGGGCTGTGGGGAGGAAACTTTTCTGCAACCCTTTCAAACCACCCTAAGAGGTAGTTCAGGGAACTAAGCTGTTCCCAAACTAACTGATGGCTAGCAAAGCCTCACAGGAGTTATATGGCAACAATTGTCTAAATTTTAACCGGGAACTTCCCCTCTCCTGACTGAAATGGACTTTTTGTTGTGGGAGATCAAGGGAGTAAAGGAGAGAGAAGGAAGCGGGACATGCTTGAAGGAAATAACCTGTGAAATGGTGAGTATGCCTCGTGCTGAGATGGAGAGGGAGTACCATGTATGCCCTAAGAACTGTATTTCTGAATCATAGCATTTTGGAAATTGTCTGCAAATTGGTATATGCTTAATAACTATCTGAAGTACTTGGGCTCCTGGCAGGCTGCCAGCATGGGCCTCCACTGGCTAAAGTTTTAATGCCTTTGCTGTGGGATTTGGATAAAATAATTCAGACTCATGCTGTGTGATGCAATAACAGTGTACCCGGCTTGAGTAGAGATTCAAAGATTCAGCTTTTCTCTCATGTCCTCTGTGTTGCAGCTGGTGCCCTATCTTCAGTCAAATCTGACAGGCTTCCAGAATCTGGAAATCCTGAACTTCAGAAATGGCAGCATCGTGGTGAACAGCCGAATGAAATTTGCCAAACCCGTGCCTCGGAACGTCACTAATGCTGTGTACATGATCCTGGAAGACTTCTGCAACACCGCATATCACACCATGAACCTGGCCATCGATAAATACTCCCTGGATGTGGAATCGGGTAAGGATGGCAGGGAAATGCAGTTTGGAGCAAGGGATTTAGAGCAACTTCTGCTTTATGAACTTACTAAGGATAGTGGCGGCTCAGAGACTGCCCACTGATTTTCACAGGCTGGACTTTTAAAAGACAGACTTTCACAGGCTTGAGACAAATAAAAATCTGTTAGGGGATTAAAGAGATGAAAATCAAAGTGTGACCCAGGCTGAGCAAGCTGTATAGGGCCATATGGAAACATGGGGACAAAACTCATGGCTCATATAATACTTGATAAAATGCCATTGCACTTTCACTGAAGAGTGAGGGGGATGGCTGGTCAGTGAGAACAGTGGTGCATGTGATCATTCCCACAGGTGGTTGCCAGTTTAGCTGCCAGGCAGGCATCTGCACAAGTACCAGCTGCTGCCATACTCTTGTGTGGCACTAAAAAGTTGCACTAAAAAGTTACAGGCCCTCTTAGTTCACTCCTCTGATGCAGGGAGAATGTTTTTTCCCTGTGCAAGTTAACCAGTAGTTTATCACATAAGCAACTCAGAAATATTTCCTGGTTTAAGGTTAGAGAAAAATAACAGTGCTGACTTTCTGGCAAATGGTAGCTGTTCTTCTGAGGTAGCTCTATTATAAAGACGGTCTAACTAGCATGACAAATCTTCTGATATTGATCATTTAATGGCATGCCAGCCCTCTTAAGCTTGATACAAGTGAGATATCTCAAATGCTACAAGCTTGTGTTCTTTGCAGACAAAGGTGAATCACCTTATAGTAGGTGCCGAGTGCCCAAATTCCCCTTGCTCTTCCCTGTATACTGCTTAGATTTTTCTGTAACAGTACTGGAGATCAGCTGTGTTTTACTCGTTTGCCAGAGTTCCAGCAGCCAGAGAACTTCTGAGGTCTTGGACATTCCAGTAAGGAAAAGAACATCTTATACTTGCTTTTTCAATTGGCTTGTTGGGTGGTCTTAGCCATACCATTCACATGTGCTGCGCAGGCAGAGATGAACACCACTTCCTAGCGCTTGTTCACCTTAGCAGAATGTTTTGTTACTCAGGAAAGATGCATGCTGGATTTTTGCGGATTTTTTAACTAAGAGATCATTAGAGAGAATGGCAGCAGCCAGCCAGTACTTGGCCTCAGTTAAGGTTCTCTATCATTAATATTGTCTGCTTTGTGTATTCTCAGGTGAGCAAGCAGATCCCTGCAAGTTCCAGGCCTGCAATGAGTTCTCCGAATGTTTAGTAAATCGCTGGAGCGGGGAAGCTGAGTGCGTCTGCAATCCTGGCTACCTAAGCATTGACGGGCTGCCATGCAATAGCATTTGTGATCTGCAACCAAACTTTTGCCTGAACGATGGGAAGTGTGACATAAGCCCTGGGCAAGGGGCCATCTGTAGGTAGGTTACCCTGCTGCTCGAGGCCTGTGCTTCCTGTATGAAAACTCCTTATTGTCTCCTCTGTTGTAGCATTCGACAAGATTTGTGCAAAATTCTGTAAGATAACGTGTAACAACTGAGACAATAATGATTGTCATTCATGTTATGCTGCTGAGTGGAGGTCCAGTATTAACGTTAGTTTTCCTATGTAAATATCAGAAATGAGACAGCAGCAAATTTCTTTAATAGAATAGAAATGTCAGGAAATAAAACTAACTAGGAAAAATGGTAGTAATGGAACATACTCAGTTGTTCAAATCCCTTTCATCGACCGTTGGGGACAATTTATCTCCAGAGGTTTTTTCAAGCAGCAAAGCGTTAGATAATGTCATAAAACATATGACAGTTAATTCCATCACAAAAAATTCGTATCTGAAAGGCATATTCATACAGCATAAATATATTAAAACTAGTGCTCTTACTTAAGAAAAAGCCATAAAAGTAAATCATTGGCTACTTGGGAAAAATCATGTGTGGTTCATTAAAAGCTCAAGGCACAGGGCCCCTGTTTCAAATTTTTGCTTTTGAAAAGATACAGATGCATTTGAACAGGATCTCTGTATTTTACAGGTAATTGAAAAGGTTCAATACAAGATATAGACAAATTGATGCTCCCTCTGACACTGCACTTAATTTTTTCCTTTTCAAGCAGTGTAACAGTCTATTTTTAAAAACAAAATATACATATCAACAAAAGGTAAGAGACTTGCTGCAAAAAAGATGATTACTACTAATACTTATTATTTATATTACTTCAGGTAATTTATTTTTTTTTTAAATAAGATTACTTAGAACATCTCTAAAGTCAGTCTTAGAGTCCTAGCAGTTAACAGGAGAAATAAAAATGCTTTTAAAGCTACAAAAATGGGTAGTATCAAAGGTATACTATAAATTTTATCGTATTTGTATAATAGTGTTAATTAGAAACAGGTAAGTATCTGAATTCAAGCATGCTCCAGCCAGCATTTATTCAGATTTTTTTGAAAAATTTGAAGTATTGCTTACTACTTTCAGAAACTTTTTCAGATGTTTATGTTAGAAGACTCAATTTATTGATGTTAGTTATTAATAAGGTACATTGCTGTGAGTGGTCATAATACCTTACAGTTCCTTGAGTTTTTATGGCCAGAACTCCCAAACACACATAATACAAATGTATTATCTTATTGGTATATTTAAAGTCAGTATTAACATTGAAGGTCTTATGTTCAAAACCACAGCAAGGCAGAAACAATGAATGCTGTTTTGGGCAACTGTTCTAAAGATACACTTGTGGAAGCACACTTTCTAGTCATTTATTTTGTATTATTTTAACTAACCATTGTGGACTTCATTACACTATAAACATTCTGTTTGTTTAACACTCCTTCATTTGTATTTACATTGCAATATGAATAAGACAACTACTTTCTTCCTTTACAGTGCATGCACAGTCATGTGCAAGGCATAACTTTTTACTTAGTCTAAACACCTTTCAGTTTTAACACATCACAGGATACTCTAAATTGCAAAAACCATAGGCTTTTTCCATCAGAAATGCATTATCTTTTTATTATTTTACCTATCTTCACTGAATTCAGTAGTTGGGGTTGTTCAGTCTGGAGAAGAGAAGGCTCTAGGGAGACCTTATTGCGGCCTTTCAGTATTTAAAGGGGACTTATAGGACAGAGAGGGTCAGACTTTTTAGCAGGGCCTGTTGCGATAGAGGAAAGGGTAATAGTTTTAAGCTAAAACAGGGCAGATTTAGACTAGATAAAAAGAAGAAATTCTTTACAATGAGGGTGGTGAAACACTGGAACAGGTTGCCCAAAGAGGTGGTAATGCCCCATTCAAGGCCAGGGTGGACGGGGCCCTGAGCAACCTGGTCTAATAGAAGATGTCCCTGCTTATTGCAGGGGGGATTGGACTAGATGGCCTCTAAAAGTCCCTTCCAACCTAAACCATTCTGTGATACTATACCAAAAAGGCTGTTCGCAATAATAATTATAAAAGAAAGTTGGGGCTTGAACATGCAGATGTATTTATTGAGGTGACTTAACTGAGGGCATGTCATAGCAGGAAGTTAAATACATTTAAAACAACAGCAAAAGCTTTGGTTATTTAATTTCCCCATTTTCCTATGTTGCAGGTGTCGTGTGGGAGAGAACTGGTGGTACAGAGGGGAGCACTGTGAAGAATACGTGTCTGAGCCACTGGTTGTGGGTATTGCAATTGCTTCTGTGGCAGGATTCCTTCTTGTGGCATCTGCTGTCATCTTCTTCTTGGCCAGGACCCTTCGAGACCAGTACTCAAAGAGTGACACGGAGGAGTCACAGGGGTAAGTGACACCACCTAATATTTTAAAACACATCTACTACAATAAGGATAACTCTGTCATAAATCTCATGTTGCACAGTTGACAAGAAACAGGATGTAGAGGCACCTCCAAATGCCAGGCTTCCTTAATCTCTCTGCTGCCCTTCCAGGCTGCAGAGAAGCTCACAATTTGTTTATTGCTCCCCCAGGCAGGGTGACAGCCTCTCGTCCATTGAGAATGCAGTTAAATACAACCCCATGTATGAAAGTGATACGACTGGCTACAGCCATTATTACCGGAGATACCCTCAGCTAACGTCCTACAGTTCTACCAGTGCAGAGACATCCACAGACTACAGCAGTGAAGAGATCAGGCACATTTATGAAAACAGTGAGCTTACTAAGGAGGTAAATGGCCTTGTTTTCATAGTGGCATGGAAAAGATCATGTAAACAATAAAGCTTATTCCACACTTGTAACCTGAGAGGTGGGCCCAGTCTTTCCCCAGCATCTATGCTCTAGGTAAAGAAGTTGCAACTATGGCTGCTGCAAATATTTAAGAGAAGAGAGAAAGGATCTCTTTCCCTGTTTGCTATTAGGTATAGAGAAAGGAATGGGTGTGTTCTGACCTGTAATGGATTTCACACGATAAAGGAGCTGACTGCTTAAGTAACTTCATGGGAGCTGGGGAGGTTTGCTGCTGTATTGCTCAATGCAGCCTTTAGCTTTCAATGCCAGTTACCTTAGGTAAGAGTAGTTATACAGTGAAAACCTGGTGCACCCAGGCCTTTCTACAGTTTGGTTTTGGTTTTTGTTTTTAAGTTTAGGTCTTTCTATCACCTGCAACACAGATCACATCCTTCTCCCTTCTTCCCATATACGCAATATCCAGGGTTTACTCTAGAAGGCTAAAAAGAAGAGATTTATATCCAGGAATTAACCACAGATCCTTAAGCAACTGTGAGAGGTGTGAATCCAGCCTGTGGCTGGGCTTGTAGGCAAAGTATCTATGAGAGATAAATGGTTTTGTTAAAGCCTGTTGAAATGCCACAATCCATCCAAACGCTGGTTTTGATTTAAAAGCAAAGCATTACTGGATGCCAATGAAGCGCATCACTTGGAGAGTATTTAGTATTGGAGTACCTAATTTCAAGCTCTTCTCCTTGAAATAGCAAAGCACAGGAGTTTTATTTTCCAAAAAACGGACATCAGTGTTTTCAGTAGTATTCTAATTTCTATTATATACTTACAATTTTGTTTCTTGTATTCTAGGAAATTCAGGACAGAATTCGAATTATAGAGCTCTACGCTAAAGACCGTCAGTTTGCAGAGTTTGTTAGGCAGCATCAAATGTGAGTGAAATGTCTTGTTTGGATAGATCCTTTGATGTTTTCTCATGTGGCCTTTACTATATTACTGTATTTTTCCTATAAAGGGTCTAGAAATGCTGGGACACTAGAGGTTAAGAATTCAACATTATTTCTGAAAACGTTCAACCCTTTTAAAGCACTTGATCCCTGTCAAAAGCAGATAACCCCAGAAGGTATGTTAAAAGCAGTGAAGAGGAATCCCAGAGTTAACAGGTGTCACTGAAATCAATTTAGGTCCTCGAAAGCACAGATGGAACCTTCTTAACTCTTCTACTGTGGTTAATATTGCCTAGTGTTCTATTTAAAATAGAAATGTTAAAAGCATGTTAGTTTATCTTGAGTTCTCAAGACTTGGCAAGCAACCAAAATCCAACAGATCACTAGTACAACCCTGGCTGGTATGGTGGGCACCCCCCATAACAGAAAGCTTACAGTTCCAAACAATTAACCAAGCTGAGCTGTGTGCTTTGATGAAAGCTAACCATGAAAAAGGCCATCAAGGAACTAATTATTAGCATACACACTCTTATGAACTGTATTCTCGGTGTAGCAAGCAGCAAATTACAGCTAGCTGGGTTAGTTTGAAAGACACTGTAGTACAATTCTTTGGGATCCTATTAAAAATAGCTACAGTAGCAAAAATCTTCTATTCCAAGGTCATCAACCAGATGTTGCTTTTAATTGAAAATAACAGCAGTTCATGTTTCTCCATGTCAGTTGTTCACTTTTTCATCCTGAAAAGGATCAGCATCTAAATTTTCCACAGCTGGGAAGTAGGAAGGGCTGCCTCATATAAGCCTTGAATCCAGTGTTTGAAAGAGACTAACTTAATCGTTGCTTCTCTGTTTTTCATTTCAGGAAGCTGCTTTAAGAAAAAAAGAAATCACTAGAATGCATGTGGGAGATAAAGACTACCTTGTTGCCACAGCAACGGGCTCAGACGTAACTGCAAAGTTACTTATAGTCTTAACATTGCATGGATGGATACAGATGTTTTCTAAATGAACGGCTAAAACGTACAGATGTCTGTATATCTCAATTCTGGCTTTTCTGTGTAACATGGCTTTTTAAGAGGTGATCAGAAGTGGCAACAGTTATGAAAGTTCTTTTTTTTTTTTTTTAAATTCAGAAACAGTGACAGTTTGTATACCAAGGCAAAAAAAAAATCTCCCCAGGTAAGAGGAGATACATGCACAACCAAAATAAAATGCACATTTAAAATCCCTGTCTGGCATTTATCCCCTCACTGGAGGCTACTGTAGCGATTTCAGAGGTATAAAGCAACTAGTGGAAAGAAATATTTGGTTTGCATGTGAATGATTTGTAGGGGAGAACTATTGTGCTAGAATTATGTTAGCATTATTTTAAAGCGTTCCCATTATAAACACAAACATAACCTCACTGGAAAAATTGGATGCCTGATGTACATTTTTCCACCTGGCATGAGCAGAACAGAAAATAGTACTGAGCCTGCAGGCCTCCCAAAGGCTCTCCCCAACAACCAGCATCACCACTGCCTGTCCGTGACCCCATGGGGCGCCCCAGCAAGGCAGGGCAGTACTTCTGCAGTGCAATACGGCGGTTTTAAAGCCAGGGTGGTTGGATCTCCAGCTGTTCCTGGCAGACACACAAGGGCTTCCATCATACCAATGTTCCATGAAGCTTAAATGACTAACATTGACTTTTTTGTATGTAGACAGGTTGTTTGATATTTTGTAAGTTAATATGCATTTTTTGTTGTGTATTTCCCTACCAGCTTATTTTCATAATGGATTTATTTGTTGAAATAGAAAGATGAATAGTTTAGTGGTGAAATACTACAGTGGCATTTGTGCCCATCCTTTTTAAAAATAGATTCAGTGTTTAATCAATGTTGAATTCAGCCAAGTAATATTTGAATTTTCTTTACTGAACTGGGCAATAGCCTGCTATGAGCTCTGTTTCAAAATCAGGCTGTGATACATAAGTGCGTGCATATTTGGTAGATGGCAGACTTTCCTATGGGGAAGGGAAAAAATGAGATTATTCTTGGCTTAGTGGAAGTCTGTGTAGAATTCCTTAAACAGAAGAAGTCCGTCTGAAGCATTTTAAAATAGCTGAATTGAGATGGGGACCTCTGAGGTACAGAAACAGAGTTTTATCTTCCAAATTATGAAGAGAGTTCTGACTACATGTTGAGGTGTGTTGGGGCTCTGTTCAGTCACCCACTGTCTCTTGTTGAAGGCATTAACATGGCTGTCAGGGTTAGGGCACTAACATCTCACGTTAACTTCTGCTAGCAAACAAGGCCAAGTTATTTCCTATTTCTACAAAGTCTGTAGTCCTTGGCCCACATGTGCCAACAGCCACTTGATACTTTTAAGAGTTAGGCAATAGTGAGAATTACTTGTCTATAGGTGGCTTAGCTAAACAAGTAAATATTTCAATGCAATTCTACGTGTTCTGGAGAACCTCACCGAATCACCTGCGTATTGTCTTCTTGCCTTGAGTGGCAGGGAATGGGAATCAGAGCCACACATCTGTCAAAGAAGTGCTTGCATACACCACTGTAAGCCCAAATAATCCAAGAGAGCAGGAAGTAATATGGTGCTGCTGAACATTGCTGTGACCAGATATTATGAGACAGAGGCCCCTTTCTGCTGGGTGACATAAGGGCTCTCAGAGCAACTGGTCTGGAGTTTGTGTGGCACAGCCCACTCCCTCCTGCCCCTGCAGTAGCACGGCCGAGCCATCCAGTAACACCAGATCCTGTTATCATGGTAACTGTACAATGTAGAGGGGTACCGGGCTCAGGCTAGGCATCAACCTGTGACTTGTTTTTCTGTTGCTGAGCTGCCAGCCCTGGGAGGTAGTTTCAGTGCTGCTCCTGCTAAGTACAGCAGTGGAGGGTGGCTGGGATCAGGTGTGTCTTAAAGATATTTAAGTATTTGCTGTGCACAAGCTGAGGAGAGTCTTGGTTACACTGAGTATGAGGTATTTCAGTGTATATACAGTGAATCTTTTCTTTGTGTGTGTATACATATGAACATAATGGTATCTTATTTTCACTACAATAAACAATTATTTCCAAAATATTTTTTCTATTAAGTTAATGAAGAGACTGAGTTTGATACAAAGAGAGACGGTGTCTTTGCCATGACAATTTGTGCCTGTAGGATGAGAAAGTTTGTTGTTTGGTTTTGTTTTGTTTGGGTTGGTGTCATCTCCACCCACCCACCCACCCACCCCGCGCCCCACCCCCCGAAAAGAGTTGGTTAAGCTGTTAAACAACTTGGCTAACAGAAGTGCCAAATGCAGTTCATTATCACTTTCAAGGTTAACCTCTGAAAATTCATGCTGGAAAGCATATAATTGAGTGATTTGCTTCCAGTTAAGCTCTTTGCCCATTTTGAAGATGTTTCAGCTCTGATTAAAGAGCTGAACCATGTTGTTACTTAGGTGATTGTGAAGTCCTAAAACCAAAATCAAAACCCAACACCCCTCCCCTTCAAACAGCTTCATGTAAACTGTTTGATGATGCATTTTGCAACACACCAAGGAGGACTTAATGAACTTACTTTCTTTGATACTTTCCCAATCTGAGGCAGAGACAACCCTAATATCCTAAGAACAAGCCACCCCCTGCAACCAGCTCTGTGTACAAATCTACCAGTACTTATTACCAGTTAAGGTGCAGTTTTTCACTTGCTAAGAGTAAAAAGTGCAGGTTTGAATGACTTGGCTTGATTTAAGAACATGCACAAAAGTGGTGGTTGTTTACTGAACACTGACAGGGATATCAGCTTCTGTGGCCCCCCCTCAAGGCTTGAAACACAGACAAAAATGAGGCCCTGCATGACACTGCCAGCTGCCCCTTTAACAGAGGATCTCAAACATACAGCAACCCATTTTGGACCACAGTGCCATGTACTGCAAAAACCACAGGGTTTAAGTTCTGCCTATACTATATTTTTGGGTCTCTCAAGACCTTTTACACCTCAAGGCACCAGTCCAGTGGTAGAATTCCACCACAGCTGGAAAGTCAAACAGAGAACAAGCATTTAGAGCTGCAAGACTGACAGCATTTCAGGAACTATGTGCTTGCCTATTATTTGGTAGCTTTTTAGCAAAGGACAGAGCCTTGCCGAGCCAAAAAACACCAACTCAGTTACTCCATATATTTCAGCCATTCTGTTATGGTCCAGTCTTTGGAATTCATGTACTGCTGCGCAATAATTTGGTCCCAGAAAACAGATTTCTTCATATTTTCTCTTATCTCCTCCAAAACAAGGAAGCATGGATAAAGTCTAGATTTTTAAGAATTTACAGCTTAATTGCTAAAATGGAAAAAGCCTTTAACAATCAAGACTGTCACTCATGGTCCTCATCAGACCATCTGGAATTGGTCTGTGTTGTGAAAGGCTGCAAAAGAAGCAGGAGAAGACTCTGACCACTCTTCCACATGGAGTCTGGACAACAGGCATGCTAAGGCACTAGAGCTCCAGCAAAGGGACAGTTATCTCATCCTATTAAAACACACAGCAAAAATATTCATCAACACCAAGGTATCTGTCTATCTATAAGTACTATAGGACAGACTGACTTTGTACAGCCTATGGAATGTGACAGGGCATTGATACTATTTAAATATTAGTAGAAAGCACACAGCAATTTCATGGCACTTTTTGTTTACTTAAGTGGTCTGTAACACATTTCTACTACTAGATCCAGTTTCGAAACAGATGCTTTACATTCTACATAACATCCACCCATTTGCTTTGGTTTCTCAACTGGGGAAAAAAAATTCCAAAGCTCTTTCTGGGTCAGGAAAGGTAATTTCTTAATTTCTCAGTCCAAGCAGTGAAGTTTTGTTTTTGCCACATTGATCACCAGTCGGCTCTCCTACTCCCAATTATTAATGACCCCGAGGAATTTTAGTTGAGTTCCTGTCCCCTTGGACTCTTGCCCTCCTTGCTGGGTTGCCCACTGTACTTTGCAGTAGGAAACACACTCAGGGCAGTCACCTCTGCTTGGATGATGACAGAAGGTTGCAGGACTAAAATGACAGCTTGCCTGAAGTGCTACAGCTCTTCAGAAAGAGCCAGCTGAACATCACCTCAAAACCTGTGCTTTTAGTTTTCCTGTGTTTCCAATTCAACACAAAACCAGATTTTCACCCTTATTTGTTTCAGGATGAAAAAATACCCTCAGTACTGGAATTTTGTGGAATGCGTGCAAATATTTTTAAACAAATTCTACTGTTGGCATATCTAACGACTATGTTTATGTATTAAATATATAAATTGGAGTAAATTACACTTAAAGCCTGACCTTTTATAAGGGGACACCCTCCCCCAGCTCTCATTTATACAGCCAAAACAACAAAAATACTGTCTTGAATCACTGGAGGTTGAAAAGTTATTCAAAAGTCTCATACACAGATCCGAGTTAGTGTTAACTGGAGTTGCGATCGCGTCTCCACAGCTGATTACCAGATGGGGAAACTATGCCTTTCTGGAAAGGCTGACATAGCTTGAACAGGAATGAAAGCAGGAACAATAATGGATACGGCCATACATCAAAACTTGATGCAGTAATGTGGGCATGTGACTGGATAAAAGATTGCAAGGGAAGAGGCAGACTCTTGGCAGTGAGCATGGAAGCAATCCCAACAGTGAAAGACCTCCATCTACTCACAGAAGGCAGCTACAAGGAAATTCACTCAGCTCCACCTAAAAAGATTACACAGTGATTAAATGATGTCTTGTCCCATAAAGGGAGGGGGATGCAAAGCACTTCTAGCAGCAGCATTGGGCTCAAGCCTTCTAGCACAACCTACAGGTATCTGCTGGCTGCGGTTGACTGTTCACAGTTCCAGTCATCAGCTCAGTAAGGGAGTGGCTGTTCTTCCCGTCCCTATTTTCAGATGGGAAGATCAGAGGGTTTTGAGCCGCAAAAATGCTTTATACAGTTATCCAGTAAACCAGAGACCCCTGCACAGCTTTTTCATTTTCTTTTTCTTTTGTTATTTCTTATTGAAAGCTTTGATTTAAAAAAAAAAAATAAAACAACCACCACCAACAAAAATAAATCAAAAAAAGCCTTCCCACGCATACATTTTAGGGTTTGCTTTCTGCCTGCTCCCCTAAGACATGGGTGGAAACCCACAGCCATGGTAGGAAGGCAGTGTGATTCTACAGAGCTCCTTCACAGGGAGTTTTCACTTTGTGTTTCTCCCCACCACACCAGCATTTATAAAGTCAGCTCATGCATACCCGCTTTAAAAACATCAAACCAACCAACCCCATACTGAAATATCCTCCCAAGGCTTGCAGTCAACATGACTGGGAGCTTCATACATGCAGAGACAGACTTTTCGAGAGAGTAAAATCTTTTGCTTTATGCATATAGCTCCTGATGAGATGTCATGTCTAATGCAACGCTGAACACACAAAGCTAACAGCAGAACCAGTGGGTAGATGAATTAAGAGTAAGACTGATAAATGGTTTTGGGCCAACTCTCAGCACACCACATGACTCCACTGATACTTTTCAAAGGGCAAAGCACTTACCTGCCAAGAAAAGAAAGGAAATGGAAGCTGCTGGTAAGACATTCAAAGTAGAGAACCAGTCCATGGTTTGCAGGCAGCATAAGCCCATCTCCACATAGGGATCATTTAGCCTGCAAAGAAGGAAGAAAATCATGTTAGGACCCACAATGTAAATGAACAGGTTATTATTTTTAGGGGTTTCTTTCTACATAAGGAAGAGGAGAAATAGTCCATAATCACTATGGTTTGATATACGTTCAAGTCAATAAGCTGCTCCCGGTTAAGGATCCTTAATATTGCTTTGCGAAGGGGAAGGCAGAACTCTGACCATTTGCCCAGTCAGGCACTCTGCAACCTGCAGCTACCACATCCAGAGATAAGCAGGGAGGAATGATTAACTACAGCACATGTATCTAGCAAAGGAGGTTAATTGGAAAATTTTACTTCTGAAATGTTAGTGAGGAATGTGTGTGATGGAGTATAGCTGAGGTTCTGCAGCTTCACTGCTCAGCACCTATTTGAGAACTGTCGAATAAGTTGTTAATAAACTGTTGAAAGTACAAGTACCTTCAGCAGCCTGTGAACAAACTTGTTAACCATCAACCACTCCTCTCCAGATGGAGCATTGCAAAGTGTTCCACATCATGATATAAAAAAACTGATTAGCTGTGCTGTCCAGTATGTTCCATAAATATACAACAAAACTTCCCACTGTCTAATTATTTGTGTGCAAAAAGCAGATGGTTTTATAACATGAAAAACTTGAGCTGGCAGATCATGGGGGAAAAAAAACACAAGAAAACACAGCAAAAATAGGAGAGCTGTTCAGCCCTGTGATATAGAAAATTAAAGATGTGAATTCTTCAACCCTCGTGTGAATCTCTCAAGAACACTTTTAAAACCAGCTTTAGTTAACTAAGCCTCTTGCAGTGTGATGTCAAAATGGTAGTGCACAGTCCCCATTCTGCTCTGGGAAATGGGGAACCTCAAAGCCAGCCAAGATCAGTCAGCAAATGGAGAATGCATTCAGAGACCAAATCTGAAAACCAAAAGTATTTATCCAGTTTTAAATGTCAGACCATGCAAAAACCCATATGCAATTAATTCTGAAAAACAGACCTGGTGCAGCAAAACACAATACTTAATCTTTCATGGTATTTTCTAAGGTCATCAGCTGTCTCTCACAGCTGGAGTTACTTGATCATTTCAGGACTTCTGCTGATTTACACTGTGATTGCCTCAAAACCCTGCCACTTTGAGCTTTCTCCCCTCTAGTTAGTGGACACAATGTCAAAGGGCTTCAGTTTGGAAGGGCCTAATTAGAACTTGGTTCAAATTAAAGAAGTCCACTAGCAACAGCCCACTAGCAACTGCTTTACATCTGTGTCAACTGGATCTCACTTCAGGATGCTTTTTGGGGGTGGGAAGAAGGGGCAAAGGAAGGGGAGAAAAACAGACAAAAGACAAAGCTTGGCCACAGTTTGGGTCAGCAACAAGGAGTCAGAAACAAAAGTCTATGTGAAACTATAGCCTTAGGCACACTGCAAGGGAACGCAGCAGTCCTGACCACCTCTGGTTTTAAAAGGTCTTACTAAGGGAAGGACATAGGACAGATGTATTGTCACAACAGGAGTGAAAGGAGCAGAATTGCTTGAGCTTTGGAGGAAGTCTGGAGGGACATTTCCACTGTGGGACACGAGGCACTCCAGGAAATACTCATTTCAACTTTGCGTCTGTTTGCTATATGCACTGAAGCATCTGCTCTGCTTTTGCACACACAGAGCACAGTAAAACCAGAGTTAAAAATCTAACCTCTGAAACGAACTATGAGATGAACTAGAGCCAAGGCAAAGAATACCTTCAAACTGGGGGAGGAAGGACTGAGGGGAAGAGCACTCGAGTTTCTCACTAGTGCCAAAACTCACAATTTGAAATCTACCTTTCCACATTTTTTCCACCAACATATAAAGAAAAAGCAAACACTGTTTCAGTTTTTGCATAACATAGGCTGTCCTTCATTAACTTCCCAAAAGAACTTTTCTATTTTTATTTTCCCTTATCCATAATTACTCCATACTCAGACCCCTGCCCCCAAACTCTAAACCTGCATGCTGCTATGGCAAAACTTTTATCAGTAGTAGCTTCCAGATACCACTCTGACTCTAAAATTCCTTTATTCCAAGGCCAAGAACAGAATGTCCTCCTATCAATCCAGTCACGTCTTCATTTTCCATCTTTCTGTAATAAAATATTGCGAGAGCTTTTTCCAAAGCAGGTGTGGTAGATATTACATCGTCTCCACTTTTTATAGTACCAAAAGGTGACCAAGTGGCAATGTCTGGAGTCTCATTCCCCATCCCAAGAAACAAGGACAGATGTATCAACCTCCTCTAGTTATAAGGTTTTTGGTTGACTCCAACTGACTAAATCTTATTTGCAGCTGCCTTCAAAATACCACATGGATATATGCGGTTCTCCTGTGCGTCAGCGAGAAAGCCAAAAGCAATCACAGCCTGCCAAGCAACTGTCAGCTCGGTAAAGTTGCCATATAATATGTGGACCACAAACAGTCAACATTATACTAAAAGGCAACACTATTAACTTAGCTTGGATTCAGGCAAATGGTCTACAGGTAAAGATCCTGTGTGGAGTAGCACAGACTGAAGTTCAGTGCAGGTTAACTTGTCTTCGTGGGTAAGCTATGCTACATGGACTTTGAGGCCACTCAGGCTGCTTCCAGCACTGAGCTTGAGCTAGTTTGCGTACGGCAAAGTTGGCTCCAGGCCTCTAGTAGGTGAGCACACTGCACAACACAAGTGATCAGTGCACATCCACCGCCTTAATCAGCAACAGAGCTCTGGAAAACCAGGCTGGTGGCAGCAACTGCCTGAGTGGCTGGCAGTTGCTGCCCTGGAAAGGACCATCCCACATGGGCAGCCATCATCCCCCTCTTCATTGCACCCACATTGACTGCAAGTGTCCTCTCAGCAAGACCCCTATCCATGCCCTCTCGTGAGTAGGGAGGCCAAGCTCTCTCCCCAGTTATTACAGGGCAGTTCAGTTTGGCTGAGAAGCGGTGCGCTAGCTTTGGTAGGTGCTACATATTTGTGGGTTCTTGCTGTCTGCATACTCAGAGCACGGTGCTGGGTTCGCCAAACAGGGCAGGCTGGAAGGGTGCAGGGCACTGCTCGCTGCCAAGGATGGTAACATTGAAACAGCAGTTGCAAAACTGAAATTTTTCCAGTGTCTCCTGAGCAGACAGAACCACAAAGACACAAGTGTTCTCTGGTTTCAGGGGTCTGAGGGCAGCTCTCCTTGTAGCTTACTGTGGAAACTGGTTCTGTGACTGCTCTGCAGGAGACATTAACTAGTAGTAGAGTCTTTGCTTCTTAAAGAAAGACTGAATAAATGCAGTCCTATTCGAAGTATTAGCATAAGCTTTGACATTTTTCTTGCTTTTAATTATTTCTTTAAATCATGCTGGAATGCTTAAACCTATCATTCCTTATAAGCAACTTGTCAACTCAGGTATTGACATATTTCTGAAAAATCTGCTGCAAGGTGTTTCTGAAGATTAAAAGCTTCTCATTCTGTTTCTTTATACATAAATGGTATTTACTGAAATGCTTTAATAATATAAAACATTCCTCAGAAGACAGAGCTGTTCAGCCAAACAGCCTTAATTCAAGCACTAGTATTTTGCACCTACCAGTGCAATATCTGTACTGAAGCAGAAGCTGTTTCAGTGGTTATGCAGCCAAGTTAAATGTATTTCCTCATTATGGTCAAATTAAATATGCTTCAGTCCCATTCTAGAGGCAGTGTGTTGCAATCAGGGCACTTTCTGCGGAAAGCTTGCTGAACATCCCCCTCTGGACACTCACCAGCCTGAAGAACGTCTAGCCATTGAATCCTTAATCATGTCCTATGGCTCCAGGGTTGATCACAGGCCAGTCTTGAAACCTTGTGGTCTAGGTAAAGTCCTTCAACACTGACCTTTTCCTTAGCATCTGCCTCAAAAACTGTTACCCACCCACGCAGTCACCAAGGTCTAATCGTTAATATAGAATCATAGAATCATTAAGGTTGGAAAAGACCTCTAGATCATCAAGTCCAACCGCCAAACCAACACCCCCATGTCTCCTAAACCATGCCCTGAAGGGCCATATCTACATGTCTTTTAAATAACTCCAGGGATGGTGACTCCACTACTTCTCTGGGCAGCCTGTTCCAGTGCCTGACCACTCTTTCAGTAAAGAAGTTTTTCCTAATGTTCAATTTAAGCCTCTCCTGATGCAGCTTCAAGCGATTTCCTCTCGTTCTATCGCTAGTGACCTGGGAGAAGAGACCAACACCCACCTCACTACAACCTCCTTTCAGGTAGCTGTAGAGAGCAATAAGGTCTCCCCTCAGCCTCCTCTTCTCCAGGCTAAACAACCCCAGCTCCTTCAGCCGCTCCTCATAAGACTTGCTCTCTAGACCCTTCACCAGCTTCATTGCCCTTCTCTGGACACACTTCAGCACCTCAATGTCCCTCTTGTAGTGAGGGGCCCAAAACTGAACACAATATTCAAGGTGCGGCCTCACCAGTGCCGAGTACAGGGGCACGATCACTTCCCTGCTCCTGCTGGCCACACTATTCCTGATACAAGCCCAGATGCTGTTGGCCTTCTTGGCCACCTGGGCACACTGCTGGCTCACGTACAGACAGCTGTCAGCCAACACCCCCAGGGCCTTCTCAGCTGGGCAGCTCTCCAGCCACTCTTCCCCAAGCCTGTAGTGTTGCATGGGGATGTTGTGACCAAAGTGCAGGACCCGGCACTTGGCCTTGTTGAACCTCACACAATTGGCCTTGGCCCATTGATCCAGCCTGTTCAGGTCCCTCTGTAGAGCCTTCCTACCCTCAAGCAGATCAACACCTCTGCCCAGCTTGGTGTTGTCTACAAACTTCCTAAGGTTGCACTTGATCCCCTCATCCAGATCATTGATAAAGATATTAAACAAGACTGACACCAAAACTGAGCCCTGGGGAACCCCGCTTGTGACCAGCCGCCAACTGGATTTAGCTCTGTTCACCACAACTCTCTGGGCTTGGCCATCCAGCTGGTTTTTTACCCAGCGAAGAGTACACCCGTCCAAGCCATGAGCCACCAGCTTCTCTAGGAGGATGCTGTGGGAGACAGTGTCGAAGGCTTTGCTAAAGTCGAGGTAGGCAACATCCACAGCCTTTCCCTCATCCACTAGGCAGGTCACCCTGTCATAGGAGGAGATCAGGTTGGTCAGGCAGGACCTGCCTTTCATGAAGCCATGCTGGCTGGGCCTGACCCCCTGGTTATCTCTGCACATGCTTGGTGATCTCACTCAAGATGAGCTGCTCCGTAACATTCCCCGGTACCGAAATCAAGCTGACAGGCTGTAGTTCCCTGGATCCTCCTTCTGGCCTGTCTTGTAGAGGGTCACCACGTCGGCAAGCCTCCAGCCATCTGGGATCTCCCCTGTTAACCAGGACTGCTGATAAATGATGGAGAGTGGCTTGGCAAGTTCCTCTGCCAGCTCCCCCAGTACTCTCGGGTGGATCCCATCCGGCTCCATAGACCTGTGAGTGTCCAGGTGGAGCAGCAACTCATAAACTGTTTCCTCCTGGATTATGGGGGGTTTATTCTGCGATCCATCCCTGCCTTCCAGCTCCAGGGGCCATATACCCTGGGGATAACTGCTCTGGTGGTTGAAGACTGAGACAAAGAAGGCGTTTAGTACCTCAGCCTTTTCCTTGTCCTCAGTTACAATGTTCCCCTCTGTGTTCAACAGAGGACGGAAATTCTCTTTGATTCTCTTTTTTTTATTGATATCTTTGTAAAAATGTTTTTTGTTATCCCAGTATATCCTCCCTGTATCATAAATAAGACCTGATGCCAGAACCTCAGAAAAGTCTCATCCCAGCTCTGGATTCTTGCCAGCAGTGAAAATAAGCACTGGTCATTGTTCACAACAACACACTTTTGGTAGTAATAATTAGGTATTATCCACCAGAACACATATCACTTCCCAAGTTGTCACACTTATTTGCAGTTTGCCTTTCTGCTGAGGCTGCCAGTGACAGTCCATAACCACTGGGGACTGCAATGAGACAACCAACTTATTTCACATAAACCCCCAACTCACTATTCAAGGGCAATTGATTTTCTAGTTGGCACTGAATCTCAGGAACACTTGCATAAAAAGAACACAAACCCAAATACTCAAAGTTACACTTCATCTGAACATTGCCCACAGATATTAATGAAAGAGAGATGTCAACGCTAAGAGGTGTTGAAAATTATTTTAGGAATAACGAATGCTTCAGGGATTAACAGTACCATATGGTACCTTTCACCTCCAACTTATTGGTACAAATCCAGCTAGAGCAGCATGGATAAAAACCTTTACCATCTGCTGACTTATTACTTTATTGAAAATAAACAGGTGTTTGTTTCTCACACACACACAAAATCCACCACCATAACTGTAAGTCTTAGGGGCTTTCTTAGCAGAGAGACCAAAGAGGATCAGAACACTCTTCTCTCCCCCAGTACAACTAGTCTACCTACGTGAGGAACGAGAACAGCTGAATGCCAAATACTACTACCACCCACTATTAGAAATTAAAATATGATCTACCATGTTTCCAGCAACAGTCTTTTTTCAGGGAACTGAAAAACTGAAACTGGCTTTCAAACTGAAATAACATCTGCAGCAGGTGTAACAATATTCTCCCTCCCTATAAGCTTTATCTTACTTGTATTCTTAGACCATCACTGCTATGACAGCACTACTATAAAATATCTCACATTGCAGCCTTAACCAGGAAGCCTGAAGTAATCAGCATCCATACCTCAGTGAGTTAATTTGAACATTATCCTTTTTTATTCAAGAGTACTGTCCCAGTTTGAGTTACCCTGTTTGTTTATACATGTGCTCTCCCATGCTTCAATTTCTCCCTATGAGTTAAAGGAGTTTTTTCTTATTATGGTATGAAACATGCAGGCAGTTACTGTTGGTTTTAAACTTAATAGCAACAGGTACATAAATATCCTCTACACTTCCTCTTCTCAATTTATGTGGAAATCACTTTTTTTATAGCAGAATTTACTGGCTGTTTAATACATCTTATCTTTATTAGCAGCATATGGGAGCTTCTCAGAATAACTCAAGACTGGAATAGTCAGAAGATAATTTGTTTGCCTTCTTTAAAGCTCTATTTTTATCCTAGAACAAGTAGAGTTTTTTTGGGTGAGCCTGAATGAGGCTACTCTGACATCACGTAATGACCAAGAACACAAATCACATCAGAGAAATCTCTTAAGTTTCCTTGGCAAATCTGCACCTGCTGTTTTGTAGCCTCTTCATAAGATAACCTCAGTAAGTATTCTTATTTCATTACCCCACATACACTTTGAACACTACAGATCAAAGGCATGGTAATGCAGACCCGAGACTTTCTATTATTCCTCCTTTGACTGTTTTATCAGTATGATTAATGCATGCCAAGTAAGACAAAGCTAGAAATAACTAAGAGACTTGTTAAACCAAAGATCTGCCAGAAACATCATCCTACAAATCATATTTTGTCTCTTCATACACAAGTCACACTAGCTCCCTGGTCTGACCGCCTGTGTCTGGATGCACTGTCTGGTGGTGCTCCCCAGGGAAAATTTTCATGCATCTGCTAGTCTTTTCCAGGTATCCTTGCGCTTTTATCCTTACTCTGCCAAATACACACACACTAAAAGAAAGCATCAGTGACTACTAAGTCACTAAATATTCAGGGCCAGAAGTGGGCCTGTACAACAGAGAACCATTTGCATTATTTCAAAATGACCAAGCTCCAGGTCCTAGTTTAAACACAGTGTGCACTTAGGTCTTGAAACAACTTCTCTGTTCACTTCCAGTTCTTGTATGTTACTGAATATACAGCCGCTGAACCACAGTGGAAGTCCTGGGTGAATTAATGCACAAGGTTTCAAGGGGTGTCCTCCCTGAAAGCAAGTGCCATGCATAAACATTTACTTGAGAATTTCAAAAGGACCAGAAAGCGCATGAGCCCAGATGCTGTCATGTCAGCCACTGCCTGCTAGAAAGGCTTAACCCATTTGGGGATTTGCTTGGCACTTATCCATTTAAGATTTTAATCCACAGCCTCTGTCCTTCAGATTCTTCTATGTATTTGTGGCGCAGACAGAAGGCAAGACTTAATTTGAGCCTTGCGTTCAGACACCTTCCTCGTCATTCCTAAAAATTCTCCTGTCTCTCATCAAAATGAATGGCTTCTCTTTGTCAGCTGCCGCAATACTCTGGTGTGCCTTCCCAGGAGAACAACCACCGAAAAAATGCTAGTCATTTGACACATATTTAAGCGCAATTACAAGCTGGCTGAAGCTAGTCAGACTCCTGAAAAAGGGATAAAGAGACAAAAGTCTGCTTTGAAAGGGACCACAAAACATCAGCACAAGCTTGCACTGCTCTAACGAAAGGTAAACCAGGAGCTACGGGAAGTACCAGGGACTCTGTGGCAACCCCACAAAACCAGCTCAAACCAGAATGCAGTGGCATTTGCAAGGCAGACCAGGTGGCTTATTGTAGGCTGTGTAAAACCAGACAAAAGCTCCCAAGAGATCTGGTAACCTGCCCATTTCACAAAAAGGTGACTCTAAGCTACTAGTGCCTCCCCACAATTTCCAGCTCCCCTGGGACCATGCTTCCCAAAAGGCAGAGAAATGCTCTTACAATCCACTGGGAACTCATCACTGGTTCATCTGCGCATTGCAAAGACCCCTGCAGTAAACTCTTAGAAGCCTTGTGATCCCTGTAGGAGCAGACATCATCATAACCATGGATACAGTAACAGTCTTCCGGGCAAGCTTAAACCCAGATTTCAGACCTAGGTGCTGATCACTTTATTTACTTTTGTAGTAATGTACAGGGAAAACTGCCTCTAACTTTAGAATCAAGGAGGTTCAGATGCTAGATTTTTGGATCTTCACTTTCAGAGGAAGCCTCTCAGCCTGTGGAACTGCCCATGCAACAAAAGAGCCCTCAGTAAAGCTAGGGTGCAGCCTACAGGCAAACCAGATCACTCAAGCATTCAGTATCGGCCATCCTGGAAACTTTGGGTAACACAGGTGCAATTGCAGAGGCTGTCAAACCTACCTAAAAGCACTTCTTTGCACCTTCTCCCAGTGCCCATCTGGGCACTTCTGCTGCCAGTGTGTCACAACTAGAGGTTATACAGCTATATGCTTGGCTGAAGTCGGGAGCCCAAGCCAGCAAAACCCCGAGCCCTAACAAGTATTTTAGCTGTATCTTATCAATTGGCTGCCCATTTGGCTTCATTGGTGCCAATGCTGGCAAGGGGACAAGGAATGCTTTCTGAGGACAAGGAATGGTGGGACTTCTATTGTTGGCAGTGACCTACAGGTTTAAGGTGCAGTTTCATAATCAGTGTAAGTCACATTGGTTGCTTGGTACCTGACTGGCAGACCACACAGCCAACTTTCTGTATGAACACTACTACTATTTAGCCATTTGCTTCTTCGGTATTTTACAATATTCCCTTCTAGCCCTCTAAGTGGGATTCCTACCAATACTTCAAACTATCAGAATATCTGAGGAAAACAATCAGAGTCCCAAATCCAGCATTCTCCTTTCCTGCAGAAAGTGCCAGGGAGAAAAATACTTTCACACACATGTTTGGATACAATTTGAGGGAATGACATCCTCCTTCTTAGTTATTGAAGGCAAAGTCTGAAGGACTGCAAAATCTTTTCATTCATTAATGACTCAAAAATACAGATACAAGTGTGCCTAGACTTTACATGTCCAGTTAACCCTTTCAGCTCAGTCTCCAGGTGTGGAGGGGGGAATGAATAAATACATAATAAAATAAAAGCTCAAACGCAGAATTTTTTTTTTAAAGAAACACAACTACCAGCCAACCAACTGTTGGTGTTGGTCTCTCCTCCCAGGTAACTAGCAACAGGATGAGAGGAAATGGCCTCAAGCTGCATCAGGGGAGGTTTAGGTTGGATATTAGGAAAAATTTCTTTACTGCAAGAGTGGCCAGGCATTGGAACAGGCTGCCCAGAGTGG
Organism: Phalacrocorax aristotelis; assembly: GCF_949628215.1. NCBI lineage: Eukaryota > Metazoa > Chordata > Aves > Suliformes > Phalacrocoracidae > Phalacrocorax > Phalacrocorax aristotelis. Next base: position 124,526,261 of record NC_134276.1, read on the forward strand.
TGGTGGAGCCACCGTCCCTGGAGGTGTTCAAAACACATGTAGATGTGGCACTTCAGAGCATGATTTAGGAGACATGGTAGTGGTGGGTTGATGGTTGGACTTGATTCTAGAGGTCTTTTCCAACCTTAATGATTCTATGAACTGCAGACTGCAGTGCCATTAGATGTACCAGAAAATACTCACAGAAAAAGGTTTGTGGGCTAATAATATATTATCTATTTATTGTTTGTCATTTTCCCTGCCCTAATTCATCTTTTGGTTTCTGATTCTTCGCTCTCTCCTTTAATATTCTCAACTTCTCCCACCTCTTACCTGCATTTCTTACAGTATGACTATTAACTTTCATTTTCTTCCTTCAGAAAGCGGGCTTGAATGAGTTTTGCACATTGAATGGCACCTGATGTGATTTTTTTACGTCCCATCTCCAGTGTTTCAACTTTAAACACTACTTTGTGTCCCCTTATATCCGCTTTGTTACATTGTTACACCCTAAGCTCAACAGCATGAGCTAATTATTGAAAAGACAAACTAAAATGTGGCTAGCTTGGTATTTACCTGTAATAAGAGAGGCTGTCTGAAATTGGATGCATCTTCATCTTACATAGAAAGACATTTACCAAGGCCCAATGACCTGATCGTAAACTTAGAAAAACTGAACAACAAATGAGAAGCATATTTCTTGTATTTAGTCATGCAATGGTTCTGGAGGGGTTGCTCAGGCCCTGGACTCGCTCCTGCTTGGATTCCTCAAACGCAGATGCTCTCCCCCCACCCCCACCCCCCCAGCTTTCTAAAAAAGGATATCTGAATTTAACTTCCAAGAGAAAAATGTAATGGCCACTCTTGAAGGCATCTGACAGCAATATCTTTTGGCATGAGCATGTGTACTTCATTCTCGCCCTCGTTTGCACCCCCAATGCAGCTGACCACACAAAACTAACATACTGCTTTAGCATTCAGCATCTGTCCTCCCCCGCTTTTGGCAATTCTGCCTTACAGAAACACTTATATGAAACTGGGTTTACTAGATATCCTGATTTTTTTTATGCCTATGTAATATGTGTACAAAAGCATAACTTCATATACACTAGAGCTATTCCAGCCAGCAAGTTTGCACTGTCATGTTCTCTGAAACAGATGAAAACAGGGACCAAAGGGGACATAGCTACTCAAAGTTATTGCATGCACACACACACGTTACGCTGGAAGTTTCCCCAGTGGCTCAGATTCTTACTTCTGTTAGGTCCAAAGGGGGCTTCTTCCCTCAAAAATTTTATCTACTCATGTGGCTCAGATATGATTACACAAACTGTTCACAAAAGAATTAACTGGGTTTTGATTCATCTTTTATCAAGTCCTGTATCTTGACCTGAGTTTCACATCTTTTTTTTTTTCAGACATTCTGTAATGTCTTTAAATATAACATGGCCAAAAATAATCTCAGATTCTTCTTCTGTAGGGATACCACAGTTGTGACACTGACCACAGCATCTTTATCCCTCTCCCTGCCCCGCTCCCTCCATCTCCAGCCTGTTCCCACTACTTCTTTCCCCAGGGTACCTATACAATCCGATCTCTCTCATCACCCAGATTATGAGGCTGGAAGCAAAAAATTATGTTCTTGACTACAGCAGCCACCAAAGTCACCACTGGCCTTTCTATACTCACCTCAGTTTTTCAGAGCTATTCAGTGTAGTGCTACTTAGGTAATCACCCTACCTGGTAGCTTCAGTTACACTTCCTTCACTGATCTGCCACCCTCACAAGCTTTGCAGCTCTAACAGGGCTCATCCTCTGTCTCCAGGAACATACTCACCTGCTCTTCCATTTTACTACTTCACTCTATCTCCATCCCATCCCATGCTGTGCCACCATCCTTTGCTGTCCCACTGTCTTCACCACCCCCAACAGAAAACTCTTGCCCACAACTGTCTGTAGAGATTTCTCTGTCCTCCTCCTAATCAGCTCTTTGAACCACTTTTAATTGCGATTCCCCACCCCAACCCCACAGACATGTTTCCCAGTGCAAACCTACCCAGCAGACCTACCCAATTAGTGCTGCTAACTTAAAAAACCCCACCAATCCAAACCTACAAAAAACTAAGCCACTGAGAAGAAAAGGAAATTTAACTTTGTAATAACACAGAGAACTACACACCTTTCCCAGTTTTATGTAAGCATATATATAGACACATAAACACACCATTCTCGTTTTCTGAAATTACATCTAGCCTTATACATTTAGTTTTCAGAATCATGTTAAATTTTCTCTGCTCTGGGCCACAGTCCTAGCTCTGTCACATGCTTTCTACATTATCTTTGGCAAGTTAGTAAGTTGCTAAACCTATGAGCATTTGGAGCACCTGGTTCCTTTCCACTAGAATCAACAGAAGTACCCAGCTCCCTCAGATTCATGATAGGGCAAACAGTTCTGATCTGTATGCCTGTTTCCCAATCTATTAATTTTGCTCCCCTAATGCTTAGATAGGGATAGTGTTAGTGCCTCATCTGGGTGCTCAAGAGGACAATTTAGCACTTGAGGAAGTTCACACAAAAGTTGTACAAATGAATTGCAGGAAAAGAGCAAAACTAAACACAGCAAAGCCCAACAAATCCAGCCAACAATAAACATAAAACCTAATTGGGGAGGACAAAGATTTATGAAAGATCCTGTCAGCTACTAGACATGTATTAACCTCTCCTCCATGTTACATCTAGAAAATTCTCTGTGTTTGTATTGTTCACCTACCTAGGCACTTCACCTGTGTCTCATTAACCATGGTGTCAGCATCTAGTAAGCTGTCAAGTGACATCACTAATACTTGTTTTAAAAACTGCATGATGAACTACCAGCAGAAGAGCTCATTAAAAAGAACAACAGAGAAAATCTGGCCAAACTTCTCTTTAATTTTCATTTATCCTTTAAGGACAATCAGGAGAGCAGATGGTTTATCATTCCTGCACAGCTTCTGAGTAAAGAGTGCTGATCCATTTATTTAAGAGTCTTATCTCCTGCCAGCCCTGTGTTTGGGAAATGGCATATTGCAAGGTTTCCCCTTATTACAAGAATGCTTTACCAACAGGCCAGGAAAAACGTAAGCTTTCCTGTCAGTCAGCTGAGCCCCTTTATCCCATTTGGCGACAAACCTTGGATAAAAATAGATTGCCATCTGACTAAGCAACTGTGAGACTGAAAGACACATGCTGGAATGCAAGTGATCAGAATATTAATCACCTGATGCCCTTTTCAGCAACATCTTATGGCTGCTGGGAAAGCATATGAGACTTCTTTCAATAGTGTACTTATAAAAGTTAAATTAAAAGCAAGTATTTGGCTTTGTGGTTTTTGGTGGGTTTTTTTCCTGTTTGTTTGGTTTTGTTGTTTTTCTTTTTTGAGTGGCTATACTACAGCTTCCCTATTTTAAAGAAGGCTTCTCCATGCATTCTGTGTAGAAAGTGTCATGCTATTTTTCCCCCCCCTTTTGTGCTTCTCTCTCCCCTTTCACTTTTTGGGACAAAAGGGAAAGATAACAGACTCAAAAGTGAATGTAGTTCAGATGGGCTAAAAGAATTCTGTGTAAAGACTGATGTAATGCATATGAGTCTGAAAGTTTGGCACATGAGAATTACTGTTGTTGGCTATTAGGAGGGTAATAGGGCAAATATGGATCAGACTTTGTGATAGTAAAATATTTCATGGTACCTTAACAGTATTAAGGATATTTTCATTTTATTGACAGAAACTTCTTCTGTCTAAAATAAATTTAAAATAGAATTCAAATCAATTACTACTACAAGCTAAAAAGAGTCAATAAAGTAACTGAAGACACTCCTTTTTGGTCAACAGATATTTCATCAGTTTAGTCTTTTGAGTTGGGTAACCTTAAGGAAAGAAGTTAAGCTGAGAGCAACTCTGCTGGCATGAAGTTCAGATCTGCTCTATTACTTCAGGTTGAATAAAAATTTGTGGTAGCTTAAAATAACATGACTTTACAACTAACAAATTCTAACAGTTTTAAAGCATAACCTCTGAGAAATTTTTGATGTGTGTATACAGAGCATGAAGGTTATGCTTTGCTATCTAAACCCCTCATTTTGGACCATGGAGAAACACTCACCTGCCTTTCCAACACTGCTGCTACTCCTTCACTGTCAAATGTGTTTAAGCAGATAACCTACAGCACACAGCTATCTCTGCTGGAATTTCTGGGCTGGTACTTAACCGAGAAATTGCAATGTTCTTTCACTCATGCTTCTCCAAGTAATTTTCTTTTATACTTCTATAAGTAATAATTATAATGAAAATTCTTATATTTTTGAGTGTTATCATTGTGCCCTAGGAGTGTATTAGACGGAGTACTTGGACTTCAAACAACCAGTATACTATTTTAGTTAGGAAATAGCACAAGTTTGGGTGCATCAGGGAAGGAAAGATTCAGGGAAGTGGTCAATAAATACTGCCTTAAGGACAGACCACAGACTAGACTTTTACCTCTATACTGCTACCTCTAAATTACTGTGGAAGACTCCACTTCAGTGATAACTTTCAAGAAAAATTTAAACAAATGTTACAGTAGATATGAAAGGAAAAGCCAGTTTCCCATAAAAATGTAGAGACGCAGTGTTCATTTAATTTATTTATGTCACATGATAATCCACACTGAAGGGAAGAGTGGAAAGAAGAAAGTTCCTAACTTTTACTGTCACCCACCCTGTTATTACTAGGTTGTCCTGAAAATATGTCATGGTCCTCAAGAAGACAATGTGAACAATTAATTCAACACATCTCCAGCAAACTACCATGCATTTATAGTATCTCAGAGCAACATGGATTATAGAGGAAAACACTTCTCTTTCAGTTCTCTACTGCAGTCTTTGAGGAAAGACATCTCAAAGATGTAATTCCAATTAGTTTAGGGAAAGCTGCCACTTTCTACTCAGACTCCACAACAGAAAAATTCTGACTGGAAACTGTGCATCACTGACTGATGTTTTGAATGCTGCTAGAAGGCAAAAAAAGCTGTTTACCATTTTGCAACAGAGAAGGGCTGAATTACTTGCACAACCCATGCCACCATGCAGGAAGTTTTCTTTGCTTGTCTGCCTTTTAAAAACTAAATAATATCCTTTTGCAAACAAAATGGTAGCAACTATTTTGATACAAACCTTAAACTTAAATTCTCCCTATTCTTCCTACTCCCCATGTCATTTTAGTGGATGATGAATGCTTCAGATCTTGCAAAGGACATGTCCTTAGATCCCAGCTCAGGCAGGCAAAGTTTGAACTGACTTCCCTTTAAATATGGTGATTAGTTCTTCGTCCACATATGCATTTTTAAGCTTGCATATCAAAAAAAGGATTGTCTCAATAATTTTCTTCCAAGAATCACATTTTGCTACCTAGAAGAGGAAAATCTGTAAAGAGCGAATGAATATATTAGAAAAGGAAGAGATGCTCAGATTGCAACCAAAATGGGAGCTTCCCATTTTTCCAAGTGATACTCTAATCTATTAGAAGGAAGGTAATTTTAGGATTATTGTAGTATAAACTTTCCATTAGCTGGGAGCCTCCTGCTCACCCATATGTTGCATCTCCTTTTAAGTGCAGCAAGAACTATTCATCCCTGTTGTGGGGCTGTATGCAGTCAAACTAAATTATTGCATTTGTGCTGACAAGGATCAAATGAACACGTAAGGTCAAAAAAACCTGTAGCAGCTGGGGTGGGGGGGGGTGGAGATGAGAGCTGGCATGCTGGACTTCAACAAGTGATGTGAGTAAACCTGCACAAGTGACAAATGCAAGCATTTACTGCAATGGAAATACAGGGATGAGAACTTGAGTCCTAATTGTCTCGTACCCAAACAAGACAGAATATGTGAGCTGTTGATTGTAACATGTTCTCAGCTTTCAGCAGCATAAGTAAAAAAAGCATGTCCTGTTGTTGATGTTTCTTCTTTTTTCTTGTAGCACCTCTTTTTTCTGAGGGGGTGGTGGGGAGCTGCTGGTGGTGCTTTCCAGTACCTATTTTTGGGTGAGTGTGCTTTCTGTAAGTTCCCAAAGCTGCACTCATCAGTATGGTCTGAGAGGCAGCTGAGACCAAAGGGGCAAGTGAATATCAGATGGCCATACAAGTAATAACAATTCAGAGAGTTTTATCCTATTCAAGCAAAGCCAGCTTTCTAGTCCAGACTGGCCACCAACCCTTTTCCTCTCAGTCTGAGTGACCATCATTTAGTGGCTGGACAAAAAGGTCTATTACAAGGAGGTTTCTGCTTTGGTTTCTACATGATTACCTCCTGTAGTCATGCTGTGTCATTTTGTGATGTGCTACAGATTTCACACAAGAAACTGAAGTTCAGTCCTTTCCACAACAGAATTGCCTAGGAGGCCTAAGTGGCATCCTGGCAACATATAAGCCCCTGATCAAATAGCATACTGCTTAAAAAAAAATATATCCTTTGGTAAACTTGCCATTATTTCAAAAGGATATGTTTGAAGCAAGCAGTACTTGAGATAATGCCTTGCTGACCCATAGTTCTGTTTCCCACGATAACTGGAAGGTTTACTTTACTTTCCTAGTTCTACATATCTGTCAGTCATGCAGGGCCAATACCACCACCACAGAAGTAGCATTTAGTTCCTACACGATTACATAGCAGTGCAATCACTGTTCCACAACCTCATTCTGGTTACATTTCTGCCATTTTTCTAGAAGATTCTGGCAGCCAGATCATTCTTGTACCTGACACACATACAACCAAGCCAAACCAAACCATAAAAACACCACAATATAAAAAAACCCAAAACCAACAAACCAAGGAATCTTGCTGTCACATACCTGTTAAAAGAACAAGAAATCACTAGTATGACAAAGGATTCCATAACACCTTTTTTTGCCACTTAAAAATAACTCCCATCTTTAGGCTTCAACCACATTTATTGTTCCAAGTCATTTTTACAAGTCTCAAATTGTATTTTTACATATTCAAGGGTAATAAAAGGATTTTTATTTGCTGGACCATTAACTATGCCTGTACTGCACAACAAAGCCCAAAGCAGAAACACCTGGGCTGGCTCTTCTGGGCAAAATGGGGTTGTACCATGGCCAGATGGCAGCTCCCACCCAAAAGCAGAGACAGCACAGTGCCACACACTAGCAAGCTGTACCACCTGGGGCTTACTAACAGCGTGCTGACACAGTGACAGTGCATCCAGCTCCAAAATGGGTACAGTCTCTGCCTGGGTGGTACACTGTGGCCCCATGGCATGACACACTCTTGCTTACTGGAGTGCCAGGCAAATTAAGTGCCTCAGCACTCAAAACCTCTGGCCCAACATGCAGAGTTATCTGTCATACCCACAGCTAAAAGCCTGGGGCAACAAAGCACTGGAAAGAATAGAAGCCTTATGCTTCAGGTCTTAATTCTATCCCAGGATTAGGAATTAAAAGCACAGTGGGTCACAGAAATGGCTTTCAGGGCATAAGCAAACAATCTGGCGAGTTAAAACTTCAGGTGAAGAACAGACAAACGAATATTGGTTCTTGCCAACTGAAGATGTTAGAGTACTGGGAAATTTCTTCAGACAGTATCCAGTTGCACACAGAGACTAAGGCTTCAAAAATACCTCTGTCATGGAGCATATGGTAAGAAAGGGAGGAAGTCCCGCTCCTGCCACCTCTCAAAGACTCTCATCTCTTTTTGCTCCTGTAGTTCCATCCTTCATCTAACTCCGTTCCCTACTGTGTAGGGATGCTGTTGTAATTCTCAGAATCACTGCTGTTCTCACCTCCTTCTCTCTGCTTCCAGGACTGCTAAGTTGGTTAAAAGCCATTGCTTCAAATATTTTCCAGGCTTTATTCACCCAGCTTCTGTCTTGTGCAGACTCACAGTTCTAACATCTCCCACAATAAGATGAAGAGCCTTTCTTTCATACTCACTGACCTTAATCTTGCCATAGTAGGTTAAAAACAAACAAAAAAAAGTGTGTTCAGTGTTCAGCACACACTTCAGCAAGCAATATCTTGTTTTCCCTAGAACTTTTTTGAAGTGCACTAAACCCAACCAGAAGCAGCATTTTTGACAGGCCATAAAACATGTTTCCACAAACATGTTCTCTCCATAATAGAGTCTACCTTTGCCATCTCCTGCTTTTGTCCCTTAAAATTAGCTGAACTACCCATCACTCTCTCACTTTGCCTGCATTCGTGAAAATATTCTTTGTGTGGGTACAGACAGTGCATGGACTAAGTTTCATTTCTTCTGGTTAAAAAAACCAAAACAACCCCCCACAAAAAAACCCACCCAAAACAAAACAAAAAACCCCAAACAAAACCAAACAAGACAAACCATAAAACCAACAGAATTTCAGGGAATCCCTGCTTTGATTTCACTGAGGTTTTTCAGCGAGTAATGCTCACCCTAAGTGCAAGCTATGTGACAGTGTGTTTGACAATTGGCAAGCACAGAACCAAGAAAAGCTCTTCACATTGCTGTGTGAAGTCAGCTGTGCATCCTATGCATTTCAAAAGAGAGATTCAGCCAACATGTGAAGAGCACAGGAGCACAAACCACTGTCACTTTCATGTAAGTCAAAAGGACAGAGTTGCTTTACCACAATATTGTCAGGCAGACATAGTGTCAGTGCAACATGCTTAGCAGTTTTGACCTACGAAGTCCTAAATGAACTGTGACTATTCAGGAGACTCCCCCACACAGCTGTTGTCACTCCTGTGAGTGACTTCACTAGAAAATCTTGGGCAGGAAACTCCTGTGTTACTCTTTCTAGCCTGACAGCTTAAAACAAGATCTTTTAAATTTGGTTTTCCTCTCCCAATTTAAGATTAAAAATAAGAAATGCTGGAGTGACAAGTGCTTGCAGAATCTGATATTAATATCTGTGTATTTTGCCCTGTTATTGTATCGACTACTGGTTTGCTTCTGGCACAATTTCTGTTCCAATTACTGCTTGTCTTCTCATCAAGTTCTATATGGAGCAGTGTCATACATGCACAAGCCTATCAGGTAAGAGCTCATTTCTTAGAACAAAGGCACACCTAGCAGCCACGCAAAAACACCTACCTTCTAGTTTATCTGGACCTCTCTATTAATTTTTACCATGTGGTTACACCAATCACATCCAGTGCCAGGACCTTCTCTAAGTTACCTCTGCTACATTTCTGATTGTGCTTTTTCAAATTCTTTTATAAGAGGGGAGAAACACCTTTGATTTGAACTGGGAAGAGAATCATAGAATACCTCAAGTTGGAAGGGACCCTCTAAGATTATCAAGTCCAACTCCCTGCTCCTCGCAGGACAACCTAACACTAAACCATACGACTAAGTGCATTGTCCAGACGCTCCTTGAACTCTGACAGGTTTGGAGCTGTGACCACTTTCTTGGGGAGGCTGTTCCAGTGACCGATTGCCTTCTCAGTCAGGAACCTTTTCCTAATGTTGAATCCAGACTGTGTGGTGGAGACACTTAAGTACATACTTCATTACTGCTGCTTCAATTATCTTTGAAACAGAAACGCTATGCATGCAAAGCTGGGGCAACAGCATAGTGTCCTCAGAGTCAGAGACACAGACACGGGTGTGCCTGGAAATGGGCGAGCTTGAACCGAAGCTGTGGTCTCCTGGTAGTCCCAGCCCGCCAGCCTGCTGTGCTATCTGCTAGCAATAGAACGAGAGGAAACAGCTCCAAGCTGTGTCAGGGGTTGTTTAGATTGGGTATTAGAAAAAAAATTCTTCACTGAAAGAGTGGTCAGGCACTGGAACATGCTGCCCAGGGAAGTAGTGGAGTCACCATCCCTGGAGGTATTTAAAAGACGTGTGGATGTGGCCCTTCAGGGCATGGTTTAGGAGACATGGGGGTGTTGGTCTGGCGGTTGGACTTGATGATCTAGAGGTCTTTTCCAACCTTAATGATTCTATGATTCTAACAGTCCCCGCTGAGGTCAGGGGTAGGAGCCAAGCAGCTGACACCTCCGCAGCCACAGAGTGCAGCCGGTAACCCTGGGGCAACCCCATTCCCGGGGCTGAGGCGCCCTGCGGTGCCGCGCTCCGGTCACCGGAGGGCGGCAGAGGCTGAGGCGCGGCGGGCCGGGCCGGGCCAGAGGGGGCCCCGCCGGGGGCTCCCGCCCGCTGCCGCCGGGGCCCTCCGCGCCCCTCCGCCCCGGGGCTGCCCCTGCAGCGGCGGCAGGGAAGGTGCCCGGTGCCAGCGAGGGAGCTCCGCCTTCTCCCCGGCCGCAGGGCTGAGCAGTCGTTTCCAGCAGAAAGTACCCTAGCTCCTGCATCATACAGAAAATACTAGCAATACTTACGCATTAAGTATAGATTAAAACACCTTTCAATAAATCTTTGCACATAATTATACAAAACTAGTATATATTTAGTAGTTTCCTATGAAACCATGCTTTCGCAGGAGTCAAAGCATCACCCCACTGAACTGCCTATGCCACCTGTTAATTGGCAGCATCATCTGCTCCAGAGCAAAGTCGTTCTACAGGAAACTCTTTTGGCACCAAGTGTTTCACGGCACTGAGCTCCAGAGGTTATCCGGGCTTGGTAAAAAGTAAATTGACCTGAAGCCTGCTGCTTCTGTTTGACTAAAAGTCTTTGCAAACTGCGTACATAGAGATATGCAAACTCATTACCCCTCTTCTTTCAACGGTTATGGATTGCATACACTCCTGTATGTTGCCCAACTCTGGAAAGTTTATATTCCGCTTTCTTTGCAATATTTTCATTCTTCCAAACCTTGTGACATTTCTATCACCACTGTTTAATCACCTTTGTTTCTCTGTGTATGGGACAGAATTCTATTTAATTGGTTCTTACCGTACAAAACACACGTACGGCACTGCGGCTCAGTGCACGCAGAGGAGTGCATGGGCTATACATACTAATTTATATTTTGGAAAATATTTAATAAAAAAACCCTGAGTTGCTTGTGAAACGTCATTTGGTGAAGTGACTCGATATGTTCACCTGTGACAGCAGAATTGAAAGAAGTGACATAACATCACTTCTTATGACATTTCACAAGAGATTATGGTCTGTACATAGTTCTTGGTAAAGTTAAAGCTCATTAGTAGCAGTAGGATAGCTGAAAAAAAGGATACTAAGTTCACTCCCCTTGCAAGGTAGGAAATGATCTTTGCAGACCCCACAATTTTCGGCTTCTCATGCCCAAGCTGCGATATTGAACAAAGAGCAGCAAAATCTCAGCACTCACTTCGCTGCTCCTTGAAAAGGAGTGGACAGCTGCTCCCTCCAGTGAATACCATGCATTCCTAAACTCTTTTCAGTTAAACTAGAACTTATGTTTATAAAACATGCCATGCTCAGTCCTTAATAACTCTGATATTCTCATAACACAAGAAAAAAAGGTTTAACATGACATTGAATTAATCTTGATGTCACTCAGTTTTATAGATCTCTTCTACACTCCCTCTCAGTTGTACCTTTTGAAGATGTCATCCAAGCTGTCAAAGAGAGGGAAGAGAAGGAGTGACACCAAATAAATGAAAGTTGTATCTTAGTTGTGTCAGTTAACCTGATCCAGCTTAAGCTTCATATTTAAGATACTATTTTTCAGTTAGGTTTTAAGAACTTTTCTTGCAAGCAGGTGAAGTTGAAGTAATAACTAACATATGCTGGAAAAAGACAAAGGATGACTCAAAACCACACACACTTCAGAAAAACATCAGGCATTTCTGATCCCACCAAAGAGAGGCTTTTGTCACTTTACTTGAAGAAACAGCTGCATTAGGATGGCTGGACACAACACAATGCAACAGAACTATATTTTCCAATAGTCCTTTGTGCTACCTCTTTTGGAAACCTGGTCACTTACAGGGTATGTCTTCCAAGGGCTAAATTCATTCTGTACGTTAAACCTTGGATAAGAACTTTAATCACATCAGTTCAAATCAGCAACAGCATCACTTAACTGGGAAAGAATTTATAATAGGGAGGGGAGGACACTCTAAGATTAACATCTATTGAAACTGTATGAGGCAGAGGAGAAATTTGTCTTGCATACTAGCCTTGTCCCAACACTAGAAAAAGGAAGTATTTAAGTTCAGACCTTGGACTTTATGCACAGCACATCATGCAATTGTGGGTCCACACTGTAAGACAGCATCACTCTAATGTGCCTGTATGGCCTGAGATACTATCACCTGCTTCTCCGAAGAGTGTGCTAGCAGAGGTTCATCTCTGCATTGCATGGCTTCCACTCAGAGCTGGCCAGCATCCACCTGGCGCAAGGCACAGGGAGAGCAAGCTTGTGTCTGCCTGCTCAATACCATGCAAATGACCCCTTACTTTACAATTCTGGTATGAAAGGGACTACACTGTCCAAGAACAGAATATAATTACACAGTAATAATAAAAAGACTATAGGTAGAGTTTCAATATAGCCAATATATATCAGCTAAACGGCATTCATGCTGGTGGACTGAAGGGAATATGGATTATAGTACATTTTGTCCTAACTATTACATTGCACAATGTTAGGATGGACTCCTGTTGAATTTTTATTAAATGGCTATTAGAATGAGACCTAACCTCTATGTAAACTGCAACTAATTGCCTGTGGCACATGTGGTTGACCAGAATTTAGAGGCTTAGATACTTAAACTGTGAGCGATGATGTTTGAGAACTAACTAAAGCCATGCACTTGCCTAGCATGCTGGCAGGTTGCTAGAATTTGACCGATGTTCTGTACTTCATGGAAAATATCAACTGCATTAGCATGCATACAGCTCAGCTTCAGATATAAACACAATTCCATTTCATTAGCTGCTCACCAGCTAAGAGTACAGAGAAAGACAAATTGCTGTGGATTGTATTTAACATTTTATTTCATTAATCTGTATTACTAACCTCTCATACTTTCCACAGGTAACTCAAATGGCAACTGAGTTGAAAACTGTCCAGAGTCATCTTGCACCTTACAACAATTAGTAATAGTATCTCACTTTGAACATATAAGCAGTTTAGTCTTTGGGTCTTCACCTTCTTGGTTTTACACAGGAAGTCTGTTTCAGGTCTTAAGAACCTTGAAGACCTCCAACTTTCTTCTCCCCTTCCCCTGTAACCCCCCAAAAAACAACCCAATAAAAAAAAAAAACTCAAAAAACCAAGAGCTGCTTTCCTGGACAGTAGGCTGATGGTTATTTTCCAGATCTTACAAGACTAGTTCTTTTTTCAGACTAGTCAGGGATAGAGCAGAAATCCAAGTGAGCAATAAGGTGCTGACAACAAAGCAAGTTTACAAGTGCCTTTTTCTGTAGTGGTTGAGGAACTCATATGGGAGATATACTTCTCCCCCTCAATGACAAAACAGTTACCAACACATTTTTTCTCAGGCACAAATGCTCTCACTGAGAAGTGCTCTAACTGACATCCTGAATTACTAGCCAGAGATTACTACACATTTGGCCAATGAGGACAGTTACTAAGTTGCCATCCCTCTCTCCAAAGTTATTCCCTTGCCCAGTTCAGGATAGTCTTGAGAGTCATATTGCTTATTCCCTCCTCAATCTGAAGAGTCTGTGCTATCTCTTTAGAAACACACTGGGTAACAATCAAGATTCCCATCCTTACTGAAAGTACTACTAAGGTTACTGCAGAGACTGTTCCCCTTCCCTGACTGATGCTGCCAATCAAAAGAGGACAAGGACCTTATTACGACATTCATTGTTTCTCTTCCTCTGCAAAGATAAGCTGTAGGATGTACATTATTGCTGTGTAATCCTACCAGTGCTGGGGCGAGGGAGGTATATCCCACTTCACATTATAATAAAAAAGAGAAACAAACTTGTGTACATTGACAAGGGCTAAGTCAGGTAGAAAAGCACTCAATACCAAGAATTAGCCATCGTTTCTGCAAAAAGAAATAATCTGCTCTGCAGAATAAAACCCCTCAATTAATCACATAAAATACTTTCATATAAATTGCTATTGAGGTAGGCAGCCAGAGGGCTATCTTACACTCCCAAATGTAACACAAGTTGTCTCAGAGTTTGTGTTTGTTGCCTGTATCAAAGAGTTAGAAGACCAAGGAATCAGGCTGTCTGAGTAATATGGTAGTTCTCTTCATCTCACATCTAGCTATTGTATGTTGGCCATGATAGCAGCTCTGCATGACTCTACTTACCAGCTTTCAGAATATTTTAAGATTTATGGACAAACAGTATTCTCTTCATTCCAAAACTGGAAAAAACAAGAATAGCAAAACGACTTGGGCAATGTCAAGTAGCAACTATTTCCTGCTAATGTAGAGACACTAGTTTGTTAAATGGCACAGCTAAGTTTATTCAACGTGTGCTTGAGAATATTATGCCAACATCAATCCAAGTCCAGCTAATGTGGATAAAGTGTTCCTGTATTAACCATTATAAACCTTTTACAGTGCAACACATTTAGCCTGGCAAGATGCAGAGGGCATCAGTATAAATATGAATTGGAAATACTCCACCTATTTTACAGCCACAGCCAGGCTCTTCCTCTGAATTTGATTTTGTCTACAACATTTGCTCCAGAGGAATGGGCCTTACTAAACACAAAACTCTCCCTTTTCATTAAAAATAGACAAAGTCAACAACTTTCCAAGTCTCTGTTGTTAATTTGGTCTTTTAATCTTCTATATAATAGCATTTGGACAAATTTGAAAAGGGTAAGTGATGACACATTCTATTTGGACTAAAATGGTGAAAAGGTATTCTATTATAATTCACCTATCACAGTGGTATCTGAACACTAAGAACTTTAGCAGACAGACTTTAAAGGCAAATAAACAGTAAGGATAATTTACATTCCTTTCTTAGGCATGCCATTTGGCTGTACTACTCTCTTCCCCCTCTTCTACAGATGTTAAGAAAGCAATTGCAGAGAAGTCTCAAATCCAGTTACTGCAATATTCTGTAATAAAAAGCTTTCTGCAAGGTTTATTCTGTTCAAATGCAATTCTCACTGATCACGGTGTTTTACGTGCAATGTCCTCTACATCATTTGCTCCACAATCAGAAGCAGGGAAAGACAGCTATTTCTGATCTCAGTATTTACATCATTCACTTCCTTGCAGATAGGAAATATAATGTAAACTACAAAATTTGAATTTAGTTCACATTAAATTGTTTGAGGTGGTGGCTTTGAGAGAGAAGTGCTATGGCTTAATAAGTGATGCAGCCAACCAAAACAAAAAACTATATATAAACCTTGGTTGTTTAAAAATAAAAAATCCTGTCTGCTCTGAACAGGGTTAGTTTCTTTTCTAAGCTAGAGTAGTATTTTGGAAGCCAAACTATTTTCTGATTGACATATCACACCAAATGCAGTCAAGTAAATATAGAAATGAGCTATTTAATCTGGAATCTTGGCTGACAATGGCTAGCACCAGAGAATTAGTAGGAAACAACAGAAACCTCACATTTCAGAGATCAAATCTGGGCCATATTTCAGTAAAATTTGGACCTACCAGTAAAGAACAGCAAAAAGCCCACAAATACAGACACAGATCCCTGGTTACTCTGAGTCTTAATAGACCATCACTATGCCAGAAAAAAAGAAAAGTCTACTTTCGGAAGTACATTCACAGCTGTACAAGTGTAAGGCAACTGCTATGTAGAATAAGAATATACTTTATTTATTTATGCCTGATAAACGGGAATGACTACTGGGAACAACCTTCTACTATGTCATTCCATAAGTCTGACAGCAAACGATTATTTTCCCCAAAATATTTTACTTCTCTAATAACTTACCATTAGTTTTTACAAGCATACTTAAAGAAGACCCTCCTCCCTCTACATAGCTGTGTTACACTCAATTTTAAGATGGCTAATATTTTAGCATGACTGTTTTTGTTTTTATTATTTTAAAAAGTGTCAACCAGTGTGGCTGTCTTTGGAAATTACACAAGGGACAACATCTGTTAGTACTGCTGTTCCAGTAAAAGTCATGGCCAATCTAGCTCAGATTTATAAAAAAGTAACTCAGGACCGAGTTCATGCTTTGCATTAAAGCTTCCTAGAATCCTTAAGCCAATTTTCAATATTGTGAAAATGAAAGTTACGGCTAGGAAATTTTTCTGTTGGAAATGTATCAATCACCTATGCAACAACAACTAAACACATACTTGCATATCACAAAGGCCCAAAACTTAACCAAGCACACTCTTAAAAGTCTGTATGATGAAGTCAAAACACCCAGTCCACAAACAACAACAAGACTTATAAGGTGTCTGGCATCTCAAGTCAGACAGCTAATATGCTGAGATCATGCTGACCAGTGCTGCCTAATTGCTTCCCTGTGTTTCCCTCCTCCTCCCCAAATCCACACTGTCCTAAGCCTAGTCCACTTTTAAAAGTTTCACTAGCTTAGTTATTAGGTGTACTTTCTATAATAGGAATATAATCATGTTTGTATCATTGTATTTTTATGCTCGTTCACCTCTGATAGGAAGAAACAGAAACTTCAAAAATGAAATTAAACACAAGAACTAGCTAGAAAGGGCTGTGAAAACAAAGACAAGCAACCTGGGTGTGACTACAGAATGGGAGCAAGCGTAAGGACACTAATAAAAGGGTGATGGGATCCAACAGTAGCCCCAGGAATTGTTTTTAAAGCTGCATTTTTCACTACTATAAGCACAAAAAGACTACCATCTCTCAGAGTGTGCAAAATTAATGTTCTAATAACTAAGAGAAAATAAGGAGAGACTAGAGAAGAACAGATCTGTGCAGCAGAATTAGGAAAGCTGTATCGTAACAGAAAGAACTGATAGTGTTTAAATGTCAGTTAGACAAGTTTTGGCTTTCAATCCAAAGTAATCAAGTAATTGCTCCCCTCTCACTAAGAAAAGAGACATCACAACAAATTGGACCAGGTACATAAGAAGACAGATGACAAACTTCTGCAGGCCAGACACTATTGGTCTAGAGAGCTAGCAGCCAGCTGTGAGAACAAAAAAAAGGTAATTCTTAGATGTCACCTAGATATGAGGTCCTGGATAAAGGCCTTCACTAAAGAAAAATACCTGACTGTGAAAGTGAATGACAGGCAGAATGACCGCACAGACTCTATACAGTAATCAGAGAGGAGGTGGATGAAAGACCTTAGGTTTTATGCATGTTTCTGCAGCCCATTCATGAGAAACTAACAAAGTAATCCAGTAAGATTTCAATATTGACAAGGATGCAGACCTCTGGTCCAAAGGTAAATCTGTGACTTGTCATCAGAGGAGAAAGCTAAATTTGTATTGGAAAGTGTCTAGTCAGAATAAAAACAATCCTCTGACAGAAGAGTGATTAGAGATGTAGAAATTCAAACAGCACAGTCATCATATAAGCTAAGGGAATGAATGCGACATTCCAGGAACACTCTGCTGACAGTATTAAAAGCAAAAGATAGGACAAAGGAAAGAGTGAAACACCACTTTGACTTGGAAACCATCACGGGAAACTTCCTGAGCGTTGTTCCAGCAACACTAAGGGAACACAACAGATTGGAACAAGCAGTCACAACCAGTGGCGCTGGGTGTATAGAAAGACAGAAGACAAATTACTGCAGGACAGCTAATAGAGCTCTGTATAGCTAGCCACGATGCTCAGAAATAGTTAGCTTATAGGAGGATATTCCATATTCATTTTCCTATCCAAAGAAACTTCCTGAACATGAAATATGGTTTATATTTATGTAAAAAGACATAAAAGACATTTGCTGTCTTAAAAAACAGTCACAGTCATCAACTCTGCATATTCTCTAGAAGGCAAACTTTTGGTAACCAGATATTGGCAGACCTCAAAGAATTCAAGTTGTTTTGAAGGGACTGCAAGAAAGGAAAACAAAGAACTAATCCTTGCTCAACTAGTAAGGAAAGCAAGCAGAAAATATTCTGCAAGAGCCAGAAGCAGAGAAGGGCAAACAGTGACCAACAGCAGAATCTCAGAACACAGACAAGTTTCAAACAGAAGAGGTACAGGTAACATCCAAGAAGATTCAAGAGAGAGTAAATGAACAAAAATATCCATCTGTCAAAACCGGGGATGAATGCTGGTTCCAATGATAGAAGAGATTCCATACCAGCCTTTTGGGGTATAAAACACTATGTAAACAGACAGCAGAGATCAGACATGAAGTCATCAAGAATTTGATACTATAAACCAGAAGTAATCCTGTCATTCTGTTCACCAACTTTGACCAAAAAAAACCCCAAACAACCCAAAACCCCCAAAAATGAACTCACAAGTTGGCTGAGAATCCAGAAGGAAATACAGGCATGAGATATCTTGAATAAAAATCCCACAAAGCAAATGGCCATTTTACGCTACACAGTTTATTGTCAAAAGAATAATACCATTGGATCAGACTCTTTCAAAACAAGTTTTTTTCCTAAGAAGTTTTCAGTTTGACAAAACAAGATCATAAGCACACTGTCCAACATTCTCTCATCTGAAAAACCCGATTTTCCATCAGAAGAGGTTTAGGGTTTTTGTGGGTTTTTTTTTTTTTTTTACACAGCAGTAATAGAAATTTAAGACAACTTTTTCTTCAGTAAAAACAGAATATGTGCTCCAAACCGACTGCAATATTATCCTAATTCTTCAGGTTTTTTTTCATTCACCATCTCATGGTAACATTACTTTTTAAAACCAGATACTTAAACCAAAAGAAGTAACAAGAGACACCTACAAAAATCAGATAGTAACAGGAACAAATATGCATGAAATATAAGAAATTTGTTTATCCTTATACAACAATTCAGGACAAGAGATAATGTGAAAACTGGAAATGTGTAAGTCATGAACAAAAATCAGGCATATTCCAAAAGACTTGAAATAGGTCTTTAATACATAAAAAAGTTGTATTTAGTACTATTATCCTAAACTGAAATTTGAGACTAAAACATTATGTAGCTCAAGCTGTTTAGCAAGCTAATAATACTAAACTTGAGGCAAAACAACCCTCCTCCATGATTAAATCTTACCAGAAAGCAGTAACAGTTTTGTTCTAAGGAAGCCCTGATACTTTTTAAGGAGATAAAATAAACCCCTTAGGAGGGGATACTGGAATAAGCTATTCGGCCCTAAAAAAGAACCCTTAATTTGGGCAAAACAACATCAAAAAGATATCTCTGAATAGGTATAAGGCTTAACATGATCACGTTTTTAATCTATTATGCTCTCCAAATTCAGAATACAGTACAAATATATTTCACAGACTCACTCACATTGAGCCTTCTATATACTGGTTAATGCTTCATATTACATGCCACAAAGTGTATGCACTGTATTTATACTGAAAGATTAACTGTAATTTGTCTAGGACAGCACCTTGTTATTCAAGACAGATGGGGAAGAGCAGGGAAGATACAACATTTATATCTCAGCATATCTCCATCGTATAGAGCAAATAAACTAACAGAAGCAAGCAGTGCTTGCTCTTTCGTTACTCATGAAGAAGCTATTGGGAAGAATCATTATTTCTATAGTGTTGCTCTGTACTATTGCTGGTTCTATGAACTCAATACAGACTTAGTAGCAAGCATCACAAGCATACTGAAAAGTATATCCATAATGGTTTAATTTATTTTGCACCTTCTCTGAGGTAACGAAAGAAAACCCACCAGACTGGAAAGGAAAATTAAGTGGCACATTAAAGGAAACTCCCAAGTTGTTATCACCCCATTGCAACTAACCTCACCAAACACACACTTCAGAGAGACCGCCACTAAGGCTACTGTCTTAAAGCCACTTATGCAAGCAAAGGTTTTTAAGAAGCTTTCAGAATCTCATCTTTATCTTAAAGATTTCTAGAGCGCCTAGTAAAAAATTGATCACTAAAGCACTAAACCACAGAGATAAGTGGGTAAAGACCATTCTGGTCTTTCAACCTACTGAAGAGCTGCACCTTCCTGTACTGCTAAAAACATTGAAGAAAAAGCTTTGATTTTAGTTAGGATCTATCTGTGTCAGAAAAAAACCAAATCTTGGGCCATAATTAGTCCTTCATCTTCAAGTCTCTTCATAACCCTGACAACATCAGGAAGATACTGCCTTCATGCACCAGCCATAGAGTTTCTAGAGAAATAGATAAAGGCTGTGGGCTGAGCTGCTTGCAAGCCATTCCCAGCAGTAGTTGCACCTGGCTTACTATCAAGCTTCGAGTTCACATTGCCTTTTAAACGGTTTACCACCAGATAAGTAACAAGCACATCCACACGGGACGAAGGTGAGAGTACTTTCCAGAGCTGCCTTTCAGCTTACCCACTAACATGACTGACAGAGTTCCTGTCTTTCATCGTGCTACCATCAGACTTAGTCTAATGGGGCTGTATTTGACTTGTCATTAGTTACTAAAATGAAGCTCCACTTACTGCACAGCATCTGTGAAAAGAAGTGATCTCCATACTGAAACACAGTCCCTCTGTATAAGCCTATTTCCATTTCTCAAAGTTTCCACTTGCTTGTTTCATGACCTCCAAAGCTTATGAATACATAATTAAATTGCTACAGTTACAGATGAAACAATTAATTGTTTGTGAGGACAACTGGGGGTTTTAGGAAGATAAGGAGGACTGGTATTAGTCAGAGCTGGCATCATCTGGGAGTGTTTGGCAACCCATCTGCAACCCATCTGCTATTTCTTGCTTCTTCCTCACTAAGTAAAACACTGAGGGGGTTTTGCTAAGATAGTTGGAACAAGGTCCTGGAATGCATTACTCTGCTTAATAGCTCTTTTTACTAGATCAGTTTACAAGCAGATATATATTATTTTTAAACTCTCAGCCCTAAAATTACTGCAGAGAACCTTGAAAGTCAAGCTATGATCTTTTTTACTCATTTCTTAAAAGTCACAGGAAGAAATCTGCAACTGGAACTTATCTAACAAGAGTAAAAGTGGGAGCACATGCCCACAATCTCCAGTAAGAGATTAGTAAGAGAAACATCTTTGCCAGTAAACCTGTGACCCACCCCAAGCAGCCAGACTTTTGAACATGCACACTTTTTTTCATATCCAGTCTTTGCATGTTCAATATGATTGCTAATTGTCATTCACCTGACAATGCATGCAACTACTCAATCAACATACATGATTTTACAGCTTACAGGCTTTGAAATCCACCTCAGTTTAGTACATAAAAACGCAAGCCTGTTACACTCCCAACTATTATCTGTTAAGTGAAACTGCAGCAGGTCTCATGACTAATTCTAGAGCATACTGATCATCCACAAGGCAAACATTATTTCTTAAAAAGCACCACTTGCTCTCTTTGAAATAAATTTGTGATTTAAAGTTACCCACAATTATTTTAAACTCCATGCACCTTCAGTTCAGTTCCTTTCTTACACAGATGGCTTTAATTGTTGCTCACAAGAGAAATGCCTAAAACACAGAGCTCATCAAACGCTTTTAGTCTGTTGTGGAACTACACCATTCCCAAACACCTCTGTAATACCTCAAGATGTGATTCCTGCTCTTTTTTAAAGCAATCAAAAGGAAATATAGACTCCTACAGAAAATAATGACTGTGTGTCTGGTGGTACTGAGCTCCAAAGTTAATTAAGACACCATTATGTCTTTTCCATAGAATTATTCTTAAGAATGGGTGCAGAAAGTTACAACGTAAATTTTAGAGGTATGCACCAGTTCAAGCAGTTAATCCTAAATCTTCTTATAAAACACTAGCAATAGATGTTATGTAATCCCTTTCAAACAGCCAGATATCAAGTTAACCCCATTTTCTTCTGGGAGACAAGAAAGGAAATGACTGTGGCTTCTGATTTTGGATAAAGCTATGCTGAACTCTTCTCAAAATTCCCTTGGTATCAGTAGATTCCAGCATATTTTTTGGCCTATTCAGACCCATTCCTGTGTACAACCATATATTTATCTATCTGTTACCCCTTCATGGAACAGGAACCAAGGGGTCCACTGGCTGTAGTCCATTCCTAGCCAACTCAAGATATTTCAGATGCTTAAGCATCCTCTTGAGGACATTTTAGTTTGCAAACAGCTTTTTCATAGTTACATTTTCACTAAAGAAAGTAAACATATGGCCTTTGCAAAGGCTTCAAATAACACAACTCCAATATTGAGGTTTTGTTTCACTTAGCCAGAATCCAGATTTTTCAGCATGGTGACTTTGGTAAGATGTTTTAACAGTCAACAGGTCTCAACAGTCAGCCTAGAGCCGTGGGGCATTACTCTCCCTATTTAGAGAGGATGCAATGCATCCAGAATGGATCCAATGGATACAGAATCATATTCTCAGTCTTCTGTGCAATTCCAAGTCTAGATGTAACAGACTGTCATTGTTTACCTGACTTCAGCCTTGAAATAGTTTTAGAAGTAAGCCTGAAGGGAACTAACTCACGGTATTACTCATCTACATAATTATGTCTCAAGAGAATGTTCCAATTATTTTCCTGTAAGGCTGTTAGCTTGATTAGTAGAAACATTTTATTGAAACCATGTTGCTGAGCCTACACTTGACAATATTTTTTTCTGCTGCAAGAGATAAAAGCCTTATAGCTGCTAATATAAATGCCGAAAGAGAAACTTGCTTTTAAGTGTGTCAGCCAGCTTTCCAGATCAATTTCCAAGCAGCCAGTGCTTTCACAAGAACAGCCTTTTTATTTTCATAAAACTGCCTTTAATAAGTAAGAAAAAGAAAATAAAAAAAAAAACCTGAATTAGGCTGACCCTGTTTATACATTTTGAATTGTTTCATCCTTACTCTGTGGAGCCAGAAATAATTTTTTCATTCAGGGTCAGCCCTACATAGTTCATCTAACAAATTGTAACATCCCCATGCTCAAATCCTACAATCTTTCTGGAAAGACATTGATACTGAAAGACTTTTCATAAATGTTCTGAGCTTATGTACTATTATAAACTGCCAGAAAGTTGTTAAGCACACCTTACTAAGAGACAAATTAATATCTTATCAATTTATGTGCATCCATTCTCTAATCCAATCCAGAAATTCTGTTTTAAATAATTGTTCCGATCACCAGTCAGACAAATCAGGCAGCCTCTGATCATCCCAATTAAAAAAAACATACTGAAGGTCTGACTGAAACCATAAAGGATTAAAAGACAGATTGAAGATAATAGTTACCGTGAGACACTGAAAGAGTTACTGTTATTTGAAAACCTGGACCAAACAGCTTCTCCACAGTATTAAACAATGACAATTTTTAGTTTTCAGACATCACCTCCTGCTTAGGCCTGAAGTCTGGGTTTGGCAACCTATTAGCCTGCTTCAAAACACCTCTCAAGATGAATAGGACTGCAGGTCTGACAATAACTTTAAAAAATGTGTAAAATCCACCTACCAGGTATGGTGATGTCCAGTTAGGCTTCATTTAACAAACTCAGAATCTGAATTAGCCTTAGCACTTGTCTTTCTGGCATGGACAAGGTATTAAGCCAGAAATGACATATTAGCAGTCTGTCAGTGCCAATCCTACTGCTAGAGTTAACCTGTGCTAAGAGTAAAATATAAGCAATACCTAAAGCCCTCCTGTAGATAGACTAATGATTGCTGATACCAAAAATAAAACTTCATGCCCTTGCCCACAATTGCAGATACAAAAGTTTTTTTTTTATATATATATATGTTTTACCCTTGGGTTTTTATATTTAGTCTTTATATTCCTAGATATCCATGTCAAAGAAACAATGGGATCAAATCTTAGAAGATAAAACAGATTTAAGGAAAATATAGGTAGATGATTTTACCTTACATCCCCAAAACAAACGCACTGCTAGGAGAGAAATCTGAAGTGCATAAGGGAAATGTGTCATGAAGACAAAATTATTCATTGTGATACTAAGCGTTTTAGTAAGTACTAAATTGTCCTTTGACAGCCCTGCATAGTGCATCAGGAATAGACTTTGTGTTTTTCACTATATTTCAAATACACAGTTAGGAGCTACATGTACTGCAACTGAACATCAGTCTTGCATCAAGAATGGTTGATGACTTCACCCACAGTACATATACTATGTACTAACAGTTTGAAAGTTACACAAGAATTGTCTCTAATCTAATGAGCAAAGAAAGACAGGTTCATGTAGAATTGCCCCATGACTTTTGCAAAACATTTGTGGCATATTGGCTGAGATTAGTCACTGGATAGCCCAAGTACTGTCAGTTGGAAAGAATACTTAGTTGTCACAATGGGTCCTTTACTCTTAGCTATTAATGTAAACCAAAATATATTTACTGAATTACTAGGTGTTCAAATAATATTTGACCAAATAACAGAAGGCAATGCTAACCCTTCTTCATCTCATGTATTTTGTAGGCTCATCTTTGTTGGCTGAGATGCAGTAAGAACTAAATTACGGTCCCCAGCTCCTCATTATTAGACTCCCACTCCATTTCACTAGCCTCTCAAATCTGCTAGATGAATGGCTTGTCAGATGTCTCTAACTCATTATGGACAAACCAAGCTCTTCCTCCAAAATAGAAACAAATGGATACCTGTCCACAGCCTGAAACTCCCAACAGACTCACAGCAGCAAAAGAAAATAAAATATCTGAAGCGGCCATTGCCCCTAGGCATCAGCCTCAGAGGCTAACGGAGGGTCATAGATCTGCTGCTGAGTTGCCACTGTCTCCAGCCTAACACTTGAGGATAAACCATTCACATCTGGCAGTGATTGTTAGAGCAAGTATTTCAAAGTCAGCCATGTTTTAGCTGTCTTATTTTAACCCACTTCTGACAGTCTGTCAGATCCTAAATTATATAATGGTGGTACTATCATCATATAAGAACAACCTTCTTCAACATTATAGTTAAAATACAAGTATTGGCTATTGCTCTTTGAAACTACACTCATAGTTGATAATATGTTTGGTACGGGCACAAAAATTTCACTGGCTTAAAACAAGGACTTAAAATGTCCTAATTACGATGGCTTTCTCAGACTCTGAGGAAAAGCTTAAAGCACTAAGAGAAATACTTAGTCTTCCAAATTTACCATCATCATACTGTCTTCTAATGAAAGTACTTTCTACCACTTCCTCTGGTTTGATCATACATAGCTGTCTTTCTGTGAACAACTTGTCAGGGCAAATGAACACAAAGGGCTGTGGCAGAGGATAGTGAAGGTGAAAAGAAAACACAAGCACAGTATACAAAATTCTCCATGGGTTCAATAAATCCTACAGATGTTGGAATCTCCATTACTTCTTCCTAAATCTTGCCAGTACTGCATTTGTTTACTTCCTTTTGTGTCTGCCACTGAGTACAAGAGTACAGCTGCTCAGAAAAGACAGGGCTTGCTTTTCTTTAAAACTATACCAGATGGGATACTCATTTACTGACTTTGTCCAAAACAATAAGGTTTAGGGCTAGACAGTTTTCCAGATATGTACATGGCCAAGTGTTCTTTCTCTTCCTTCCTCTATTCCTCTCTTATAACTAAGCTCAAATCTACATACTGTTGATTGTTAAACCATTTTGGAATAGATTTCTGCAAGGTCAACCAATTGCAAGTTCTGCTTTTAGTTTCTTTATAAACTAGTGAAGTATCACTGTGAAGAAATAGACAGTATTTAAATAAATTTTTATTACCGCTAAATGTTTAGCCATTATAGTTTTGTGGGTCAGACCACCAAAAAATATTGCTCAAAATCTTTCCCTTCAAGTATTTGCAACATCTTTGGCCTGTGTATCCAACAACACCTCCAATTTATTAATTTAATCTGATTCCCTCTACTCAACCCTTAATCTTCTCTAAATGACCTTTCCATAAACAAACATGAGCACTGTCAGCTGCATTTTACAGCTCACTGTGGATATTGGAATCAAAACCACTTCCATAAGCAGACTCAGAGTATTAGTTATTAGCGCTAGGATTTAAAGCCTCCTATGGGAAAGCTAACCATAAAGATGTCAGCAGTCCTGACTGACACTTGTAGAGGGCAGTGCTGTATAGAAACACATTGGTAGAGAACTGGGGTAAATTAGAGAGATGTTAAAAAAAAGTTATTCCAATCAACACCTGTAAAGGCTCATTTTAATTTCGGTAGATCAGACAGTTAAACAGACCTTTTCTTGAATCTGTATTAATTCAGCATTTCTTTACTTGCTGCCAGTCATACCAACTAAAAAATAACTTTCCCTAATTCCAAGTTTAGAGACCTATCTTTGGAAAGTCACTCAGTTATAACTATATTTAAAAAAAAAAACAAACATGACAACCTTTGATGTAGCTGCTTTTAAATCCAGGAGCCAGTCATGGAATTGAAATGTGCAGAATAACATTTCAAAGCTTTTCACAACACAATACTACCTGTCAGATCATGACAAGATAGATAACCAGGTGCCCACTAAAAGTGCTTGCCACGCCCCATTGTGAGTTTACTGCATAGTACTGTTAATACCAGAGAGGCCTTCGCTTATGGGCTGAGGCAGGCAAAAATAGAACATATCATGACAGGATGTGCTACAGAAGCATATGAGGCAAAAGTCAAAGGGATTCAAAAGGAGAGAGACATTTCCCATTGTGTGTCTTCCTCCCTCACTATAAACCTACATAATTAGATATGCACAAGCATAAATTCCTCATATGATTCTCTGGATTCATGTCCTCAAAGGGAGTCTTGTAGACTGATGTAGCTGTTGAGTAGTGCATCATTACCACTTGCAACCTCCAGAAGGGTTTCAGCAGCTTGTGCTCTGGGGCACACTGCCTCTGGTATCTACTGTCCCTGTGCAACACTCACATAACTAGCTAAAATCTGGCTATAGTTGTTGTAACTGATATGATGGTTAATAGCATGTACTTCAGTAAGTCTCAAGCTCTCATTATTAGCATAAAAACAACATTAGGTAGTTTTCCAGTACAAACTCTATTAACTATGGTTCCCCACTCTCAGAGCAACACTTACTTTCCTTCTTAGTTCTCTTTTTCCATCCTTCTTCCCTCTCAGCAGAGCACATTCTCTGATCATAACTGCATGCAATAGATGGCAATAGTTGCTGGCCCATAGATAGAACAGATAATTTCAAGTACGCTACTGTCAAGCATACGAGAATCAAGAGGAAAAAAAATAAATGGTTTGTGGACAGATTAAAACCATCTTTGCAGAATGCTGGAAGAAACCCACACATGTTAAATGGATATTGAGAAGTAGTTACTACATTTAATATAAAAAGTAATATTGCTTTCAAGCACTTTTTTTAAAGTACATTAGCTCATATACTGGAATTGACTGAGTTGTTTTATAAGCACTGTGCTTTTAAGCAATAGGAGTGGAGCCTCATCGAGTTACTGAAGCTGTCTGGTGTTGCTCTGACAAATAGGGCACACGACTTTAATTTACCTGTTTTGCTGTTCAGCTATCCTATAAGTATATAGAGAGCACTCTGATTGCACAGAATAGTTTGTCAGTCCAAATATCTGGAACACAATCTGAAAGGTGCTATTTTTCTTTTATAGCCTGTCTTTGTATTTTGCCCAAGCATTCTTGAGGTCAAACGATATTGTTTAAATATGCACATTATTGCTTTTCCCCGCCCCCTACTAATTTTTCTTGCTCTTTATCCTGTCATGAGTTTCTTTCTCAACCCGTTTTGTTCCAGGTTCAGTGATTCCTTGTTGTTTGCATCCTCATTTGTAACTCATCACTATTCTAATTTTTTTCTTTTTTATAACAGCTGTCGCCTCTTATGCAGGCTCAGAGCCCATGTCACAGTAGCGTGATGCAGAGACACCCTATGAAAGCTCTCTAGGTGGCTGACATCTCTGAAAATCTGGTTTTGGTACATTGAAGAAAATCAGCATGGGCTTATACAAGAGGAACATGAGTACTTTTGTTTTCATATAAGATCTGAGCTTCTATTTTAGAGATCTAAGGATTTTGAAAAAGATTTAAAACGTATACACAATCTCTGTAGTTTCATGGATATCTGACCAGTGCTTTAAAGCCGATAGCAGTATAGTCTTCATATTGTCAGATGGCCTTAAAAAGCAAGTCCCCCTACCTGCTGCCACAAACGCCTGGTCATTACAACCATACTTACAGAAGTGTCTACCACGGTGGTATTTAAAAGTATTTTATTTTGAGACCTTGCGGTACATAGGTCTTCTCATGGGGGACTGACGCCTGAATCCAAATTTTGCAAGGCACTATTGGGGTTGAAAGTATGATCAGTTTATTTACAGTTACCATCTATATTTCCAACTGCTGGAACAATCCAAATGTGCTTTGACACGTATTAGCTTGGAATCTTACATGATACACTCAGTTACTTAAAACCGAAAATTGGCTTTGTACACTGCATATTTCATCTTTTGGAAAGCTCTTACTCTCTCCTTATTCCCAAAAGAAGATAGCTATTTTATAACAGAACCTGCAGAGAGAGTGGTATAAATCCTTTATTAATTTCTTTTCTCAAACTACGCACAGTGACCATGTGGAAAAGCTGTTTAAGAAACAATTGCATGGCAACTAAAACATGAGAGAAAATTGTTGCAAGCTAACTTGCAACACAGTATAAGAATTCAAAGCATATAGATGTGTATCTATAATAAATATATTAACATTGTTTTAAACTGAAGGACTTGGGAGATTGGGGTCCAAAGTGGCAAAGCTCACACCGTTGCAACCAACTGTGGTATAAGCCAGGCCAACCAGAGCAGCAATAAGTGTTCCTTAGCTGCCTCCCAAGATGAGAACCGCAAGACCAACCACCTCAAGTGTATGCATACCAATGCATACAGTCTGGGGAACAAAGAGGAAGAACTGGAGCTCCATGTCTAGTTAGAAAGCTATGATATCACAGAAATAACTGAAACATGATGAGACAACTCACATGACTGGAGGATTGCAATGGATGGCTATAAGGTGTTTTGTAAAACAGGCAGGGAAGAAAAGGAGGAGGAGGACTCATGCTTTCTGTTAAGGAGAACCGTGAATGTATAGGAGTCAACTACAGTGACTGTGGAAGCCCTCTCAAATGTCTCTGGATCAAGATCAGAGAGGTTGCCTCCAAGAGGGAATCTTACAGTGAGCATCTGCAACCAACCTCCAAACCAAGACGATAAGGCCAACGAAGCAATATTTAGGTTACTTAAGCAAGCTTTGGGTCAAAAGAACCTGGTTCTTATAGGTGACTTCAGCTACCCAGACATTTGTTGGAAGAACAATACAGCAGCTCACATGTTATCCATCAAGTTCCTGGAATGCACAGAGGACTCTCTTCATACGAACATTAGATGTACCAACCAGGAATGAGGCACTGCTGGACTTGCTACTCACAAACCAAGAAAACCTGGTTCATAACATCTCAGTTAGTGACAGCCTTGGCTGAGTCATCACAATATTGTGGAGTTCAGGAACCTGCTGAGCATGCAGAATGTTAGTACCAAGACAAAAGTTTTAAATTTTAGAAAATCAAACTTCAGCTCACTCAGAGCTCCATTGGAAGGGATTCTGTGGGAAGCTTCCATGAAGGATAAGGGAGCCAGTGAGTGTTGGTAGTTTTTCAAGAACGTTCTCCTGGAATCACAAAACCAGTTCAACCCCCTTAAAGGTAGGGGATGTGGGCGGAGCATGAGACCCCCTTGGCTTAACTGTGAGCTTCTGAGCCTGCTCAAAACCAAAAGAGAAGCATACCAGAGATGGAAAAGCAGACTAATACCTGTTGAGGACTACAAGGGCATTACCAGAGCATGCAGAAATGCAGTTACAAAAGCAAAAGCTGAGCTTGAATTGAAATTGGCCAAAGGTTTCAAAAACTACAAGAAAGGATTCTTCAGGTATGTAAACAACAAGCAGAAACAGAAGGAAAATGTTGGCCTGCTGTTAAACAAGAGGTGAGTTAGTCACCAGCAATGCTGAAAGGGCAGAGGTTCTCAACACTTTCTTCACCTCTGTCTTTACCAGCACTGTTGCACCCAAGCCTTGGGAACAAAAATGCAGGTTGATGCAAACACAGACCCACCATCAGTGAAGGAAGATTGGTATGTGAACTATTACAGGAGCTTGACCCCTATAAATCAATGGGCCCTGACAATAGCCACCTGAGGGCAATAAGCGAACTGACTGACATCACTGTGAGGCCACTCTCCATAATCTTGGAGAGATCATGGAGATTGGGGGATGTCCCAGGAGACTGGAAGAAGGTTAATGTCACCCCCATCTACAAGAAGGGCTTAAAGTAATGTCCTGGTTTTGGCTGGGATAGTTAATTTTCTTCCTAGTAGCTGGTATAGTGCAGAGTTTTGGATTCAGGACGAGAATAACATTGATAACAGTGTCAGCATTGCTCAGCAACAACATAAGTCAAAGACTTAGATATCTTCAGACACTGTTTTTTTTTTGACACAATGCTCATCTACCATTATAGGGCCAGAAGAATGTTCAGATCAAACCATCATTTAATCATTCTCATCATCACCCTCTATTAAACCTATCTCGGGGTAGATTGGGCATGTGTATTTGTAACGTCTAAGAAACAGATTGGAAAAAAAAAATTAAAAGCCTAACTTCTAAGAAGTTAATGTGATTTCCTAGATCATATTTTGGTCTATTTAAAATCAGAACATAACTTAGAACGATGAGTAATCGCAATGTTTGTTTCCACGAAATAAATGCTGAGCACCATCTTCTAGATCCAGAGAAAGAATCTAATAGGACATTTCAGAACATAAATGAAGCTTATAAATACATACATATGTTTTTTTCCCTTCTCAAAATACTTCAGGATAACAGTAAGACATTAATGTGTTAGGATGGCTGTAGATATACTCTAAGACATTTTTTAAGGGAATTTTTGCTGGTCTCATGACACCGAAAGGTAATGAACTATAACAATTACCTCATTGTCTTGTCAAATCACTTTCAGTACAATACCATTCAGCAGTAAATCACAGTGAAAGAACAGAACAGTGAAAACATAAGCATTCATGTCAATAAAAGAGGCCTCCTAAAACCTGCACTGAATTAGATGGCCTAAGGTTTATCCCTTCACAGAACTGTAATACAAGCTAACCCATGTAACAAACTGATTAAAACCCAGGATACAAATGAAAAAGCTTACCTGCCATATAAAAAAATAGAAGAAAAAAGTATCCAGCAGCAGGTTACATAGAGATGCCACAGCACTTTTACAACTGTGATAGCTTCCTCACATTATGGGGGACAAAACTGCAGAACAGCAGGTTAGTGACACGTTGAAAGTCACAGTAAAGTAAGACTGGACCCAAATCTCCCCTTACTCTGGAGATTTACCATCAAGTTTGACAAGTAACGAGCAAACTTTCACCCTCAACCATCTGAATAGCTCTCAGATGTGGCTATGTAGGCCATTTGTCTAGCATTTATCTGTGTGAATACCTCTCTGAAACTGCTCAGTCCTGAAGTTTTCTCAGAATTGCAGATAAGTGCATTTGCTCCACTGCTGGAGTGGTTAAGCTACCTAGCCTATTTTCCCTCGTGGGATATTTTAATTTTTTGCACCTGTTTGGAAATTCTTTTTAGTTTGCACAGGAACAAGTAGACAAATACAAAATTGGTTATCTGAGCCCATACACAATGAATCAGCATTTGTTGACATCTGCAAGCTCCCCATGCTGTTTGTTTGTGCGTAGTTTTGATTCACAGCTGAAAAACTTTATAATAATCATTCAGACAAGACAACCATAGCTCACTCATAACAAAGCCAAACTGTAAATTTCATTAGCTGTTCTGCTCTAAAATGTATTTCATTCACCATAAATCATCTGCAGTTTGCAAATTTGTATGTTGCTTGCTCCCGCCAGTCTAAGTATTAACATTTGGGCAATCTAGAGGCACTTTTGAAGCTTCCAATAAAGCTTGGTTTTTGAATATTAATACAAAACCTCATTTACACATTGAAGTAATATCATGGCATTGTAGTAAATTCTAACTTCTTTGGAAAAATATAATGCATGTACAAAATTCTAACACTTGACACACAAAGCACATTTATGGAATATTCCTTCTATTCTGAGGATTGCCAATGACAGCCAGTTCTGTTCTTCCCAGTGGACAAAAATTATGTCTGTAAAGCAAAACAAATCTATTTATAATTGTTATACTATAGGCAGAAACTGTATTAAGTTCGTTTCATAAGAGTTTGGGGCTTCAAAGAGCTGCATAACTAGAATTTAACTCAATACATGCAAGAGTGAAGGCTATTGCTCTTGTACTGGATCAGACACTATGCATGCGTTCATTGATTTATCAGTCGGGAACATATATAGCAAGAACAGACACATAAAAGGAAAGACATGTTCAAGAGTATAAGTGTTCTACAGCTCAGGTAAGACAACAATACTAAAAAACAAAAACAAAAAAGTATTCGGATTTTTAAAAGCGCAAATGTGCTATTCACTTCTACTTCAACTTCTTGGAAAGCGTGGCTAGCTTTCAAGAATTCTTGCTGGACTTTTTCCTGACCATAGTGCTAATCTCAGCATGGCAACTTTCATGCACGTTCATTTTTAGTGGGTCAGAAGCATCTTGTTACAATATAGTACTGTAGCAACGTAAAGCCAGGAAATTCATTACTTTTTACTGGGTAAGGTAATAATCCTTAGCAAAATACTCATACAGTAATCTGGGGGCATGAAAATACCTAACTGGTCCTAGAAAATAATTATTGATTTGTGCCTGGAGTTCTTTTGGCAGAGACCATACCACATGGGATGCTGAGTAGAATTTCCTGTAGTTTACAGCCTCTCAGTGGTAATTAGATCAAACTATCTTTAGACACTGCCAGCAGAGCTTTTAAATGCACTACGCAGGATTTCTACAGAACACCACAAGTCTTTCACCTTACCTCTATATAATATATATATACCCAAATAAAGTCTTGATTACTTCCATACGATCTTAACTTTCATTACAGAAATCTACTTGAAATGGTTTTAAGCATTGTGAATTGTCATAAAATTTAGTTGGAGAGACCATTAACCCTCCACTGAAGCTGCTAGAATAAAACAGATTTTAATATAAAATTTAAAATACATATTATTTGAAATTGTTTGCAGCAAATTTATCTTTTTTAGACCTTTACCTTTTTTAGAATACATACAATATTTTAAATAATTTGAATAGGAGTAAAAGACACTATATTAATATTTAGATAAAGAACAATATGCTCTGTATTCACTAGATTTTGTAAAGAACATACTGCTGGTTCATAAATCCACAATTACTCTTAAATCCCTATAGGTCTAAAGTAAAGAAAAATGTAAAAAATAGATCAGGTATGGTGGTGACCTCCATGAGACTTGACTTAGACTCTCTAAACACTGTGTACAGCAATATATTCAGCTTTTTAAAACACTACCTGTTTAGGCATTCAGGCAAAGAACTTGCCTTCCAATTAGGATTTGCAATCTGTATCACACAGTAATAGCTTATTTTCAAAGACTCTTGTAAAAGTTTCTATTGAACTTGCATTTTGTAAAACGGATAAATATTTTCATGGCAGGCAATAGAAACCCCAGCATTCAGCTGGAAAAGAAAAATACAGTTAAAAAAAAATCTATGGGTTTTTTTAATACACAGTGGGAATATGCTTTTACATTTCAACCACAAAAGCACATATATGCATTCAAATTTAAAATATAGTCTGAAACACCTTAAAGAGAAAAGAGGTGCCTCAAGTAGGAGATGAGAAAGCAACTCCCCTGTCAGGTGGCACTTAGGGCACATCTACCAGTTTCTTACTTAGTTCTCTCTTCCCAATACTTCGTCCTCTCTTCCCAATACTTAGTCAGCTCTCCTGGCCTCGTTTTTCTTTCTCCTTCCTCAAACCAAGCTCTAACAGCATGATAAGCTTCCCTCTATCCCTACCTCTGTTTTTATTCTTTCTTTTTTATTTTCCTCCTCTCTTCACCTCTCATATAATGTGGCTGGATTTTCCAAATCCCCCAGGCTCTACTCCAGCCCAAGCAGCTATTAAGCAACAAGCTCAGACCTCAAACTGAGCCTGGTTTCCATCCACAAGCAACATAATGGAAATTAACTTTTTTCCTAAAATAAATGCAGAGAGCTTGATCTACCGGGATTAAGAACAGTTTGGCTTTGGTACCATTGAAAGCAGAAAGAAAAAAGGCATTTTAAAGAAAGGGAAATTCAGAAAGTTGAATATCAATAATACTTAGCTATATGGAACAAAACAAGTGGGTTCAGAATTTCCCAAGAACACTATAAGCACCTACTGATGCAATTCATAAAAATACTTTTCTATTAGAATTAATACATCCACAAAAAAAAATGGTACCTTGTGCTGGTTTTGGCTGAGAAGGGGTTAATTCTCCTCACTGTGGGGGTCGGCTACCTTTCCAGCTTCCCGCGCTCTGCCGCGTGGCGGGGGGGGGGCTGGGAGGGGCAGGGCCATGGTGGGGGCGGCTGACCCCGACTGGCCAATGGCAGGTTCATTCCATACCATGTGACACCATGACCAGTATATTGAGGAGGGGGCAGTGGCAGCGCGCAGGCGGCGCGGCGTCGGGTGGGCGGGCGGCGAGCGGCTGCGGCGCGGGCGGTTTGTTCTGGCGGCTCGTTCCCCCTCTCCCCTCCCCCCTCCCCCGGGGCTTTGCGCCTCTCGTTGTTCTCCTTTACATTGCATTTCTACTGTTGTTTCTTTTAATTTTAATTATTAAACTCTTCTTATCCCAACCCACGAGCGTTACCCTTCTGATTCTCTCCCCCATCTACCGGTGGGGGAGTGAGCGAGCGAGCGGCTGTGTGGGGCTGAGCTGCCGCTAAACCACGACATACCTGTAGCTATATTGTGTTATGTATGGCACATAAAAAACCATAACCCCTCACCCATTCCTCAAACTACACGGTAAGTCCACTTCTCCCCTTCTTCTACAAGAGAAAGAGAGACTAAGAAATACTGATAATCCTGAAAACAGGAAAACATTGTATCACACAATCAGAAAAGTAAGATTACGCACTTAAGGACTAAATCCAGCACTGCTGTCCCCTATGCAACCACCAGTGCACCATGGCCCCCCTGGCACAGCCATCTTGCAACAAACACTACAGCAAGATCTGCTTCCTTGCACCTGGTGAGCGAGTGCTTCTCACGTTCAGCTTCCTCTCCTCATGGTGCCTAAATAACACCAATGATGATAGTTGCAACTTCACACAATCACACACATCTCAAAACAAATGCAGGCTGTCAAGATAAATTCCTACTAGCAGCCAGACGTGACCAGGCTGATGCAAGGGATGTTAAGTTAGTTATAGAAACTGTTAAAAAGCTCACCTTAGTTCTTGGACTTCTTAATCCCACCCTGAACCTGTTCAAGCTGCTTGTGCGAAGTGCAAGGGACAATCAAAAAAGCCCAGACCTGTATAGTAGAAAGCTGGATGAGGAGTGGGTGCAGGAGTTGGCAAAGGGCAAGGGAAGGGAAATGAATGTGCAACATGGAGGCAGAGGATGGTGGGGCAGGTGATAGCTTAAGGGAGAAGAGCTCCGAGAAAATGATGGCAGAGTGAGGAAAACATATTTCGAAGCTGCAGATGATCCCGCCAGCTTCATGTTTTTGAAGGCGAGCAGCCCTGCACAGTACACACCCGCTCCCCTTGGCGGCAGCCGCAGACGCCCTGCAGCGGGCGTCGCTCCTCGCCTCTGAAATGGCGGCCCCCTCTGACTTGCCTCTGCCCCGCCCTAGAGGCCTACGCTGAGCTGCCGCCGCTGCTGCCCTCGCTCGCAGAGCAGGCGCCGCCGTCGTCCTCCATGGCTCCTCTCAGATATACCCATATCTGAAGTGTGAGAAAGCCGTAAGTTTTATGTGAACTTGTTTTTAATCATGGTAAAGAGTTGCTTTAACGAAAAAGAATGGCAAGCTGATTTTTTTTTTTAAGCGACCAAACAAAAGCAGTTAGCAGGAGTGACCAGCAAACCTCTGTGCTCAACTACTCTGAAGGGAAACAAGGCACCTGAAGGCTACTCTATGGATGTGTTTGCATAGTCTCAGTTAACAACACGGAAAATAGCAGGGGGGACTATACCTGAGCCTCTGGTATAGGGTTGAATGTTTCATAGGGGTTTGGCTCAGGTACTGTGACAGCATCCAGTCTTCATGTGTATTGCCCTAATAAAACAAAGTGTGTTTATGTTGCACATTTTATGCTAGAAATAGTATTTAAAATAAGGGTCACTGGCATATCAGATTCCCAGTGTGTTTATGGACCAGGGGAAAGAGTCGTAGGAGCCTACATTTGGTCTACATGAGGCTAGATACCGACGCCCCCAAGATCTGTGAAAATTTTCAGTAAAAAATGTTAAAAATGCTAAAGACCGAAGTCTTTTTTCCATTTCCTAAATGTTATAAATTTCTAGGTGACCTGATACGAATGTCATGGTGAAATGGACTGCTGCTTATGGTAGAATTATCCAGTCTTGCAGTAGCTGTGCAGGAGTCTGGAGGTAAAGTAAGAGGAAAAACTTGCCTTGTGAATACATGAAGATAGTTTTCACAAATAATCCAAGAGCCAGAATATGAGTGGAGTTGTGGCATAAGTTAAAATGCAGGTGTCTGAGCTGCATTGCTGTTTGAAAGAGCTTCTCCAGCTCAGCGGTGAAAGTTAATTTGCTGATTACAACTACTCACTGTCCGCTGACCAACACCGGTCCTGAAAATTACCTGAAACAGTTCTTGAGGCACGTGTTAATGTGGATAAAATATGTTTTTGCAAGTTATCTAAAGCCTCTCTACATTTGCAACTGAGTTTAGGCAGACAAGATTTAAGGATCTGTGTTCTATATTTTCATGGCATTTTGTAGCCTTTTTGTAATCTTGGGATTGCAGAAGTTCACAATGTGTAGCAGGGAAGGAATGGATTTTGTGGAGAGATGATAAATTACACAGCACAGTGAAACTGTTTTCTTAATGTAACTATCAGAAATTGAGAGAAGGCTTAACTCAGAAGTGTAGGCTGACTTTCTATACTTAATTATATAGAGAAATTGTAGAGAGAAGAAATCTCTCTAGTTTTTCCCTTTAACAAGCTACATAGGCATATATATCATGGTATTATCCAAATGTCCATAGGCTGGAGTTAGGCAACAGCTCTTGAAAGTTGCTAATAAAAGTGCAGTTATAGCACAGCCATGATGGCTTTTAATGCTACGATTTAGTGTGGCTTTCTATGTGAGGCACAGATTTTCAAAAGTAGTGTTGCTGTTGGTGAAATTGATTTAGTCAACTCAGAATGAGAAGTGTCTACTAATAGTCATTTCAGGACCTGACTTAACCTGTGGTACTGTTTTGAAAATATTAGGCCTTGAAGTTGGCTTTTGTCTTGTACTACTAGTCACTGATATTGACAAGAAAAATATTTATACATTAATAAGGCTTCTTTTTATTCAGTGCAAAGTTGAGAAAACCTTGGTAGAAATATTTCAACTTTTTTCTCTTTTTCCAGAATATTTTATATCATGCCCCTGTGTTACACTTATCAGCAATGCCATAACTGAAATGTAGTTATGTGATGTCTCATTAATAATTATTGGTATGGGTTATTTCCTAGTGCATTATGTGAAGGTAGTTTCTTAGATGAATTCAAGCAAGAAAACTTGTCTGGGTTTTTTTGTTTTGTTTTGCAGACTGATTTTCTAAGTACAACAGAGTGTATGTTCAGTTTAAAGTCTGAAAAACTACTTTGTCACTTCAGGGATGCAGATTCAGTGTTTTCTGCATTAGTCATGGACGGAGTAATTTCAAAATTGTGAAAAAGGCATGTATGTATGTATGACTTGTCTGATGAGCTCCATTTTTGTGTCTGTATGAGATTTTACTGGAAGTTTCATTCACAGAAATGTGAAGAAAGCAAAAAGGAACAGTGGAGGACTGGCACTCCAGCTGCAGCGACCTGTAATTGTTTTGCTAGTAATATAATAGTTATTGGAATGTGCTGGACAGAACTTCTTAAAGCTGCTCTGCTGGTTTTGGCTGGGACAGAGTTAACTTTATTCATACTAGCTAGTATGGGGGTCTGTTTTGGATTTGTGATGGAAACAGTGTTGATAACACACAGGGATGTTTTCATTGCTGCTGAGCAGTGCTTACACAGAGTCAAGGCCTTTTCTGCCTCTCACCCCACCCCACCAGCGAGCAGGCTGGGGGTGCACCAGGAGTTGGGAGGGGACACAGCTGGGACAGCTGAGCCCAGCTGAGCAAAGGGATATCCCACACCATATGGTGTCATGCTCAGCATATAAAGCTGGGGGAAGAAGAAGGAGGGGACATGCGGAGTTATGGTGTTTTGTCTTCCCAAGTGACCATTACACGTGATGGACCCCTGCTTTTCTGGAGATGGCTGAACACCTGCCTGCCCATGGGAAGGAGTGAATTAATTCCTTGGTTTGCTTTGCTTGCGTGCGCAGATTTTGCTTTACCTATTGAGTTGTCTTTGTCTCAACCCACATGTTTTCTCATTTTTACCCTTCTGATTCTCCCCACCATCCCACTGAGGGTGAGTGAGCGAGCGACTGTGTGGCGCTGAGTTGCTGGCTGGGGTTAAATCATGACAGCTATGAAGACAGTAAATTAGATGCAGTGACCAGAAAAGCAGCAGCGCAGAACTGCATACTCTAAAGAGGCTGTTGCAATAGAGATTAGTCTGATTAGAAAGTTCATCAGCTGTCACTGTAAAAGGGACAGTAGAAACAATCCTATTAAATGTGTTGAAGATGATTTAATTATTCAAGATGATTTTCTGCAGTTGTTTATTATTAACTGGCAGCCTTACTATTCTCTGAGTTTTCATGGTGTTTCTGACAGAATCTTGCTCATAAAGGCTTGTACAATCTTGCTGTTTTCTTGAGCCAGTCTTTCTCAGGCCAGTTCCTTATGACCTGGCTTACATTTCTCTATTACAAGCTACTTGCTTCAAAGCCACTAA
This sequence comes from Phalacrocorax aristotelis, assembly GCF_949628215.1. Lineage (NCBI taxonomy): Eukaryota > Metazoa > Chordata > Aves > Suliformes > Phalacrocoracidae > Phalacrocorax > Phalacrocorax aristotelis. Next base: position 124,565,197 of record NC_134276.1, read on the forward strand.
TCACAGTACAGAATGTTGGGTCTTCAGTGGCTTTACTTATGCATGCCCCAATAAACTATTTTCTTCATGAGCACGGTGAACATAATACTATTAATATGTAGATATTAAGGGGCAGGGGGGGCCAAAACAGTAGTGTTTTTCATAAAATTTATTTCCTGAATCCTTTTTTAGCAGAACAGTTGTCTGTGTGTCATGTGGGTAGTTCTAGCATAGACTGAAGTTTATATTTAGTTTCTGATTTAATACAGGTCTTATTTTATCTATTGAGAATTAATTAATGATAGCTTATGGGAATAGCAATATTTGTAAAGAGTCTATCAAATCTCTCTGATATTATTTTAGTATATTTCAAGACAGAAGTCTGTATTTGTTTGGCCTCAGAAATTGGTTGTCTGGGAAAAAATGTGAAACTGAACTGTAAATACAAAACTTGATCTTGATATACTGTGAAGATTCAGGACAGGTGTTTCCTGGAGTATGAGATGAAAGGATTATCACAGAAAAGAAGAGCAGAAGTATAAAATGGACATCTGACAAAGCTTAAAATAATTCAAAGGCTTTGGCATGAAAAGTGAGAGAAAGATTCTGGTTCTAAGAGAGTGGTTTTGCTATTCGGGCTGGTGAAGGAAACAAAGCAGAATGTGCTCTTCTTTTTTGTTTGCATACAGTTCTTGTAAGGAGACTTGATAAAACTGTTGAACTCAATGGTAAGTGTTCTCTATCTGGTAGAGTATGCCAACAGTTTATTCAGCTTATCTTGATTATGATTTTCTGTAATATATAGATAAGCTGTTTTGTGTCTCCGTCTTTACTGGATGTTTGAGTTATGGCTTCTGAAGTTGAGCATCTCATTGGGGTTTTTTATAGCACTGTATCTCACTTCTCATTTACTCTTACTTCAAATGTATCTTGTTTTCTCATGTTTATATGGGCTTTTGATTCTATATCTAGGAATACCATCTTACAAATTAGTGTGTGGGTTTTTTTTGTTGTTGTTGCTGAATCATTGAAAGACATCATCTAGGATTATGTGTTTTTGTTAGTTTCCCATGGTTTCTATTTCACTGCAGTATGAACAGCTGAAGGGGTCACTGCCCTGCCTATTTCCTGGAAAATGCTCTTTATGTAGAAGGAGTGACTAACTGGGGTAAGTACCATGCTTGAACTGCTGCAATTTAGTGTTAGGTGTATGAAAGTTTTACTTTACTGTAAAACAGCTGCTCTTTTTTGGTTTAGGCATTGCTATGTATTCTACTCATCTGTTCCTCCATTCATGTCTTTACATTTGAGTCAACATCCTAAGGGATGCTGGGTTTTCCCAGTGTGCTATTGAGTCTAATGATAGGATGCTGAGTAAACATGATCCACATCATTTTCACTTAGACCTATGTACTTATTTCTAAAGGTTTACATAGCACTTTTATTAATAAAAAACTTATTTCTTTTGTTTTTCCTCTTGGTTTCTGTTTATCCTTTTTGTAACATTCCTGGGAAGTTGTTTTATCATGTGGAAAACGTGGAGCTCTTGAGTCAGAGGTGACCTCACTGTTTAACAGACCTCTGTACCTAGTAAAGTTGAAAGCAGTGATAAAAGTTGTGTAGTACATACTGTAATTCTACAAAACTACTCTATTTAAATAAAATACTTACTCAAAAGTTAATTAATATGCAAGCCTAGACTCATGCAATTAACTCTAGATTGCTCTTTGCTTTCACCATTGTTATATGTGTTGGTTTCTGGCTAATGTTCGTGCAACTTAATGAATACAAAGTGTGCAACTGGACGTGAGGAAACATACTTCCAAAAAAAAAAAAAAGGCACTTTAATATTAAATTGCTTATGAACACAGATTTAGGCTATCAACTACTGAAGAAGTCATGCTGGATACAAATGTTAATTTGTTTATAGCGTGGTAATCTTTGTAAATAGACTAAACCCTTAAGCCTCTGCCTTAAAATATTTCATAAGAATGTTTAAAATAAACACATTGATGAAACAGCTGGGTTTTAACAAATTGTCACTGATCAAACCTTTTAAATATTGTGCAGTTAATTCTGAGTTCTATCTGCCATTTCTGCATTGGACTGGTAGAAGTCCTGGGTCAAATATTGTATATTGATAGTTCTTAGCTTTGGGTCATAGAGATTAAATATTATTAGCATTGCTAATTGTAGATAAAAATCTGAGGGACCACCAAACCATTTGATAAATTCCATTTAATTGCCAGTAAATAGTGATAAATTTCACTTTTGTCTCAAATTGCATTTAATCTGTTTATCAGAAAAAAGATTTAGTACACTGAAGTACACTTTCCTGTTCCAGAAAGATGACAGTCCAAATACTTCATTATAGTTAGCACTTGTGAAAATGGGTCAAAAGATAATGCATAAACTTCCAAAGCTTTGTTTTGCTATTTATTGGCAAAATATGACCTAAACCAGCTATGTAATCTATGAGAAATACGCTATTCTGCCGGAGACATGCAAGTGACAAATAATAGTTTTGACATGGCTTTACTTGAAGAGCTGACTTTGTGTTAATATCACTTATCACTACTAGTTGTACTGTGTGAAATTGTGCCATCACTGCCTATCGACCATTTTGTGTATAACTGCTGAATTATATAATAATTTAGACTAGAAGTGGTCTTAGCGAAGCCATCTGATTCAACCTTTCACTCAAAAGACAGCCAACTTTGAAGATAGTTTGCTCAAGATCTTTTCTAGTGGCAGGATGTGATAGGTTGTCTGGTAGCTTCCTCTACAGAAATACTATAAAGTGTTGCCAGGGCAGTTAAGTAATATTCCAGAAGTCATGTATATGAACCAGAGCTTGTGTAAGTAGCTCACCAATGCAAGTGAGCCAGTTGGTGACATAAATATTGGAGGCAGCCTGGGCTGCAGTGATCACACACTAGTGGGGTTCGCAGTCCTGAGGGATAGGGGTCAGGCAAAGAGTAAAATCAAGACCCTGAATTTTAGGAAGGCAAAATTCCAGCTATTCAAGGGATTAGTCAGTAAGACCCCCTGGGAAACTGTCCTCAGGGACAAGGGAGTGGAACAGACCTGGCAGATCTTTCCATAGAGTGCAGGAGCTCTTGATGCCCAGATGTAAGAAATCAGGAAAGGAAAGCAAGAGACCAGCATGGCTGAGTTGAGACCTGCTGGTCAAACTAAAGACCAAGAAGCAAATGCACAGGCAGTGGAAGCAGGGACAGGTGTGCTGGGAAGAGTAAAGGGACGCTGTCTGGTTGTGTAGGGATGGGGTGTTGTGGTTCAGCCTCAGTCGGCTGAACACCACGCAGCCACTCACTCACTTCCCCCTGCCCCTGTGGGATGGGGAAGAGAATCAGACGAGCAAAAGAACTTGTGGGTTGAGATAAGCACGGTTTAATAATTACAATAAAATAATAATTATAATTATAATAATAATGATATGAATAACAATGATACTATAAAATGGAAAAGGAAAAAACCAGAAGCACAAGCGATACAACCGCTCACCACCTGCTGACCGACGCTGCCTGTCCCCCGCTGCAATTGCTTCCCTCCTCCCCCAGCCAGCCCCTCCCAGTTAAGATACTGGGCATGACATTACATGATATGGAATATCCCTTTGGTCAGTTTGAATCTGCTCTCTCAGCTGTGCCCCCTCCCCTCCCGGCTTCCTGTGCACCTGGCAGAGCATGGGAAGCTAGAAAAGTCCTTGACTAGTATAAGCACTACCCAGCAACAACCAAAACATCTGTATGTTATCTCAACATTGTTTTCATGCTAAGTTCAAAGCACAGCGCGATGCTAGCTGCAGTGACGAAAATTAACTCTACCCCAGCTAAAACCATTACATGGGGTCAGGAAGGCCAAGGCATGGATGGAGCTGAACTTGACAAGGGATACAAGGAATAATAAGAAGGGCTTCTATGGGTATGTCAACCAGAAAAGGAAGGTCAAAGAAAGTGTACTCCCCTGATGAGCAAGACTGGCAAAGTGGTAGCAACGGATGAGGAGAAGGCTGAGGTACTCAACTTTTTTGCCTCAGTCTTCACTGGCAGCCTCCCTTCCCGCACCTTTCAAGTGGATGGACTGCAAGGCAGGGGACCGGGAGAGCAAAGTCCCTCCCACTGTACGATAAGATCAGGTTCATGACCACCTGAGGAACCTGAATATATATAAGTCTATGGAACCTGATGAGATACATCCAAGAGTCCTGAGGCTCATGTGGTTGCCAAGCCACTCTCCATGATATTTGAAAAGTCACGACAGCCAGGTGAAGACCCTGGGGACAGGAAAAAAGGGAAACATTGTGCCTATCTTTAAAAAGGGTAGAAAGGAGGACCCAGGGAACTACTGACCTGTCAGCCTCACCTCTGTGCCTGGGAAGATCATGGAAGAGATCCTTCTAGAAGCTATGCTAAGGCACACAGAGGACAGGGAGGTGACTCAAGGCAGCCAGCATGGCTTCATCAAGGGCAAGTCCTGCCTGACCAACCTAGTGGCCTTCTGTGATGGAGTGACTACATCAGTGGACAAGGGAAGAGCTAAGGATTTTGTCTATCTGGACTTGTATAAGGCCTTTGATGCAGTCCCCCACAACATCCTTTTCTCTAAGTCGGAGAGAGGTGGATTCAATGGGTCAACTGGTGGATGATGAATTGGTTAAATGGTCATATCCAGAGGGTAGTGGTCAATGGCTCAATGTCCAAATGGAGATCAGTGACAAGTGGTGTCCCTCAGGGGTCCATATTGAGACCAGTAGTGTTTAATATCAATTAATCAATTAATATAATCAATGACATCATAGCCAGTGGGATCGAGTGCGCCCTCAGCAAATTTGCAGGTGACACCAAGCTGAGTGGTGCAGTTAAGACACCTGAGGGATGGGATGTCATCCAGAAGGACCTGGACAAGCTTGAGAAGTGGGCAAGTGTGAACCTCATGAGGTTCAACAAGGCCAAGTGCAAGGTCCTTCACCTGGGTTGGGGCAACCCCCGATATCAATACAGGCTAAAGGGATTCAGAGCAGCCCTGTAGAGGAGGACTTGGTGGGGTACTGGTGGATGGAAAGCTGGATATGAGATGGCAATGTGTGCCTGTAGCCCAGGCAGCCAACTATATCCTGGGCTGCATCAAAAGAAGTGTGGAGGTTCGAGGGAGGTGATTCTCCCCCTCTACTCTGCTCTGGTGAGACCCCCCCCTGGAGTACTGCATGCAGCTCTGCAGCCCTCAACACAGGAAGGACACAGAACTGTTGGAGTGAGTCCAGAGGGGGGCCACAAAAATGATCCAAGGGCTGGAGTACCTCTCCTATGAGGACAGGCTGAGAGAGTTGGGGCTGTTCATCGTGGAGAAGAGAAGGCTCCAGGGAGACCTTATTGTGGCCTTTCAGTACTTAAAGGGGGCTTATAAGAAAGATGGGGACAAACCTTTTAGCAGGGCCTTTTGGAATAGGACAAGGGGTGAATGGTTTTAGGCTTAAACAGGATAGATTTAGACTAGATATAAGGGAGACATCTTTAACAATGAGGGTGGTGAAACACTGGAACAAGTTGCCCAGTGAGGTGGTAGATGCCTCATCCCTGGAAACATTCAAGGTCAGGTTGGACGGGGCTCTGAGCAGCCTGGCCTAGCTGAAGATGTCCCTGCTTATTGCAGAGGTTTGGACCAGATGGCCTCCAAAGCTCCCTTCCAACCCATACTATTCTATGATTCTAAGTACAGAAAACAGACCTTCTAGAAGCCTCTGCTGAATAACTTTTCACATTCTGTATTTTAACATTGTTCTATCCCACAGACTGAAATTTTATTTCCAGAGGCCAGAATTCAGGTTAGGGAAGAGTCTGGTGCCCCAGGCCTCTGCCTAGTATAAGCCTTCTAATACTTTTGACATTTTGATGGTGCTTAGTAGCTACATAGTAACTAATAACACAAGACCACGTGGTTGATGAGCGTGAAAGGAAAGGAAGTGCAACAGACACGTTATATCAAGTTTAATATTTGTTAAGAGAAACTTCAAAATTTGTTTTTCTTTCTGAATCTGTGGGCTCTGTAATTCTACACCACTCACAAGCTCAAACTAAGATTTTGCTATTTTTGCTGTCCTTGAAATGAACTTTTGCTTGAGGGTGGTGGTGGTAGAATGACCGGCAGACTCTAGAGAAGAGGGTGGGGCTTTCTGTAGTGTTACACAAGAAGAAGTGGTATGTCCTGGAAATAATGAGAGCTGGGCTCTCTTCTGGGCTGTTTCTGTGCCAGAGCAAAAACGGTGTCTTCTGGGAGAGAAATTGCCGTGTTTCCAGATTATCTGGTTTGCTAAAGGAGTGAAGGGTCCAATTCTCATGTTTTAACTTGATCTTGATCTAAGGAGCTTAGGGCTAGTGCCATTGATTCCAGGCTCTAAGGGCAGTCTTGTACTTCAAATTATTTTCTTTACTTCCCCCCCCACCCCTTCCCACTTCTAAAATCTGATGTGAATAATACCTTCCCTATAAGGCAGGGATAGAGCTATGGAGTAGAAGGACTCGCTTATGGTTGCGAGTAAGAAAGAAAGAAAAATAAATTGTATAATTTGTCCTGGTGTACTTCATAACTTACATAGATATGCCAGTGCCAACTCAAGACTGGTACAATTGGTGAGAAATTACCATGAAAGTACACTGAAGAACTACGTGCTGCTGAATATGGAGTTTCATATGTTCTTTACAGTTTTCTTGGAACTCAAAGGTACCTTGCCACATTTAGTTTTTAGGTATTTGGTGGCAAGACCAAATAGAAATTTTTGGATTAAAAATAAGGATATAATTATGTGCTTGAAATATACATACTCTATATTTGTATACAGAGTGATAGAATATTCAGTATATACAGGCTATTGCCTGGTTTTATGATCTGAGAATATATTAATTACATGAAAATTCAGTTTTATAAAAAAACCATTTTAAACCTTTATTTTCTTCCTGCACTTTGTTTCAGGCAACTGTGACATTCATTACATACTAATATCTTTATCCATCTTTACATGAGCAATCTATTTCTTGTTCAGCTTCACTAAGGAAAAAAAAAACAGTTAGAAAAGTCCCTACAGCATAAGTTATAATAAAAGAGGGTGAAATGTAGAGGCCAAAATTAGGAAATATGACTGGAATAGCTTTAATGTACATCTTAAATCATAAGTAGTAATGGTCCTGCAAGAGGAAAAATTTCTTGAATTTATATACTGTGGTTTGAAATTAGAGTACTGATGTTTCAAATAACACTAGAGAGGATTAAACCTAAACTCTGACTAAACAGGTTTAGATCCACCATCAATGATGTTTTCGTATTGTCATAATTCCTTTAACAGGAATATTACATGACCTGTTGTTGCCAGGGAGTTGAGTCTATTTTAAAAAGTTAAACTGAAATGAATACTGTACTGCAATAGCAAGATTCTTTTGCAGGTAGAGGAAGTACAATACTGGGGCTTCATAAGTAAGGATTACCTTAAGGTAATTGGATGTAGAAGGGCTGCTTCTAAGCATAGAGGATAGACTGATTTTTGTAATTTCTGCAGCTGATTTTTCAGCAGATTTTTCTATATAAAGAATGATGAAATCCCTGAGATATAAATGTATATTTTCCCACTGGGAAGGATGCAAGAGCTATTCCTACAGGTCTTTGTTCTTAGTACTGAGGAACATTAAAGGCTTGAAGGTGATTAAAACTAAATTAAATCTCTGTTTATAGTACAGGTCTCCTGACCTAAAGGGAATCTTGTCTGAGTGCTTTGTGCATGTGTGCGCTGGGTTTGAATCCAAGCAAACTCTTCAAGCTTGATGATGTATTCTTCTGACCTCCTCAGGTCATAGCAAATTATTATGAAGTGCTTGTCAGTGACAGTGTAATAAGCCTGAGGACGTATATGGTAGAAAGAAATTTTATTATTTGTAAAATGATAGTTACACTGCATTTAACATCTCTAACCTTTAAAGGGTTTCTCTGAACACATGCTTGCTGCTCCAGGAAACCTTGTGAAGTGAAATAATTTTTGTAAAGTGTCAGGTGAATTATTTTTTTTATTGGGCAACAACTCAAGTTGTGCTGCACCTTTTTTTTTTTTTTAATAGCTGTATTGTGGGATAGTGCTGGCCTTGTTTTCCAGTTGGCAAGAGACCAACTTACTGTTGTCTGTTAATAGTCAGGTTTGATTGATATTCTATGAAGGGAGGTGGCTTCTTGGTTGACAGTTTTCATATTTAATTTTGTGATTATGAACACAGAGCTCTATGGTAAGAAGAGCTGTTATTCAGTCAGAGCCACGTGGACTCTTCTGTATGTGAATTTTAAAGGAGAGTGTGTCTTCATACATCTTTGTACCAGTATAGATTGCTGGATATTGCCATAGCATAGGTTATTAACATAATGCAAATACTAACACAGAGGTAGTAAGTCATATATGCAAATGGAAATACACTTTTCATAAAAAATTTAAATGGATGGTACTTCAACTCTTAGTCTATTTCATATTCAAAGTTTTTGTGAAGTACTGCAAATGCTTGGACAGAATCTTACTGGAAAAATAGCTCATGAGAAGAAATCTTACTGAAAAAATAACTCATGTGAACTTACCCATGCAAGTATTTCAGTGTAAGAGCTGTGTTACAAATAAGTAATTACAAACACGTTCTAACAAATTTATGCTTTGTGTTTTCAGTTAGGAAGTTTACTTCATGACAAAGGAGATGGTCAGCTGCAATATTCTGACTATTATCCATTTTAAGTTTCAAGTTGTATGAATGAAAAAATATAGGATCTGTCTAGTATGACTGGTAATGCCTCAGACGATTTGATTTGTATTAGCATCTAAAAATTTAGTTGGGCACAGGAAGTATTAAAATAACAGAAAACTGTAAAATCATTCTGAAATTTCAGGAAGAGGGCATATTGCAAAGTTTTTACTTGTTCTGTAAGTGATCCAGGTAGAAGATACAGCAGAACAAAATCTAGTTACACTGTTTTGGGTTCAGGATGAAGTTTCTAAAGACTTGATCTTAAAAAAACACCAGGCCTATTTGCAGTAATATTTTTCAGGGGTAAATAAAGCCTTGCTTCTTTTTGGTGGGATTAGAGTCAGAGTTGTAGAATAACTGATTTACGCAGTTTCTTGTGGCACTGGAATGCGATTTGCAGTGTTTTGACCAGAGTCACACTTACCCTTTTTGCTTGTTGAAAACAAAAATTTTTAATGGGCTTGTCAAAGGAGATAGTTTGTACCTGACTTTTTTTTACTGCCTCCCCCAAAAGTGGGAGAAGAGAGTACAATGGGGAATGGAAGAACTCTGCCCTACCTAGCCTCTCCCTTTGGATGTTTTTACTTAACCTTTTATGTGCTTCAGCCAAGCTGTGATGATGGAGCTTGCATCTTCTTTACTTCAGCCTGAAAATCAGAACACATATCTTACAGCTAGTACAGTTTTGGTAAGGTTAATGTTATTAACATTAAAACACTCTGGGCCATTTTCTCTTAGTAAACAAAGTCATTTAAAGGTATATGAGCTAGATGGAGGGTCTCTGAGGATGGGGCAAAGATTGTTTTATTTACCTATTTGGTCCTTTTTCTGGGAGCAGCAAGTCAAGAATTGCTTTCAAGTTGTACCATCTTGGGAGCAATCTCCCGAAGGCTGTTATGTGCACTGAGAATTACTGTAATACTGTAATTATTTTGCACAGTCACTGTTCATGGTAGGATTTGCAAGCGCATTGGTGCTAAACTAACTTTGACAGAAATAGCTGAGGATGCTGAAGGCAATAATATATCAGTGTTCCTATTTATTCCTGCTGTAACATAAAGGTCTGCAGTTCAACACAAATAAGATATTCACTAAGTTACTCAGTGTTTTGGAAAGCAAGTAACTGTTACTAGTTGGGATTTCTGTTAAAAAAACTAATTATTTATGTTAATCACATTCTTATAGACATGGACGAAAGATGAGATTAATTAGTTGCATACATCTAGCCATTTTCATCCTCATTAAAAGGGAGCCTAGAAAACTAGCTAGAAGCTAGCTGGACAGGCTATCTTATTTGTGAGATGTCCGATCTAAATTTTCTTATGGTTGTTATAAGGAAACATCTTTGTCATATAAATCAATTCCATTTGTATATTAGAAAGAGAAGCAAAGAATAAGATAATTTACTGTAAACTGACTTTCACATCAGCGTGTTTGAGAAGAAAGACAGGAGCCTGAATCAGTGTTGAATATCAGAACTATTGGTTCAATCTCAACTGCTAGCCCTGGGCATATAAATATATGTGTATGTATAAACAAAGAAAACCTTGTTTTATATGCTGTGTGCTCTCTGCTCAGAGTATTGCACTTTATTCACTTTGGTGATCTGAAACAGCTGAATCTAATATTGTTGTCACAATGGTAGTGATTAGTTTAAAAAGTTCTAAGAATGAGAGAGTTCCCAGAGAAATCTGGAAGATATTTTGATTGAAGTAGGATGTGGAATGCAGGGGTATAACTCTGCTTGCGAATTTTTGAATTTTTGCTTCAGCTATGCCTTAAAAAATAAACAGAGTAGTAAGAATGTTTAGAATAACAACAGTTTGTTTTTTTCCCTTCTTAATGGGACACACTTTGGAGTATTTGGTCTCAGGATTTTCAAAACAAAATCATTTTTGGCAGAGCTAAAAAGTTTTGTAGTTATTTGCATACAAATTGGCCTTAGGAGTGTCTGCTATTTAGTGATGGCAGATGGCCCCTCTGCTTCCTTGCACTATTAAGACCAATAAATGCATCAAGTTTTGTGTTGTGCATCTAGAGATACTCCCTATATTGTTTGTTTCCCACTCAGCAATTGTTAAGAAGAAGTACATGTCTCAGTGTACTGGGTTGTACATGGAACTTCCAAAGGATAATCATTTACTCTCAGCTATACTCCTGGAAATTAAATGGAAGGGGTTTTGTTTGTTTGTTTAGATATGTGTTATTCTAAATCTGATGTGTACTTTAAACCGGTATGATATAAACCTGTTCAAGCTCCACTCTGCCTGGTTTTAGATTTTGGGGTTTTTTTTGTGGTCCCACTGGTTTTTTTCCCCCTTCCTGGGTTACAATTTCAGCATAGTTATTTCTTGAACAGTCTCACAACTGTGTCTAAGCTATAGAGGAAAATAAATTCTAGTCAGATTTCATGGGAGAATTTTCTAAATTTATTAACTGGTCTCTCATACTGTCTCTTGAGAATTCATTTTGGGAAATGTCTCAAAAATTGCACGAAAAGTGCCCAGAATGAAGCAAGCAAAGTCTGAGTTTAGAGGCTTTTGGAGTACTTTTAAAAATATTAGAAGGCTTTTGCTCTAACTGGCCTCAGAAATGCTACCATGCAGTTGTGAAACCAAGCATGTATATGTTGTTTAATGACACACATGAGAAGAGGCTGTGGCCTCCAATGCAATACCCTTTTAAGCAGTTGCTCGTATGGTTCCAGCACAAAATCACCATGCAGTGTGATAGATTATAGTGCTTTCTCCACAACTTTCAGAATTTTATAACATTTTTTTCCTCACCCCTTTGCAATGGATATGAAGTTGTATATTTAACCTCTTTTATACCCATTCATACCTTTCTTTACTGTAGTTTCTGTAGCTGCCCTGACTATCAAGAAAGCCATTAAAAATGCTAGCAAGAAGCCAAGAGAAAGAGCTCACCCTCTAGCTCATATATTCGGGCAGAACACAGTGATATTTGAGACTGGCATGTCATAGGGTTATGTTACTTATGTAGTTGTCTATTTGGTTATTCATCAGGAAGAAATTGGTGACTGCTAGATGCCATTGCAGAGTACACTTGCTGAAAACTAATCAGTGATGTTTCAGGATGATTTGTGGTGTACTTTCTTGGATGAAATGTGAAAGATGATCACTTATGTTTATTAGCAGCAACGTGATAAGGTCAGTGTAGGTAATTACAAGGATCTAAAAATGATCACAGGACTGCCAGGATGCCCTCTTTAAAAAATATTCAAGACGACATTATAAAAGATTCATTTAAAGAGCTGAAAGTGGTTTCTAATAGTTCTAAAATGGCTCTAAAATTGAAGAATTGATCTAGTGTGGCTTGCAGGGAGGTTTTGTAAGGGCAGCATTACAATATTTTCAGTGCTGTCTAGTACACTTTCTACATTTGGCACTCTGCTTTGAGGCAGAGCCAGCAACAATGATTCAACTAATGGAAATCTTTGAAAACTTGATCATGATATTTTTTTCTGTCATCTTGCTTCATTAACTGAAGTAACACAGAAACAACTGTGCAAATGCAGCTGTTGCTACCCTTAAGATGACATAACATGCTTGCTTCAAGAGTATGGTACAGTGGCAGACCACAGCAAGATCCCTTTAACCACCTTGAATAGATTTTCAATGCCTGCAGCAGGCTTCCAGAATCTTTAAATGAGAAGTAGTGCCTGCAAGAAGCACTTCAACAGAAATGCAACATAGTGGCATACCATGACATGATGAATTTCTGATGTGGGGATGTGTAATTGCGTGATGATGGGAGGGATCAGTTTCCGTTGTTCTAGTGACTATTTAGAGTTTTCGTTTACATTTTGCTTTGTAATCTCCGTAGAGATGGTGAAACTAGCTTTGTGAGCTGCTGAGAAAACAAATCTTGCCCAGTTAACTTGGGGTGTTTTTTTAAAACACAATATGCTAAAAAAAAAGCTGTGAGGATTAATAACAGGAGTGGTGAGGAACACGTAAGGACCCTCTTTGCTTCTATGCTGTTCTAACAACTCTTTCAGCTTATCTGTTGACACATAATGTGGCCAATTCAGATGAGAAAGTTTGCACCAAATAGAGAGAACATCTGTTCTCTGGGAAGTAATTATTGTACAAATATAGTACAGATGATTAATCTAATGTCTTTGGCATGTCCCAGTTGTTGATAGGGAAGATAGTAAAAGAGCCAAGTCATCTTAAGATTCTTCTTAATGCTTTTGCTGAGCTTTGTCTTGCTTCTGAGAATATTCTGCACATTGGCACCCTCCCTCATGGTTTTAATACACTTGTGCTGAATTTACCGGCTGCTGTGTCTTGTAAGAAGGCATTTGGACATCAAAAACTTAACAGCGTTGATACCTCTCACCTAAAGATGGTGTATGATGTTTGGGGCAAAATATAAACTGCGGTGAGAAAGGACTTGGTTTTCTGCTTTCCTTCAGTATTTAATAATCAGTAATTAAATTTCGTCCAAATGTAAGCTATGCCCACATCTCGATCCCCTTTTAACCAAAGAAAACTATCTGTAAAGCAGTATATTACTGTCATCTGAGCAAGACGCTGACAAAGCTGCAAGTAAAGAAAGTTCATTTTGTTAATGACTTCTGTCCAGGGTTTAGAAGAACAAAAATAATGAAGGAAAAAAGATGGTAGAAGCAGAAATAGTGTTTGCCTCCTTCTCTTAAGTGTTGGTGCCTTTGGCTGGATTTAAATGGTAAAGTTGAACATGCAGAAAAGTTAATATTTTATAGAGTCTGCATGTTACTCTAGTTTGTGCTTTTGAGGGTGAATTTTGGAACACTTTACTCCACCTCAAGAAGCCCTAACCATTGAACCATGGCTGCTCTGTAATATTTTTGGCCGTAGTATATGAATAATAGAATTGGGGCCATACTGTGGCAAAGAAAATTATGGATGTTGACACTGAAAAAGCCCCACATGGGAATGATAGCATTTGTTGTGCTTTGTAGACTGGAGTTTTTAATATGCTGTTCTAAATGGAGTAAGAGGTGACATCTTTGTTTTCCAACTTGCTTTCGAATAGCTTCAAAACCTTTATGCTCAAATTAGGTAATAACTCAATTTTCTTTGAAGTTATGGTATTGTGATGTGCAGTGATTTGGAAATACTGTGATGTTATGGGTAGGAGAAAGAATTGGTGGCAGAGGGATTTATGCATACAGGGTATCTTTTTCTATTTTTGGATATGGCCCTTGTCATCATAGCCACCTTCTTTGAGAACTGATCGAACCAATGAAGAAGTTATTCCTTTTAAGTCTGTTTTTGCTCTCTTAGTTTTAAGGTATGTCTTTGAGTTTTGTTTTAAAGCCGCATAAACATTTGATTATAAAAGCAATCCTAAAATAACATAGAGGTCTTGTTTCTTTTGGGAAGGAGTCAAGGTTCCAAGGCTTGATGGCCATTTCTTACTGCTCTAAACTTTGTTCTCCTGACATGCTGAACTGATAGAAAAAAGTCCTGAAGGAATAAGTTGCAGCCTTAAGAAAGGCAAGAGATCAGTCCAAAGTGGAATGTCTGACTGCTGAGACTTCTTGGCTCACCACCTAATGGCAAGCTTCCTTTCCCTCTCCTTCTCTCATGACTTGTTCCTTCCTAAGCTGGCTTTGTGGTAGCTGGTTTACTCCCCAGACAGGGCTGTCCTGGTTAACTCCTCTGATACAGTCTAGTATGGTGCCAGCAATGGTCAAAACTTCTTGAGTCTTTAAGACCTCAGTGACTTTAACCTTTGAAAGACTTGCAGTTTTCTACAGGCTAACCTGGGCAGTAACCCCTTTTTTCCCCTTTGGCATGTAAAAGTTGTGTTGTTTTGTGGTCGTGTGCCAGTGACTGCACTGGTTTTGAGACAATGTAAAATAACTTTATCAACAGTTAATTCATACATTGTTAACTACATCTGTTTTAATGAGAGCAAATGAAATGTGATTAATCAATATGGAGAGTACATTAATTGGAGAATACAGAAATGTGCATACAATTAACAGCATACAATTGTAAATTAAAGATTGGACTAATCCAATCTCCTGAGTTACTGGCTTATATCTGGTGAACCTCCGTAAACGATTAATGTTTGCATTACTGCACCTTGGAGTGTTGAAATCCCATTCAGCCTTGTAGTAGCACTTAACATGTATGTAACCCTATGCAAATACTGATTTATATCTAGAACTGCCTACTGATGGTTGTTTCATAGTCTGTGTAATGTCTGTTTGCATCAGGTCCACTTCCAGTGGGCAGCTTTCCAAACTGCACGAATAACTATTGCTAATGGTGCCGATATCTTTGTTGGCAGCTTTTGCTTTGTAATCAAGAACTGAACTGGTGTTGGCATTAAACTTGGCATGCCTGTGAAACAGGTTGTGCTGTGATGAGACATTCTGGAAGAGCTTGTACTAACTCTGTATTTGTTCCTTCTGTATCGGCTTCTCTGCTCTATCTTTTCACATGTCACGTGCACTTTCATGCACATGTATCTTCTCACAAATGTCATTTAGCAAAACATATTAATGGAAGAAGAAGCAAATCCGTGTACTCTGATGGATTCCACCAGTAATCTGACAGTCCTGCGTGATGTAAATTCAATAGACCTAAAAGGAGTGCGTGGCCAAGGATTTAAACGTGGTTTTGCTTGATCTATCTGTAGTTTAGCTCTTAAAGTATATTGTTTTATATCTGCCATCAAGTGGATCAAATCCCACATTCTCTGTATTCTGAGAATTATTTTAATCCTGAATTGGGGCAGTTGTAGAAGTTGTGATTCTTTTTGTGGGAAATTGTGCAAAAAGATGGCTTTGGAAAGTCTAGAAGCTCTTGGCACAGTGGGATGTTTTGGTGTTTTGTGGTTTGGTGGTGTTTTTGTTTTGTGTTTTTTTTTTGTTTGTTTTTTAACTATGCCTGGATTGCTGTCCAAAAAATAACATTTAAATGCTTTAGTACTTATTTTCCTGCAGGGCGATATGAGTCAAGTGAGGTATTTCACCTCTCTGATTCTTTAAGTGAAATCTTGAATATAAAAGTATAAAGTGTATTGACTTTGTCTACACACTTGCTAACTGCCTGTAGGAAAAATATTTAGTTAGTGTCTATGTTCCTGTATAGGAAGTGAAATAATCAGTTTGTGTAATAAATAAGTTTAAATTTAGAAGTGAACTGGGTTACCAACGTTGGCAGACTGTAATCAGAGGTGACAGGAACCACCTTTTTTTCTCCTCTTATTTTGTTTATTTTTGTACTGGTCAGGATACCTTATGTAGTTACAGTGCTGCTGAACAGATGAGTCTCAGCCACGAGCTGAGAAGGTTATGTATTGTTCTCTGCTTGCACCGCCCCACATTTTGAGGAGGGTGCCAGCAAGCTGTTACAGATTTTGGTACGCAGAGCAATTGTTTTTGGTCTTTCGACTAAAACAGCAAGTCATTTTGGTATATGCTTACTATGTCCATTAATAAACATGGCCTATAAAAGTAAAAATTTTGTAAAATATTATGAAAAATAATTTATTTAAGTTGCTGTCTTAGTTTTGCATTGGCTGCAGTCCCTCATTAAAAGGCAACAGAAGACTACATATATCAATTCATACTTTTGAATTCCTAAAAGCATCTCTTCTGATAAAACCAAACTGAAAATAGGTGGAAAGAATGAATGTAGTCTGTGTAAATGCTTGTACCAGTGAAATAAAGGATGTGTTTGGAGACAGCAGAACTTTGAGAGTTGAAAGCCCTGTTTTTCATTTGAATAGACAGGTTTTCTGAGCAGCCTTATTTCTTCTTAAAGATCACATCATGCAAAACCCACATAACAGTGAGAGCAATAATACAGTTATAATTCCAGAATAGGTTAAGCTGATTGTTGAGTGTATCTAGTTTTACCAGTCATTGTAAGTGTTAATGCATGACAAACTCTGATGCAAAAGAAAGGTCTGATAAAATTTTTCCCAGGGAATTTCTGCGGAGTTGATTTTCTGTTTGACTAAGTTTTTATCTTAAATTCATAAAGAAAGGTGAATGGATGTGTTCTCCTTATTTGATTCAGACAATAGATGATAATTATTTTGGTGTGATGTCGGGTTTTACATTTGGATTGCTTATCAGCCTGAAACTTTTGTGATCCGCATTTTTATCAGTATGTTTTTGTTGAGATTAATCTGTTTTTTCTTTATACTTAATTTTTCTTTGGGGTGAGGCTTCCTCTGTCTTCTGTTTTTCTGTTACTACATGTTTCAGTTCTAACTTTTCCTTGTTTGGACAGTGTTGTCCACTGTAGTAAGGCCATTTGTTATGTTTATAAATATTATTTGTTAACAACAAATCTATGTTGGGGCTTAGGTGTTCTGAAATAAAAGCTAGTATTGATTAATCTGCTTAGACTGAATGCCTGTTGGTACATCTGGTGAGGAAAAACTGGAATGGTTATTTGTAGCACTAGTAGATATTCTTTGCAATTAGGCTACTCTATTTTTTTTCTTTTTATGGCCTAGGTCTTCAATAATTAATTTCCTTTTAAAATGTTGTGGACGTAAACGGCAGCCACTTTCACTCTGTCTGACATAGCTTACTCTATTTTACAGCCTTCTGGGTCTTTGTTCCTGGTGTCAGATTGAAAAAGTCTCCAGACTCCTGAGTAAAGGATGTTTTGTTAAACTAGATGTAAGTGTAAAATTACTTGCACTGGTTTCTTGTTTGCATTCATCTCTGAGCTTAGCATCTGGTTTCTGATGCTAGGAAGGAATCAGGAGCTGTAGGCTACATTTCATTGTGGGTGTCAACTACCTTTTACGTTAGAAGCGATATGGCCTTTATGTTATTAGGATTATTTACTTGGAAGATTGAGTGTATAAAATATCACTCTCAGGTGCAAAATTAAACCACAAAGTAATGTATTCAGTTAATCTCTAAGGATGCTTACAAGCATATATTATAAGAATCCTATCAGGCAACTTGACTTCTGTGTCTGAGGCTCTGAATGTACTGTAGAAAACCTATCCTTATGGCAGTTTTTACTAGGTGCAAAATTGATTTAATGATTGGTTTCAAAAATTAATTTTGACAATATTATTTTGCTGGGTATTGCAGATGGGGAGTGAAGTATGTTTTTCTTTTTCCTTGTTTTTTAAAGAATCCTGTTTAAATAAAGGTGAGCAGAGATAATTTTCCACGTGAAACCTGTTTACAGTCATATACTGTTGTAATTTCCTGTTCTTTCTATTTTTATTGGATTGCTGCGAGATCTGCCTCCTGTCTAGTTTGTGAATGGCCCCTAGATCCTGTAATATTTGCATTTTGGGGGTTTATTTGGGGGGGGCAAAAGGACGGGGGATGGTCATGGACATTTTTTCTTCCATTGACTCTCCTATCCGTATTTTCTAAAAATGGTTTCCTAAACCGTAGTTCTGTTCAGATCATTTTCTGGAATGATCTGGATTGGTTACCAGGATCCAAGTGGTCATGCATTTCATAGAGGTAAAAAATAAACCAAACCCCAAACCCAAAAAACAACAAACACTACAATGAAATTTCCTTAGTTTGAATTGTAATTGTTAAATCTTCTCCTCATAAGGCTAACTTAATCAAGTCTGAATGAAATAAGAGTTACTTCAATTTTGATTTACAAATCCTGTTTGTAATGCCCTACGTATAATGCCATTTGTCACACCTGAATTCCAACCTGAAAGGAGGCTCAGGAAGTGGGTAAAGCATTAAACTTTTTAAATCTGGGTTTTGTATGAAAGATGGCAACACTGTTTCTGGTTTACCTTGTTTATGTGTAACCTACAATATGTTTGTTATTGCCAGTTATGTTTTTAACTTATTGTCATTTCAGAAACTTAGTGTATGTAGCCAGAAGAGTTTTATCATCTTCTGGGAAAAGGAGGTGACTAGGAGCTTCTCTGTGGTCATGCTTACCCTTGTTTTCTGTCTGTGAGCCCTGTTTCTTCTTTGCTTCCTGTGCGTAACTGTTCAAGAAGAATCCATAAATCCTTGTATTCAGTTTAGCTGTTCCCCAAAACTGGAACTATTCTGATACATAACTATTTTTCCTCAGCAGGTTGCAATTTGCAGGGTTGAGAAATTTTATGATGTTAAGTTTTGAACTCAAATGTATTTGTACAAATAAATGCTGGTCATTGATTAACCCATATATTCTACTTAAATGCATAGTATGAATTCTTGAGGCAAAAAAACTTTGGTGTTTTAACTGAGAGATGATCATTATTATTCAGGAGTATTTGTTCCCCTTTGTCACGGTTAATATGTTGCTTCTTAGAAATTTACAGCTAGAACTTCTTCAGCATAGGATGGAGAACTTTGCTAGTAATCTGAAAATTATCGTCTAAGTAAGCTCTGGTATAGCTGTGCTGCTGCTAAAACAGATACATTAGTGGGAGTAGTGCCCATTAGAATGAAGTGGAGGAAATGCTTGTTGCTATTGAGCATTAATTAAATTGTTACAGGAGGTCTCCATTCTCATGGAGTGACCATCTCTATGAAGTATGCTGTTGGAGAATGTCCTCTGGAATGGAATTTGTCTTTTAGTCTTTTAATGGGAAGCAGAAAGGAAAAAAGCATTTCTGAATGGTTAAAGTATGTTGATTAGCACTGATTGTATGCATGTATATTGGGGAGATTTTAGAGGTTGACAGTTGGCAAAGGAAGGCAAAGGAGTAGTTGTTCTCAGGTCCTTCTTTCTGGTTCTTTAGCATCTACAGTTTGAGGTCTATCTGCTTGCTTTACTGACTGCCTAGGATTTGCAGCTGACATTTTTGGAAGTGCAGGGCTTTTCTTCACTTTAGCATTTACTGCTTTGGTTGTCTTGTTCTTGCAGCCCTGCATGTACACTTAAAAGAGCATGCGGAATCATCTTCTTGTCAGTACATGTCAGGTGGAAAGGATGCTCTGTCTTCCACACTCCTCTAGTTAAAGGATGCTCATTCTGCTTTGTAATCATTGCCGTTGCCATAGTCAAAACTTCTCTGCTGTAGCCCATCTCTCTTCACCAGCACTCTTCTGTCTTCCTTTTAAGAACTTGTTCTGTTACCTTTTTTGATTTCTTTTTCCTACCTGCTTGAGACTTTTTTTTTGGCCTTAATTTTCACTTTTGCCTCATTAGAGATTAAGTTGATTAGAGTTGTTTTCCAGATTAGGCAGAATGGTTAGCGTGCTCTTTCAGAGATGAAATGCACTTGTAAGAACTACAGTGTTTTTTGTTCTGTAAGTTCTTTCAGATACTTAATAAAGCCAGGGTTCCCCAGTAACTAACACCAAATACCACCACCATAGTCGTCAGCAGTACTAATTTGGCCTCAAGTGTGTGTTAAAATGCCAATGTCGCAACTGAATATATATATCAGTTAGGAAATTAGAGATATCAGTAATCTTGCCATTTAAGATGCTCAAAAAGAGAGAAAGTTCATGAGATTGAAGAGAATTCAATATTTGAGGAAGATATTTACATAATTTGTATAACTTCCTGCCCTCCCCACCCCCCCCAATTATATATAGGGAACCTGTATGTGGGGTGGAAGAAACACAGTTAAAAACAGTTTTGGAGGAAACAGTGCAACTGTGAGTATTTCTTTCAAGAATAATTAACTGTCGAGAAGTAGATTGTCTATAAAAATCGAAGGTATAAGTAGTAGACAACATTTAGCAGTGATTTACATACAGAACTGACTTTTCCTTCGTAGTTTGATCAATCTAAGGTTATGCACATGAAATCGGTTAATTGACTGTGGTTGACTATGTATTTTTCTCTAGAATCAAATTCCCTTTATGTAATTAAGAGGATTTTTATGTAAAATTTCAGACAGGAGGTACTTTGTTAGATGGTGGTAGACATCTCTGAGTTTTTATTCTACTCTTATTTAAGTATCTGAATGCTGCATAGATGAGCAGCCTTCAAATGCTAACATCATGATTCACGAATGAGTTAAAGTACAATTATAATCATAATCTCAGTCTGATTTGAAGTTACTTCCGTTTGTGATCCACTTTTGGCAAGTGTTCTTGTCGCTAGTGTCAAGTTTTTCCTATGCAGGTAAATAAGAAATGTGATGTCTTCTGAAAGTTCTCTGCCATTTATAACAAGCACATTGTATTTGTAAGCAACAACCAGGTATAGCGTGCTCTTTTGTTATTGGTACAAGCTGTCATCCTCGTTATATAACAGTTTGCTTTTCCATTTTGGGAAGAAAGATTTTGCTCTGTTTGTGTTTCTCTTCTCTGAAGACCTTCGTATGTAGGTAACAGTAGGCTTTGCATTCTATTTAAGCTTCCATCACTGTTTCTCTGTGAATCTCCCATAAAAAGTACTGCTTTTATTAAAGCTGCTCTCTACTATCCCTTCTGTGATATGTAATGCTCTAATCTTTTATCCAGACCTTCTCAGGAATATTTGCATTTGTTAAAACTGGAATTGCTTTTAGAAAAGGATGACATAAATGAATTAATTAACTTCAAAAAAGTAAGGAATAATTCAAAACGATGCATGTGTATATTACACAGAAATAATTATTAATGTTTTTAAGTTTTCAAATGAAAATTATACTGAAATCTCCAGTATTATCATTGCTTGAAATGGTTGCTTTTTTCTTTTATAGTTTAAGTAAATGATATACTCTCAAACTTTTTTTCCTGGCTTTCTTGGGATTGGATCCTGCTTCCCATCCCCAAAAGATGAAAGTAAAAAACCACCTTGTACAGTTTTACAGGGTATGAAAACAATCCCCCTCTTTTTGCTCATACCTCCTAACTCACAGCTTTGTGTCTCACAATCGTATTTTCTTTCTATATTTGGGTGTATTTTTTTTTTTGAGTCTTTCTTACTGCAGGCATTTATTTAGGAGCCATTAAAAGTGTAAACATAGAACAGCTATGTGTAAAAATATATTTACTCCTATCTACTCTTGTCTTTTCTTCCTACCTGTGGATTTTTGATTTAATACATGACTATATAACTATATAATGAGAATTTATCTAGTTCATTTAAGACCATCGCCATCCACAGTACACTTGAATTCAAAACACATGGAATATGGAATAATGCCAGATGAAGGAAAGCTGATTCGAAGCGTTCAAGATACCAGAACTGCCTGAGTACCAATGTACCATTTTAGTCTGATTTTCTGAGGAAATTAAGCTGTTATGAGCATATGTTTTGCTTACATGTTGTCCATCAATGTTGTTTTTTTTTTTATGTTTCAGCAATACTAAGTTTCTGTAAGCTTCCTGGAAATAAAGATGTGAGTAGAAGAGAGACACATATGGAAGGACCGTAGTGTGAATTCCCAGGAGAGGTTACATAAGAAAGCCATCGTTTGAGGCCACAAACTTCAGAAAGCTCCATGATCGAAGTTCTCATCTCATCAGAGAGCAGGGGATCCTCCTGCCAGGCCCACGTCTGTGTTTCTGCCTGCATCCTGTGCCTGGTGCAGGTGCCCAGGCACTGGCCTCGGGGGCTGCAGGGAGGCCGTGGTGAGGAGAGGCCAGGGCTGCCCCTTGCCAGGCACAGCCGATTCCAGCCGGCTCCAAATGACCTACCGCAGGGCACGGCAGAGGAGCCCCGCAGCCACGGGTGGGGTGCTTCTGCAAAAACGTATTTAAAAAAGGGAAGAACATGCGAGACAAGTAAAGGAGAGGAGGAAAAAAACCCAAACCAACAAGGGAACATTGAGGTCAGAGGACGAGGCATGCCCTGTTGTGGAGGAGATACTCCTGCAGCCTGTGGAGGGCTCAGGCGGGAGCAGGTGGGTGTTCCTGAAGGAACTGCTGCCTGTGGAGAGCACCATGCTGGAGCAGGGTTTGTTTGGGTTTTTTTTTTTCCAGAGAACTGCAGACCCAGGGGAACTCATGCTGGAGCAGAGGAAAAGCGTGAGAAGGAAGGAGCGGCAGAGAGAAACTGCTATACACATCCTATGTCTTTGAATCCCACACATCTTCTTAAAAGAAGTATTTTAGGAGGAAAAAGAAATGTGGTATATTCCATTTCTGCCCTTGTTAGTTTAGTTTAATACTTTCTGGTTTCATGTTTGGGTAAATGGGAAAAAATTGCTTCCCATTCACCTTTTCTATTCCACTAGTGATTTATATATCTTTTGTGTAGGAACCTTCAGTGGCTGTTTCCCATGCTGAAAAGTTTTGGGTGGTTCTTTTTTTCTGTTTGTTTGTTTTTTTTTAATATATTTATTATTGTTCATGCAGAATCTACTTCTTAACTTTGGCCACTGTTACTTTTTTTCTTTACCTTTTCAGTTCTGCCATCTCCTTTTATTAAGTTTGGGGTGTGGGGTGTTTGACACCCCTCCCTCCCAACTCATATATGTGTATTTTGAGGAGCACAAGCTGAAGGACAGTTAGATGCATATGGCAAATTGATTACTTTCTTTCTCTGTAAAAAAAAACAAACCAGCAAACCCAAAACAACCAAAAAACCTGAAAACTGCTCCACCCCAATGCATTGTTCCCATTTGTTGCCTTTTTGAAGAAGAAAGGTGCTTCTAGTTTGCTTACACTGCTTTGAAGAGACATATATCTGGATGCTTAACTTGAAAAAAGATGGGCAGACTTTTAGCAGTAATGTTCCTTAAATAGGTAAAAGTAGGTGTTGAGGCATGAAATATTTCCATTTCATATCAATGGTGTTCAGCTTTACATTATGTATTTAAATCTGTAATCCAGTTAGTGTAATTCCTATTTGTCATGCTTCTTGCATTCTAGTTTAATTCAGTATTTTTTCAGTCATTAGAAATAGGCAAGACAAAAAATGTAGTAGTAAATGTGCTCTTTTTAAAAAGGTAGTTTAAAAGTTCATGTGGGTGTTGGCTTTTCTGGGATTAGTATTTTGGCATGCTCTGAGGGGAAATGGTGTTTGAGGAAGTTGTGAGCCTTTGAACGCAGTGTACTGTGTCAGTAAGGGTGTGGTCTGTGAGACACACATTGCACGTGCCTCTGGGAATCTGTGATTTTTCCATTTGTAGTAATAGTTCTTTGTTAAATTGCACATTGTACGGACGGTGAACCAAGGTGGTGCTGGCTGAAGAGTGATGACTGCAGAGTTAGCACAGGGCTTGCCAGGAGAGATCATCGGAGTACTGTTCTCAGCTGGCTTTGTGTGTTCTGATTTAAGGAAAAACCGTGAACGGTATTTTTCAAAATATGTTCAAATTCGTTTAGAAGGGCTGGCGCACTGTGTGGTGGTTTGGATATGCAATGAAGCCCAAGAAGTTAGTACCAAGAGTTTGATTACTGTGTGTCCAACTCTGTTAGGTGATGTGCCCTCTCCTTCAGTACCTGTTTGCAGAATGATCGAAAACTTAATATTTCATGTTGTCAGTGGATGATAGTAAGGAAATGATGTTACAGCTTGAATAAAGAAATTGGTTGGAATTTTTAGTTTCTCCATCACTACCACCCCATTTTCACAACAGAAGGACAGGAAGAGGGTATTCAAAAATACTCTTGATCAGGACAGTGCATTTAAGAATGTAAGTTCTGCATTGTCGTTAATAGGCCTTCTGCTACACTTTCAGACAGTAGTAACTTCTGCCATTGATTAGGTTAACACTTTGTCTGATTAGGTAACTTTGAAGTGACTCATCTCCAGACAGTTTAATCTCCTTTGTGAATAGCAGAGCTTTTCATTCCAAAGCCTATTATACTATTACAAGTACATCGCATTACTATTCCAGTTTATTCCTTTGGTTCCTAGACTTGTAGCTTGTTCTTGGAATAGCCTGCATGTACTAGATCCTGAAGGATGGCTATTTCATATTTGGCCTGTATACTCATAGTATCCCAACAAATAGATGAATTGATTCATATGAATGTTCAGAATTGACATGCAATATTGTTTACGATTTTTCGTTCTCTCAAGACTGTGCCATTTTTTGTGACTAGATTTTACTCTAGTTGATAGAACAGTTAAAGAGGCTTTTTTCTACCAAAAATTAACGACTTGCACAGCTGTCAATTGCTTTTCCTTGTTGTAAACCACTTAAACATGTTACCAGCTTATAAACAAAAGTGTATAAATGTACTGAATTCTCAGAAGTTCTAAGCGGGAGGCTACAGTAGCTTAAAGAGTCCTCTCTACATCAGAGAGCAAAAAGCAACACAAGTCCTTATTATCCTCATCTTCTTTGCCCCCCTCTCCAGAAAGAGACACGCTTCAATGAAACCCCTTTGGTTTTTTTTTTTGTTCTGTGTTTTTTCTTGTAATTTATCTGTCCAAGTCCTAGACAGTGCCAAGTCAGACAAAAATGCAAGCTATTTGTATGCATTCTGGATGCTTTCAGCAGTCACTGCTATTTTACCTAAAGGCAAGAACCTATCACAGCTTTGCACCTGTGTTTTTTCCTTGAAAAATATCATAGAGATTTTGGGGGGAGCATTTTGTTTCTTTTGGAATTAGGCAACACTGATACACTTAGAATATTGAGGAGTGAAATTGAAAGGTTTCAGGAGTGAAATTTAAAATGTTTCTAACGTGGAAATAGTTACTTTATGAGAGAAAATCATTACTGTATGCCCCCAAAATAAAATAATTCTAACACAGCCTGAAAGCAGAAATGGAGATATAGGCATCTTCTGTTAACTAAGGACACCCTCTGTTCTGCCCGCTCTTTAAGGAAGTGACTTTAAATAGTGTAAATTTTACCCTGGATCTGGGCCTGACTTCAGACTTGTTTTCTGTTGCTGAGGGGCATATTTACTTAAAGGACAGTTGGGTTAGAAAAATTGTTGGACTGCTAAAACCTTGAAGCAATGGAAAAAGTATAAATCATTGAAAAACTGCTCAGCCTGTTTCAGCAAAATGTGACATTAACAAGTATTCTTTTGCCAGTAAAAGCTATGTCCACATTAGGACATTTTGGAACTATAGCTATGCCAAATATTGTGCATTTGAGCCTCTGCCACAGCAGAAAAAATTATTTTCTTATTTTTTCCTCTCCTCTAGCTGTGTTCCTGGACGAAGCCAGACAAAAAGGTTCAGTAAGTACAAAAACCTCAAAGAATCACCTGAAGAAACAGGCAACTGTGCTTTCTGTAGAAAATAAACTATCACTGTGGTGTCACAAGTGAATCTGGATGAGCTTTGACGCACCCCCTGCTTGTCTTAGGCTGAGTAAACCACCAGGCAAAAGTCCAAGAACAGCAGGCTTGGTAACTCTGCCTACATTTGAAAGGGGAGAAGTAAATGATGAAACTTTTACTCTGGAAAGTACTTGGTCTCTGCCAAAAGGTCTTTCCTTCCCCATGTGGAACCTGTATAGCAATGGAATTATGTTGTCAGTGTTTTAATCTCTGAATTGTGGGATTATTCTAGCAATTGAACCCTCTTAGTTCGGGACTGAAGCTGTGGGTACTGTCAGGAAATACTAATGGAGATTTGTAGCTTTCTGCTAACAGCACTGGTGTGAAAAATTTCTGAGCACTGTTGTGATTTTTAGGCCATGCAGGTGGCTGCAGCAGTGATGAGGAAAAATAACTGGGATCCTGCTACCTGTATTTAAAGAGAGAATAGCCGTGTGCAGCTGGATACAATTAGCATTAATAATTCAAATACAATAAACAAAAGAATTCAAGCAATAACCTTATAATCAAATAGTTGTTATATACAATGTGATTTATTACATGCGGTTACTGCGGACAAAACTGTTGGACATTGAGATAAGCTAAAAGGAGGGCAGCCCTATTGATGCAAGCCTAGATTTGGAGGTTAATCAGTTTTCCCTAGGAAAGTGGTTATTGGTGTACTTATATTTTTATATGTATATTTATACTTGATAAATTTTTATATGTATTTGGGATTTTAAGCATGCATCACCATTCTTGCACATAGTATCTTTCCAAACTAATGTAATTTTCTGAATAAGCTTGTAAAATATGCATATTAAAGTGGTGGCCAGATTTTTTGGCAGATGTGATTCCCCCCTGGTTTGATTTCTGCCTGGAGATTTTGACTTTCGCAGAGTACTGGGACCAAAGAGCTTCCCACTTCATTTTAGTTGTTCAGGGTGTTCCTACAGATATCTTAATTTGTGAAAACTTTCACTAGGTCAGTTTGGATATGTAGTTTCCTCCAAAAATCAAGCTGAATCCAACACTCACTAGGATACAAATATTACAGCCTGGAAATGGCACTGAATTACAGAACTGTTACTATGTCTGCAAAGGGCAGAACAAAAGTTGTGGTGTTTTGAATTAATGATGCATATAGTTCCACTGCTGTGGACTTGTAATGCAATTTTTCTAATATCATGCCCCCTCTCTTTAGATGAGCCACACTAGCAAGTTTCCCAATGCAAAATACATTTTTCCTCATACAAAAAGGATGTAAATAGATGGTAATAATTGTGAATTTATTATAAGCTTTCACTTCTGTCACATATATTACTTGAGAACTATGAAAGCTGTGGAATTGCTGGGTTTTGCGACTTAACAGTCATCATAAAAGACAAACCAACAGATCCCTAAACTGGGTGGACGAAAGGAAACAGAATGTCTTCTGTGAATCTGCTTTACTCAGAGATCAGATAAATTTACTCCCTTTAAAATTATTCTGTCAAAACACCAGTTTCCCAGATTTGTCACACAAGGTTATTAAATGCAAAATAAACAAACATTTTTCATATTACCTGAAGGCTTTGGCTCTGTATCTTGCTGGTTGTGTAGGTACTTCTTTTTAAAATGTTTGCAGTTAGCAGCCCTGAAAGTAAATTTTGAAAGAAGCAGAACTCTTCCATGTGCTTACCCAAAAGGAGCCCAGGCTTCCAGGACAGATACACTAGCCTCAGTGATAACTTTTATTTAAGGTCATTATTTTACCAGTCTGTCATTCTCTGTCCAAATCTTTGCATGTGTTATGGACCTGTAGCACATCAGAATTCCAGTCCACAAAATGCAGTAAAAATGTGGGCCCTTCTCAATGACTAGTTCATTTTCAGCATTTCCTTTAAGGAGTGCAGCTTTTTGTAAGCTTGACCAAGAACGAGATTTCCTTTTATATGTGTGAAGCTATTTGAATGTTATTCAGATGTGCGTTTTTGAGATGTTCATTTCTTCTCCACTTCAACACACCTTTTCTCTCTGAGTTTTATGTCTGATAGTGGGTACTAGTTCTAGACTGCATCTGGTTCAACTACTTGAGTACATGTTCTTACTCACTGCCAAGAAGATGAGTTTGATGCTAGACTAAACAAGATTTTGGTGACAGACCAGTGAGATATGCAAGCAGCGATGTCAGCAAAACAAAGTGAAGTTTCTTTTCTCATCCTCTGCTTTCCTGTCAAGCTTAAGCAGAATTTCAGTCTGTGTAACGAAGATCATTTTGGCATTCAAAATTTTAATGTGTATGAGTGAAGTGCATGCACCTTTCAAGCAAATCAGGGTGCCCAGGCTTTCCAACTACTTTTTCCAATAACAGTTACTTTTGTTGCTTCTTTTAGGATTCATTAAGATGAAAATTATCCAGTGTTCTTCCCCTGGTTTTCATCTGGCTTCACTTCCAGAAGTGCAAGGAGTATCAGAGATATCTGCTTGGAAAAAAAAAAAAATCTATTTCAGCCCAGTGTAGAGGGGTTTGGCATTTTTTCCAGCTCTCAACTCTGAGGCTTTTTGGCAGTGGACTTGTTCGTCATTCTTTTAAGTCAAGAAGATATACTCATGCTCTAAAATTACTTTCCTTGCTTTTGACAACTCTCCTCTTGACACTGGATGATGGTGATGATCCTAAATCTCTTGTATTATATGACACTGTGCATGAATGACAGGTTAAAGAATTGTGCAAGCAGATAAAATCCTGATGTGAAGCCCTATGTTAATAAAAAATAGAACTGCTAGAATAATTTCCAGTAAGCTAGAATTCCCTGACTTTTGTTATTGCAATGCCAAATGATTTTAAGCAAAGATTACATTAAAAAGGGCATCACCAGCAGAGATAAAGAAGACATCATCCTGCTCTACTCAGCGCTTGTCAGGCCACACCTGGAGTACTGAGTACAGTTCTGGTCCCCTCTATACAAAAAGGATGCGGACAGGCTGGAAGGGGTCCAGAGAAGGGCCACCAAGATGATCAAAGGACTGGGAAGCCTGCCATACGAGGATAGGCTGGGAGAACAGGGTTTGTTCAGCCCTGAGAAAAGGAGGCTTAGAGGGGATCTCATCACCATGTACCCGTACTTAAGGAGCAGCTGCAAAAAGGATGGAGGTTCCCTTTCTACAAGGAGTCACATGGAGAGGACAAGGGGGAATGGACACCAGTTGCTCTTGGGGAGATTATGATTGGACACGAGAGGGAAATTTTTCACAGTGTGAACAGTCAACCATTGGAATAATCTCCCCAGGGAAGTGGTTGACTCCGCTCCCTTGGACACTTTTAAGATTCGGTGGGACAGGGTGCTGGGCCATCTTGCCTAGATTGTCCTCTTCCTAGATAGGCTGGACTAGATGATCCCTGAGGTCCCTGCCAACCTGAGATTCTGTGATTCTGTGAAAGATAAGAAGAAAGAGCAAATGTAATGAAGTGAACATCTAAAAATAAATTCTTGTGGCTTAATCATCTGTGATCACAAATAAGGCAGTGGTATTTACCAGCAGGCTGACAAAGTAATTCTCTTGTGGTAATAAAGCATTCACTGGACATTTAAGAAAAATTAAAATTTATTTTTAAAATAGGATTTATATAACATAATACTGAAATAAGTGTCCGTGAGCTCAGACAGGCATCACTTTACTTTCTGACTGCATAACAATAAGTTTTTGTTAGTGGTCCTGCTTTCTTTCATTGAGCCTATTTTTATCTGGGGAGGACTGACTGCTATTCTTGTATTCTGTGAGAAGAGGAGAGAATCTTTCTGTAATTCCAGCCTAGCAAGATACTGCTTCCTTTTTTACATGGCATATTTGAAGCTGACTAGAAAATGGATATCTCACTGGAAACATACATAATGTATTTCAGGGGAGAAGAAGGTGATGAAGCTGGAATGGACAGTTAAAATCACAGCATTTCTGTATAGTTTTCAGGCAAATTCTGTTAAGATTTGAAATGGAGTTTTTTTGATTGTTTTGCAGCCTGTGGGGGAAAACTTAAAATGCTAAAAGCTTTTTTGCTTGGCATTCTGCCCACCAAAGAGATGGGTAGTGAGAGTGTTATGGGACTGGTGAAATTTTCTAATGTAAAATGTATCAGAAAATCAATTAGAGCAGTTAACCAACAGTTAATCTCATGCCTCAGAGAAATGGCATCATGCTAGTGTGTCTAGGACAGCATTTTAACAGGGCAGGTTCTCCCATTTGACAACTGGGAGAACCAAATTCTGATGATTCTCCAGAAGTTTTGTTCAAAAAATAGTTGGGAAATTCTTCTGTGGGTGCTGAACTATCTAGGGAGTTATGAGTAGGCATTATCTTCCTCTTCAGCTTGTTTTGTAAAACATACAGATTGTTTTCTTTGATTAGGGGAGGGTACTGCCCAGAATTTCCTTTTGACAAATCTCTAGTTCTTTAGTCAAAGATATGGTAAGCATTATTCAATCTTAAAATCATATCACCTGCATTTCGTACTAACAAAATAATGTTTTTAAGATTAATTACCTTGTTCTAACAGCCTTGCCATCAGTATTTTCCTACACTAAGCAGAAAAAGGATGAAAGGATATGTAGCCAAGAGATGTCTTTCTCTCGATCCATGGATTGTTTCCATGTGCGAGTGAAGGCAACTGTTTCAGGAACCAGACTGTAAGATTACAGTGTATGAATGTATTGAAGCTTCCCTGGATTTTTCAAATATCGCTTCATAATTAACATTAGAATCAGCTAGTGCTTACACCACTATATCAAAAATAGTTCTTTTCTGAGCTCTTTTCCAGAGCTCTTTTCCTAGTTCTCCTGTTACTTTTAGCTTCCTGTGTCTTGGTTTTTCAGAGTTCATTGGCATATACTCTATTTACCTGCCATTGAGTCTTTATTCAGCTGCTCTCTTCAGAGAATGAAAATCATCCTTTACACTGAATGAGGTAGAACTCTTGCAGGAAAACTAGTGTCTGACCACAACTATCATACAGGTTAGATAGATTAAGTGTGCACAGGACTCTTGCTGTTACTACTGATTTCTTGTCCTTGCAAGATAATACTAATTAATTTAGCTTTTTGTGTAATAAAATCCCTGTCTAGTTACTTGTCCATTTATCTGAGAAGTGTGTATTCTTTTACTATCTCTGTGTACACAGGAAATTATACTGTACATACGTATATTCTTTTGTTACATGCAAACATATTTTCATTGACATCCCGCATTGTCAATCAGTTTCCAAAATTAAATTTCCTTTACCTATAAAGTAGTTCTGGGATCTTGCTATACTTTGAAATTTATTATAGAGAAGGATGCATTTAATCTAAGGCAAGAGATTAGATGTGATTTCCTGTATTTTATAATTACGTTATTTTGTCATGATTGTATGGTCTCAGGATGAATAACAGTGTCAGTCAAAAATCCTATGCAGGCGGGTATTTGATAAGGTCTGTTAAATAGATGATCTCTTCTGTGACGGGGAAGTTTATGGTTTTTGTAAACATTTGGTAATGCGCTATAAAACATGAAAATATGGCAAAAATATTTGCAAACAATAACTTGAAATTCAGTATTTGCTACTAGTTAGACTATCTTGTATGTTATATAAATGATGCTACATGATGTAGCTAGTTTGTGAGTCTTGTAAAATATACTGTGTAAACCTAGACATGAGTCAAATGCCTTTTTTTTTTTTTTTTTTTTTTGTGGCTGATTTTGCTCAAGAGGCTTTTTTTCGTTTTTGTCCGTCCCTCCCCTGATAATTAGTTCAAGAAATTATTGGGTGTGTGGGTTTATCACACAAGCCTGCTGAATAAGGTTAGGAAAGCTTGAAAAGCTGAGTTGAGCCTATCCCTGGGGATGTATGAGCCTATTGCCCCCCTCATTTTTTCTTCTGCTAGTCACAAGCATAACCTCTTCAAAAGAAAAGATTCACAGATGATGAACATTGGGATGTTTTGCCTGAATAAGTAACCATAGCAGAGGTTCTGATGTTTCACAATGTTGTAGAAAAGATTGAAGGGGTAAGCATAGGCTTCTTAGAGCTGCATGTGTCAAATTAATTGGCATTTATGAAACAAAAAATATTTGTCTAGAAATTGTGGATTTTTCTGCTTAACTCTGTATCCACTTTCTATGTTTTTCTTGTCTTATATCAGGCCTAATTCAGCCACCATGTCTGCTTTTTTTTTCTTTCTCCCCACTACCCGCCCCCTCCCCCCCTCCCCCCCTCCCCCCCCCCCCCCCCCGCAATGGAATTTCTGGCTGTTTTTCTGTATTAGGTTTTTTAACCTCTGTTACCAAGTGTTTAAGAGGATAAAATATTCCTATTCCCAGTGTGATTTTTATTTATGGTTTAGAAGTGATCCATTTACTTCTAAGGCAAACTGATGTTGAATTGTGAAATTAGTTTAGTTGAAGTTCATTTAAGAGGGAGTTTGGCCATATACATTTCATAGATATGATTTTCTACTTGTAGTTATTGTTAGCTAATAAAAATATTTCTTAGTCTGTGAATAAGTGGCTTATGTGAAAGTAAGCAGCCACTGAGGCAAGAAAAGACTCTCATTTATATGTCTTCTAAAAGTCTTCAATATTTGCAATTTGTTCTTTCTCCGGAGTTACTTGGATGTAACGGTTCTCTGCAGGAAAAGCTAACGGCCTTACCTGCTATATACCTGTAGCTTAGTTTTCTTACTAAGCAAGTGCTCACTGTTGGTTTTAATGCCAAGAAACATGAGTTATTTTTCTGCTGATTATAAATTTTTAACTGCTAGATAGGCTTGTCCAAATAATTTGTTGTTGGTTTACAACTGCATAATAGAATGACCTCAATGGCCATATTCTTGCTGTTCCCATAAGGTGTCTAACAATAGTTTGTACTGAACACATAATACCCAATTTCAAAACATATTTGACTAATTCACATAGGTTATTTGCCTTTAACTGTCCCAACATGTTTTGTGATCATTAGATTACAAACTACTTCTGTAATTATTTTTCTAAATACCCACATTAAATAGTACTTTGTAAAGAGGCTGTGTGTTAATCCTCGCTTGCTTCCTGGAAATCTTCATGAAGCCATAATTTTTTATGTCTTAAGCTCTGTTGGTGTTCTCTAGTTACTCCACATGGGATTTTTTGTGGGTCTCATTGTTTTACCTTGCAAAGTCTCACCACTAATGTTGATAGAAGTCTCACCATTTCCTTTACTCTGAAGCTTGTTTTTGGCTTGTGGACACACAAATTTTGTATCTTTATATTAATTTTATTCTGCAGGCTTCAAGAACTGAAAGAATAAAACAGTTGCATCTAAATGTAGGTCTCACTTTTGAACATTTCCAGAGGACTGTTGCTGACGATAAGGAACATCCTGTTCCTTGGTAAATGATGGATTCATTTATGAGTTTTTGGTAGCTCTGATATTTTTTCTTGCTTTTGAGACTTGGCAATTCTGCTTTGAGTTTAACAGCAATGTTTTTCTTGTTTATTGTTTACTTGGGATTTTGCAGGAAGTATAATGTAGGATTTGAGAAGACTGCTCTTTTAAACTTTTGTTATAGTAAACTTGCATGGAAGTAATAGCAGTTCTGAAAATCCTTTAGCATGAGTAATACAGTTCCATCAATTGTAAAAAGAAATTCAATATATGCATGGGCCCTTTCCACAGGGTGCAGTCCTTGTGGAACTGACTGCTCCAGCATGGGTTCCCCGCAGGGTCACAAGTCCTGAAAGAAAACCTGCTCCAGTGTGGGCTCCTCTCTCCATGGGGCCACAGGTCCTGCCAGGAGCCTGCTCCAGCATAGGCTTCACACGGGATCACAGTCTCCTTTGGGTGCATCCACTTGCTCTGGCATGGTGTTCTCTGAGTTGCAGGTGGACATCTGTTCCACCGTGGACCCCCATGGGCTGCAGGGGACCAGCCTGCGTCACCATGGTCTTCACCACAGGCTGCAGGGGAATCTCTGCTCTGGTGCCTGGAGCACCTCCTCCCCTCCTTCTTCACTGACCTTGGTGTCTGCAGGGCTGTTCCTCTCACATATTCACACTCTTCTCTTCCAGCTGCTATTGTGCAGCAGTTTATTCCCCTTCTTAAATACGTTATCACAGAGGTGCTACCACCATTGCTAATGGACTCAGCTTTGGCCAGCAGTGAGTCCATCTTGAAGCCAGCTGGCACTGGCATTATCTGACATGGGAGAAATTTCTGGAATCTTGTCACAGAAGCCACCCCTGTAGCTCCCTCACTACTAAAACTTTGCCACATAAACCCAATACAGCCATAAACTGTGTAAATACAGATGTATAGGTTGAAACGGTGGTATCATGACATAAAAACAAGGTGGTTTTTTTAAGCATCTCATCGGGAAATCTCAGAAAGGCCTATAGCTGGAAAGTCATGTTACTGATGTTTAATGAGCATTTTAACTTTTCAGTTAAACATCAGATTAATGTACTTTTAATTCTGAGCCAAGTTCTGTATGTCTATGAATGAATGAATTTGGTTTCTTACAGTGGTGTGTTTGACATTAGCAAAATGAAAAAAAGGAACTCTGGTATGTCTTTTATTACTGGAAAGAGATCTTCATATACTCATCAGGCTTGTATATATGCCAAGCAGATTGACTGTGAAGAATGTGAAGAACATAAGCTGTACTAGTCCGGGCTGGAGGTCTTGACCAGCTTCTTGTACCCAGTTGTGACTAGGACAAGCATATGTAACACTGACTTCAGACTTGCTTTTTTTTTTTTTTAGGAAATGGGCTACCAGAACTAAAGGTGGCTTTGTGAAGCTTTCTCTGCAGTGATTTTCTCCCTTCTCTCTACATTGTCCACTCTTTGAGCTAATATTAACTGTTAGTATCCATGACATTCCCTGGAAGGCAGTTCCACAGACCAAACACTCACTGCATAAAATGCTTCGGTGCTATTTTGGGGAAAAAAAAGAGAGAAAAAGTCAATCCCTATCGTCATTCTTCAATGTAACTTTTTGGAAAGAAGCAGCAAGAATGCTTACAAGTAAAAGATTTAAGTTAGTAATTCAGTCTCATGAATGAAGTACTTGAGATATTTCAGAGTGGTGATCTGCTCTTAAAAGCCAGAATCTCTTTCAGTTGATGATTCTTATGTTGTTGCTCCTTCTCTAGCCTCCATGCTACATATAGTGTTCCTGTTTATTTAAAATGTGTTTCTTCTGTCCCACATGTATCTGTCATCCATTACATTAATTCACATGGGAAAAATTACCTCACTGTCTTCTGAACTCAACCACTGCCTCTGACATGCTGAACCCTTGACTGTTAACCAGTTTTTCTGTCCTTCAGCCTTGATTGGTTTTGATTCAAAAGATATGGCTGTTCAGAAAGAGGCATTTCAAATGCTTCTCTTCGATTCTTGTCTCTTAAATATCCATTAAAGGATCTCCTATCTTTCACCATGGTTTCAAGTTCCTTAACAGCCCTAAGGAAGGAATTAGTGAAAGACATCCAGAAGTAAAAGCATGCATGAACCACATCACCATTACCCACTAGTCACCTTCTTCAAAGCCTTCTGGAGACATCATAGTAATATATTTTCTATACCTTATTACAGTCCCTCATGATTTTTCTATTACAGAAGCCAGGCTTACAGGCCTGTGTTTCCCTGGAGCTTTCCTGTGTTCAGATACTAAGGCAGTTTTGGCTACATACCACAATTAATAGTTCAGCGTTTTCATCCTTAAGTCATTTTAGAACTCTTGGGTGAATATAGTTTCATTTTGCTGATTTCTAACAGTTCATTTTGTCAAATTTTTTTAATGAGCCCCTAAGAGAAGGGCTGCTGTTTGAGAGTCCCCAGTGAAAACCAATTCAAAGAAGTCATTTAGCTTTGCTGCAAATGGGTGTATCTTGTCTAAGTGTTCCTTTTATCTTGATCATCAGTTGGTCCTAGTCTTCTGGCAGGCTTCCTATTCATGATGTGCTTGAAGAAAGATTTATTACAAGATCTGCCTCCATTTGTTAGCTACTCTTCAAACTTTTTTGGCCTGTCCCACTGTGATTTTTCTACAGCTAAATCTGTTAGACTTTAGTATTTTCAAAAGATTTTTTTGTTGTGTGTGTTTTTTGTTTGATTGGGGTTTTTTTTCCCATTTGGACACAATCTCAGTGTGTTGTAGCATGTTGCCATGTTTTTAATACTTTTAGTTTACTGTATAGTTTATGAATGCAACTTTCTTTTGCTGGGCAGTATATATGGACCCTCTGCTTTTCAGTGTAGTGTGGTATGCTTAAACAATTTACACTTGCATATACGTCTCAGTCTGCATCAGTGCTGTAGGAGTATTGAATAAAGTATGTTACTGTTTCTGTTACATGGAAGCTGTGCACCTGTAAGTTTTAAAATTGGACTGTGCATGCAACACAAGTCCAAGACTCACATGATCTTCTCTTGTGGCTTTCCACAAGCCACATTGTTTTTCCAAGAAACAGTCATTCGTATTGTCTAAAATTGTAGTTGCTCTGTTAAATACATGTAGGATATTTATCCAATGTAAACAGAAATAACTGAAATCTGATTGCTATTTTATTTTTTTTCTTAGATCGAGACCATTTGTGTACAGGTATCTGTGCCAGTGTTTTGCCTTGATTCTGTGCTTAGGTGACTTTCTGTGAATCAAACAGAGGTTACAGATTGCTTTTTATTTTATGTTTCCCATTTTCTTGAAGATATGGAACTTCTGCATCTTCATCTGTAATAGCATGACGCTGAAGCATACTCTTTTCTGCACTTAATGGTTTTCTCACATTCTTTGATGTAGTCTTGTTTGTGACATTACCTGTTGAGGAAATGGCCTCAAGCTGCACCAGGGGAAGTTTAGGTTGGATATTAGGAAAAACTTCTTCACCTGAAGGGTTGTCAGGCATTGGAACAGGCTGCCCAGGGAGGTGGTGGAGTCTCCATCCCTGGAGGTATTTAAAAGAAGGGTAGACGTGGTGCTTGAGGATATGGTTTAGTGGTGGACTTGGCAGTGATAGGTTAGAGGTCGGACTCAATGATCTTAAGGGTCTTTTCCAACCTTAAAGATTCTATGATTCTATGATTTTCTATTTTTATATGCCACTGGCCTAGCTCTCCTAAGGTTCAGATGAAACCTGTCCCTTATACAGTATCTTTTTATTCCAGAAGCATTCTTGGTTTCTAGAATGAATCTGAAACCTTGTTCCCGACATCATCAATTCAGCCAGATGTTAAAACTCTGTATTCTGTTTGTTTTGCCAGTATTGCATTGTATAAGCTACATAAGATCTTTCAAATCACATTGCTTTACATCTGTGTTGTTATACTCTGGTGGAGGCATTACAAGGGATTTCGTTGCACCAGGATAAGTGAACTACCATGACTGATTATACATGCATCCTTAGCTCACCCCAGCTGCAGAGTAGAACATAGTTAAAACCCTCAAACTTTGAAGTATTTTCATAAGAACATTTTCCCTTACTTGCTTTTTGTTTCGGTACATGTGTTGCAAATTAAAATATTCAGTGTTAATGCTTATGGTGCGCCTAATTCTCACTGAGAATGAAAGAAATTCTGAAACGGCATTGGTAGTGGAATTAGAGTACATATATCAATACTTACTAGGTAGGTCTTTGAAACAGGTTTTTCTTCCAGCAGTTTGATGTTCACAATCACCAGGCCCAGAGTTTCTGAAAGAGGCAAAGTGGAATCTCCATATCCTTTTAGGACTCTCTATTTTTGCTGATGATAAAAATCAAATAATCTGAGATCTTTAAATCAATGTTTTGCGTTTTGGTTGTAAGTGTTCCTTGTTTTAGTAACGTCACTAGATTGTGACATGAGATTGTGCTGGTCATATTATTTCTGTCTGGAGACAGAAAGCTTCTTTCTGGTTTCAGGACTTTCAGAACTTTCAGAATTCTTTAGAGTCCTTCAAGTCTCAATCTGAATTTGCTGAGATGTTTGCTGTTCATATATTTTTTTTCTTTGCTAGAACAGCTGCTAGTCTTCCTCTGCAGTACCAAGTTTCTGACTATAAAAGCAGGTGTTGATATTTAAAATGTTGGCCTTATGAAATTCTGGATTGTTGAATGACTCTGTAAGCTTCCTAAGGTTCCACATTAGTTTTATTACCTGTCATGACTTACTATTGATGGTTTTCTTATGCATGGATTTTAGAGCTACTGAGTACCAGTTTTAAAAATGGGAAGACCTTATAAAGCTTGGAATCATCTCAGTCAATGACAAAACAACTGTTCTCAAAATTCGTTAATAGTGGCTTGCAGTGCAACAGCTGATGGGTGTGTATAAATAAAATGCTTGTTTCCTGGCAAATATTCTGATATCCCTGTCTTCCCTTTTTTGCTGTCAGAGTTCATCAGGATGGTTACAGCTTTTTATTTTTTGTTTTTAAAATTCTCCTTCCATTCTGATTTCTGTAAGGAGCCTGCATTAACAGTCATGTGTCCGTATAATTTCACACAAGTATTTCTGGCACTTGTCTAGCCTTATCACAATATATACTGGATTTCAGGAGTGGTGTGCAGAAAATTTATGAACAATATCACAGTTGTTATGGGTAGTCATATGGTCTCTAAGACAAAAAGAAACTATTATATCATGTAGTCTTACCTCCTATATATTGCAAGCCATTTTCAATTTTCAGTAAAAGCCAGAAAAAGGCAATGGTACAGCTTGCGTGTGATTTTTCTTGTCTGATCACCAACACTGGGGTCCAGTGAATTTTTATTTTTTTAAACTGACTTTAATGAAAGCTTTTTGAGTAGTGGGGTCCTGTCCAGGTACTGTTTGAATCCCAAATGGTGGTCTTTTTTTCTCCCCCCCCCCTTTATTTTCCTTTTCTTTTTTTTTTTTTCCTTTACACTGAAGAGCAGGGTATAGCTATAGGTTAATCTGGATACCAAAGAGAACTCTGCTGCCTTTGCTTTCCTCTATATTGTGCTCATTCAAGGTATTTGATCCAGAGGTGTGCAGTTGTTCTAGTTTTTCCCTGACATGTTGGATTTTGTACGTATGCTCAGTAAGACTGCATAGAAGCCCAGCACAGTTCAAAACAGGATCTGGAAATAAGTTGTGGCCAGAAGACCTACTCACAAAATGCTCTTTGGTTACTTGAACCTGTGCATGGGGACAGTCTGTACATTAGATTGGGACCAGTCCTGCTGTTGGCCATTAGTTTCTCCTTAGTGTCTCCCTTTTGTTACCTGTAAAACTTGTCCATCTATTGCGAGCTATAGTTACTGCTCGACTAGTTCATTAGCTTTGAACCTTGGAAGAGGCTATGCATAAGGGATCGTGAGCTGATGAATTGTCCGGACAAGTAGCCAACAGCCTGTTATTAATCATAGAATCATTAAGGTTGGAAAAGACCTCTAAGATCATCAAGTCCAACCGTCAGCCCACCACCACCATGTCTCCTAAACTATGCCCTGAAGTGCCATGTCTACACATCTTTTAAATACCTCCGGGATGGTGACTCCAACGTGTCTCTGGGTAGCCTGTTCCAGTGCCTGACCACTCTTTCAGTGAAGAAATTTTTCATAATATCCCATCTAAACCTCCCCTGACACAGCTTGAAGCTGTTTCCTCTCATTCTGTCGCTAGTAACTTCACATCTCCCTGAAATTGAATGTGTGGTTAGGCAGCACTTGAGGCAAACTGTCCCTGTCTCCCACTGGAACCCCAGATCATCCTGAGTTTTATAAGAGTGACTGAAGCCTCCTTTGAATGCCAAAAAGGAGGAATATAATTCAGAGAAATGTTAGAAGTAACATCTTGGTTAATAAAGGCAGACTACATTGATCTCTGGTGTGAATCCTATTCCTTCTTTCTTGATCCTGTTGAATATAGCCTGGTGTTCCTTCTAAACAGATTTTTGTGAGACTTTTGCTAATTTTTTAAATTGCAAACATATATTCTTGTTCCAGTAGAATTGTAAGGGCTAAGCAAAAATATACTTACCAATTAATGTTCTGTTACTGTCTCAATATGCTTCTATTGGAAACTTTTTTTTTAAGCCTAAGACTAAGTTAATAAGGATTTGACCAAAACATTGTCATAATATTCTTTATTACAGTAGTCTCTTTCACTATAACTGGAGCTTTTCTGTATAACTAATTATAATAACAGTTTAATAACATAAATCTTATCAAATGCTTCTGAAAGTTATGTTTAAATTATCTTTTAAGTAAGATCTTTGATAAGAGAGCAGAAGAGGCTAGAAAAGGTTGCTGAATGCCCACAAGTTTTAATATATTTTTATGTATCAAGAGGACAGTGGTAATGCTGATAATGTAGTTACCAAGAACACGATGGAACTGATGATAAAATCCTGCCTAGATACAAAGAAGAGAGAGCAAGGAAGATTTGACCTCAGTGGAAGAGAACCGGATTAGGGAGCACTTAAACTTGAATGTGCATAAATCCATGGAGCCTGACAGAATGAACGCATGAATGCTGAGGAAGCTGGCTGATGAAATTGCAAGACCACTCCTGAATATTTCTGAAAGGTCACAGTGATCAGGAGAGGTTCTGGATGATCAGAAGAAAGCAAGTGCCGCTCCTGTCTTCCAAAGGGGCAAGAAGGAGTATCTGGGGAACAGGAGGCCAGTCAGCCGCCTCCTCAGTCCACGAGAAGGTGATGGAACTAATCTTGGAAACCATTTAAAGACTCATGAAGGACAGGAAGGTTATTAGGAGTAGTCAACATGGATTTATGAAGGGGAAATCATGCTTAACCAGCCTGATAGCTTTCTACAATGAGAAGATCAGCTTGGTAGATGAGGGAAGAGCAGTGGATGTTTACCTCAACTTCAGTAAGGCTTTTGACACTGTGTCCTGTGAAATCCTCATGGACAACCTAACAAATTATGGGTTAAATAAGTTGATAGTGAAGTGGATTGGAAACTGGCTGAACTGCTGTGAATTTTTATCATCTGGCCATGAGTGTCTTAAGTAATGAATATTATTGTGTTGTGTGTTTACCCTGTATTCTATGAGAAACAGGAATGAAACTGAGTGTGGGCAGAGGAGTAGAGTTCTTTTGCAAAAGCCTTAGTTGTTTCAAAGCCAGAACTGCATGTATTTTGATAGTTTTTCATTGGATGAAGGCAGAAGTAATTTAACATTATGTTCTAAGCCAAGGAAATCTTTATTGCAGTTTGTCTGGATTATTTTGACCTATGGCGATCTGCAAGGGCAACACCCCACAATGTTTACTTTGATGATTTAAAGTATGGAAATACAGCCACTATACTGAATTTCTTCATCACGGTGTTAAAAGGAAGGTAACAAAAGCTTCACAATTGGACAAACGTGCTGTTGCCGTAATGTCAATAAAGCGGACCAAGCATAAAACGGATGCTGTAAATACAACATGTAGGGGACATGCTGGTGACTAAATAGAACTGTTCCTATGTTTTTAGGTAAACAAAAGAGAAGATGAATGAAAAAGATGAACTTGGTGCTTACCTAACCAGGTGGATAAGGAAGTTCCTTTTGCATTTCTTGTTTATGAACTGCTCATTATTGATTGTCTTCTTGTTGAAAATAAATATTTTTGTCCATTTGATTTCAGTAGAAGAAGTAGCAGAATAAGTTCCTCCCTCAAAACCTACAAGCCCCTAAAGAAATATAACCTTAGCTATTGAAGATTTTTGCTTCCTTTTTACTGGCCCCTCCAGCAGAACTTTGAGGGGACTGCCTCCTGAGGCTGTCAGCCTGTAAACAGCTTGCAGGATCATCTGTCAATTACTGTGTTTGTGCAGCCTGCAGGGACATACTATTGTCCATTGTATAATGTGACTCAGACTAACTTAAAACCCTGAGTCCTATGTGTCTTTACAAGGTTATTTTTCAAAGGTAACAATCAGGATTATGGCTTTTCTGATATGTGATATGCTTTGCATACTGAACTGTGACAACCAAGCTCACGTACAAAATCAGAGTCCAGGTGGTGGCAAATAACACTGGTGCTAAATGCCACTAAGTGATAGTGCTGTTCATCCTTGGCTTTCTACAAATTGATTATGATAGAAAGCAAAAAAAGAAAAAACCCATCTCATAATCACAATGTTTGCCAAGGAGCACGTGAAGACTTATCCTTGTTGTTATAATCAGCGAGGAACTACAAGGAACAGTATTCTTCATATTGCTTCTGCAAGTACTTGCTCCCTGTTCTTGGTCGTCATCCTTGGGATTCTTTTGGTCTTGCATAGTGACAGAATAATTTTTCTCCATTTCAAGTTAACGGGCCATCTGATCATTCATTCTTTTGCTGGAAATACATTTTGAAGAAAGCTGCCTAAAGCCTTTAATGGTGTACTTGTGTTTTTATACGTGTAAAGGTGTATTCCCATGTACAAAGATTTTAGAGAGTAAGTGGTATAAGTATTTACAGTGGTTAAGATTATCTGGGAGATATTTTCCAGTTAGATTTCTCTTCAGATTTAATTTAGAAATGAATTTATAACAAACAGTAATTTGACCAAAACCAGATATCCATCTCCATTAAATGTATTTGAGGAACTTCTTCCACCATTTGTTGTTTTTAAGGCAGTATGTAAGTGTGCTGGTATGAATGGTAAATGACATAATTCAGCCAGGTATTGTACTTATCTTGTCCAATTACTAGAAAGTTAAAATACAAACACTCCCTGGCTCTACCACCCCCTCCTTCCCATTTATAATCTTTACTTTGAAAGATTGTGCTACCAAGATCTCAAGGCACTTGTTTCACGGACATTTTTGTGTGGTGATTTTAATATTCATCCAGCTATGCAGTGCCCTGCAGGAGAGAACCCTGGCCTACGTCTGAAGTCTTTACTTTTAGCTTCACTGTTTTGGTCAGTGTTCTAGATGATAAAAGCTCACACTCTGTCTCTCTCCTCCCCCACACCCCCCTTAGCTTGATGATGCATTGAGTAACAGTTGG
The DNA here is from genome assembly GCF_949628215.1 of Phalacrocorax aristotelis. Classification (NCBI taxonomy): domain Eukaryota; kingdom Metazoa; phylum Chordata; class Aves; order Suliformes; family Phalacrocoracidae; genus Phalacrocorax; species Phalacrocorax aristotelis. Next base: position 124,607,993 of record NC_134276.1, read on the forward strand.
CAGCTTTGTTAGTTGTTTTGAAAGCTAGAAAAACCCTTTTTGTACCTTAGAGACTAAATGCTGTTTGGGAAATAAGTGAGGTTGTGTGCTCTGTCGGTTTATTGGCTGCTTTCTCACATGCTTTATTAGAAAATCCCTATAGTCCTCATGCATTTCTTCCTACCATTCCCTTTCCCTACTTTCATACTACAGAAGATTGCTTCAGTTCTTCTATTGTCATGTTGCTTGAAGAGCTTTTGTCTTTTCACATCCAAATGCTGTTCCCAGAGGGCCATCTAGAAATTGTTCACCCTGACTCATGTGAAACTGAGCTAAATCTCTTCTGATCAAAAGAGTTTAAAACTGTTTTTCTGAGAAAATAATGTCTGACACTGTAATTTCCAATTGAAAACAGCTAACATCTGTGGAAAGTGCATAACCAATGCCTGAGGAATTTCTGCAAACTAAAGTCCATGTCATGTTAGACTTTTTTCAGTTCTTCTATGGAAGAAAAGGAGGGGGGTTGGGGGAGAGAGAGAAGCCTCTGACCCAAGGCTGAGCTAATTTTGGTTTCTGCATACACTGATAGTATAAAGAGGTTGCCTTTCTCCCTTTCTGCTGTTTTTCCCTGTTTTTGGGACCATTCTACACTTGCAGCACATGTTCTCTTGTCACTGGTTCACTGTGGGTGGGCCAACATCTTGAGTGATTGAGTTTAGAGTTAGTTCATTTGGTGTGTATGTTTGTACTCCTCACATGTCATTTAATGATACCACTGGTGCTGTGGGGTTTTCCCCTTAACTACTTTGACTCATTTTATAAATCAAAGGCAAATTTTTAGGGGAGGTAACAGATGACAGAACAGTTCACTGTTACAGAAAAGGCATGTTACAAGACATATGCTTGTGTACCTGTATAGTAGATCACAAGGTTTGTTTCCATTTACTAAATGATCCCAGTAGTCAAGACCGAGTGGTAATTTTGTACAGTAGCACATCTGATGTGCGTAACCTTAGAATGTAACATGGATATACCATTCCTGGAGTGTTTGCTGACATCTGAGAGCTTTTGATGCCCATTTATGTTCCAGATTTTCCAAACCAAATCTCCTGATATTATTAGACCTGGTATAAATTATATGGGGGAATACAAGCTGTTTAGCTGTTCTTCTGATGCTATCCAAAGGTCAGACACATCCCACTAGGAATCTGAAGTTTTGAGTACTTTCCTGAGTTGGCTGCGGAAACTTGCATCCACAGGGCAGCACGTACACTGCTTTATTGATAAGTGATTTTAGTATGTAATGAGAATGGGATCCATTCTGTTTGAACAAACCATGATTTCTGTGAATACCAATTGGTTTGCACATTTGTCTTTTCTCTTTTTCATCAAATTAAGCTAAGAGAGAGTATTTTAATTATTCTCTACCTTTACAGTCTTGTGTTTTCTTACCAAATGATATTCTTTTCTTAGTAAGTTTTGGTGGTTCATCTTATGTCAGACTCAAAGTAGGAAATGTCCTCCATTCCTAAATTTATTTTTTGTTTTTTTAAAGCTCCTCTTCACAAAAGCAAGTTTAATGTCTTCTTGTAAAGACAAGAACAGGTTATGAGGTATCAGGTTTCCAATTTCACAGGTATATTACTAAGCGTGAAAGGAGGTTTAGATCTGTTTGAGGACCATTACTGCTCCTCATCTGCAAGTGGAACAAGCAGCTTCATAGCCAAGATTCAGAGGTTCATTTTCTCACAGTACGCCAGTAAGTAGTGTTTAACTAAAATAAAAAGGGATAATTTTTTTCCGGTCCAAACAAAACCTAGCTTGTATGCTTTTTTAATATTAAGCGATTCAAATTAATTCTTATTATTTTTTTTATTTGGAACAAATGTAATTGGGTATCTATGAAATGTTCCAAATTTCACATTTTCTTGTTAGCGGACAACCATATATGCAGGTATTTTGTGGCTTCTTGTACCTTGGCAATGAGGATTTTATGCTTTTGTATTGTAGTGATCTTACCCAGAAAACTTGCTTTACAGTGTTTTGTATTTTTTTTTATTTGAAAGCAGCTCAGAGTCCTCTGCAAACATCTCTGTGGTGAACTGATAGGAACTGCAGACAGGTGTCAACACAGTAAAACACACATGATGCTCAGAGTTCTCATTAACCTCATCTACAGCAGTACCAAGGATTAATGGTTTGGAAGAGGAAGTCTCTTCTCTTGGAGAATATCCTTATATTTTATGATGGATGCACACTGGCAGAATACTCTTATTGAATTAGTATATATTTATTTGTCTTGTGACTAAACAGGAATTCATAGTCAAGGGTCATCTGGCACTTTGTGCTTAATTCAGGAATACTCCAAAGCTGTTTTACTCTGTTCTGTCAACCTCTCTCACCTGAAAATACAGACACAGTAATTTTGAGGGAAGAGGCTTTGAAATGAGCTCTGAGTTTTGGTGCTGTGTGTTTATTTGTGTTTGGTGAACAGGAACACAGATGCTGATATTATTTGATAAACAGTAGTATCAACTCTTTAAAAAAAACTCTGTACACAAGAAGAGACTTTCGGAATGTACTATTACACCTGCCTGTACTCCAGGTTGTGTCCATGCCTCTGTAGCAGTTCCCAGCTTTTACAGAGTTTCTGAGCTCTTGAAAATTTGCACTTTGGATGTCATATCTATGTTCCTTGATAGTTCTTCAAGATGCTGAGGCACAAGCAGGTTCAAGATGTTCTACATATCTTACATCATGAAACAGAATCTATGTTCATATGAAAGAAAGTATTATAAGCTTTTAAACAAGCAAACAGTTCAGAATTCAGTTTCCTTAAACTCCACGTTATGAGACAATTCCCAAACTCTAGGTCTTCCAAACACCAAGGATTTTTTTTTAAGGGAAACTGTGGTAAATTCAGTGCATTTGTATTCAAAGTCAACCAAAAAGTCTTAGGTTTTAATTTGGCGACTTCACTGATGCTATGAGATAAATTAGGTACTCTTCTTCCTAACAGATGGCTTTTCACAGCACATCTGACAATAATAACATTTTTTTGGTGAAGTTGTTGCTTAATAAAGGATTAAATAATGTCATACAGTGAGCAAATCAGGTTTCTTCTTGAGCATGTAATATCACAACTGTCTTGCATTGTGCAATCTAATGCAATACCTTTGCATTTAGGGGAAAGGAGGCTTCTGAATTTCCTTAGCTGTTAACAGTATCTTAAACTTAGGAATTAAGGAAAAGATGGTTTCTCCAGAGCAATATTTAGTTTTCACGTTATGTAATACACTGGTTTCTTTTTTTCACCTATATACATTCATACCTTATTTGAGATCAGGAGAATGCCTTGAAAAGCAATCTCCTGATTGCCCTTGCTTATGTTTTGTTGATGTCATGGGGGTATCTTGGATAGCATAAACTGGTCTATTTTCAGATGGAACTGAATTGGAAGATAATGTCCACATTGTGCATGTAAAGCACTGTAGCTACGGGTGGCCATTTTGTCCATGAGACCAGGTTAAGACTAGTATTAAGTAATTCCCCATCTCTATTGAAACACATAAAGTGAGGATGTTGGGCCTGATGTGTTGTTTGGCTGCACAGAGCTATTTCTTTTGGAGTGCAGTGTTTGCTAAAGCTAAACACAGTTCTTGACATTAAAGAAATCTTCCAATAGGCATTTGAGAGCTACCTGCTGGAAATGTGCAGTTGCTGTTAATTTCTGAAGTGAAATGTAACCCCTTTCCTCTGCAGATAATGTGCATTGTCATTATGTAGGCTATAATGTTTCAGAGTTTATTTGGTTAGACTTACAGTTGTAAAATACTTGGTCTAAGATTGGCATGCAAATAATTTTGTTTTAAAGACAGAACGTCTGCACTTACAGTATTTTATTTAATCCCGGGCTTAGTTTTCTTTGAATAAATTGCACATGCATTGTTATTTTAGTCTTCATGTAATATACCTTCCTTTTTTCTGTCCCTGGGTACAGAGGATAATTATGACAACTAACAGTATGGATATGTACATTACCAATAATTTTTACTGATTTTGCTGTGTGCTTCAGAATAATGTAGTTCTGTTGATCATTAGCTCTCCTTTTTTTCAGCTTAAAATGAGGTGTACAGTTTGTGGGGTTTTTTACACCTTTAAATTCTGTGCATGGTAGTGACAAGAAACCACACTGGAAAGTTATTCATGGTATTCTGAACTAGATAAGCCTGCTGGTGTTGATTGTAGGCTAATATACCCAAATTCAGCCAAAAAGTTTCTGGAAGATGTGTTTTAGGCCAAAATGACTCATAAGGAGAGGGGAACAAACATGAATTATTTCCCTCCTGTCTTTGCATACATTCATCAGACCTCTGCATCCTAGCCAAAGAAATAATTCTCTTGCGCCAAGAAAATAAGTATCCTTTAATAAAGCTAAGAATCTGGTTGTCTTCCTCTGTCTCACTTTGAGACGACTTCACTGCTCTTCATAAAAGTTAACAATGTTTTACTTTTGTTATTTGCTCTAGTTATTTCCAGGGCTTCCCCTGGCTTTCTGTCAGAATGTTTGAATGATTGATGTAGGGAAAGGGAGGCGAAAGGGAAACAGGCACAGCTTAAGGCTGCACCTGCTGTCCTGGAGGGGGCCAGATTTGGTACTGGGTTGCATTTAGTTCAGTGCCCCAACTGTGGTGAGGCAAAACTACTTAAACTTTGAGTTATACTGTGATGTTTTCTTTTTTTTTTTTGCTGTGGTGAATAGAGCCGACAGCCATGGAGAGGATAATTTTTTCTATTTTAAGTCAAAGAACACAGGGCAATAGCCTTGTATGCTTTTTCGCGTTGCCTTGATAGGAGGGGTAACAGCTTTATCCAAAGAGCAGTTTAGTCTCCATCTCCGTTCTGTCCCTAGAGCTTATGCTGGGAGGACATAATGAAACAAAGAGACAAAAAAGACCCCTACCCAAGGTTTTGGTATTAGCAGGTTTTGGTAGTAGCTGCTTGTAGTCTCTGTGTATACTACTGGCTGTAATGCACTGCATGGAGGACCAATTTGATTAGTAGCACCATGTCCTTCTAGTTAGCCTTTCTGAGAGGCATAGATTATTGTGCAGGGCAGCACCATACAAATAAAACCTTCTCGAAATCTTAGTCTCCTGTGCTGACCAGCCTCCTTGGGAACTAGCTCTTGCAGCTCTGCAGTGTGCTCAGTGGATACTTGCCGGCTGGAAACTTAGTGTAAAAAGCTGGCAGATTAGTCATCCCTAAGTTTTGAAGCACAGTCGTGTTTGTTTGACGTTGAAATAAAATTCTGTATCCTAGTCCCAGTTACTTCACTCACCTGCTCCCTTTCTCTCTTCAAAGGCTTTCTGTATAATCACCCAGCGTTTATTAGGGAGGTTGTTTCGGGCTCAACAAAGGTTGGAAGGTGCTCGGGTGGCTAAAAGTTGTCTCGAGTATGCACCCTAGCGTCGGAAAGTGGCGTCGCTGGTGCTTGGGGTCGTGGTTCAGGCGGGAACTGGAAAATTCTGTAAGAGCAGCTAAGGAACAATCCTGAGTTACCGGGATAGGGTGCAGAAAATTTATGAATGGATTGAGAAAGAAGAAAGTGTGTTGTATCTCTTTGAGGTGATTTAGAGGAGGAAGTCAGAAGTACTTGATTAGGATGTGACTGAGCAGTGAGGAAGGAGAACCATTCCTTATGGCATAGTAGTTTGTCCTGTGGCAATAATCTGAAATAAACTAAATCTGTATCAGAGGTATGTGATATGACATGTGGTATTCATTCCTGTACAAACCCACTATAGTATAACTTGGCAAACCTCAGAGCAATTATTAGCACTTCATTACTGTCTTCCGAGGTGGGCACTCCTGCTGATCGGCACTACTTCAGACGTGGGTGCTAAAGACAGACTGTCCTTCACAATTAAATTGCCGTTGGCATCAACATTCACATTCTAAATGTAAAAACAGACCTTTTGTATCTTATCCGATCCTAGTGTGTAGTGATAGGCTCCAGACTTCACATCTGAGTTCACTAATCTGGACTGTGATCTTACATTATCTTCACGAATCAGAACATACTGTGCTGAGAGACTGAAAGAGACCAGGAGAGACTGGCTTCTGCAGTGGAAGATCGTAATGGAATATTGAAACCCTGAGGCTCAGTACAGTATGGATTATGAAGCCCATCTTCCAAAGCAATCTATCTAAGATAGAAATGGTGCTTAAAGTCTGCTCACATTTTAAGCATGTTTAGAGTAATTAAATTATAATCCAGAATAATTTAGGCTATTCTAAATTAATTCTAATCCCAGGAAAATTGAGATATGCTAAGATTTTTTTGATTCGTGCACTTACTGTGTTGGAGATGCCTATTACTGTCACATGCCTTTCTGTATTTTGCTCTTTCCTTTTGCCTGCATTTCAGCTTAATCAGATTCTGTTTAAGCAGACAGTGATAAGTATTTAGAGATATGATGACAGGATAGGTAGAGACAGAACATGTTTAGAAGGAATGTTGCACAGTAATCCAGTAACAGGGGTTGTATTTCTGTTAATTATCTCAAGTGGCACAAATGTGTTGATGATAGAAAAGGTGAAGGTAGTTTTCTTCACAGAGGGCAGTGTTTTCAGTACTTAGTAATTACACAGTGCTCCAAAGGACAGGCTAGGTTTTTCTTTAGGAGCTCTATGAGATCAGATGGATTTATTTCTGTTCAGATGTAACAATGAAGGGGAAGTCTTCAGATGAGGAACACTTCAAAGAAATATTAAATGTATTAAGTACTTGGTTTCTTGATAATCTTTTTAATTACATATTGTAGCATGCATAGTTTATTTAATGGAGTATACATCTAAGTGGTTCATACAGAGTGTGATCAACTAGTTGGTAAGTGGTTGGATGCTTGGACTCAGAAGGCACTAGTTAGTGGATCATACGCTACCTAGATGGTGGTAACAAGTGGAGTATCAGATGCTTATCTTAGGACCTATACTTTTAACATCTTTGTCACTAACCCAGAGGCGGTGACAGAATGGACTCTTGTCAAGTTTTCAGGTCACACAAAATTGGGATGACCACTCAATATTCTTGAGGGCAGGGCCACTGTTCAGAGGGACCTAATGGCAGGCTCGAGGAATGGACTGACAGAAACTTTATGAAATTCAACAAGGACAACTGCAAAGTCCTGTACCTTGGTGGGAATAATCCCTGCAATGATACAGGTTGGAGACCAACTGGCTGGGGAGCAGCTCTGCTGAAAAGGACTTGGAGATCTTGGCAGACAGCAGGCTGCACAGGAGCCAGCACTGGGCCCTGGCAGTAAGGATGATCAAAGGTGTCCTGGGCTGTATGAATAGGAGCACGGCCAGTAGATTGAGGGAAGCAATTGTCCCCCACTACTCGCCACTTGTTGAACCACATATCTAGATAGTGTCCAGTGCTGGTCTCTCACCTGCCCCCAAATACAGGACAGACATCAATAAACTGGAGCAAGTCCAGCAAAGGGCAGCCAAGATGGTCAGGGTCTGGAGCACTTGCTCTGTGAAGACAGGCTGAGGAAATGGGACTTCTCCAGTCAGGAAAAGAGGCAGTTTCAGGGGACCTAAGAACAGCCCTCCCAGTGCTTACGAGAAGGTTGCCAAGAAGACAGAGCTGGGCTCCTCACAGTGTTGCATAGTACGAGCACGAGAGAAAATGGGCACAAGTTGAAACAAGGGAGGTTTAGACTGGTTATAAGGGAAAAATGTTTTCCCCATGAGGGTGGACAGGCAGTGGAGCAGGTGCCCAGTGAGATTTGGTGGGCTTCTTCCTTGGAGTCTCTAAAGATCTGACTTAAGAAATAATTTATTTGGGAATTATTTTGCCTTTTTTAAATTAATACAAAATATTGAGATCGGGGTGGGGGGGAGTGGCAGAGTTGAAAACCTGGAATCACACTGGTTCTTCATATGGTAGGTCGTGATATTGTTGTCGAAACCACAGAAGTGAGTGTACTAGGTTATTTGAGTTACAAAGAGTAACAATAAGATAAGTTAATAAATTCACAGAGAACCTAAACAAATGCATTTATTACCTTGGTCCATGTCATACAGAACTTTGGTGCAATGCACAGCCTGTTAGCAAAGATGAGTCACTGTCTGAAATTACAAGTGTCGAATGAGTGAATGCTGGAACAGTTTGATGAACTATGTAATAAACTGTCACAAGAACCAGCTGTTCTGTCCATCCCTTTTGACTGATTTTCTTCCCTTGTCTCTGATCCCATTCATTTGGAGATCTGGAATTCAGTTTGGGATCAGGATCACACTGAACACAGTAAAACGCACTAGAACCCAGTTTGGGGTCAGGATCGCACTGAACGCACTAGAACTCACTGACATTGTCAATTTTATGCTATCAAATGAGATATGTCTTACCTTCTGACTAACAGATTAGCATACAACCCTCTATTTTTGATAGCATGAGAGTTCAAATGTTTGCTCATCAAAGTAAGAGTGGGGGAGTGAGAAAGAAGAAGTAATTGCAGACTCTCAGAAAGTAGAGTTAAGATTTTATTTTTTTTCTTCTTTTTCTTTTCTAAGCAACACATCTGAAAGAATGTTCTTTGGCATCTCTCTTTTCCTGAAGGCCTTTAGAGGAGATCCCGTGACACTTACAAGAAAGAGAGTCCAATAACTGAGTCACACACATGAGAATTATAATTATAATTAAAATTTATATAGCATATTTTATGACAAAGGCACTTCTCAAATAATTGACAGCACTGGTGAAAAATACAGTACCAACGAGCAATGCTGTGAAAAAAGACAAACCAAGTGTACTGCAAGTAAGTCCTTACTTTTAGAGAGCTTAGTACAGCATTATTGTGCTATTCAGGGTGAAGACAGGATTTTGGTTTTTAAGGTTATGCTTTACACACTCTTCCTGCTTTAAATTAGAGGAGTTGAGTCACCTTGGCTTTTGCTTGTCAAAATAATCAGGAATGATAGGTGAATTGGAACTGAGCCTACATCTCAACAAAAGCATATTCGTATTTGGAAACAAAATGCAAAATCCTGTCTCCTGCTCTCCCCCACCACACCTTTCTCTTTTCCTTCCCATACTCTTGTTTTTACTGTACTTGCTGGTCTGGGAACTATTAAAATAGAACTAGAAAAGCTCTGTTCTACTCCCAGACTAGCTGTGATACCATCTTGTTGGAATCTCTGTTTTTGAGATCTACCCCAGAGACACTCAGTTGAAGTTGAGGTAAGCAAGTAAACTTTGGGGTACTTGACTTTGTCTTAAGCATAAATTTGGTGCTGAAGAGGAGGAGTCATTTGGAGCTCAGAGGTTTTGACATATCCTGAACAAATTTGATCTGTCTGAGACTTTTCATAACTGCACTTATCTCATTTTTCTTGCCTTTCATGCTACAGGTATTATGACACAAAACTGTCATTAACAGAATCCTCTTTATTTAATCTTTTGCTTCTGAGGAGGCAAAGAGTGGGTAATATAATTCCAGGTTTGTACAGAGGAGCGAAACCTGAGGAACTTCTGGGTTAGACAACTTCTTCTGTGAAGTGTGACATAGAGTTTTTATTTCTGTGAACTGAAACCAGATGCTGGCTCTGTTTAAACGGAGATTGTGGAGCGGCCCTCCAACACGAGGAGAAATCTGATACCTGAACAGCATTATGGAAGCATCCAGTAGTGCAGGACAGTGCTTGAAGTCCCAGGAACTCCCTTCTGTTCGCATGTTCAGTTTTTCACTGCAGTAGTCAGCATCCAGTGAACAGCAGAAGGGTTTAGGACAGAGGAAAGCAAAAGCTGGTGTGGTGTTTTTCAGTTTTCATATAACAGAAGTTTCTTAGGAAAGGTCAGTCCTGTAAGAAAATAAGTGGACAAAATCACTGATCACATAGATGATGCACATGCGGGGAGCATATTGAAAAAGCATAAGAGAATATTGTATTACTGATATTTGGACCCTTGGCATATATTTGACAGAAATTTACACTTGCAGCTGCTTATCAAACCATAATTGCCCCTGATAAAGCACATCGTTGATAAGACAGAAGGAAGTGCATCATGCTGTGTGTTTTTGAACTCTGGAGCTGAGCAGAGCTGTTTTCTACAGGAAAGATCAGAGGGAAAGGGACCTCGATAGTCTGCCAAAGGAAAGGTTAAGTGTCTCTATGGCATACCAGACAAAGAAGTGGTGTTTGAATAATGCACAAGAGGAAGCGGAAAGGTGTAACTGGCAGCAGAGAAGCAAGTGGTTATGAAAGCAGGAATGGGAGTATATTTATCTCTGAGAGAGGAGATGAACCCCATTTTGCTGGGTAGCCAAAAACCTAATGTGTTTCACTGAGATTTTTCTGAATAGAAGTTGGCCTGTGTATATTTTGTTGAAAGGTGTTGTGTGATCATTAAAAGGAGAGTAAATTTGCCATAAGACAAACCAGTAGAGTCCACTTTACAGTAATACAAAGACAGCTCTGTGTGACCAAGAAATAATTTCTCCCATTACTTCTCCTGAGACGCTACTTTATCAAATGATTGATTTCTTATTTTTAAATTTTGAAGAGGAAAATATTTCTGGAGCAGTTTTGAAAATAGTATTTCAACCAAACAAAGAAGAATGGCAGATTTGCTCTGTGTATCCAGCTTTCTGTCATTTGAAACTCTTTTGTCATCAGGTGCGGTCAGTGTTTTGGGAGACTCCTGTCCAAATAAGTGGCCTTTTAAACATCTTTTCATCTCATCTAAATTGTACCTGTTGCATTTATCTGTTCACAGCATTCATAATCAGGATCTGAATCCTCCCAAAGATCCTTGACGTTATAGTGTTTGGGGATTTTTGGGGGTTCTGTCTATAATATTAACTTCCAACTCGCTATTCCCAGATTTGAGTTAGTGAACCAGAAAAAGGTTTCCTTATGTCAGGATTAAGAGGGCGTGATGAGACTGGAAAACTTTTCCACTGTCAATCGGTTTTGTTATAGCTGTGTGCTGTCCATACTGATTAGAAGAGCTTGTATTTCCTCGGTTTTGTCTGTAGGACCATCAGCTTCTGATTTGAAGTTCTTCCTGAAGTACAGAGTACCTGGGGTCTTTTAAATATAGTACTAATCTGTTTTTAAGAAATGCTTCTGTATCCTTTGATATGTTACCCTTTTATTCTACACTACTTTGTTTCTACCCAGCCCAGGCACAAATGCTGTGATTTTACTGTGCTTATAGAACACTGTGTGAAAGTAGGACAATGTCAGGTCCAGGCAAGTGGGAACAGACCAAGCACACTGAAGATCTCTACATATTGCAAGCAATGGATATGTTTGGTTTTGGTGGTCGTTGTTGTGGTGTTTTGGTTTTTTTTTCTTTTTGGAGACTATTTCATGTTTTCTTTGTTCGTGGTTTTTTTTGGGGGGAGGGGGGATGTTCTTGTTTGATTTGGGGTTTGTTGTTGGGTTTTGGTTTTTTTGGGGTTGGGAGTTTTCTGGTTTTGGGTTTCTTTTTTTTTTCTTTTAGGGAGAGAGAGATATCACTACTTAGTTGAATAGATTTAATCTCTTGGGAGATGTTTTCCAGCTACTGAGACTAAATTCCTCCTTATTCAGTTGTAACCTCTTCCTTCTGCTTCACCCTTTCCTTCCCACCTTCTCAACTGTGAGTAGGACCAAATTCCGTGCTTAGTTGCCTCATTGTAAATGTTGAGTGAAACTGCTTTTAATGGAATAATTGAATATCTCTTTCAGTTACAGTTCTGTAACTGGTGAGAGGATCTAGCCCCCAGAAGGAGATGCATTGCCTTTTTGCCTTCAATGTGCATTATGCCCATTGCCTCACCAGACATGTATGAAAGGGGAAAAATAAAGTATTTTTAAATAGCTAAAATCAGATACAAGTGAAAAAATGACACTTAGCTTTTTCAAACACAGATCTTTTGCTGAATAAATATTTATCATACCTGTTTGTAATGTCATGTCAAATGAAACTAGTATTTATTTTGCCTGGATGAGAGCCACATCTAGCCTGAATTAATCTTAAGTAAAATCTTAAGATTGCAAAAATACTGAGTTCAATATAGCAAACAGTTTTCTGAGAGCTGTGAATGTTATTTTTGCATTTTAAGTCCAGCTTTCTTGGATAAAACAGTGAAAATGTCTCTCAGACCAGTTTTTGATTAACAAAAGTTTGATTCCTGGTTTTATTTGCATGAAAATTAGTGATCAAGCGGCAATCTCTTACCCTGAGAGGTGGAAAGACCTTGTAACAAAACCCAGAAGACTATTGTAGGGGGAGCATGACAGTCTTTTTACTTTTTTTTTTTTTAATGCTAATTCTCCTTTTCCAGTGGGAGTGAATGATGTCATCCTGTCTCCTCCCACTGTGTAAACTAAGCTTGTGTCAAAGTGTTGCTGCCTCTTGTCACAGGGAGAACAGTTCACTTAAATGCAGCTGCAGTACTTTTGTGTGATACCTGTCAGAATCATTCCCAGTGCGAGGTTGGGTTTGTGACCATGATGCCGAGATTGGTCTTTCTCCTTTTCTGTGGATATATTGCATTAAACCTGGGAAAGGCTCAGAAATTGCCAAGAGGCAAGTAGCTATGACAACTTTCCGGGGTTTTGTTTGTTTTTCTGTTGTGGGTTTTTTGTTTTTTAATGCTTGTGTTTTGCCATGGAAATTCACTTTCAACATGTTAGGAATGATTAAAGATGATGGAAAAGATGAAAGAAGATCAGTCAACAGGGCAAGGTCCAGGTACAGGAGAGTAACTTTAAAGCTCTTGAATTAAACAAGCTCAAATGTTTTCATGGGATCTTGTGACTTTAGTGAGAAGTACCATGAAACAAAGTAACTGCATTTAATGATTTTAGAATTATTTAGACTGCATTGTGCAGGTTTGTGGTTTAAGATCTTAAAGAAAATGTGACTTAGAAGCACCTTGTGTTGTTGGTGGAAGATTTCAGTTCTGTCTTGAAAGAACTTTAATGCTTTCCCTTTATTATCCATGCTTAACAGTTGTATTGGAATTGCCTTTTGTAGGTCAGGTTGCATGCATTTTGAGAGAAATAGGATTTATTAAAATTTCCACAAGAATCAAAAAATCCCCCCAAACCTGTGTGAATATTTGTTTAACTCTTCCTTCCTCCTGGACTCTGGAAGTAGAGTAGATTTGCAAAGCTGGCAGGGATCTGTTCTCTTCCTTGCTAATGTGACCCATGTAACATTGGCATTTTATTAGTATTTTATTACTGCAGGAAGAACAGTCATAGCATAAAATGAAAAGAATATTTCTATATTTAGACAGTAAAACACTTTGTAGTACCTTGGCATTAAAGCAGCGCTTTCACAACTGTTTCTGTACTGCACGTATTGCTCTCACTTTGTAGAAGTGCTTGCCTGAGTCCACTGTGCTTTGTAATGCTTTTTACATCTGCAGTCTCCTGCAGCCAGTAACATTTAGAAAGGAAGCTGTAATTTAGTTCCTAATGAGAACGCTTATTAAGAAATCAGCACTTTGAGGGCTTCCTAGGAGATTCTGTTTCATAGATAGAGAACCTAAAAGTATTTTGGGGAGGTTATTTTTTTTCACCCCCCCACCCCTCCCCAAGAGACTTTCAGAAAAGATTTCTTCCCTAACCCCTCACCCCTGGTGATGTTCTTTTGGAAGTGGGTTTCTTTTAAGCTCATCTTCTGGAGCCAGTTGGAGTTTTCTGCATACTACTAATAGTGGGGCAATGTGTAGTCTGTGAGTAACAGATAGATATGCAGTTGTTGTTCAAGTCAAGTAGACTGTAAGACCTTAATTTTATCAAAAAAGCAATCCATAAGCAAACTATCATAGCTGTTTTCATAAGGGAGGATTATGTTGAACAGAGAGGAACCTTGTATGTAATGCCTACTTTGAGGGAAGGAACTTTTCTATCACTTATCTTTTTAAATGGTTTCACAGGACTTTCGGCTCACTACCATGGAATAGTGGCTGTAAATTTATGTTAACTGTGAAATTCAGACAAAGCTACTGATCCACTGCAGTCAGTGGGAGATTAACTCTGGGATGCATTTTCTCCTGTCCTAAAATAACATTGCAGAAGTGAAGTTCTGTTTGCCAAATGCATAAAGCTGCAGGTGGAAACTTCATTTCTTTTTCAATGAAATCGGTTTTTAAAGATTCTTCTATTGCAGTGTTGAAACATCAGTCTGATTCGTTTGTTTGCAGCTGCCTCTCAGGTTATTATTTGCATTGGACTGTACTGAAAAAACCAAGAGTATTAGTACCTAGCTGTCACCTGGAAACACTCAAAGGATTGTCTTTTCCCGTAGCACTTTCTTAGTGCTATGATAGATATTAGATAGCAAGTACAGAATTTTTTTCATAGGCAAAGAGTATATTTGGATCGTAAAGTATTTTTAAAATGAGGATATGTAGCGGTAGTATTCTGTTAGGGCCGTCTGCCCTGCTAAGCAAGTTTAAATTCCAGTGAAGTCCTGTGTTCTTCAAGTCACAAACTATGTAACTGAGGCTGCATAGTCACTCCTGCTCTATGGGGAACAGTGGAATCCATTTCATAACTTGAGGGAGAACAATCTAGCCAGACTCGCTTTCTGGTGGTGCAGGTTCACTCCTGTGAACAGGTTACCAGTGTACATCTTGCCGTTGTTACTACCGCTTTGGAATTCTAGTGCTCAAGTCTTCTCTCCAGGAGGTGAAATGCACCAATCCCTGGTCTCGTGGACTGGGATTTCCTTTCAGTGATAGAAGGTGGAAAGAACATCTTGCCTCCTGCAGCTGCAAAGGAACAGAGCCAGTACACCCTTTGGATGTCAGTGACTTCCAGAGCTGTTTGAGAGATTGTGTGCAAATAGGCCGTTCAGGAGGCTGGAGGACACGTGACTCCTTTTTCCCATATATTTTTATACTTTCACATTCACAAGTGTGTGTTTGACTAGAATGACAAAGGAAATGTTATTGCTGGTCTCAAACAAGTGTTCTTTATTAACAAATTATTTCTTTAGTTATTTTGACTTCAAAAATTAAGGCACTGTTGGAGGAATAATTTGGAAACACTACCAATATGACTCAAGGAGTCAAAATCAAGGAAATATCAGTTAAAATTTCCAGTGGAAACTTCATGCTGCTTCTTTGTATCCTGCATTATATTAGTTTTGCCTGTATAGAAAATAAGCCTCTACTTCTATCTGGTCCTAGTGTAGTGCCCTAACCACAGGTGAACACCCTTTCTCTTGCAGTTCTTTGTCACATTTACTGTGGCACATGACAAGTGATGAAGCATTTATAAGCTGTGTCATATTTCAGGCTCTTTCTACATTAAGATTTTACAGATGTAGGTAAAGGCAGTGTAAATGGAAGGGGAAGGTTAGTGAGTATTGTGTTTTACTGTGAAGTCAATGCCTTTTTCACAACGTTTATGTTTCGTGAGTTTCTGTTTGAGGGATCAGCTGCTAAGAAAATTCTGTAGTCAGTGCCTATAGAGACTACGTGAGGGGTCACGGAATAGCAGGGCAGGAGATGATGGTATGATTAGAGATGGTCTTTTTATCAAGTATTTGAGCCATTGTCCCTTCAACTATGTCCCGCTTCTAAAGCTTTCTTTTTCATCAGAAAGAAGAGAGATTTGGACATTCCCCGCTAATTTTTGTCTCTTCCTTTATGCCACTATGCCAGTACCATCCAGCATATAATTCTTCAGTTCGACACTGTTGTACTTGAAATATTTTAATGGTGGATGGAAACAGTTGCAATGCATAGGAGTCAGTTATAACTTGTCGTACTTTCTCTAATTTTTATGGTTCTGCATTAACAGAAACATTCCATCCTTGAAGAATGCAGCATCGTCTCTCTAGACAGGAACTGAGGACAGACAAAAGGTTTTGTCTTTAGAGAAGGAGTTGGTAAGCAGAGCATCCTGAATCTGAGAGGGAGATGAAAAAGCAAAGCCACAGAACCAAGAATAAACAAATTATAGGACATAATCCACAAGATTGTTCTGCCTTGTGAACTGTGTTTCACTGGCATCTTTCCAGCTGGACCTGATACAAATGTTGTTGAAGGCAACAGTTGTGGAACAAGTTCTTAGTGTTTGGTAAAACAGCATTTCATGTTGTTGGTTTTGCCAGTTGACTTTCCAGTTACAACACAAATGTGCATAGAAATGCACTTTTTCAATATAAATTCTGTTTCTGATAGCTTTTGCTTATCTTCATGTTCTGTTTTTCTTCGTTAGAGCTGAAAAGTATTTGGGGTTTATCCTTCTTATAAACTTAGAGTTTTATGAAGGTTTTAAAAACAAGACAGTGAATGTTTTTCTAGTTTGGTTTTGGTTTTTTTGGTTGTCCCTGTCATCCCTGTCCCTGTCGTGTCGTCCGTGTCCTGTCCCCTCCCCTCCCCATGTTTCTGACCTCTGTGGTTTTCCCCTTATTTGAATTATCCATCAGGTAAATTGGAATTCAGGCCAATCCTTGTTCTCCTTTCCAGGATTCAGGCCTGTCCTGTTCTGCTTTCCAGGAAGGGCTCAGGAAACCTTAATTCACCTTCCTCCTGGTTGTTGCCTTCTTAAGGAATGTCAAATCTGTACTTTTTCCTTATGGGACCATGTGAAAGAGCCTGATTTACAGACTTGCGTAGGGGAAACCAGGTCCAAATCTTTCTTGTTTCTACAGTTGTCAGCTGTGGGAATAAGTGGGAAAAATAATAGTTTTACTCAAAGTTGGGGGGTTTTGCCTCTTTTGTTTGTTTGGTGAGCATACAGGAATGTTAGAAAATATTGCAGATAACTACTAGCTAAGATTTGTATTTATAGCAATTATAACTGACATCCCTTTGAAAGTGAATGCTGTATTTACAGTATACTTCCAAACTTACCGTTGACATTTGTGAAAGGAATGGGCTAATTTTATTCATAGCTAAATTTGCTGGCTATGCTATGTTATGTAATACTTCTTCCTAACCAGAGGTTAAATTCGGCATGTGTTTTCACTTACTGGTGTCAAGCAGTTAAAACAACGTTGAGTTATTTCAATGTATCACAGTCACTATACTGCGACAGCCAAACCTTAATCTTTAAACTTTCCTGCTGCTCTTCCCCCACAACAGCACCTCTTTGGTAGCTGTAGGATAGCAGGGCAGAAACTGTAAGACAAGGAAAAGTCTCCTGAAAGTTGGTTTTTTTGAACATATAATGAAGCTGGCATATCAAAATATCACAAAAGGAGTGAAATGACATGTGGTTTATATGTTACTTTCTCCATGGTTTACAAAACGTCCTTTAGGGAACTATTTTTCAAAATACACAGTGCATTAACCTTTAAAAAACATATTCTAATGAAGGAGGGACAGTTTGGACTAAACTATTGAACTCTTTTTTTTTTTAGTGTCTGGAAAGAAAAGTACAAAATTAATTTGATTTGTGTGAAATACTTCTCTTATGTTTAATGGCACATAGATTACAATAAATTCCTATGAGAAATTTCAAAGGTATCCTTTATCTAGTATAATTGAGTGGCTAGGGTTTTCAGTCAGTAGATATGTCATTGCAAATTTGGCTCGTTCTTTGCTGAAAATGAAAACAACCCATAAGAATGTTGCCATTATAGCAGCTCATTTAATCAAAGTTATCTTATCACACAGACAGTTGTGTCCTAGGATCGCACAAAAACATATCAAAACCCAGTGTAGAGCGTCAGGCTTCTGAGTTCAAAGATAATTTGTAATACCAGAATTCCATTTTTATACTGGCCCAGGCAGTGGTGCGACAGTATAATGATACATATGGGTGGATTCTGCCAGGATTAAATTCCATAGCATATGAATGCCTCTAAAATGATCTCACTGCTGGGTAATCTGTATAGCCTTCCACCTCTTCATTTTAATTTTAATGTTCCCAAGTATCTCTTTCTGAATATTATTTTTCAGTCCTCCTCTGTATAGTCTTTTATATCTAGCTGTACTAACAGGACAAGCTTACGTAACTCATTTGAACGAAGAGCTATAGGCTAAATCCTGCTGCTGCTCCTTGGCCAGATCTACTGTATATGGATAGTATAGTCTGTATATCTGTTGACTGCTGGTACTGTGAATGGTCAGTGGGTGTGAGGCTTCTTTGGAGTGTTTGAACTTACCAGGTGTTTACTACACATTGCATGTGCAAACAGGAAGCTCTGTCTGCTCCAGGGGAAAAAATGGCTAGCGGTGACCTGCTATAGTCAGAACTGTTCATACAGTTCCTAGTGGATTTCTTTTCCTTGGGGAAATTCAAGTGCAGACTTGAAATTGTTGGTAAGCAGGATAATTTTGTTGCTGTGGAGTGTTCTTGACTACTGCCTTTTGCAGGAGAGGGTTGAAGACTTACACACTGGCATGGATTGTGCAACGATGTCACGTTAAAATTTGGTGTGAAGAGAGGTGGGTATTAGTGTTCTGGAAAGGCAGTGGCCTAAAATAGGTGCCATTAGCAAAACAGCCCCGTCTGTAGTTTGCTCCCAAGTGGAAGAGGGCAGCTGGAAGCAGGCCAGATGCCACCCAAGCTTGCCTGACAGGGTTTAATTTAAATACCCTTAGTTAGAAATTGGGTTCTCTACAATACAGGTCACATATATGTAATAGAAGTTTGCTTTATTAAATATATATTTGCCTTATTTTACTGTGAGGATGGCATTCATGAGGATGACTACTGGCAGCATCATGAATCAAACCTTCATGTGGGCAAGGCCTGGGCCAACTTTCCCAGCACAGCTGTCCCTCAAAACATACCAATTGCTCCCATTGTAGTCTGGCTAAATCAGCCCTGAGCCTCCCCACTTGACCAAATCAGTGTATGTCATGTCAAGGTGAAGAAAAACAGGTCAAGTTTTGAGCCACCAAGTGAGCTTCTACTGGTGATGAAGTTGTGATTGTAGTTATGGTCACCAGAATTAAATGTTTTTGCAGTCATTGCTTAACCAAAATGATGTCATCAGAACATGCTGATATCCAGGCAAGGTTATGTAAGGATAGTCACATTAAGAATATCAGCCCAGAGCCTTCACCACTTTGGAGTTGCTGAATAGAATGCTGGTAAAGAGTCGAGGCACTAGCTACTGGAGATACTAGATCTAAAGGCAGGGAGGTAGGGAATGTTTTTCTGATAGAAGCAGGCTAGTCTTCTCCCAGTCTGGAGGGGAGCATTTGCTGCACTTGTTCAGAGGTTGGTAGACAAAATCTAACCTCTGTTTTGTAAAATTCTTTTGAGTTCTTGCTGAGATCTATCACTCTGTAATGATTTATTAATATTTAGAGTGTTTTCTGGAAGAAAAATAAACGATGCAAGTGAATCCAGAATTTTTTCTTAGGCTAATTGTAGTCATGCTTTTTATGCAAATCCTGTTCACCTTGAACAAACGTTTCAAGGCAGCAGGGCTCCACGTGAATAAATCCATTTCAATAATGAAGTACCTAAACCACTATGTGGTTTGATTTTTTTTTTAAATTTATTTTTCATGTGTGTACTGTGTGCTAACAGTAGAGTCTTACTGTCCATACTTAATAATGGATTGTAATTCAGTGTTAGTACAAGCCAGAGAGTCAATGGCAAAATGAATTCTCCAAGTGTGAGGGAGTTGCTTTTGTAGGGTTATTTCTGCATTTTTGTATAGTTCTAAGTTTTTGCATTAGTCCTGAAATCTGCTCAGGAAAAGCACGATTCAATAAAGCAGTAAGAGATTGTAATATTCTTTCCTATCATCAGCCGTTGTGCATTAGTTTATGAATCTATAAATGGCCACAGAGTGCTTGATATAAGTTTACGTAACTAATACTTTGGGAACCTGGCCAGTTTTAGAGGACTGGCAGTGTATGTGGGTTAACATTATTTTTGAGTTTGCATAGGGAAAAATCTTCTCTCCTTTTGTCAGCTGCTTTATATTCATTATTCACTTTATTTTTTCTTTCCATGATGTAAAAGTCTGGAATCATTTTAGAACACAAAAATTATGGTTGGTTCAAAAATACGAATATGTAAACTTGAAATGTCCCAGAAGGTTGTTTTCTGACTTTGAAGTGAAAACATTTTCTGGCAGTTCTGATTCTCTCATTACCACAGTTCAAGCCTATACATGAACAAGAAAAATGCACAGTGAGAAAAATGTAAGACTTCAGACCTTATCACTTTTTTTTTTTTAATCTTAGTGTTTTCTGTACAACATGCACAAGCATATGCTGAAAAGAAAAGAATGGGCACAATATTCTGAAAGTTGGTAAGAAATTGAGCTGTGGGATACAAATAATAGGGAGAAAAGGGTATTGTCTGACTTGGAAATTTTGGCAGAGTTCCATTATCTCTGGCTCACTCAAACACCTAAGTGGTTGGATTAAATGGCAGGGCACAGTTTTTATTTATAGCACAGTGTATGCTGAAGCATAGCTTGTCACACGGTTAGGGAAGTGGCTGCGGTCAAGTTTGAGAACCATAAATTCTCTTAGTTTGATGAAGAACTGCCTCAGGTAAAAGTGAGGGGGTTGCACGTTCAGCTTGATTCAATAGGTCTCCTTCCTTTGTCATAAAGCTTATTAACAGCTATTTACTCTTGTGAACATGACTATGAAATTTCTCCACATTGGCAGCCTGTTATTTGCTCCCTTTCTGATGAGAACCAGCTTTTAGCTATGCTATGACAAGCATAAATACTGCATTGCTTCAGCATTTCTTCCTGCTTTTTGTTTTAGTTATGAGGAAGGCAAAATCTGGCGATTCTAATAAAAATGTCTCCCTGCTCGTGGCGATTATTCAGTGCTCCTTAGTAGGTGATAAATCTGCTGTGACTCAGTTGGTAACAGCGTAGTAGTTAATTTATGTTGTCTGTTTATCAAGTCTCTGTATAAACATCATAAATAAGATTATTTTTTTTTAAGCATTGAAACACTAGTTAAGCAAACTTTGAACTAGAGAACTTTTTTAGAATTTTGGACAGATTTGCTCATTATTTTTTTTCCCCACCAGTGGAAGATTTACACTTAGACTAAACTTGCAAGTGAGTAAGCAGGTCGTGAGGGCGATTTCACAGAGAATCTGTAGCACACAGAGGCATGCGTGTGCACACACAAGCAAAATAATTGTGGAATCTAGTTCATTTTTGGTAAATGCTTTGCAGCAAAAATTATTTGGTTTAATCTTCCAGGGTTTTATCAGTCCACCCGTACTCTCCCAGTTTTAGTAACATGGCCAAATACCAGTTGATAAAAGCATTTGTATGTTATTAATGTTCAGTAATGAATTCTTAGACAGGACTTTCTCAGTAATGTAACAGATACTTATTGTGTTCCTTTTCCACTCGGAAACACTTACAGAAATCAGCAATGGACATCATATGCTATTAGTGTATTTATTTGAAGGGAATGTAAGGTTTTTCATAACATTAAGGCTGAAGAAAAATTACAGGTACTCCACCACACAAAGAAAATAGATACTCTTAGTTATGCCCTACTTCAGTGTAGAAATCTCAGATGTTGTGAATATTTTTTTCCTATGACCTGGCTTTTCTAGATTTTTTTTTCCATTAATTTGCTTTTGTAGTGTTAAAACATTTGTCAATTGTCAAACAAAACTGGCACGGAAAAGACCATCTCATTTTAAAACTCTGAAGTTGTGGAACAATATTTATGTACTTAATATACTCTTAAATGAACTTTGCTTGGGAATTAAAGTAATCTGCTGCACCCTGGCTTACAAGATCAGTCATGAGAGAGACATAACTTTCTAGATACCACAAATCCTCCATGAAAAATTATATGCATGCCTGAGTCAGTGCAGGTAAAAATGCAAAGTCAGTCATACACAGATTGCCTAGCTGACGGGTCTGTGCATAGGTGTACATGCCCCTATCCTGCCCTCAAATTAGAATAAACCTTTCTTTCATGTAGCTGATAGTGTTTTCTTTTTTGGCATTTTTCTTCTTCTTTCACTAAAACATTAGATGGAGAATTTAAAAAAGAAAAAAAAGAAAGGAAGTAAATATGGACTGTCGTGGTTTAATCCTAGCTGGCAACTCAGGACCACACAGCTGCTTGCTCACTTACCCCTAACGAGATGGGGGAGAGATTCAGAAGAGTAAAAGTGAGAAAATTCGTAGGTTCGTAGGTTGAGACAAAGGCCATGCACACAAGCAAAGCAAATCAAGGAATTCATTCCCTACTTCCCATGGGCAGGCATGTGTTCAGCCATTGCCAGGAAAGCAGGGCTCCATCATGCGTAACAGTTACTTGGGAAGACAAATGCCATCACTCCCAACGTGTTCCCCCTACCTTCCTTCTTATTCCCCCAGCTTTATATGCTGAGCATGACACCATATGGTGTGGGATACCCCTTTGCTCAGTTGGGGTCAGCTGTCCCAGCTGTGCCCCCTCCCAACTCCTGGTGCACCCCCAGCCTGCTCGCTGGTGGGGTGGGGTGAGAGGCAGAAAAGACCTTGACTCTGTGTAAGCACTGCTCAGCAGCAATGAAAACATCCCTGTGTGTTATCAAGACTGTTTTCAGCACAAATCCAAAACACAGCACCATACAAGCTGCTGTGAAGAATGTTAACTCTATCCCAGCCAAAACCAGCACATGGGCATAGAAGGATGGGTTAGAAATAGAGATTATTCCCCACTGCTTTCTTTTGTCTCTGTGGATAAAAGGCAATGTGATGAAAATGGAGTAGGTGTTGTAATGGATATACAGTTTGGAAATATAGTCAGAGAATGCAAACTCTATGTTGTTTGCCATGTCCTGAGTGGGAAGGGAAATAGTGGGAGAACAGATGAAACACTCTGTTAGTAGTAAAAAGAAGTATTTGTAACTTACCTTAGTACTCCCTTAATCATACACACAGCTTTTATTTTACATGTTGTATACTTATTGTAAATATACTTGTTTTCCTTTTCCTTTCTGTAATCCATTCATTGTAGAACAATTTACTTCATATTTTAGTTTTCTTAAGATGAGTTAAAAACGCCTCTTCACAAGGTGTTCAGAGTACCGAAAAAAAAGAATTTCTGCCAAATTTTGGAATTCAGTATTGCTTCCTAAAATCATCAAGTATTGATCTTATTAGTGGTTTCTATTTTCACACTTTTTAATTAAAGTCTTTCTGGAAGTCCATTGCTTCTTTCCTCAGACATTTGCTTGAACTGTAGCTTTATTTTTACCCCTGCAAACTCAGAATGTGGAACATTATAGAAGAAGATAAAAAGGGTCACCTGTGATTTTTTTAAAATCTGTTACTTTTTCTTTTTTTTTTTTTTTTTTTTTCTAATAAGAAGCCAGGTCATCAGTCTTGAGATCCATTTCATCTAATGGTGCAAGATAAGATATATTTTCCAGCTGGAAATACTATATGTAGTTGGAATCAGCCCTTACAGGACTCAGCTATATCCAGCTAGAGTCATAGACATGTGTGAGAACGTTCAGTTTGGAGAACAAGGACATAAGTGAAACTACTTTATTTTGACTGATCTGGCTGTGTTGGAAACACTGAGCAATTCTGGGGGTTTTGTTTTGGGTCTTTCTTTTCTTTTTTTTTTAATTATATTTGTGTCTATACCTTTCTAAACTGAAAGGGAATAACTGCTTAAAAGCTTTGCTCATAGACTTGAACACATTGACAAGACCAAATTGCAGTTCTCAAAGCATAACAGCATTTTATATTTGATTACTGGTTTTGTTAATGGATTAAGTTTGCTTATTCTTTCTGAGTTTGGCATGTGATATATAGCAATACCTAGGAATTCTTATGTATGCTTCAGATATTAAATTGCTTTATCAGCTGTCTGCCTCTGAAAAGTTGGGAACTTATTCCAAAGTTAAAACACAGAATACTGCAAGCACCACTGCCAAGCGCACATCCAAAGCCATCAATCCTTGCACTATTTGAAGTCCTGTAGTCTTGGATGCTAGAAGATTTTGAGCAGAGAACTCAGATACTTTGTGTAATCATATGATGGTTGCAATGTTGGAAGTGAAAAGCCATCATGACTTCAGAGAAGGGATGATCCCTTTCGATTTTCATCTTTTGATGCGTATTATTTTAAAGAGGCTTGTTTCAACTCTACACAACATAATGGGGAATTTATAAATAGAAATGAAATCCCATTAGAAAGTAGTAAGGTAGTAAGCACATTCTTACAAGCTTGCATACATTTAAGAATTGGTAATGTCCTGTGCTGTCATGGGCATGGTCCGTACATAAGCAATCTCAATGGGATGGGCAGATTGGACTTTTCTGTTTCTAAATATTTCTTCTAGAAACATATTATTACCTTCTGATTAAATACTTGTTTCTGTTCAAGGATTTTAGACACACTTTTTTTTATCTTTTGAGAATCTGTGAACTAAACCACAGACTGGACTGTCGTTCTCACTAGATGGACATGGGTGTGTCTACTTAAATATTAAATCTTGACAGAAGAACAAACTCTTCAAACTCACTGATGCATCAGGAGTGCAGCAGTGTCTGTCTCACTAATTGCACTGCCATTCTGTAAAGCTGATTTAGGAAGGTAGCTTGATGGGTACCTATTTCTGAATGGGTGGCTCAATCTAGTTTGTCTCCCTTCAATTTGAAAGCAGGTCATTATGTACGACTCATCTTCTTTTATTTGCCCAACCCAAGTTCTTTCCCAAGGGTACACAAATCAAAAAACATTCTCCATCACTGAAATGAGTTTAGGAATTACTGTGGATATTGCTTGAGAACCAAAAAGACTATCAATGGGGACTTCAGACTTTTAACCACTGACTGCTGTTCTTTGAGCCCAGTTTTCCATCTACCTTGTAATCTATCCATCCAGTCTGCATTTCTGCAATTTGGCTGGAAGGATACCTGTGGAGATGGTGTCAAAGTCAAAGTAAATGACATTCACCACCTTCCCCTTGTATGCAAAGCCAGTAATAGCATTACAGAAGGCAGCAGGGTCAGGCAGACACAGTCTGGCCTTGGCAAATTTGTGCTGGCTGTTCCAAATCACCTTGTTGTTCATCATGTGCATAGGTGTCACCATCTGCTCCTGGTGAGAGAGGTTAGGCTGAACAGTTCTCAGTTTCCTGGATGTTCTTTCCTACCCTTACTCAAGCAATTGCACTGAGATATTTTTCAGGACTAATTAATCTTGCCTCTCCCTGGCAGTTCTTATGCTGATCTATATACTGAAGAGACCATGCTTTACTGGAGATAGGAAGTAGGATATTGGAATTCAAGCATAGCATTGAGGAGGGCAACTCTTCTTGAGGCTTTATGCTGCATACTTACAGGTGCAGAAGAAAAAACAGTAGCCTTCAAGTGGAAGAATACTCATTTCTACAGAGAAACACAGGGCTGAAATGGACTTCCTGAAATCATTTTGACCCCCTTGTTCCAGAGCTTCCTCCTTGTTCCAGAGCTTCACTGCCTTTATCAGTTTTCCAGCTATCTTCCTTGCTACAGTTTATGTCTCTCCTGCTCTTCACAGATATGGGGCAGAACTTAATTCATACTGCTTTCCCTTAGGGTTTTGTTTGTTTTACATATTTGGATACTGTCTTTTCCTCTAAGCTGGATGACTCCTATTTATTCAGGCTTTCTTCCTGAGTAATGTACTCTGTACCTCTGTTCATTGACTTCACTTTTTTTCCTGGATTTCATCAAGTTGGTCTACTTTAAAGTGCACTATGCACTGGCTTATTAGTGATAAGAGATCTTTTTAGAAGTGAGGACTAGTTCATAAAAGGACTGGGTGCCAATTCTTCAGATTACAATAGAGAAGGCAACAATCTTGAAGCATACCTAGATATGTTGGTGATTCTGAGAGTCATAGATTGGTTTACAAGTTAAGAATTGGAAGTACATCCTTGTTTCAAATGTACTCTGTTAGTATAGCTTGCAAACCCTGCAAGCTGTCTATATATGACTATCTTTAAGTGGTTTTGTCCTTAAAAAATAACCGTGTGCTGAATCAGAGAAGCACGCAAAACAAAATTAACTATGAAAACATCTAAGCCAATGTTACAGAAAAGTGAGCTAAAGACTTGCTCTTTCAACTGCTTGGAGTCTGGCAAGTAAGGTAATACTTATCACAGAAGAAGGATTTTAGTATATGACTACATATTTTGTTCTATGGATATAGAAAAACATGCTTGAGGGTTTTTTAACATTAATTCAAAGCTGCCTTATTCTAACACAGTAGAAATGATACTTTGTCACCATCAGTTAATTCATATTCTTTTAAAACTAACTCCTGTTCTCCCAAAGTATTTCAGAAGATCCCCAGATGAATAGCCACACAGCAAATCAATCCAAAATATAGGTATTGAAAAAAGCAAAATTATGTATTCTGATGTAATACATAGTGATCACATGTAAGGAACAGACTTTAAAACGGCTGCCAAAATATGAGAACTTTACTGCAATCTGGGTGCACATCAATCCATGTAGCAGATTATTGTGCATTTGGTAGCAAATAATAACATCATGGATTGTAAAGTATAGTACTATTCTCTCAGAAACAAATGCAGTTGTAGTTCTAGATACTGTTTTTCATTATGTCTTTTGATTTTTGAGCCTTCAAAACTGTATTGATAATTGTAGATGAAAAGTGAATTAAGAGAGTGGTGATGCTAAACACTGCCTGCTGTTGAATGGGTAACGGCAGTGGTAATGCTAAGCACTACCTGCCATTGAACGTGTTCTTAATAAACTTGTTGCATTAAGGTCCACAGTCTTTAACACTGATCACTTGTGATCTGCTCATTGATCATTTGTGAGCAGAGCCAGTCTATCAGCATCTGAATTCCTCACCTGCTTAAATTCTTAGCATCTTGTTGAGCTTCCCCTATTGAAGAGCTGTTGTTAAAGAAAGCCTATGTTTTTATTCAGACAATCGGCTCTAAAATATGACTGCCTTGTATGTGGCCATGTCCAAAGACGACATTTCTCTTTTGGTGTTTGCATTAGCTGGTGATCTTTGAAGACTTGAAAAGGAGATAGACCTAGAAAACTTGGGAGAGTTTTCTTGCTCCCCGTAGTCTTCTACATGTCTTTATTGAATATCTTTATGCAGAATCTATCAGGTTCTTTGGCCAAGATACAGTTTTCTTCATAGCCCAGCCTGGGTGGAGTTGCCTTGGACCTATTTCCTTTGACAGGAGAAGGAGCCAGGATTGGAAAGACCAGCTCTTCTGGGCAAGACGCAGTCACTGTCTCATCAGCTCTGTCCAGGTGGAGTTGCATCAGCCCAGAAAAAGACGTGCCAGGCCAGTCTGAAAAAAACAACAAACAACTAACTCTGAGAGTAAAGCCAGAGGAACAATGCTCTGGAGACAGTAATTACAGCAGATCCAAATCAAGCTTTATCCTAGTGCAAATAAGTGATCTGTAATCTAAACTGAAATAAGGGTTTGAGGTTGTTTTATTAACAAGGAGTTCTTTTCATAGACAAAAGATGTCATTTTAAGTTTTGTGGTTTGTGTGCTGTTGATTTGAAAAGTAATATCTATCAAAAATGGTTCAACTTGAAGGAGATTCTGGGGGCATTATGCATTGAAAATAACATATAGGCTTTGCTCTGTCGCTATCCTTCAAAAATGTTGAATTGTTTGATGTTGAATTCTATTTTAATTAAATTTAAATTAAATTTTCAGTACATGAAAATGACCTTTAAACACAACTAAGTTTTCTGACTAGGCAAAGAAAAGAGTGGAATTTTCTAAGATTTAAAAGAAAAATTAAACAATGTCTTATGACAGGAGCCAGGGACAGGTTGTTCAAACTCTGTCCACAGAAGTTTTCAGAAGTTTAACTCCTGTTCCCTTTTCCATCAGAGCTGCAGACTTGGTTATTCTCAAACAACAGTTTTCTTGATTGTTTTCAATTTTATTTGCCATTTTAACAAATAATGGGAAATGAGCTGCAGAATGAAAGATGGAAATGGGGGTTGGACCACTGAAGTGGGATCCTGAGTTTAAATCCAGGCTCTTTTCAGCTTTGTACCCTAAAAACAAGGATAGTTACTCTACTTAGTCAATAAAAAATAATTTTAAACCAACATGTGTAAGGAGTCTTGTGAGGGAGATAGTGAGAAGGATGGAAGTGGAACTTTGGAGAAGTGCTTGAATGACCGGAAAACAGGTGAGAGAGGTGGCAGCATACGATTAATAAATTCCTTTTTGTACATTGCCTTATGTAGATACATAGAAGCTGGAACTGCTGATAGGTACATCTTTATCTCTGCATTGCCCTTACTGGTCCTAAAGTAACAGCAAGCTACAGCTTATTAACTCAGCTCTGAACTGTAGGGATCACTAGAGAGGAACTGGCAAAGGAAGTTCTAAAAACTGTATAGTTTTGTAATATAAATGCTCTAGCAAGTGCCTCTGAGAAGTATCTATTTAGTTTATATCCACTAAAAATAGAGGGCATGTTTCAGATTAGCGTTAGTAAAACTAAATATGCATTGCAACTGAAGGAAGCGGTCTCGGTAATCCTGAAAGACTGATCTGAGAAAGGGCACTGGAAGGGATGGTTCTGACCCTGGGCCCTCACAGTACATCTCTTCCTATGGAGGTCTCAGTGAGTTACTGCCTTCAGCTGAACACCAGTATTGAGGGTCTTTCCTACTGGATATTTCAGATATTTATACTCCTTTTGTGGTAAATTTCTATTATAAATGAAATTTCCAAAATCACCCCATGATATGAAAGAAGTATGGAGGGGAATTATAATTTATGCTATCTTATTTGCTGTGCACAGTCTGTCAAGAATGTTGATATGCCTAAAAAAGTTGCCATCTTTCAAATAAAAGTATTTTAAAGGCATAGACAAGAAGGAATTAATTTAAAAATCTCTTGAAAGCATCTTTATTCTGAGTTGGGCAAGTAGTGACGTTGGAATTCCAGCAGATTATTCTTACAGCACAAGACAACTGATGGCAGATGTCCACCTGACAACTGCAGGTTGTTAAATGCAATTTCTGAAAGCAAGTAAATGGACCAAGTGTTTGTGTTGTTGTTGTAGTGGCTGAAAAGATTTCTTTCAGCATCAAGAGAAACTAGAAAATACATACTGTATTTGTACATACTGGAGAGTTACATGAAAATAAGATTATTTATTTTTTAAATTAATTAAATAATTTATTTATTTATATTTGGCCATGAAGTTAGTATGTTACAGCTTGTTCTAGTTATTTCCCAGAGAGACTTAATTTAAATTCTGTATTTCCTGTTGGCTGACATAAGGTGGCTTCCTCTTTAACACACACATCCTCTTCAGAGGTATCCAACTCTCTTACTTGCCATCAGAAGTTAGTGGAATTTAGGTTGTCCAGATCTTTCTTTGATGATGTCTCCTCTTCTAAATTACTGCAAGTCATAGCACAGGTTGTGCTTACCATGCTATCACTTCTAGTCTCCCAGTTACATACAGTGGGAGTTGAAAAGAGGTGCTAACTTCAAAACTTAATAAGGTGGAATCAATGACTAGTTTCTGGTTATCAGTAAAGTAGTAAGCCTTGATAAGAAGGCTAAAATAACCTTTATTCATCCTATCTATCAAGAGCCATAGCCAAAATAAGAAAAAACTACCATTTCTGTATTAAACAGTGTAAGTGGAAAAAATAGCATTTCATAATGAAAGAATTGCTTCTCTTCCTAAGTTGCTTCTTTGAACCAACAGAATGGCTTTGAAATGAACAGAATTGATCGCCTGGGAACAGAGAAACTCAAGTTAAGGAGAGGGTGAGTGTTAGGACTGGAACAGGAGTTGTACTGCTGAAACTTTTCTGATTGCTCATTCCTAAAAATGCACCAGTGGATCTCAGTGTAATAAATGTTGGTCTGTAGGTAAGAATAACATTGCTTTTGTGCACCATTTTTGGAAGCTGCCTGAGCCAAGAGATTCTGTGAGAGTTAAGTTGAAAGATTATGAGTTTAGCTACTTTTGTAGGTAGACATACATGTATGTTTTGTGAAGTTAACTGCTGCATGTTGACAGCCTGTTTTTCTGAAGTAGTGTTAGACTTGTGTATGGAGTGTAGGGATACTAATATTTGGAAAAAAATGTTTAATTGGGGAACTTCGGTTGCAAATGACAAAACTATGTGCAATGCCTTTAGCTTACCATCTCTTAATAAGGTATTTCTTGCCCTTTTTAATTATATGGTCTAAATGGCACCTATTTTCATCATTCTGAGTACTTATTAATGTGGATTTTGTAAGCTGGGAGTGCTGGTGCTTTACGTGAGCTGTGTTGAGAAAGATGGTCTAACATTGTCCACAGCTACCTGACTGGAGGATACAAAGACGACAGACAAATTTTTTGCAGAAGTGCACAGCGATATGACAAGAGGCACTAGGCACAAGTTGGAACATGGGAAATTCCAGTTAGATATTAGGACTTTTTTTTTTTTTTGTAAACCACAAAGATGATAAATACTGGAACTGGTTACCCAGAAATGTTATGGAATCGATGTCCTTAGAGGTGTTCAACACTCAGCTGGATGTGGCCCTGAGCAACCTGATCTGATTAGGTCTGCCTTAAGCAGGGGGTTGGACTAGATGACTTACAGAAGTCCCTCCCACCCTAAATTATTCCATGATTCTATGGTGGTGGCTGTGTTAGAAGAGTGTCTTGTTTTTTCTACTGCATAGAAACAGAACTATTTTTAAATGTTTCCCATTTTAAGCTATATTTGGTTTTGAGCCAAACAACCAATATTTCTCCATGTTTGGGAGCCAAAGTAAATACAAAAATATAAAATAGCAAAAATAAAAGTTGCACAGTGTTAGACTATCATTGAAATCTTGGCTGGTGGTACTATGGCACCAGGTTTGGAAAACGAAAGTACTGCTGTGAACAATTTGATTGAGCGAGGTGGTGCTTGCAAATACATGGTGTTAACCTATTTTCTTAAGGTATGCTTCATTTGTCTAGCACTCTGGGAGGCAGTGCTAGGTCTTGCCTTCATGCCTTCTAAAATCTTTGAAATGGTGAAAAACAAACAGCTTCAATGTAAGGCAAAAGGAATTCTGATGATGAAGCCAAATTTGCTGTAATACAGTACAGCTGTATTCACCGTCTAGTTTTGTAGGGCAGAGTTCAAGGCTCTTCACTCTATGGACAAAAACAAAAAAATAGGACTGTATTTGATCACGAGAGACCATACCCACTTACAGCACACCAGAGGAATCATAGAATAAGTGAAAGTAACATCTTGTCCCATTATTGCTTTTCTTGAGCCTTCAGTGAAGCAGGCAAACAGATAGCTCAAAAAAAAAAGTAAGTTGCCAAGGTGAATTTAGCTCAAAACAAAAAAACCGGTCACTTCGTTTCATTTGTGCTTCATTCCTGAAGTTTGTTGGCTATATCAGCACTTCAGGGTTATTTATGAATGTGTCAATTATTAGTTAATAAATTATCAGCCAGCTGTTGACATATCTTCTTAAGTTGGAGAGAGAAACAGAGTGCTCTTCAGCTGAAGATACTTTATTTGACAGGGCCAAGATATATTTTGGGGTTTGGGTAGTGACAGAAAAAAGCCAGTTAATTTGAATTCCAGTCACCTCATTACCCAAGTTCTCTCACATTCCTTGAAACAGAGGAAAATCAAACCAGCTGGCAATTTTAACTAACTCCACATCTATTGTTACCAACAATATTATAAGGATATAGTGGGGTATGGAACACAGAATTTCAAAGGCTTTAATCTCAGTTACTGAAACAAAATTATTTTGTTTGTTCTTTTGGGAAGTGAACTCTCAGGTGGTTTTATTTGCTTTTATAGGTTGGAAATCCCACTGTCCCCAACACTGAATTGCTGAACAAATACTGCTTTAATGCAACTAGCCCAGTGACCCATTTTGGTTTATGTCCTTATTTCTCTCCAGTAATTATATAGCAAAGGAATGATATAAATCTCTTAGTAGTTACTGTTTTGCCTTTTCAGACTGCTTTGCAATGGTGATTTATTAGGGCAATGTTAGACCTAAACGAAAGGGCTTTGACTGAAATTTTGCTGTAAAAGTAGAAGTTGAAAATTGGACTTCTCTGTTTGTCTTGTAGCTAAATATGAACCATCAGTTAGGACTAGCTGGTATGAATAAGAGATGGTAGCAGTGCTTATGAATTCTCCCCTCTCTTCATTACTCCATGATTAATTAAAGTAATAAGAAAAAGAAGATACTTCACATAATCCCTGGTGGATCCAAAGCTTGAGCAACAAGTGTCCAGCTGAATATTTTGTATATTGTTTTCCATGGCTGCTTTCACATTTTAAAGATGTGAATTTCAGTTAGGTGTTTCAGAGTTATATTTTTCTGAAGTTTCAATGTTTATTCGCTCTTGGCTCCTGTTGCCTATATGTGACCACTTATTTTTTCCAACTAGCCAAACTATGGTGCTCCCAGCTGAATTCTTCAGACCATTTGTAGCTATTTTCTATTCTGAAGAGCTATCGGTGGCTGGTTCCCTCATGATGCAGCTGATTTATTAATCTGTCATTAAAAGTCTTTCCCCTTATAGGTGAAGAGTCCTTTCCCTAGAGTGATTCTAACACTGCAAGTGGTCTGATGCACTTAACATAGTGCTTTTAGTTCAGCTATGCAGTGCATGGTTTGTCCTGCTGGTTTTGGTGATCAGTTGACTTTTGTTCAAGAGAATACTTGCAGATCAGTGTGGAATGTCTGTTGGCAAGCCAGGAGGGAAAGATTGTTTTTCAGAGGTAGCTGTGGGTCCCAGAATCTTTCATTTGGAGATGGCCTCAATGTAAAAGAATTACCCTACAAATGCAAATACTTAAGACCAGAGTTTCAATAACACATGCCAAAAGCTGAGACAAGTGAGTATGAGTTAGGAAAATTCAACCTTGCCTTGCTCTGTGCCTGCAGGTGTTCTCTTCTGTTTGTAAGGTGTTTTCAGAATGTCTTTACCTTGGAATTAGAGGGCGTCTAGTTTATCATTTGACTCTTTCATCAAGGAGACAGGGTGAAAAAACGTATTCTAAAATCATAATATGACAAAGTTATTTTCTCAAAATGAAATACATTCTTATCACAGTATCATAGCCGTCAAGTTCCTGTGACTTCCCTTGTCCATTCCATCATGTTCAGTGAATGTTTATCTGAGTGGTGGGCAAGTAGAGATGTTACTCAGAACAGGAATGCCTGATTTCCCTGTAAGTTGTTCAAAATACTGTGGATCAACACAGGTGAAATTTATTTTGCTAATGTGCTCCTGAGATTTGTCCTCATTTACCAAGCTAATTGATATGAAGTCCTTTATATCTGTACTGCTCCAGGCTGGCCCTCTCTTGACGAGGCTAGCCGTGTCTGTGCAGCACGTGGCATTGAGCTCTCCCCAGCTGGCTGCAGAAGCCACCCTGCGCTGCTGTGCCCTCCCTGTATACCTCTTGTCTGCTCCGAGGATTCCAAGTGACCACGTGGGCCTTCCTTGTAGGCCTTAATATGAGTTGCATTTTGTTAGGTATTCATGGAAGGCTTTTTTGTTTATTTTTAATTCTGACCAGTGTAGCAGAGTAGGGCTTACAGTCTCCTGCACAAAGCTGCCTTTTCCTTTTAGATTCAGGAAATGCTTGGATTTGTTCATAAGGGTCCAGGTCTCCTTTGAACTCATTTGACCTCCTTCAGTCTGGAACATTTTAACTTCTTTTTTAATTCTTTAGGAACTATATAAACGTACTCAGCTATAACAAAAGGGCATTGCTTTGCAGCCTTTTGTATTTCTGATGCTAAGAAGTATACTGTGTGTAGGTGGGCAGAAAAGTGAAGTGTTGGAAGAGTGCAAGGGCTCCTGGAAAGATATTAGAGACAGAAGAGCCAGGCTCATGACTAAGCAGCACACTGACCTGGTTTGGGGAGAAATGTCATTCCCCACAGAGTCATGCCAATAGTGATCTACCATGCATTGATAGTTCTGCCATGACAGAGAGCACTTTCTGTGCTTGATGGCTTCCTTCAGTCCTCATTGTTCTTAGGCTACACAGGAGACAAAACCATTCACTCCCTGGAACCCAAGTGCTTTCACTCAGCAGCTGCGGTTCCCAGCAAGCTCAGGTTCTAACTTCACTTGGGAACCTTTGTTGCCTCGGGTAGAAAAACTTGCCAGTGTTGGCCTTAGTTGCTCCGCTTCAGTCCATACACTTCCAGGAAGTGGTCAGCCTCTGACAGTCATTGTTTTACAGTTAAAATTCATCCCTCAATTTCAGTGACTCTGGAATGCACGCAGCCCATGGAAGGGAATGTGGATTAGTTGTATGAAGTGTAGCATCTGTGTTGTTGCTTTAGCACAATTATTTTCCTTTAAAAATGTGCAGCTAAATAATAGTGAAGGAGGCTGTTTGTCTGCCTTGCCCTGTGCTGCTCTTTGGGTCAGGCTGCACCTTCAAGAGGAAGGAGAGAAGAGTGCCCTTGCTGAGATTGGCTGATCCCTTTCACCTAGGGCAACTTCTGCTGTGTGGAAAGAAGGAAATAGTAAGCAAGGCACTTACAGAAGGGGCAGAAGATAGTTATGTTAGAAGAGCATGGAGCCAACCCTTTAGCTAGATCTCCAAGGGGAGGAAAAGGAAGATATTTTCCTAAACACTGTGGTGACACTGTAGTATTTGTTGCCATCCAGGCCATCACTGGAAGGATCCTGTACTTAAAAGTGAGCTACAGGGAAAGAACCTGCCCTTGTGGGGATGATAGGATTAATTTTTTTAAATTTTAAGTTAATCTCCTTGTCTTCTGTTCTGCCTTGTTCTATATTTTTAAAAACACATTATTCCTGTTTATGTTCTGCCAGAACTGGCTTTGAGTTTAAAAACTCTTTTGGTGGCTTTCATGTGCTAGCTATAAAGAAAAGATCTAAAGGGTCCTACATCAAAGCTGTTGCTGTCTTGGGATCCCATTTAGACTTTCTGTTTTTAGAAACTTCACTGCCAGGTTTTAGGCTTAAATAAAATCAAGACCCCATAACTGACACTTATGAATAAAATACAATATCTATCTAATTGGAATCAAAGCCAGTTGAATTCAGTCTTGAATTAGAATTAGGTTTTCAAATTAATGTAAAGTATAACTAAGAGATGTAGAGAAACACTTGTATAAACAAACAAAAAAGTGAAATTATTGTAAATTATAAATTTGAAAAGGTCTTCACTAAAGTTTATTAAAATCCAGTTTTGGGTCTGATTAAGAATTTTAATACAGAAATGAAATTATTATCTCATATTTTCATATTTGAATCAAGTGGTGTAAGTCTTGCTTTCTTCTTTTTACTAAGCATCTTTACGAAGCATATTAGAGGGGTTTGAAGTCTGTTGGGTTTTCTTCCTGGTTTCTGCTCTTTGGAGCCTTGTTGATATTTAAAGTGGTACACGTGCAGTCATTTCATATACTGAAAATAAAAGAAGTTAGGATTTCTCCCAGACCAGGAAGCAACCGCCACCCCTTCCCCTGTGATGGTATTGTACTGCTGAAAGTGTCAGTGTGGTGAGTTTTCTAGAAGCCTTGCAGTCTTCTGCAACCTGGCAGAGTTGCCTTTGGAAAACTGTGACAGTTTCCTGGCTGAGTGCTTTTTCTTGATCTGTCTTTAGATAAAGAAAGAGTCTCATCGGAGGCACATGTTTTCCATTAGTTTTACTCATACGCTTCTTTCTATAAAGGGAAGAGGCATGAAGCGTTTGGCTTAAGTCTTTACATTCAGTGTGCAGACAACTGCAGGTGCTTGACAGTACTACTAAATCATCTTCACAGATTGGGGATTGTGGCCTCTCAGCAACTCTAGTAATCAGAATTTCTCAAAAAAAAAAAAAAAAAGAGGGTAGGCTGGGGTGGTACCAGAGAATCAATATGTACTTGTGTAAAGAAACTATGAATATCAGTCTGCAATTATTGAGAGACAGGAAGGAAGGGAGCTGAAGTGAGGGAGAGAAAGAAAGAAAAGGAAATTCAGTATCACTCATCACTCAACCCTGTTATTTAATGACAGATGATGCATCTCATTATTTTTCTTCAGGATTTAGCTCCTGAAGTTAAATGATTTTGTGCAAATTTCTGTTTTTTCCTGAAAAGTTAATGTCAGCCTTCATGATTGGAGAGATGCCTGAAAATGTGTTGGAAATAAAAATTTGTGTTTTGAGAATGAGAAGAGAAATAATAACCCAAAATGTACTATTCTAGGGCCAGTGTTGTAAGTTGGGGGAGAAGTAATTACTTTTTCTTTAAGCATTAGCATACAACAGTTCTCAAAATAGGATAAGGCTAACAGTGACAAGGGAATATTAAAGCTGTAAGTACCAAGGAAGGAAAAGCCAATTCTCCCTCACCCCACCAAAAGAAGAAAAAACACCTTTTTGTAGCCTAAAAAACTTATTGTTATGAAGTCATTCTGTGTTGTTTTAAGTTAAATTTTTGTAGATGGATATACAAGATGTTTCTTGCTTTATGTGCGGCTCCCCTGGAAAGCATAAAAATGAATGTTTAAAAAAGGTTTCTTAGTAATTTTTACTGAAGTATGTATGTTGGTTAGGTATCCTGGTGTAATTCCAACTAGAAAATTACATTTCCAGCCCAACACAGCAAAAAAAATATATAGTTGTATAATTTTTATTTGGATCTAGTTACTATTTATGCTCTACCCTAAATTTGCAGTATGATTAACTTAATGTTAAAACTTCATACCTTTTACTAACAACAAAAAAAAAAAGAAATCTAATTTGCAGGTTTTTCATCTATGGGTTCTGTAGATGGCTAATACTACTATAACTCCCACATTTAAAGGAAAAATACTTGCTTTTTTTCCAGTTACTTCATGCACTTTTCTGTTACTGCAGTTGTAGAAGATGTTACAGCTAATGATAGTACTAAACTATTAATGGAAAAACAGACATGTTGGAAACCACAATTTTACATGGCTGTTAGTTTACTTCTGAAAATACACTTAGTTTCCAGGGGACTCCACCTTTAAGCAATTGTACGGTTGCTTGCAACTAGCAAATTAAACAGCCCTACCTTGTATTCCATTCATGAATATATGATTATAAGATAATGCATTCTGATCTTTTTTTTTTACTCTTTCCCCAGTGAAAAGGCAGAGTCTGAAAGTTCAGATCAATGCAACAGATGACACCGTTTGCATGAGGTATCTTCGACCAAGTCAAAACACCAAACTAGAAGGTTTTGTCCTGGGTTATGGAAGCAACTTCTTCTCTAATCAGTACATTCCTTTACCTTCAGAAGGAAAAACCTACATAACAGAACTTGGTAAGGCACATTTGTTTTGCATGTGTCGTGGTTCAGCCCCAGTTGGCAACTAAACACCACGCAGCCGCTCACTTGCTCTCCCCACCCTTGTGGGGTGGGGGAGAGAATCAGAAGAGCAAAAGCAAAAGCAAAAACTTGTGGGTTGAGATAAGAACAGTTTAATAATTAAAATAAAATAATAATTATGATAATGATTATGATGATGATAATAACAGTAACAATAATAATGATAATATAATTAAAAGGAAAAGAGGAAAAAAAACCCAAAACCACAAGCGATACAACCGCTCGCCACCCGCCGACCGATGCTGCCTGTCCCCGAGCTGCAATTGCTTCCCTCCTCCCCCAGCCAGCCCCTCCCAGTTAAGATACTGGGCATGACATTACATGATATGGAATATCCCTTTGGTCTGTTTGAATCTGCTCTCTCAGCTGTGCCCCCTCCCCTCCCGGCTTCCTGTGCACCTGGCAGAGCATGGGAAGCTAGAAAAGTCCTTGGCTAGTACAAGCACTACCCAGCAACAACTAAAACATCGGTGTCTTATCAACATTATTTTCATACTAAGTCCAAAGCACAGCACAATGCCAGCTGCAGTGAAGAAAATTGACTTTATCCCAGCTAAAACCATGAGAACATGCTACTGTTGTCATGAATTGTGGGAAGAGGGCGAAGAGAATGTGAACCTTCGGGTTTCTTAATTTTTGTTTTTATTGGGTTGTTGCTCAGTGCTTTTTGTGTTTGTTTAAGGTTGCCTTGAAGAATTTCATATGAAAGTGGAATTAGGAGATCATTCAAGGAGAACAAATAGTTCTTGTTTGGAAAAGTTTGCTACTGGTATTTGTTTTGAGGATTGTCATTGTACAAAGAGATTGTACTATACTGACCACATCACATATCAAATGGGATGATTTGCCTAAAATTCTAATTATAAAGTAGAATACAAGGGAGATGTTCATGTTTTTAACAAATGGTACAAGAAGAAATGAAACAGTTTTGAGAACTGTGTAGTTGATTCCCTTTGCTAGAAACTTTCACATCAAAATGATACCTCTTCTGGCAGGGGCCTATTCCAGTTCTATGCATTATAAATAACAATAACTTATTATACCATAACTTCTATGTCAGAGGTTACGGATGGAATTCCATGAGCTGTTGTATGGAAGAGATTAAACCACATCAAGAATGTTATATCCTGTTGCCTGGGATAGGGAGGAAGAAGGGAATTTGGTTGTCCCTTTGACTTGTGGTTATGTCAGTGTGGGCAGGATAGCAAAACAGTAGAACTGGATTAGTTAGAAATGCCTGATGAATGATTGAAACGTTGACTTATCAAGAGTTGACCTTTTAAGAAATCTGTTCAATCTCTGAGGATTTTCCTGTTGCTTTCTTTAATTTTTTTCTAGCCTGAAATGAATCTGGGTGTAATGCCAGTGATCTTGGTGTAAAATGAGGGGGAAGAAAGGATGCACAAGCACAGAAGTAGCAATTGCCATCTTTTTGATGTGGTCAGTTAAGGCAATTCTGGGGGTTTGCTCCAGGCTGAAAACTGCAGAATAAAAAAGAATAAATAAGATGTTAGACACAGAATGATTCAGATATTAGATATTTTCATTAGATCACTGTAGCAAAGGTTGACTTTTTCCTTTTCACGGATTGGTATTCGTGGGATCTCTCTGTAATTTCTCACTAATCCAGTGTTTGAGTTTATAACCATTGCTTAAGCTGTGTTTGATTTATCAGATTTATCTCATGTGTAACTTTCACTACGAATGGCGTACAGGATCTTCTGTAGAATACTGTGAATTGGGCATAAATAATACCTGTATAGTTGTGTCGCAGTAGTGAGGACTAATATTTTTCTCTGAGATCCTTGGAAAGAGGAAAAAGCCCTGAATATAATGTCACATATTACATTCTTTAGCTTTAATACCTAATGTTTTGTGAAACTGAAAACAGAAGGCTGAATGTCACTGGGAACATAAGGTATTTTGTAACTCCAACGTTTATAGCTAATGCTGGAAACTGTAGACACCTTTCTTTAGTTCTGCATCAGAAAGGTAGCCACACGCATATTCATTAAAGCTTACTGTTAAGCGATCAGAATCTTGTAGCAATGAGCACAGAAGGTGAGAAAACCCATGATGCATGCAGCCTATAATGAAATGAACACATTTTCTCTAGTGTATCTGGAGAGGGAACAGCACAAGTGTTGGGGACTACTCTCCTTTTCCTTTTTAATTATTTTAAAGGAGAGTAACTTCAGAATTTTAAAACAATAATACAAGTTGTCAGTCAGTTTCCTAGTGACGATGAATCTATGGTTCTGACCTCTGAGTGTCCAGTAACTACAAATGCAACATGCAGCATAATATAAAGACTAGCATTTCCAACTTCAATAAAATGTTATTTTGGAAAGGAGAGGAATAAAAGAAGCTAGCAGCAATAGGTACTTCATGTTGCAAGCATTTATTTAAGACAATTTAAAGTACATTTATTGGAGCTATTGCTTTTAATTAAGAGATTTAGTGTTATATGCTTTGTGGACTTGTTTTATTGGAGTTTGAAAGCAGAGAATTTCATTAATATTGAACACCACATTAAGCTGCAGCTTTGATAGTACTTTCCAAGTGTGTACAGAACGTGAGCTAAAGGAAGAAACATCAGGTGTGGTTTTGGCTCTATTTTAGAGTGATTAGTGTGGCAGAAGTGAAGACTGCGGTATGTTGCTAGCACCCCCCACAGTTTCAGGGACCAGCTGCTGGCACAAACTGGAGGAATTGCAGGATGGTTCTTTGTTTTAGGAACAATGGTTAGGTTTTATTCTGACAGCCAGAGAACTTAACTCAGCACATGCTTTATGTGGATGTTAATAAAAATAAGGTTTTGTAAAGGGGCAATAAAACCACTCTCAAGATACTTTCCAAAGACACAAACCCCCTAGACACCTATTGCTGAAAAATCTTATGTTACCTTTGTGCTCCTAGTACATCTCACATGTGATGACGTTGGCCTAGTATGCTATCTTCATATTAAAATGATATATTTATAAATCTTCACACTAAAAATTGTCTATTCCATGTTCTAGATATTCTAGTGATTCAAGAGCCACTGTACGCTTTGCGAAAGGTCTTCAGTGGGTTCCACATATTTTTCCAGAATCAGAACTAGGTTAATACGAAAATATTCACATTCACCCTGAGAACTCCTCTTGGTCCTCTCATGCTTTGGCTTGTCTGACTTTTACAGAAAGCAGATGAACTTTACAGGTTGCCCTGAACAGTGGTTGGTTGTGGCTTTTACCGAACAGGATGCAGAGGGAGTGATTCTCAAATGTGAAAAGACATTGTGGCCTATTTAGACAAAGGCTCATGCAATTTAATGCTTCCTCCTCTCCTGTCAGTTTTAGTGGTTCATAGAAAGAAAATACTTCCCCCAATCAATTTAGGGACTTTAATCACAACCTTAAATTGGTTTGGTAGCTGAAATGTAAAGATTAGAAATGGAGATTTAAGGGCATTTTTTAGTTTCTAAAAGATACATTTTCCAAATGGATTAAGGAACATTGCTTTAGAATGTAATTGCCTGAGAGAGTGACTATCTCTATATCTACGCAAAAGTGGGTCTTGTTCCTAGTAATATTAAACTTGTCTATTCAGTGAAGATGGTACAGATATGCAATGAAGTGTAGACCCTACTCAAAGAAAAATAAATCATTTCATTAAATTAGTAGTTAGGCCAATGTAAGAAAGCATAAAGACTTTGCATACAAGTCAGTCATGATTCCCTCCCTGAAATTGATCAATCCTTTAAAATGTCCTTTGTCCTTTATAACAAACAGTATGGGTCTACACAGCAGAATGAAGTGCCTTGCAGACATTGCCCTGATTTAGCTCTGCATGCCTGGTTTTGTTAATGGAGCAGCATAATAGGTATTCTATTTGCGATAATTGTCCCTGATTGGAACTGGAGTATGGGAAATGAAGCAAT
This sequence comes from Phalacrocorax aristotelis, assembly GCF_949628215.1. Classification (NCBI taxonomy): domain Eukaryota; kingdom Metazoa; phylum Chordata; class Aves; order Suliformes; family Phalacrocoracidae; genus Phalacrocorax; species Phalacrocorax aristotelis. The sequence continues at coordinate 124,649,220 of NC_134276.1, forward strand.
CACAAACTTGGGTTTTTTTAATAGATGACACAATATACACAACCATATATATCTCTAAAGCTCATCACTTCCACATTTCACTGTTGATTAAGATGAAATTTATTGTCACATTTTCTGCTGGGTCATACACCTCTTATGATGCTGTTAACAATAAACTTGAAGTAAGCAGATTTATTAATTCATGAAATGACATGTGTATATGTGCATATATTTTAAAAGAAATTAATAAGGTTGTGACCTTTCCTAGGATTGCTGGGAGAGATGTATGACTTTATAGAAAGTGTGACATCCACCTACATTTCATCCATTAAAATATTCAGCACCTCACTGCAGTGATTCTTATCTTAAAATATTTGGTTTTTCTTGCTTTTGCAGCTAAGATAATAGCCTAGCCAGCAATTGTGTAACATTAACCATTAATTGGGAACTGCCGGCAGAGGGCATGTACAAAGAGAAAAGGGTTCTGTTGTATTTCCTGAACTTTTCTTCATGCATTGCTAGATAGATGAATTTGAATCACAGTGAAGGGTAAATTACAATGATCAGGCATCATCAAAGGTCAGACCAAAGAAGTATGCCTCTTTATCAGGATAGAAGATGTGTCTATTGTATGTATCAAACGCTATAGATACAAATACTATTGCTTTACAGATACTAGTGCCTCAGGTGAGTGACTAGTCTTGTCTCCTGCTTTAGTTAGGTGTACACACCTGCCAGAGTGTTGTGCTTTGGTCCAAAGTGACATTGCTCTGTTCAGCTGTGGACATTTAAACTTGAAAGAGCAATTCTAATGTCATATTGGTGCCTCTCAACTGAATTGTGAAAACAACCCATGTTTGGGGAATTACAACGCTAAGAATTGGGCATGAATTTGTTGAATAGCACTTCTCTGGTACGTCTGGACATTTTCTTGTAGTACCCTTTGGCTAAAGAATTGAAGGTTATCACTATGTGGACTTCATTTCTGGTCTGTAACTTCAAGGTGTTTGTAAAGGGACAGTTGTGTGCCAGCTGAAAGCAGCTCTTAGCCATGACATTTTTCTTTCCAGCCTTAATAAGGGGTCTAGGCAGTAACAGGTTCAAACAAGTGGATTTATTATGTTAGTCTTATAGTACCAGCCCTTCAAGAATGTGTTAAGCAGCGAGGAACTGCTAAGATTTTAATAGAAAATTTGCAAATATATTTGAAACTGAACTTATTAAAGTTCGCATTTTTCTGTAAGGGTCCTTAATTTATGAGGTTCTGGATCCTTGTGAGATGAGAGATCTGTATCTTACATCTGTATCATATGTTATTCTGTATATATTGGTGTATGTTGAAATTATTTCTGGAGGCAGATGCCCTGGATTCGTGGATCCATGTCCAGATATTTGAACAATAGGTTTAATTATGTAACTACCATTTTCTTATTAAACACAATTCATACAAAGTAAGAAATACTCAGCAGTAAATAGAATTGTCTGTACTGTGTGATTTGATTTGCATTTACTTGAGGTCATAATTTTGTTTTAGAAATGCACTTCTCTCTTCAAATATATTTCAGTGTAAATAGTTTATATATTCTGTGAATCAGGACACACAGTCAGAAGCCCATATTTTTATGGGTCTGACAGTCACCTTTCTGCTGCCTAGCTCTTATTTCAGCAGTCAATTCAATTTCTCCCTTAAGCATTAAGATAAAGTAGCACAAGATAAATCATGGTTTTATTTAGGTTTCTGTATTTCACAGCATTTTCTTTTTCTCCTCCTATGTTACTGACCTCTCCCCAAGATTCCTGCTTCTTATAGACATGGATTTGTAGAGTGGATTATGCATCATAAAGGAACACAGATGATCATAAAGAGTTCTTGCAACTTGGTAGAGTTTAACACATGGGTGAGGCAACATTTTAAGCCCCTGAAAATTAATTGAGTCATAGTAGCATCAGATGATTTCCATGTTGTGATGATAACTGATAAACATATTTCTCAGCAGGAGGACTGAATCAGTGTGAAAACTCAATGGCCTTCTGAATTTAAGAGAAATGTTAAATTGCAGTGGAAGACTAAGAAAGAACTCCCATTTCTAAACCTGAATCAGGGCTCATTATATGAGGTTAAGCAAGCTGTCGGCCTTTCTTGGTTTCAGTTTCCTTGGGTATAGAATGTATCTCTGTCCAGAATAGAAGCATTTCAAGGCTTGTGTTCTTCAGTCCATGCATAACTCTTTGATACTGTTCATCAAACAGGTTAATTTAGGTTCATCTACAGTTGTACTCTTAACGCCTGTGTAGTAGCATGGGTGATTCTACTCAGGAATGGCAAATCATATTTCTAAATTAAGATATATTTTTAGTTAAGTTCAGAAAAGAATTTGTGTTGTATCCCAGGTATTGAATGTAGTCTTCTGCTAATTTCAATTTCTGATTTTTAGTTATAATGATCATAAAATTGTCTTACATTTGGTTGTTATAAACCAGACTTTTTAAACCTGCTTGTTCTGTAGCAGAGCTCTCTCAACATCTAGTCTTAGCCTGTTTTCCTAAATACTTCCTTTTATAGATTGTATTACAACCAGAAGAGCCATGAGTTCTCTGGGAAATGGGGATGTGCTGTATTCTTTATTAAGGCAACATTTGCTAAATTCATAAAAAAGCTTAATGAACAACACCCAACACAAAATAATCCTGCTGAGAGCATTTTGTTACAGAACAAAAACACCTGTTAGAACTAATGATTCCTGATAAATACCATGTTTTGTAGCTTTGAGATGTGCAGGGAGAAATTTACATTTTGTTTAACAGATAATCTATTTCTATACTGCTACACATGTCATTTCAGACTTCAGCCAGAATGAATTTTTCCAGTGACAGAGCAGGGCAAAACTAGCTGTTTCAGACCATTTGGATAACTTTCTTTCACAAATTTTGGACTTTTTTTTTTAATGAAACCATAAAATGTTGCACCTTTGAAGACTGATTTTGCAATTCATGAGCTTTCAAGGTGATGCTTGAAACTAATTTTGTTGAAGTTAACGTTGCTCAATATTTTGTGGGAATTATAACAGTCTCACAAGTGAGCATTAATGTACAGCAGAAATTATTTTCATGTCACTTATGTCTGGTTTTAAGTCTCAATACAAAATAAGTCCAGGTGATTGCACAGACCCCAGAAGAACTGTGTGCTTCCCTAAATATTAAAAAATACTTTTTTGGAAGTAAAGAGGTATTTGCACTTTGGGATTGCTTTTTCTTTTTAACTAATCTTTTTTTTTCCACGCTGCTCTGAGCAGCTGTTTTCAGTGCTCACCTTAGTTATGCTTATATTGGGTGCAGTTGAAACCTGTTTAAAAACAACAATTAAACAATTGAAGTACACCCATAGTATGTATTTCCAGAGACTTAGATGCATAGAGTCAGTGAAGTTGAGTGGTTTTCCCCACTCTTACTTAAAAGCGGCACAGCCTTTTAAGTAGCACAGCAAGCTTTTGATTTATTCAGTATGGGTTTTTCTTCCTCTCTCCTTACAGAAATCTGGATGTAAGAGAAAAATTGAATGATTTCTCAGTGGGTCTGTTTAACTGGTAGATTTCAAGGTAGCTGTTACACTGAGAAATGCAGGAAATTCAATCTGTTATGCTTAGATACAGATTTAAATAAATGTACCTAACTAGAAGAAGAATTTTACATAGAGTAATCCCTTTTAAAAAAAACCTGCAGCTAAAGTAGTTTTGGTCAGTGTATGGTGAGCCAAATTCTGCCCATGGATATCTCTTTGGAAGTTCCTATGGCTTCTTTTCTAGTATTGCAGTTCAGTGAGAATAGAGCTTGGGTTTAAATAATTATGAAGGGCAGAAATCTCTGACATGTGATGTCAAGAGTAGGGGAAAATCTTCTTTCTGAAGATGAATTTCCCAAACTAAATCACCATCTCAACATTGTTTTAATCAAAGCATTTATTATTTTAAGCTGCAGCGGGAAGTTATCTGCATTTCGCTGCCAGAAATATGAATATATCTGAACTTGTGGCCTCTCGCCATGCGTGCTTCTGTCATCCAAACTGCATCAGATGTCTCTCAAATGTGTTAGAGTTTGTGTAGAACTTGGTTTGCTTCATTTCATTATTTCCTGTGAAGACTAGTATTTCCAGAACTTTTCCAGGCTGGATCTTGACTGACACCCAGCGAGCATTGACACTGCATACTTTAAAATGGCTGCAGTTCTTATGTACTTTAAAAGAAACTTAGGCCATTCAGGTAAGATTGAATTGAAAAGCAAAGTTATTGTCTTTGGAAGGGCTTTTCATTTTATTTTTTTTTACTATGTTATATAACCTGTTCTGTTAGCTTTTTGAAATGAAGTGGTTGAACCATTTACAGGAAGTGGCACAAAAAAAGGTAGAACTAGAGTTAGGATGGAGAGAGATTTTTTCTTTCCCGTAAAGATTTAAAAAAATATTTTGCAAAGGTTCATTTTTCCTGAGAGAAAATGCGTAAGGGTTAAAATTAAAAGAAATGTAAATGTCATAAAGTCTGGAAAATACAATTTGTCTGAGATGAATTTATTGTATAAGAAAAATCATTTAAACTGTTGCTCTCCTGTTGCATGCAACATTATTTCTAATGTAACAGTACCCAGAGGTTCCAGCCAAAGTCACAGCCCTTTGTGGATTTTACATAAATATTAGTCCCTTTCTCTTAAATGTTAGTAATCACTTTACTTTCGTAAAGATTATTCAAAACTGTCAAAGCACTTAATAGTTAAATCTCATAAGAAGTCTTTGGAAAAATTATGTAAACCTAATTATGAAACAAACTGGTAACAGGTGTGGAGACTCTCTTAAGCATGTCTGACATTGTGTTGTTTCCTGCAACCAGACAATCATGCAAATCTTGAATGATTTAGTATTAGTCTACCGGGGATGTGCTCCTAAATGAGCAATGCATTTTCTTTATTCTTATTACAATAGGTCAGCTCATTACTGAGAAACTGCTTAAAACAGGAAAACTTAGGTGTATACCCTGAAACAGAATACAGTAAATATTTTAGGAAAAATTCCTCCGGCTCCTGTCAGGAGGGTAGATATCTCTGGTTGTACTCTTTAGGCTTTGCCCTCTTATTACTGCACCTGTTTTACTTGTTTGTTTTGCCATCACCTCTTCCTCATTATCTGGGTTTTCATTCCTCTTCACTTTCCAAGTAATGTTTGCATTGAAATGTTACAGGTATGTCCTGCTATGCTGTGTCTCAGTCAAAAAGAATTGCCGTATCTTTTGTGTATGGGTGTATGATTTTTCCTAATGGCTAGAATATTTCTGAATGATTAGTGAATAAGCCTTAAAGCAAACATGTCAAAAGATCACAAAGATGGGATAACATGTCAAGCATTCACGGAATATTGGACTTTCTTTCATGAACTATGAGTTAATCCGTTTCTCATATAAAGTACACGTGCGAGTACACATCTGTACTAATTGCCTCTTTCTTCATTTGCAGATGCAGAGCCACGGTATTTGGTTTCAGTACGACCAGCACGCGTTTCAAGTAACAAGAAATCTTGTTCAGGTATTTTTCCATTACTGCATCTCTTTCTTAAAGTAGTTAAAGGAAGACAGAATCTTTACTGGGTTTCTCTGAGAAGATATTTGTAACTGTAGGTGTCTGACTGAGATATGCAAATTCCGTATGTGGGAAGGTTAAATGTAGGACAGTATTTCCTAGTCAATAATTAGTCACACATCTGATGTTCAAAACATGCAGAAGTACTTAAAGATTGTTCTTTTAAAAAGTTCTTACGAATGAGAATTGAAATTTAGAATTCTGGTTTCTGATGTTTAAAGGGGTAACAAGTACATCGAAAAAAAGTACAGTTTTTAAATACAGTGATCTGGTGTATTGAAGTTACTCCTCCCAAACTACCAGTAAGGAATTCTTCATGCATGGACATGCTTTTTGTTTCTCATTGGAAATGGTAACTTCTGTGTGTATATCTGTAAATCAGTACTACTACTAAGTTTGCCGATTCAAAGAGTTAAGGAAAGAGGGATGTTTCTAGCTTAAACTATATATAGAAAAGCAAAAATCTGAATTTGATTCTTGTCTGTTCTGAAGACCTTAATCATGTCATTAATATTGTTAGTTTTAAATTCCTTCCTTTAATATGGAGATGACTTTCAGCATCACTGAACCGTTGCAAAGAATAAACTGATAGTATATATGTATATGTTTATAGTTTGAGATCTTCATATGATTTTTTTTCCTAATTCCGGGTAACTGCTTGGGATTAATTTGTTCTTGCTCTTGGCCATATGTAAAACAGTATGTCTGGAAAGATTTTTGAAAGTGATTTACTTTTCAGGTGCAACACATATATATTAAAAAAAACCCAAAACCAACACAAAACAAAACCCACAAACCAACCAAAAAAACCCAAAACAAAACAAAACCCAAACAAAACCAACCAAACAAACAAAAACCAAAACCAAACCACAAAACCAAAAAATGCATAATGCATTATTTGGACATTACTATTTTTTGCACGTACAGTCTACAGAAACAAATTTGTGGAACAAGATTCAGATAGTTGACTTTTCAGTCCAGCAGACAAAGGTGTAAAAGCAGCTGTTGGTTTAGTGCTAGTTAGATATATGCAAGTCTTTTTAGTAGTGAGAACAGTTAAACTGGACACATTACCAAGCATTGTGGTGGAGTTTGAGTCGCTGCAATTTTAAATTTACAAATGAAAACTAGTTACATTTCTAGAAGATACACTGTAGTTCAAACCAATTAATACAGAGAAGTTGTATGGTTTGTATTCATACAGATCAACATAGATGATCCCCAAGGTAATTCCTGGTTTTACAGTGTATAAATCATTGCAGTCTCTTAACTGGAAACTAATAGCGTAATAAAAATCATAATCAAAA